>NW_026562391.1:6385000-6985000 GCF_027474105.1 Poeciliopsis prolifica | reverse complement strand
ATTGGATAAAAATTTTACTTGTCATATAAAGTCCCAACTCATGTTTTGGCTTTGAGTTTGTTTTTAATTTCTTGGTGTAAAATTAATAAACAGATCGCTGAATCAGTCCACAGGAAGTGGCTGCACTGTGAGCTCCACAGAGACAGGATGTCTCCTTTCTGAAAACCCTCTGTCCTTTCTGCCCAGTAAGTACTGGGGTTTCCTGAGTTAATGACACAATTAAAAGGAGACAGACGGAGGAGGCAGTGAGATCGAGTAAAGCTGTCAACCTTCCTCGATCTCTAAATGCACACAGGGACACTAGCAGCATGCTGATTCACACCAGGAACACACACCAAGCTTGAATAATAAATCGTGTTGAGGTCTGAGGCCATAATCACAACTTCTGTACATCTTTAGACTCCTGAAAGAAATCAGCATACATAGAGTAAAGTTTCATTTCTCACACAAAACGCTACACAACATTTATCCATCTGCCAACTGGCTCTCCCTGCCAGGGCATCAACTGTTGACGATTTGCGAAAGTGCACAATGTGCGAGTTAAACTACAGAGTATGGAGAATCTGATTGTTTTTTTGGTAGCAACACCAGAATCATGAGCAAAAACATAATCCGGAGACCACTATTAAATTGCTGCTGTTTAAATTACTTACACATCACTATAAAGTGGGCTGAGTGGGAGGCAGGCTGACCATCTGTTGCTCTATTTTGGACACTATCAAAAGCAGTAAAGCTTCATGTTATGCTCAGTATATTAACAGTTATCTCATGAATTCATTTTTTTTTTTACAATTTGGTGTTGCTTCATGCCTGACAGACTATGGAAAACGCCCCAAACTGCATTGAAAACCACTGGGATTTGTTGTTTTTGTCAGTGATTAAAATTTGTGTTCTAAACACAGAAAAGAATAAATCACATTAGATCTCTTGCTTTTAGCCTCTGTAGCAATGCTATGAGGAACACTGTATAAATACAGATCAGTGTACATTATAAATTATTTATAAATATTTGGTTAAATGTTTAATTCACGGGCAAAAAGCAGCCTGTTCTGAGCACAACCATGATGCCTGCACCACAGAACAGCAGATTGTTTTGAAAATCAGATGGCAATGATTTGCTTCACTGACTTTTAATCATCAGTTTCTGTGCTCCACATATATTTAATCTTCCTTAGTCACTTTAGTGACACCTTTATTGTACATTCCCATTCTTTTTCACCAACCAGTCATGGACAAGGATGCAGCTGTAAATCTTTTGAGGGAATTGTCATCTAGAGACTGATTTCTTTTTCTTTTTGTTGTTGTTTTTTCTTTGCTCGTCCTTCTTTGCAAACTAAGTCGGGCTCTCACATTTTGGAAGAAAAACATTTGTTTTAAAGAAATACTTCTATGTTTTTCTAGACCAACCTTACCTTAATGTGCTTCGATCTAAACCTGTACACTTTAGCTCAGGGTTGCTTAGGGGTTTCCTGCTGAAAGGTCAACCTTCAGCTCAGTCTCAAGGCTTTCATAGTATTCAATATTTATGTTCTCCCAGGATTGGCCTATATTTAGCTCCATCCATGTTTCCATCCCTTCTGATGAGCCTCTCTGCCCATCCTGAAGGAAATCACCCCCACACTGTGACACCGCCACCGAACATCCTCCTGAAAACAGCACTGTCACCATAAAACACAATGGTGTTAATTCCATGATACATGTTTCGTGTACATCATAAGGACATTAACGACAAGATCTCAGCAGTCAAAACTGAAACCAGAACTTTACATGTGTCGACTAAAGATGTGTGCACTTTTTATTCCCCACTGTCTGAAGTTAAATCACAGCAATCTTCTCTTGTTTTCATCACAATGCTAAGTATTTTTTATCTGTCTTTGTATTTTGATTATTTCCTTTGTGTTTACTCCAGTTTAGATAAACTTATCAGTTTATTCTTTTCTATTTATGCTGATCCTGTTTCTTTGTGTTTTAAATAGTGTTGATCCTCCTAATTCCCTCACCTGACTACTGATAGTTTTAATGTTCTACGTTCTTCCATGTGTTGATTTAACTAAATATTTGTGATGCTTACAATTGAATGATCAAGTTGTAAATATATTGTAAGAATGTAAAATGTTTTTGTTTGGGATAAATATTAAAATATATTTCACTATTCAAATGTGGGAAAAGCATATTGCAATAACATAATTGGATTTTGAGCAAACATGAAAAAAAACATAATTAGAATGATAATATTTACAATACATACATGTATTTTTCTTTTACTTTAATGGCAGCTCAACACTTTTGTGGAATACAAATGCACACCTTGCACTTTTCAGAACAAAACTAAACAAAAACAAATTATGCACTGCTGTAGTTTGATCGATTACATAAAATACAGCTGAAATACATTTGACTTTGTGATTGTAAAATGACAAAATGTGAGAAATTCAAAAAATCATTTCCCAAAGCACACTACTTTGTCTTAATGAAAACTATGGCAGTGGGAAGGAGACCATAACAAATACACCAAATAAGTTTAGGAAGAATAAGATAATGTCATGTTTTGTTTTTCACACAGATCTAAGAGGAATTTAAAGAGTAGCAGAAATGCAGTGTCATTTATTGTCAAGTGTGATTTAAAGGTAATTAATGATAATCTATACAAACGTCTCATACACTGAAAAATAGAGGCCACATCTTTCTTTATTGTGACCACTACTTAACAGTATCACTCCAGTGTCTACCATTTTATAATTCATGTTATTAAAATGTTAGTAAAAAAGTGACCTGCACAGCGCCGCTGCTGATGAACATGTGCAGCCATGGCAACACAGAGGGAGAAATATCTCCTACTCCATGTTAGCACCTGCATGAATTGAAAAAATAAATCATGGAAAACAACTTTGAGTCTTTTCACTTCTCTGAAATTTGAATATCTACATTGCAAATGCCAGTATTAATGCAGATACCAGAATCTGAGAAAATATAATTTTGTCTCATGCCTCTCCATAAAAGGTTTGCTGTAATCATAAAATCTTAATTAATAGACTTTACTGCTATTAATTGATTGTCAGGAGAGTGTCGGTAATTAAGAGCAAACAGATAACCGTTATTAATCTAATCGCATGTAAAGCTAAGCAGGGGGAAATGACTCTTGACCTCTTTTGATACAGAAATAATTGGGTTAAGTCATCAAGAAGAAATCTATGATACTGGAGGAGGCCGTCTATGAAAATAATCAGTAAGGCAGAACTCATGTTGTGAAAGATATACCACTGTAAGGAAATGCAGTGTTAGTTCACACTGTTTTCTTTGTTTTATTATTGGAAAAATTGGCTACATATTTACCTTCGTGTGAAAAACAAACTCATTTTCAAATACTCCACATTTATGTCAATGATTTTTGCATGTAACTAGTTAAATATTACATATTTACAGACCATACACATGAAATGTGGAATACTGTTCATGAGAGAAATGACATTCTCATTTCTTGTCTTTTGCATATTTCAGCAGATCATAACATTGCATGTTAACACAGTTGACAGATTGTCAGTCCACAGAGGACCATGTCTCTGTTCCCTCTTGGATCACTGTTGTCTTGGAGACTGTGAGAAGCTTTGTTCACTACCAACAGAGCAGAAAAAGGTGTGTATTACATTTCCCTATAGAACAAGTGATACGACATCAAAGTCTGCATCAATGCCCCCCAAAATATTAATTCTTATGACCCAATAAACCCACTGACTAAATCCTGTCTAGTGTTCATCTAACCTAATGAGATGGAAGAACTTAATGAACTGTACAACAAGCAAACACATAAATATTTTGCAAAGTGAGACAAACCTAAAAAAAATGTATTTTAGAAAAATGTAAACATTGATCAACAAAAGTTAACAAATGTTTTCCTGTTTTAAGTTTCTACACCTGAGCTGTACTTAAAAAAACTTAAGTGTTTCAAGCTATTGTGCACTTAAAGCCGGGGTTCCCAAATACGAGGTCACAGACCGGCATCTGCCATTGTGTTAAAATGAAAAGACTTTTACTTCTACCATATTGATGTTTAGAGTTTTACAAACTGAACGCATCCCCTTGACCAGTAGTGGGGCAGGAGAGCTGCATGTGAGCCAACTCAGAGGACGAAGCATGTGGCCCAGGCCAGAGAGATGGAGAGTCTGAACCACTTCCATCAGAGATAAACTTCTCGTTTTAAAGCATTTCTTCAAATTTGTATGACACGTTGGTGAAGGAGGTGATTGTTGTCTGTGTGAAAGGTTATCTAATGAGCTGAACTAAGCTTATCTAAACAAACTGTTAAAGCAGGTGTTCCCTATGGCAGTATGCACTAACAACAAGAGTAATCAGTGCAGTTCATTTGTTAAATGGGAGAAGTAAGACAAAGTGAATCTCAATGCAGCTGCCATGGTTAACAATGATATGTTGCTGTTCATATCTCTGTTTCAGGACATGAAAAAAGGCATTTTTGGCAGGTCAGGCTTTTGTCCCTACAGCTACAGTGTGTTCGCACAACAAGTCTTTTTGTACTCACACCACTGAATTATGCAACGGCACACTTTTCTCCAAAGAGACCTGCCTGAGAAGAATAATGGATGCCGTCATCTATGGATCAATTTTAAAGTTATTCAGCAACTAGTGACAATATTATAGCAAGATGAAGGAAGCTAATTTTTTTTTTCTTTTCCCAATCTACTCAATACTCTTTTTGGTCATAGCTCCCTTCTGTTAGCTGCAGACTCTGCTTAAATGAAGGATTTCATTTAACAGGTTGTGTGACTGCTGATGCAGCTCTAAGACTTTATTTTAATGAATGAAAGACCTGAAAGAAATAACGCCCCAAAGCCTGGAACAGGCCAGCCAGCAGCATAATGTGTTTTATATTGACCTTGATGAAGACCAGGACCCAGGAAGCACTGGTCAAGTGTTTTTGTGCAGTGAGGTTTTGACCTTACAGCCCTTACTTGGTCTTCCATGTACAACTTGAAAGTAGAGAAACTTGTGGTTGAATTGTGTTTTAAAGCAATGGTTGAAAATGTCTAAACTAGTGCAAGAACATAAGTATCCTCCAAGCTGTTTTATGAAGTGCAAATGTTAAGTCACATTTTAATCCTGAGAGGGTTTTCTCTCAATTTATGTTGCAATGTTGTACCTTCAGCTCTCTGAGGAATCACAGTCCTTTCTACCAATGGAAACAGAAAAACCGATTGATATTCCAGAACAATTAATACTGCTGTAATATCACACAGCGCTGCTCCCTTGAGTGAACAAACTCAATTATGCTTGGCGAGGTGTGAGCTTTTCTTCAGATTACTGGATCACCAACGCATTGAAAGTTAGACTTCCATGAAGCGCACATTGTTATTCTCATCACCATCCTGCAGGGCAGCGAAGGCATCACTCACTGCAGGATCATAAACAGGAACACAGTGGGGATTGTTTGCCGATGGAGGGACTACTTGTTGCTCAGTAGCCACATTTTTCTAATTTTGTCATCACAGTGTTGCAGAAAACCTAAAGACAGAATGGGTGTGAAACTGGAGGATGTTGTCAGTGTGGGAAATTGATTTCAAATATTTATGTTTTTTTCAAAACTGCAGCTTTAAAAAAAGATGAACAAAAAAATCAGGGTTAAGGATAATGTGATGGAAAAAGGATTTATCTCTTCCCAGAGCAGTGATTTTGGTTTTATTTGTTGCCATGCTTAAATGTTTTAGATCGGACAACAAGCCCGGCTGAAAAATGTTTTAAATGATTATTTATTTTTTTGGAAGGTATAGGATATAAAACCAACCTGGCCTTATGTGAGAAAGTGATCACTCCACCACATAAACCATCAATTAAGCTGCAATGAACATTGTTTTTCTGTCTAAAATGCATCAGGCAGAATTGTGATGTGAATAGTATAACGGGAGGGAGATTTTTTAGTTATTATTCTTCTCTCCAGTGGAACCAGCTCCCACTTTAATCCATGCGGTACACTCTGTCCACATTTAAGACAAGACCCAAAGCTTTCCTTTTTTATAAATCCTATAATTAGAGCAGCTTATGATATCCTGAGCCATTTATTGTGATTCTGCTATAGGCTCAGGCTGCTGGAACACACAATTGCTACTTTTCCTCTCTGCTTCAACCTACTACACTCCAGTTGTGACTTGTAATACTGCTGTAATATCACACAGCGCTACTCCCTTGAGTGAACACACCATCTGCCCAGTGACTATAGATCAGATTTCTGTTTCAATTCCTTGGGTTGTTTATTACTCAATAATAAACAAATGATATTGCATAACACAGTTAATTACTTTGTGTTGATTTCTGTGCTATTAGAAAGTACGCGCACAAAAAAAGAAAGAACTATGTGTTGATTATATTTTTTAATTTCTGACCAGCCAGGACAGTCATTAATAAATCAGACCACAAGTGCAACTTTGTGTGTTTCTAGTCTTTATACTAGAATGACTTTTACAAAACATTCAGGAAAAAAACTTGGAATGAGATTTGAAATGTGTTCATGTTATTGTGCCTTTGTCCACAAATGAAGATTTCCACTTTTGTAAATGTCCGTGAAGCCACTCCAGCAGTCTGACACAAGAGACTTCATAACTGCATGTAGCCGTTTACCCAAGAGTCACGTTATTTAGGCAGATTAATAGATTAACAAACGAAGATTCCTTCATCATGACCCACTTTATTATCGCTCAGAAGCTAACAAGGCAAAGAGGATTAAATGACTGACCAATGACGAGATAACTGGTGTTTAGCCTGAGCTGAAGAATTTTTTATTGTTTTGGTATTAAACTAAGATAGAAAGTGTGAATTTTGAATGCTGAATGCTTTTGCTGAAAATGCCAAAAGCATTTAAAGCCAGCTGCTGAAGACTCGCAGAAAAAAAAAAAAACCTCATGGAAAACCTAAAATTTGAAAAGGTCAGAAACTTTCCCCTATTCCTTCTGATTTAAAAAAGGTGGGTGAATGAAATCCATGAAATCCATACTGTTCATGGTTCCTGAGATACCAACATTTATTAGGAGTCATTATTTAGTACGATGACCACAAAGAACATGCTACATGCAGTATGAAAATACCAATGTCAAAAGCTCAAATTATTCTCAGGGCTTAAACAGCATGAAAGCTGTTAACCTGCCCAACTTCAAAATGGCCACTGCCCTGTGTCCTCCATGACAGCCCTAAAACTGGATGATTGATTGCCATTAGTAGGCAGGACCTAAAATATCCACTGTGTAACGCAACAGACATTTTATATTGTGTTTCTCAATTCTGCCACAGGATGAAGCGGTTTCCCCCATGGGTTGAAAAATTCATAAAAAGTATGAAGGTTATGAATACCAAGAGATATGGCCGGCATTAAAAGGGAAAGCTGAATAGTATAAAAGTTGAATGGTGAAAATAGCACAAAGTATGTAGGAGAAGAAGTTTGCAGAGCAACCAGAAAAGTGGAACTCAATAGTGTGAATGCTGGGGGCATTCACACTATTGAATGCTACCAGCATTCAATAGTGTTCTGGGGGCATTGAATATGGGTAGGTACTGAATATGTATTCAATACTTACATATTGATTGCTGTAGGTATTCACACTAATCAGTGTCAGCTTGAGTATTTTCTAACACAGCCAGTTTGTTTTATTACTCAAGGTTATTGAAATTCAAATGGTTAAAGTGGGGGGAGATCTAAATTTCATGTGACATAGAGGGATTAATGACAAATCGTTTTGACCATTTCACATAACAGTGAGATAATTTTGACCAGGTTTCTTCTCTGACGTGACTCTGTAAATTGACATGTCTGGAAAGTTCAATCTTAAGATACACTTAAGCAAAAAAAAGGTCTCAAAAACATAAAAAATAAAACAAACATTAATCTAAGTGTATCATGTAGCTAGTTTACTGGTTTCCATGCTTTCACTTCACACATCAGTGGATTTCTTCAAAAGCCTCCTTTTATATTATCTCCTTTCTTTCTCACTCAGTTCAAGAGTGAGAAATATATATATATATATATATATATATATATATATATATATATATATATATATATATATATATACGGGCAGATTGTAAGAAATAAGTCTGAAACACCTTTGCTTTTTTTCTGTATATTCTGCAGTCTCAATTTTTTCATTGTCACTATTTGCAACTGGCGATTACATGCAAGCAGGACAGCTTCATGCATCCATTCATCCATGATGGATAATGTCTCACTTGACCTGTTCTACACTCAAATAAAAAGATTTAAACTATATGTTTGCTGATCATAAAGCAGACCATCAGCAGGACAGTCCAAACAAAAATGCTGCAGAACACATTTCCTTGAGGACGAGACGTCAATAACTCCGGTGTAGAGTATGTCGAATATTTTAGCTTTTCACGTAGCAAAACTATTCTACATGAAGGAAGATGAACAAAAAATACACATATAATCCAAGTAAATTGACTTGGTGACAGTTTGGCAGAGGAAAGATTTGACAGTACCAGACCTGGTGAGAATAACCATCTGCCTCAATCAGTTAGTGGGGATAGAACAGTGAGAGACAAAAGGAAATGTTCTGTAAGAAACACCTTAAACAAACAAACAAGCAATCGCTCTGTGTTTGCTGTTGGCCAGTAACTGTGGATCAGACAATATCTTTCCGTAGCCAGATACCTGCAGGGAAAGAGAAGCAAAACTGTGTGTAGGAAAAACAAAGTAGTGGCTTGCTGTAATGGCTCACAAATGCATAAAGAGAGAGGAAGATGCTCGGTGCGTCATTGGATGTGCCCCAGAAGGTACATCAGTCTACGGCAATGAAATAGAAAATGCATCAGGGTAAGAGGACAAACTGCTCCTAGCAGAAGGAAAACTTTCATAAAGTAGTGTTTTTAACTCGACATTAAAGGTGGAGATGGTGCTCACTCACTGAACCTAAACTGGGAGATGTTTCCACAAGATAGTAGCATGACAGCTGAAGGCTCTGATTTCTGTTGCTTTGACATTCAAAGAGACCTACGGTGGGCTTGTAGAGATAAAACAAGCAAACATTTGACTGCAGCCTCCTACATATAAAACCTTTTTGGTCTGACCCCTTTGAAAACTGAAACGGAAAAACAGCTCAGATTTTGCTTTCCAACTTCATTTAGTATAACAAAACTATTTATCCCAGAATGATGTGCATTACTCCAGAGGAGGTGGAACAGTGCCTCAGTGTCATCATGTGGCATAGTTAACAAACCTGGCCCGGATTGTCCAAAATGTCCTCTTTGGAAGAGAAGAGAAGAAAAAATGCAAGTTCAGGGCTGAACTTGCATCTTCAAAGTAATCCTGGATCCAAAGTAAATATTCAGTCTGGGTAGCTGGTGAATGTATTTGCTGTCTCTCTGTTAATGTGTCCCTTTTTCTGCTAATTTCTCTGTAAGTCAAGTCTGGATTTTGACTTGTGTTGTCTAAAAAAAATCATCAACTTTTATTGTAGTCCAGCAACTTTTACTGCACATTTCCACAATAATGTAGCTTAATAATATCAAGAGTTGGCGAAATGGCTCATCCATTGCAGGAATGTGAGAACTGGCCATGTTCCTTTTATAACCTGGGTTTGCTAACATCTATAAATGTTGATGGTAACAGTCTCACAGTGTTCCTTTTATTTGATTCAGGTCTTCTTACTTGTTTGAACTGCTCTTTACTGTAAGGCTGAAAGTGGCACCAAGTGCTCAAAGTAAAACAAGAAAAGATGAAAGAAAAGCAAGAAAATAAAAGCGGTTAATAAAACTTATAAAAGCTTCATTAAAAACAAGACCCCTACGTTTTGAGCAAAAAATACAAAGCTTTTTCCTAGTTTAACACTGTTAGATATTTTTTAACATTATCATTTTGTTGTTACTTTAGTTTATATTCAGTCTAAAGTATTATTGTGATTTAGTATAAACTGACCTGGAGGTTACAACTGTCTTCATGCGAGATAGTAAAACTTTATGGTTCTCAGACCCTAAAGTTTTCTCTGGTGTTTATCTACCCGGTCTTAGGTGACAGTTTGACCCAGAGCTGAACTGGGCTCAGATTGTAAATTAGATATCACACCTGGAACTGAGTTGTTGGTCTGTTTGTGTTAAATGTTTTACGACCTCTGTTGTTTGATGCTTTGACAATAAAGAGGGAGCTCACGTGAAAGCAGATGAGAACTCTCTTTTGACCAGCTCGGAGGAGCTGTTGATCGGGATTTCTCCTTCTGCAGAAGCCTGACCATATTTAATTCATATACGTTGTCTGTGGTTATTTTATTGTAGGTTCGAGGAAAATACCTAACAAACACTTTGTCTTTTAGACCTGCCTAAGACAAATTGAAAACAATCTCAACATACTGACATAAAAATAAAG
Organism: Poeciliopsis prolifica; assembly: GCF_027474105.1. Taxonomy (NCBI): domain Eukaryota; kingdom Metazoa; phylum Chordata; class Actinopteri; order Cyprinodontiformes; family Poeciliidae; genus Poeciliopsis; species Poeciliopsis prolifica. The sequence continues at coordinate 6,974,628 of NW_026562391.1, read as the reverse complement.
GAAGCACTAACTTGTCTAACGTGATTTAAAGATGCGATCCAACGAAACAATAAGAGATCCTCGGTATCAAATCTGCACACAGGAAGCCAGTTCAGAAGCTTTAAGATTGGTGTGGAGCAAGTGGAATTGGCATTGTCATTAGAAAGTTTCCAAAAAGTTTAACTTAAGTTGCACTCAGATTAACAGGCTGTCCCTCAGCAGGGGGTCTGGACTCGTGTGTAGGAGTTGAGACGATCTCTGAGGTGCCTGTGGGATCAGAGTGAAGCAGCTGCTCCTCCGCATAAAGAGGAGCCAGTTTAAGTGGTCAGAGCATCTGCTGAGGATGGCTTGCAGGAGGACTCAGGGCTGAACTTGGTGGAAAACTTGTTTCTCATGACAAGCTCAGAAACAACAGAGTTGAGTTTCCCTAATAACTGGGTAAGCTCACCTGCAGGGATGATAGAAAAGCCTGACAATCCAGAGGGATTTTGAGATGTTGCTCCTTCAAGTCAAAAAGAGTCGGCTGAAGTCTAAGCAGTCGCTGTGAATGCCTCGCAGGTGACTTTGGGGCACACCAAGAATCTTTTGAAAAGACACATTGAACAAGTATCATGAAAAGTTAAGTGAGTAACATTGATACTAGACACACAAAGTTTCCAGCTGAATATAATTCACTATTTATTGAGAAATAGTGAATTTGTCAGTTATACAATTGACGAAGTATAGCTAATAAGGTGACCAGAGATTAATCAAAGACGGTTTGACCTCAGTGGAAGATGGGAACGTCTATTGCGTCATAGAGTTGTTAAGGCTGAAAAACAAGGCCATTTTATGATAAAATTACTCCTAGGTTTGTGCAGTATTGAGTCATTTACTGACAACTGCATTGAAGTGAGTTGTTTTCGAATAAAGAGCGGCAAAAGATTTCATATTTCACCATCTAAATGTAGCATCCCACTCACAGATATGCAATAAAAATAAAACACAGACACAACTTGAATTGAACTACACAATGGCCGTAAAAGCACTGATTCATCTTGGAACAGCATTATAAAAGGTTTTGAGAATGTTCGTCAGATCAAAACTAATAAGCTGTGACTAAGAACAAAGCCACAAGGTGTATTTACGTCAGGCTGTCGAGTGTTGGAAGGGTCTGTGCTCTCCTCTCAGTAAGCTTCTACTCACTGACGCAAAGCTGCTTCAGAGAATGGAGAGCCTCTGTCAGACAGAGGAGAATGGATAGATTGATGCTGCTGGAGAGCTTAAACCAGGTGAAAGACAGGAGCTAAGAGAGTGGGACGAGTGCAAAACTGATCCTAGACGGTGGGACGCAGTCCCTTTCTCATCTACTTATGCCTGCTGCAGTGCTAAGATGGAAACAGAAAACCTTTAAAAAAAAGTGAGTAGAATTTGATTAAAGAATTGATTCTTGCCCTGCCCCTGGCTCCTGTCTACATATATACCTGTTGACCTTTTTTTAATAAAACAGATCCTTCTCAGCATTATCTACCAAATGAAGGTGAGTACTTTCAGTTTTGCTACAACTGAGAGAGGTAAGTATAGTTAGAACAGGTCATTTTCCATTTGAAAGGTACTTGATGTTAGCATAAAACCGATGTCATCTAACTGTAGCATCCTACCCACAGATATGCAATCAAAATAATACACAGACACAACTTGAATTGAACTACACAATGGCAATAAAAGTACTGATTCATCTTGGAACAGAATTATAAAAGGTTTATAAGAAAAAAAAAAGTTGGATATTTTGTTGTCTTTTATTCTGTGTTCTTTGTGGCGAATGTGTCTTTTTAAAATCGGTATCATGTTGTGATCCCACTGTGTTGCAGATGTTGGCAGCTTGAACTGACTCAGACTGATGAGAGGCTTTCCTTCATAGATTTTCTCTGCATTCCAGTCAGTTTGAATGTTTTTTTTGTATATCCTCAAGCCTTTTATGTTAACATTTGGGTTGAAATAAGGGGTAGTCTGTTGGAAATGCCAGGGCGATGTATTGATCGCAGTCCATCACTGTCCACCAATTAACAAAACTGAGCAGAAGAAAGTGAATTTATGGAGCTGACCTCGGACTGATTCCAACTCTTTCTTCTTTTTAAAGGAACCAATGGACAATATCTTTATCAAACAGGCTAAATATTACACTCAAACCAAAGTAAGAGAGTAATGTTAACTTCTTACCAATCAACCTTGACTCAACATGCATGACTGTGATACATCTTTGTCTAATGATCTCCCAATAACCAGGAAAGGAAATGCAGGGACTTTGGTCACACTGTGATTAAAAGAGGATGATTTATGACTCAACAAGGGTCAAAAGGAGACCAAAGAAGAAGCAGAGCAGTAAAGTGAAGGTGACCTTTTGCATAAATGCATAAAACTTCTTAATTACTCTGTGCTTGCTATCAGCAAAACCTTAAAGTGTTAAATCATGCAGCACTGTGTCCTATTTGTATGTGAATCTATTTGGGCCTTCGCATGCATGCATGACAAGTTTTTTTTGAATTTTAACATGGTGTATTGAATGTCAGAAAATTAATGCAGTAAAAAGTTGAAGAATGCAACTCAGATTTGATCTAAATCAACACTGTTAGTGTACTGCTAGAACTTTTGAAGCGCTGTCAAGGAGTCTTCGTTGACAATGCTGGTTGTGTGTGACAAGGAAAAATTTACATGAACAAACAACTGAGAAAATTGTATTCAACTCTTAGCAGCTTTGTCCATCTTTCTATACAATCAGAGCATCAAGAGGCGTATAAGTTTGAAAACTAATGAGCAAACTGTCAGACACATAATTGGTTCTGTCATGTTAGCCTTGACGCAGAGACAAACTCGTTTTGAAAAGAGATGTCACGTACTTCAAGACACACTGTTGATGTGCTCAAATAAATGGTTTATTGAAAACCAAAGAAAAATGCGCTACTAAATCGAAGACAAACATACAGCCCCAACGCTAGGACATAATGACTAACAGTTGGGTTTTACAGCAAAGTTAAACTTGGGCAGGAAAAAAACTTAATTTAGGGGAAAGACATTATAGGACCTGAACATGTGACATTTTAGGGTATATATATAAATATATGTCCTCCTTCTATAAAAATATTATTGAGAAGAGTCTCCTTCCAGAGTTAAAATATGAAAAGAAGGCTCTGCCATTACAAACCATACATCTAAAAACTAGTCAAGTTTAGTGAGCCATTTATCTAAGCGTCTAGAACGCTTTCCAAAGTTCAGAGTTCATTTTACAATGAGCCATGAAAAACATTGGCATCTTAGTTGAAAACTAATATTTTGATGGTTCCAATTTCTAAAAATGCATCACCAAAAATAATTAAATGAATGAAAACATCTGACACATTCACTATTAGAAAAGGTTAACATTTTGAAGATGTTCAAATATTTTTGTATATAAAGCTTAGTACTACATATTCGGTACTGATATGTAGTATTAGTGTCTAATCCACTGTATTGCAGATCTGGTTGTTGGCAGCTTGAACTGACTCACAGACTGATGGGAGGCTTTCCTTCATCAAAACATTTCATGACACTGCAAATAGAGTAAAAATGAATTGTTTGTATTTATATTGCACCATATTACCAAAAATACTGGATTCGATCTCGTTCCATAAAAGCAATGGACCTTCACATTTTCCATCCAAGTATCTGAACATGCATTCTGCAGAAATGCAATGGTTTTAACAGCATATTATGTCATACCAAGCAGAGCATTCAGAATTACTTGAAGATGGATATTTACTGTCTAATTAAATTAAATATCCTACTCTTTCATTCAACCTCTGTCCTTCTGACAAGCACAGGTTTGACAGACCTGCCACAAGGTTGGAGAACCACTCTCAATCACAAACGCTTCCCAACCTTACCTGATTCTGGAACATGCTGTCACCACAAACCCTTGGATTCATTAAATGAGTGAATAAGTGTGAATTTACCTGGAAGATGGAAGGATTGTTGCAGATCCAACAAGGTAGTATATAGCTAACCATTCTCTCCATGCCTGCCCACTGCTTATCTATTGATTCCCTCAAAGCTGCTAGTGTAACCTTCAATGCCCAGAAGAATAGATTTTGCAATCAATGTTGCAGGTTTTGCTGTGTCAGCAGGACCGCTTCAAGTTGCTTCCAGCCACACCAACATGTGAGGATGCCCCTTTCATCTCCTCAGCAGACACGTGAAGATGCAGCCAGGGAGGTGGAACCAGAACAAGGCTGCACTTCCAGACGGCCTGTGAGAACCAGCTGTGTCAGATTCTGCAGCATCTCTCTAACCTTTGATTTACCCAGGCTAATATTCCAGTGTTGTGGAAGACATCTTGCCTTGTTCCAGCACAACTGTCTGTCCTCCAGAGCTGAAGACTTGCTAACCAAAGGCTGATCACTGAAGGAGATCTTCCTGCCCACAGCCAATGGCATTTATAGACTCCTTGAGAAACGCAAACAGTTAGGATTGATCAAGTATTTTTAAACCAAATTCAATTCAAGGATATTGTGTATTCAGCGTCCTTCTTCCTAAATGCCAGACTTCAACAGTGAAACTTCATGGAATTATTTTGACATCATTATTCTCAAGATAAAATCCAAATATTTTATGAACAATTCCACAAGGACACTTTATCGTGGCCATTTCACTACCTGAGCCACCTTTTAACAAACAAATTAAAGCATTAAGCACATTTTTTTTAATGATTTTTATCATTTCTCATATACAAACATAAACATGTTGATTCATAACAAACTGTGAAATCACCTTGCTTTGACAAGCATGATCACTGATGAAGGGTCAAAATTTCACCTTGTTTTTCTTGAGAAATAATAAATATCGCCACCTACTTTTTGCCATAGCTGCCAAAACTATAAAATAACTATACCGAAGCCCTGAGTGGGTGGAAAAATGACAACATGTAACATTTTTGTTTGTGTGAACAGAACAGATGCAATCTGTGATTTCTGCGTAGCTGTAGATGCTCGACAGGGAAATGTTAAACAGCCCAGATCCAGGATGTTTCCTTCCCTTTTCCAGCCTTTATGTTCTAAACGGCTCTATACAGACGTGCACAAAAGAGTATTCCGACAGCTTTTGGGAGGCTGGATATTCTCTTTCCGATGTATAGCACAATCCTGTCTGAGCCAGGAGAGCCAGTCAACAATCAGCTTAGATAAGACAAATAAAGGGAGATGCCGTTCAGGTTGCTCTGTCATGAGCTCAAAAATAAACCTCCAAGCAACTCCAAAATTGTGGGACTTTATTGAATTTTTGTTGTCACTGTGAGGTTGACAGGCAATCTGACTGTCGCAAATCACTACACCCACATAGTCCCAGTCTCTAACACCCTGTAATAACCACAGAACCTTTCATACCTGTGTTACCTGATATGATTTTAGTTACAGTTTTTTCTACAAAAGATATTGATGGAAGAAGTTAATTGCTTGTGAAGAAACTTAACTGTCGCCAAATAAGAGAAGCGTCACATTTTTTCTAAATACACACGTTCGAAAATTATTCTTTTCTATCTATAGCTCAAGGTAAAACAAGTAATTGTAAATTATTAAAAAGCTTCCAAATGCTTCAATGAAAGATTTTTGTCAACATTTATTCACATGAAGTTAAATGGAGTATGTGACAAACATATTTTTTGTCACAGTGGCCACACTGGAATGGAGTCACAGCTGCGATTCCACTCTCAGTAGAGATTATGCCACTGGATTCCTTAAAAATAAACTTGTTTTTATTTTTAAAAATCATGACATTCTTCCCAATATTGCCACTGAATCATCACCAAGAAAGAGCCACAAATGACTATTGCACAAGATTTGCTGTTTTTACTGTTCCAGTTTGCTCTTAAAATAATTTTAGTTTTACTCAAAGTCTGTCAAGTAATATACAATGTGATCTCTACAGCATTGCAACCCAGTGTTAGTTGACTAAATATAATTTATTTTCAATCGTTTTTTTCTGAATTTACAGAAATGATGACAGAATAATGCATTTTTCTCCACTTCACATTTATTTACAGTGAGGTGAATCCCTACCAAAACGCTTAAAAATCCTCCATTTACATTCTATTCAAAATACACAAAACATTTTGACTTAATTATTGATATTTAGATCAGAATATTAGTCAATTGGGTTAAAATAACTTGTAAAATGTGAAAATAGTTCACTTTAAATAATACATTAACCATTTAAAAATTAATATTTATGATTTGAAAAAAACTGGGTTGGTATAGTGTCTTGCAGATACCTGTTAAATTTGTATACATTTTGCCATGTTACAACCCAAAACATTTGCCTATTTTCTGTCAGAAGCTGCATAAATCTACACTTCAGGTTGAAGAATCTGTTTACAGACAGCTGTTAGCTGTGCCCTGCACAAAGATGCCCTTTTTAAGAGTTTCAAGAAGTAAACCGTCACACAAATACAGCAGTGAATGATCACCTTTTGTAGTTTCACATGAGTCATGTAGGGTACACAACAAATGTAGAAAAAGGTGCTCTGATAAGACTGAGACTGAACTTTATGGCCAACATTCAAAATGCTACTGTGGCAGGGAAGCTTGTCAGAATCAATGGGAGAAAAGATGGATTAAAAATAAAAGGCAGCCCTGTAAATAAAACCTGTTAGATGCTACACAAGATTTGAAACTGGGGCAGAGGTTCACCTTCCAGCAGGAGAATGACCCAACATGGAGAACTGCAGCAGAATGATTTAGATCAACGTATTTTCATGTGTTCGACAGACCCAACGTCCAGACTTGAACCCAATTTACCTTTCTGTGCATCAGCAACAATAATTTTAACATAAGCTGAAGCTCGCTGTGTCCATGCTGAAGGTATCTGAAGCAGCCAAACTACATTATATTACTCCTTCTGCAGAATAGTTTGATTCAAGCTCATAAGACAGAAATGTACATTTCCAATTCATGTGAGTAAACACACAATGTAGTTCTGCAGTTAAAATAAATAGAGCCAATGTGATGCAATAATTTAGCACATGCCCTCAGCGGAAAGCTGCAGTAAATGTCTTTATTTGATAATTTCACATGTGCTCAAAGCAGATAAACATTTGTTCCTTTAGAAAAAAGACAGAGGTTAGGTGTAACATGGAAATACATCAGAGCATTGTTCATTAAACAAACATTTTCATCATATTGACATGTGCATATGAGGCATCACACAGGAACAGTAAAGTACATTTTCAGTTATTTACACAAGAAAATAACATTAGCCTTCCGGCTGAATAGATGAATATTTTAGCTGATTAAATCTTGTTCATGTATTTGTGAATACTCATGATATACATTTGTACATGTTTTTATTTCATATGAGCAGCGATCATTATAGAGGAACATTACCGAGTTTGACTTTAAGGACAGAGCGTCTGTGAGAGGAGCAGAAAGACACTCGATCACACACACACACACACACACACCCACACACACACACACACACACACACCCCCCCCCACACACACACACACACACACACACACACACACACACACCCCCCCCACACACACACACACACACACACAAACAGCAGATGGAGGTAAGATGTAGCTCACTTATCTCCACAGACATTCGTATGTTGCAAACTTTATCTCTGTGTTCTCTTTTAAAACACGCAATCATGCCTCTGTGAGTGTCCACCTACCTCTACAGTAACTCCATTTGCAAGCTATTCTCAAAGAAGAGAGAGAAGGTGCAAAGGCATGAAGGGAAAAAAATAAGCATAGCCAGAATCATCATGTGCTATTTCCTGGTGGCTAGGTTCATCTCACACATGATGATAAACACAGAAGGTAACTTTTGTTCATCAGTTCAAGTCCTTTTTTTGGTGAAACAGTTTCGCTACTTATGCAGTAAGCAAGGAGCCCCTTTGTCCCAATGGTCTTCATATTGAGAGCATGATGTAACAGTAAGGTCAAGAAGAAGAAAAAAACAGTGAACAGACAAAGAAAAAGATACTAATGTCACAACCAACAGTCTCAGAAAGATTGTCAAGGCCTTCACATCATACTAATTTATGGTGTTGTGAGTTTATAAACTGTGCTACTCTGTTAACTCCTCGCCTGCTGTCAAGTTCACCCAAAGGCAGCCACTGTGGCAGGCATTCATCACAGAGCCTGGAAAGAGTCTGATTACTTCAATGCAAGAGAGACAAAACCATTGGAGGAAAGCAGCTCAGGCTTAAATCAGATCAGTCTGAGAGGCATAAGATGCCAGACTCATGTGTTTATTCCCTTCATGTTATTCCCTTTCTGCTGATGTCCCATCGTTCCGAGTCAGATCCTTAAAAGTGAGCGCGTGAAAGCACCTCAGGCTTCATTAGTCAAACGACACTGGGACATTTGACTTTATGTCCACTTAATAAAACCCCCGGTCATCCAGGACTTTCTCAAAAAGACCGTTTCCATGAGTTGCAGAGAATCTTCTGAAAGGCTCTACGAAAGTCCTGATTGAAGATGGTATAGATGACCGGGTTGAGGGAGCTGTTACAGTAGCCGATCCAGAAGAAGAACTTAAACAGCACATCTGGGATCTTGCATGAATTGCGGCAGATTCCATACAGACTGTAGGAGAAGAAGAAAGGGAACCAGCACACGACAAAAACGCCCATGACCACAGCGAGGACAAACGTAAAGCGCTTCTCCCGGGCGGCAGAGATTTTCTTTCGGTTGACGGTGCTCCGACGTTTCCGACGGGAGGAGAACAGCTCCAAGGACTTCGAGCTGGAACGCGACTTCCTGCTGGAGTATTTGGAGGCAGAGCTGCTCTTCCTGCTGGACTTCCTGTCTTTTCTGTTGTTCTGGCTTAGTTTGGAAGAACCAATGCACTTTTTTGGTTTCTCGTCCGATGAGCTGCTATCGTCAAACTCGTCTTCGTGGTTATTTAATGGATGTTTTGGCTCATTTGACGGAGGGGATCCGACGGTTTGCTCTTGGCAGTGTCCGTTCTCACGTTCTCGCTCCTTCGCGCTTCCTCCCTGGGTGGACTTGATGGACCCTCCCGTGCCTGGCTCGGCTTGGTCCATCCCATTTTCCAGAGGGGAATCCACGCTCCTCTTCTTTTCCGACATTGTCCTGGTCCTGGTTTTTGCCACTTGATAGATTCGAATGTAGACCAAGATCATTATAACACACGGAGCAAAGAAGGATCCAATGCTAGAGTAGAGAATGTACCAGGTCACGTCGTTCAGCTGACACACGGGTTTCCTTTCATTGCTGCTCCTGTCCATCGAAATCAGTGGCGGGAAGGAGATTACAGCCGAGATCAACCACACCACTATGATCATACCTTTAACTCGTTTAGGCGTTCTCTTTAAGTTGTACTCGACAGCCTGTGTCACCGACCAGTATCTGTCCAGACTGATGGCACAAAGGTGAACGATGGAAGAGGTGCAAAACAAAACATCCAGAGCCAGGTAGATGTCACACCAAATTTTGCCAAAAAACCAATAGCCCATAAGTTCATTTGCCAGAGAGAAGGGCATGACCAGAGTGGCTACCAGTATGTCTGCGCTGGCCAAGGAGACCAAGAAGAGGTTTTGGGGTGGCTTGAGAGCTCTGCTGGTGAGAACTGCAATAACAACCAGCACATTACCGACTATTGTAAACAAAATGAGAAAGCTGACCAGTCCAGCCAAACCCCAGATTGCGAGCTGGGTGTACGGCTGTTCAGATGTGGAATTAGAGGAGATATTTCCCACCTCTGTCTCATTTTCTAGGGTAGAAGAATTCAAGTAATCCATCCTTTGCTCAGTGTATGACTTTAAAAAAAGTAAATGTTCGAGGGAAAACCTGATTGAGACTTGAGCGCATATTTCCATGCATAATAAATCTACCTACATCACATTTTATTCTCTTCTCCCCTCCTGGAATCGTTCCCATCCTGCGCCTAAGTCTCCTATAGAAAAAACAAGTCAGGGAAATAGTCCAAGATGCGACTCTTAAAAAAAAAAAATCCTTTCACCAAAACGTGCGTGCAGCTCAGCGGCCAAATTTCCATGGATAAAAAGCGGCAGTCTCCTCACAGCGTCCTCTCCCATCCCGACTGCGCCCGCATCTCTCCACCTCCCCGCTGCGTCCTGAGAGAGGTTTGTAACAACCACGTGTCCTTTGCAAAAGAAAAAAAAATACGAAGAAAAGAAAAAGAAGGATCAATCAGAGACCTGCTCCACCCCGAAGGATGGAAAAAGACAGGGAGTGAAAGAACGGTGGAAACTTTTACAGAATTCACACCCAATTAAAACGCCAAATGCGTATGGAGCGTCTGCACCCTTTGACAGCTGAGAAACAAAATATTCCTTCCCCTATTTTACCGTCTCTCTCTCTCTCTCTCTCTCTCTCTCTCTCTCTCTCTCTCTCTGCCTCTCTCTCTCTCTTTCTCTCTCTGGCTCTCTTTTCAATATAGACCTTAAAACTTCTTTTGCAGAGAGAGAGAGAAAACGAGCAGAGGCATGCACGCAGGGGCACAGATTGCTGCCAGAACGCAAACTGGCAGGCGTGAAGCCCGCACCAAGGACAACGCGCACTGCTCCGTCCTTTTCTCGCTCACACTGGAGGTCAGTGTTGTTACAGTCAGCTCTACAGGGACACTTTATGGGAAACACACGCAGCTCTCGCGCCATGTTAACGATATTGTGGCTTATTTGAGACATTGTATACTGTGGTTCCCAAAACTATAGGATTCTGCTGCTGTAGGCTATTCTTTAATTGCACATATTTAAGGTAGAAATCACATTCTTCTCCTCAATGAAATTGCCAAATTTGTCTTTTCTTTTGGTTTCAAGATATAAAAAACATGAGTTTCACGATTTCATTGGAAATGTCCCTAAAGAGGCTTGCCTTTAATTATGAGGCCTGCAGAAGGAAGAAGCTCAAAGAGCAAATGGGTGATGGGTAAGGGCATCAGTACATTTACGTAATAATACTTGGCATTCTTATATGATTTATAAGCTCACCACTTAAAGTCATTAGTCGTTCTCTGGTGGGCTCAATCACAGAGATGTGAGCTGATCCGTCTGGTCTGAGGCATTTATCTCGCCTTTCTTCCTTGAGGATTGCATTTCCCTCGAGTTCTCAAATGTGGATGTACACTTTCCACCCTCTGAGCATTCAGAACACTCTCTGCCCCTTTCTGTTCGCCTCCCTCTGCTTCCCTGAAAAAGCACATAATTGGGAGCTTTTGAAGAGCTTGATGTTGCAGCTCTCCAGCAAGGTTGCTCAAATTAAATCCAAGCTCACCAAAGCTCCAAAGTTTTTTGTTGTGTTTTTTTTTTTTTGGTCTGCCTTCTCCACCTGCTGCTGCTGCTATTAACCCTGGAACCTCTGGGTGGTGTCCCCCTGATGGATTGAGGCAGTCTCGTCTCTGGTGGACATTCTCAGTGTTTGTGAGACCGGCGTGAACTTATTGACCACATCCCCCAGCTAAATACCTCCCATTAATCACAGAGCGCTCAGCCACGCTGAATTAAAGTGCAGCCACGGCCGCCAGAAATGATCAGGTCCAAATTGATCCACATCAAACCTGGGAGACGGAAGAGAAGGAGTCGTTCACATGGACCAGCAACAAAACAAGCTGCTTTTCCTCACACTGACTCTTTAAAGTGAAAAGGCAGACCTCCACTCCGGGTCGGCGTGAATACATGTTCATTAAATAGAGTCCTGGGGCCACAGCTTCTAAACACCATATATAATTGGCCATCAGTAGATGAACCTAGATATTACAGATAAACATTCTTGTTTTTTAGCACAGCAGCTCGCCTTCGAAAGAGTAAGATAGCCAGGAGCCTGCCTCTGGTAGTTAAAGAAGCTTTACAAATGACTTTCTTTTCTTCATATCAATGATTTTTTTCCTTACTAAATTGTCCCGTCTTTTGAGCCGTTGTGTTCGGTCTCACTTAACTGTGCCTCTGGTTGATGTCCTGCTTTTACTCTTTGTAATTGAGTGACCCTGCTTTTCTGTTTGAGGAATGTAGATTCAGAAATGAAAAGGTGACCAGAAGGTTTCATATTTTTTATTCTTCATTCTTGGCTAGATTACTGAGATATATTTTTTGTAAAACCTTCAAATGACAAAACAGATTTTTTGCTTATTCCGATTTCTCTTTAAGATGCACAAAATATGAGAACAGGATCCACAATATTTTTCTAACCTCCTTGTCATTAATTACAGACGCATCCAAATAAATCTGATTATTATCAAAAAATATTACGTCTGCAGTTACATTTTAAAACATAAAACTCCTTTCACACACTACTGAAAGATTTTTTGTTGTTGTTAATTTTGATCATTATGGCTTGAAGCAAGTGGAAATCCAAAACTCATCTCAAAATTTCTGAAAATTTAAATTAAGGATAAGGCTGAAAAAGAAGCTTTTTGAAAAACAATTTTGATGTTAAGTTGTTAGAGCTAACACAATCATGGGGGAGACTGTTGAAATAAGTGGTGGATTGTAAGGCAACAAGGTCATTGCTTAAGAAGTTGACTGTTCTCAGACTGTTGCATCAAAGCATATTAAAGTTCAGTGGAAGAAAAATGGTGTAGCAGAAAAAAGTTCCCCTGTAACCAACATAACCACAACCTTCAAGCGGAAGGGTGGCCAAATGTTGTATCTTTGACGTTGTGTATCTTTGAATATTTGTCATAAGTTAGGCGCCCCTGCCTGAGACACATAAGCACACCGATGATGTTAAGAAAGCACTACTGGCCTTCAAAATAAAAGTCAAATGACAGTATTTTGTGCATCTATAACAAAGTAATGGGATTTACAAATGGGCCTATCAAAGGTTGCCAGTGGGTTGTAAATTGCACAAGTCTGCTACAGGAGATTGAGAGGCGAAGTTGATTAAAGGGCTTTGACCTAAATAATAAGGAGTGTAGCTCAAGTTACCAAACTCAGACATAGTATGGTTATTATTCACAACTGAAACAAAAATACCCATACCTGCTTTAATGACCATGGTATCACTGTCTTTGTTTTACTGACAAATTGGTCTGATAAACAACCTATGGAGAAATTCAAATACATTTCACTTTATTTTATTAATACATAACCCTGACTCCAAACAAATGCCAGACAAACCAAAGGGAAATAAAATTCCCAATTATTTCATAGATATATAGATTTATTAAATCCAACTGTAAAGACAGATATAAAGTCGAGTGCACATATTGAAATGTGTTAGTTTCCAGTGGGCTGGTTGCTCTTCGCCAGGCCAAACTACTGACGGTTTCTGGGCAGCATTTAGTTTCCTTGTGTATCTTTGAATAAGGACCTAACGGTTGTGGAAATCTATATGATCACGCAAAACAATCTCACTGTGCCTCATTAGGTACTCAGTATCTTTTTACTGCTTATCTGTTCTCTGCTATTGTGTATTTATGTAGGGCAAGATCACACTTTAACATGCACCATTTTGTGACACAGGTTTCCTATCTTGATGATGTTCTAATCTACTGAGCTCATCTTAAAGGCACTGATGAAGAATCCTCTGTCGCACACAATGCTGCTGCAGAGTTCACAACTATTAACCACTGATAACAGCTACCATTAATTGTCCCATCTATGTGCTATGTTTCTTTTTTTCTTCACGAGAGAAGCTACAGTAGCAGCTGATGACAGTGACAAATGGCAGTGTTACCTGGGCACACAGCAATCTGGCCAAGAGTGAATAGTTCAGTGGAGTAACATTCAGCCCCGGGGACTTTCTCTCTCGCTGGCATCACATGATAGAGCAGATTGTAGTTCTCATCTGGTTCGTAACCTTTGTTTGACAAATTATCTTCTCTGAGGAACCGAAAGGCCAGATCAATGGCATTTCTGATTTCCTTCTTAGTGAGAGTCTGTCTAACATTTGCAAGTTCAAAACTGAATTCTCCTGCAATAAAAAGAACTGTTAACTGTTGCTCCTATGTCACTTTGTTTTCCAGCAAAACAATAATCTTTTGAAGCATTGAATACATGACATTGTCAGCAGGAAGGGCAGTTTCAAGTAAAAGTTGTGCTTTCCTCCTTTTAAAGATTTCCCTATGAATCATTGATGACTTATCCATGGACGCCAGAGTGAAGTGTTCAGGTGTCAACAGGATCCATTTTATTCATTCAACATGAGAGAATTCTTTCCTTTGCTGCTTTAGCTTTAAAAAGGAAAATGACCTCTTGTTTGCCATGATATCACTGTCTTTGTGATACCAAAGACGGTGATACCATGTCTTTGGTATCACTGTCTTTATCACTGTCTCTATTTGAATCGCAGCTTCAAATAGAGGCTGCGATTGGCCTCTATTTGAACTTTGAAACTTCCTGTAACGACCTAGGAAAAAGACATGCAAAGCTTTATGTTGTCATACAGTTTGATTTAACTTTTTCCAGAACAAACAAGGCTTTGCAATTTATCAGATCTTTTTAAATAAGATTACTTATTGGCATAATTACTATTGGAACAAGTATAATTAGTTTGCACTATGTAATATTGTCCCGTCTTTGAGTAAACTCTTCATGTACTCCAATCAGTAGTCAGTACACATATCTTTGCTTGATGAATTTCAAATACATCCACAAAGAATACTTTGGAACGGAGAGACAAGTCCAAGAACGTGTTCGTCATCTTCAGGTTGTATTAGATCAACCTGAAAATGGCAATGATTTTAATCAATAATAAATTTAAAAAACACTAACTTCAGAGCTGTAGGTCTAGAGGCTTCATATGCATTTACATTTATAACAATTGATCTTGAGTGGCGAGATACAGATCAGCCTAAAAATGGTGAATGGATTGAACTGTAAAGCATGGAGAATGCAGTGTTGGAGAATAAAATATAGGCCACATGTGCATCACATGGTGCGCCTCTTTCATCTCTTTATGTTATTAATGATAAAGATGCTTGCTTGTATAGTTGGTGCTTGGATTTCAGAGGGACGTAGTGTGAGGGGCATTGTGAATTCCTGCTGTGAATTCCTTCAGTCGACTGAGTGCATGACAATGTCATCACAATGGAAAAGGCTTTCATGCTCACGCTAGTGAGTGTAGTCAGTTGGTGGATGTTGAGGTGCAGATTTAACATAGACCAGCTAGTAGCTTCATATGTGTGACTCTCGTGTGGTCTAAAATTGGCTCAACAACAGTTCCTTCAGAGCTTCATGACATTCGTCTCCATATCCAAGCCTCACAGCATAAAGTTTGCACGGCTCCAAAGCAGTGGAGACATTTTCCCTAAAGCCATGTCTCTCAACTTTGGACCTCAAGACACACTGCCGTGCATGTTTTAGATATTTCCCTGCTTCAGGACACCTGAATTTAACTGTTAGCTGATCTTGTTGAACTGTATTCCTGTGAATCAGGTGTGTCCAAGCAGGGAAACGTCTAAAACATGCAGTGTGCCTTGAGAAGCAGGGTCACTGCAGCAGAGCGGCGAATGATGTCCACCAATCCAATGGACGAGTCTGGGTTAGGCTGTCACCAGGAGAACTTTGTTGAAGCAGTTTGGGAATATCTCCTTCATGTTCCAACTTGATTTTACGCCAATGACTAGCATCACAAAACATGCTAACTCTGTCAAATAATGCCTTAGAGAGAAGAAGCAAACTGTTGTAGCTACAGAGGGGACAGCAAAGTCCATTAACACAAGTGATGGATGGATGGATGGATGGATGGATGGATGGATGGATGGATGGATGGATGGATGGATGGATGGATGGATGGATGGATGGATGGATGGATGGATGGATGGATGGATGGATGGATGGATGGATGGATGGATGGATGGATGGATGGATGGAATCTGTCTCAGAATCATTGTGAACTATGTGAAGTGGATTGTCTATGTAAGCATAGCTGTTTTTTTTTCTATTTAAATTAGTGAGAAATTGTTCTTAAAGAAGTTCAATACGCATCATAAAATGTTTTATTTTTACTCTGCAGCAAAGACTGTTACCATGCAGGTTACTAAACAGTCCAGAGAAAGGATGACTGTCTAATTTGAATTGCAGCCTCCCTTAAGAATAGTCATTGTGCAGGATTTAGCCTGGCAGAGTCATTACTGTCCATCTGAGTGACAGTTGGGCCCAACTGGCAGATCTGCAGGCAACTTGAGAATTAGGCGCAGCAGGAGTGTGCTGAAAACGTGACGGCCCAGACAGAGAGTGCAACCAGTCGACTAGGTGTTGCATCATGATCCTGCAAACCAGACTGGCTTGTTGTAGGTGAAAAATGACCATCTGTCACTCAGAGAGAGGTCACAAATTATCAGAGAGAGATTATTTGGAGTAATTAGTGTTGAAATCAGATGTGGAGTTGAGGAGTGATGGTTCTTAGTACACAAAATTGAAATGTATCATGTGAGTTTTTAATAATATGCTAGAAATAATATTGAAAAGTAAATTTATTTCAGTAGCTGAATTCACAAAGTGAAGCATGTTGTACAGATTAGTAACACGCTAACAAATGTTTAAGCCTTTGCTGATTTACTGCTTATAACTGATGAAAATATGACTTTAAAGATCAGAATCAGACCAATAATAGAAAAAAATATATATTTATTGTAGAAATATGGGGTCATTGAAAAATATGTTCAATTAAGTGTTATTTTTGAAAGATACTTTTAATCTGGCAAATGAGCCTCATCAAAATTTGTTGAATATGTACAAATGATGATTTCATGGACAGAGATTTATTGTGTCATAAAGCGGCAAAGAGCAGTTTCCAAATGCAAGGAGGAGGTAGGCAGGCGAAAATAAACTTCTTAAATATATTCATTTAATTACCAAATTAATGTCAGGGGGAATTATTCTTGGACTTTTTTTTTAAATTTTTTTTTATTGGCTAACTACATTTGTGAAGATTCACCTCTGTTCCCTCAACTTGTTGATAATGGCTCTCATTGTGTTGGACTGGAGATCTAAACCTTACAAATGGCTTTGTGACTCTCTCTAGATTAAGAAATGTATTGATTATTTTGTTTCTTGTTGGGCTTAAAATAACTTTAATTTGGGGAATGCCGTGTTGTTTTCTGAAATGTCTCACCTTACTTCATGTTGTGGGCCAGGTCATGCTGAAAGCATTTCTTGATTCTGCAGGTCTGACAGTAATCAGACTGCATAACTGGTGAACTCATCTTTACATAAAGTAACCTAAATCAAAATTACCAGGGGATTTTAAAGTAACCTAAAACCCCCAGGGGGTTTTACTCTTTAATGAGTTGATTTACATATTTATATGTATATAATTATATATAAATAGTTAAAAATCTTCATTTAAAAATATATATATATTTTAATTTCTCAGGTTAAATTTGTTGGATATTAAATTTGGTCTAATGACCTGACGCATTCAAGTGTGACAATAAATGAAAAATGAGAAAAAATATTAAAGGTGACCAGTGTTTTGTTCAAAGCTCTTTAAAAGGCAGATGTTATGTTATCAACAACAAAACAAACATTTTAAAACATCAATGTATTATAGTACATGCTAGTATTGTCTGCAGTGGTCTGGTTTTGTCTGGGGAAAAAAGTCAGGCTCTTCAGTTGCCACCATAAGCTGAAGGCCTCGCTGCACGTTTTCATCTTCAAACTGGAAACTTCATGGTGAAATATTCAGTTCTGGGCTGTCGTTTCTGTTTTCTGACTGCCATCTATATCCTTTTATTATTTTTTCTTTATTCACCCACATTTTCTATTTTCACCTGAAACTGTTACACATCTTGTTCTGTGAAAGCTGGAGATCTGTGCCCGTGTGATGTATTCTGCTTGTGTTTACCTGTCTTTGCCTGTGCATGTGTGAGTTTTCTCTGAGAACCAAAGCTTTGTCTGCGGTCTCACAGGAAGCAGGTTTCATTCGGGAGAGCACTACCCACCTGGGTCTTCCTTGAGTTTGGAGAATTTTCTCTGTCTGCTGACTGTCTGGTGTTAACCCCTCTAATTTGCTGCTGTGGACAGACTCTGACAGTGGCAGCGGATAGGAATACAATTGTCACCTCTGTGGAGGCGTTGTGGGTTTTTGTTGGGGTTTTTTGTTTCAGCTAGTGCAGTGATATCTCTGCCCAATTATGCCTACTGACAACAAAAGTGAATGATATATTTCAAGTGAGTGCTTAGAAGCTTTAGACCAACCAGAGGTTTATCTTGTAGGGCCAAAACTCTGATGTGTGTGTTTCTGTGGACATGCTCTGTTTTGGCTGGCTGCATTCAATTTGTTGAGATAATTGAAACTCTAGCATGCTTGCAAGTTTAAACAAAATATTTAATACAAAAAATAATTGACAAGTTTGATTTTAATAAGGAAGTGCGGCAAGAGAACTGGCCATTTCTTGTTAAACTGGACCATAAAGGCAGTTGGAAAATATAAGCAATGATGATTTCTATTACAGAAATCTGGATTTTGTTTGTTGTTGTTTTCTCTGCCATGTTGTTCATGTATAAGTAATACAAACAGACAGTTTAATGTGTTTTTCTAAGGTCTGATATGTCGCACTCCCTTCTTCTTCTCCGCTTCTGTCAGAGGAACAATAAACCAGGTGAAGTTTGTGCCTGCAAGCAGCATTTGGCTGAGGTTTAATTCTACCTGTCTGGACGGCAGTCACTTCTGCATGAGCACAATCTCATATTGTGTGATCCAGTTGATCACGGTGTCAATTAAGAATATGAAGTTTGGCGAGATATAAGGAGGAAGTGATCCTAAGGTCTTTCTGCACAGTGTTTCTTTTAAAGGGTTCACCTGTCTGTCAGATGGGATTTATTATTACATGCCAGTAATTACACAGGTCAGTTCAAAAGCTGAAGAGTTAGATTCATGACTCAAAAGTGATTGAGTTCAAGCATTTATTATCAGATCACTTCCTATAAAAGAGCTGTGTTTGAGACAGGCTTCCTCTTTGTCTGCCATGTATTTTATGTTGTATAATTGGAAAAGACTAACAGATTTATGGAGATGTATCTATATATCTTTAATCAACAATAAAAACTCAAACTACCAATTTAAAAAAATAATTGGACTGTAGTTGTTTCCCAGGTGTCTATCAAAGGTTAAGCATGATATTATTTGAATCTTTGAAAAGAAGAAAATATTTTTGACATAAAACAAGAACTGAATTTCTGAATAAGCAAGAATGCGACTGTCTGAATTATATCATGGTGCTGCTGAGAGCAGCAGCTTTACAGTAGTTCACTTTAATTTTCCTCTAGAGATGCTCTTCATATCGCCTCACTTTTTATGCAGATAGATGTGTGGGTGGTCAGAGCTGGCTGAAAGTCAAACCCATGACTCTAGATAACAGAGATCAGAGCTGCTTTACTCGTTATGGCCAGCAGTCATGTACACGACCTCAACCCGGGTTGACCTTTCCGCTTCAACTTTAAACAGTGTCATTCGCTCCTGAGGGCGTCTCTCCTCACAACAGGCATTAAAACGTCCACACTGAGCCGAGCGGCCCTGTCAAAGCCCACTTATGTTGCAGACAAGAGTTACATTCAATTATTGCTGCTCATAATGAAATTAAAATTGTATCAAGCATGTTCCTTCACTTCCGTACTCGATGCTATTCCTCACACATTTATCCTGATGTTGCAAATAAGTGCGACCGGGAAAAAGTCTGCTGATATATATTTTTCTTCTCATTTCTGCAAACATGCACACTCAAAAACAAATACTTTTTTTTTTACTCCCAATGAAAGGCTTCAGCAATAATAAGGAAGCGGAGACACAGGTAAGAAAACAGTCTTTGAATCTTGTGAGTGATACAACGAGTCGCTTTGCAACTCGAGAATGCTAGTTTATTAGAAGATTATCAGAACTTTCAGCCAAAAAAAAAAAGCGCCAGTCATGACAAAGGTCTAATCACCTTTGTCATGACTTAAAAAATTTTTTTAAGTCATGACAAAGTCAATCTGATAAACCTCAGCAACCAAAGTAGTTGTCCGTAGCAATATTTTTCAGCTAGTGGAACCGTGAAAGAAGCAGGAATGCTTTTATTTTTAGCTGCGTTTTCATTAATCACAGCTAGAAATAAAGCTAGATATTAAGATAAAAACTTGCCTCAAGTGCAACTTAAAACTTAAGTCGTTGCAGCTCATTTTATTGTGTTAAGTTTTGAAATAATTTCCAAGTTCAGTTTATCAACTTACTTCGTAACATTTAACAAAGAATATCTGTGTGATTCTCAAAAGAAAAATGTGCAAATGATTCACTGGGATGGTCATTTTTAGATTTAGCACAATAAAGCATTTGAAACTTTAAACATTGGTGGCTGGTTAGCTTTTTCATCTAACTCTTCATGTTTTGCATCAATATTGCTTATGATTCAGCTTGTCAAATGAAATGAAAAGGCCATAAATCTTTGCACTCATAATAAATAGGCTTTGTCTGTGAGCTAGAGTTACGTATTTACTTTTAAAGACGTTGCTCGAATAATCAGAGGCTCCTGAAACACTGGGAAACCCAATGGGTAAAGTATCACTTCGTCACAATATGATGGCAAATAAATTACAACAAAAAATATCTTTTTTCTTGTGCTCATAATTTAGCAGCCAAATTAGTATTTGATTTGAAAATGATACTTATTTTGTCAATATATAGTTTGATTGCAATCATCTCGATTAAAAATATCCAATGACTATATATTTATATGTGTGTATTAGTAGCTACAACTGCATGTTGTTGACTCTTTGATTGCTTTTGTTGCAAACTCGGTGTGTCTCCTGCCTAACAGACCTGGCTAGACTTTAAAAGTCCCACTGAATTTCCCTTCCCTTTTTCTCTCATTCTTTATTTATTTCAATTCCTCTCTCTTGTCTTTTCTAGCATTCACAGACACACTCTGATGCCCACCCATCCTCTCTCCCTCACTAACGCCAAAGTGTTTATGGAGAGGTGATTGTGATGCTGCTCATGATAGGGCACATTTGTTCCCTCGGCCCGTCCATCCTGAGTAATTGGAGTCTACAATCCCAGAATGATCTTCTCTCAGCCTCGCCCCGCATCATTAGTACAGCTGTTGCAGCTCCACACTTCTTTGCCTGCATATGCTCGTCTGGACCATAAAGCGTCTGTCTGTATCCAAGTGTGTCCGCATTGTGCCAGTTGTCTGGCATGAATCTACAAAACAGCTCAGTCATGCTCTTTCAGCATAAATTACCGTGTTGCTGACTTATATCTGCCAAAAAATATCTGTGACAGTGCTGCAGATGGACGTTGTGTAATTAGCTTCTGCAAAAAAAAAAAAAAAAAGAAAAACGAAAAAAGTACAGACAACTTGACCCTCAGAATGAAATAATTCTTTAACTTCATTGGGGTTTTTCTAATGTTCCTACTTTATTTTCAGGTTAAGCAATCATTACCTGGAATCATTTTAATTTTAATAAATAAAAGTTAATTTACCTTTATATTTTTGTTGCCAGTTCTGTGCGTTTCTATGAGCCAGGACGGGATGTGTCTGCAAAGTGCTATATTTCAGTGTCATGGCCGGTGTTTTATGGGGTTTTATGGGGTTTAAGTGGGGGCTTGCTGTACCAGTCAAGGACAGTCAGAGCTGCTCCACCTCAGTCTTGGCTACTCATTGTTGTTCTGAAAGCCTCAGATTTCCATTTGCCTTTCAGTTCTGTCCCATCCACTGAGAAGCACTGTGACATCATCCTGTCACCACAGATTTTATGGAGAACATCGCAGGTTATGGGTTGGGCTTTTTTATTTTTTTTCTTTTTCTTTTGTTTTTTTAATACAAATGAAGCTTTGAGTTTAGTTCATAGAATTCAATTTTGCTGTCAGATTGGGTTTTCTTTAAAGCACTCCAGCGAGGTCAAAGAATCCTGTTATGTGGTTTTTATTTAAGTGATTTCCATATGGGCAGTCACCATGACGCTCTCTGTGATGAAGTGATATCTCAACAGTTTTCCCTCTAGTTTTCTATCATTTTTATTGCGTCTTTTTGGGACTTACTTGACATTTACTGAGGATCTTGCAGCTATTTTATGCATTTTACAAATTAATTCTGTTGCTCTACCAGTTTAGATTAAATTTAAAGATGGACCGAATTGAGAAGTTTTACAGCTGGTCAGATAACCCAGTTCAGATATTTTTTTCCAGTCCCAGTGCCAGCACAGTTCATGCTAATGACAGCACTCTTCAGAGTGTAAGGTCTCACTGAGGTGACTTTACTATTTGCTTCAGGGGAAACTGTAATTTTTCCACACAGATATTCCACGGAGGACTGCCAGTAAAGTTTAAGGAGGAGATTTCAGTAGTTACCCTGCTGTGGAAAAGTTGTTATATCTTTTAAAAATCTCAAAATGTACGTTAGAATATATTAACCTCCAGGAAATACACATGAAAACTGTTTTACTTTCTATTTTTTCATGCAAACTGTGCAGTGACTAATATAGAGGAAGAAGTGGAAAAATGTGTAATAGGCTTACCTCTTCCAGGTGCTGCAACATTGCCTCTGGGCCCGATATAAATAATTGATGAAAGATTACAGAAATGCTTCTTAAGGCTCATGTATGGCTGTAATAGATCTATGAATGATTCAACAATATAACACATCTAGGTGCATCAGAGCGTTTTTATCTGAGATCTCTAACTCAATGCTGCTGTCATTTATTCTGAAAGGATATTTAAAAAAATGTTTTGTAGATATGTTGTATTATAGGTGAATTGAGGTTTGCAAAAGAAATTGTTCCCTTATGTAATAAAGTAACAGGATGTGCTGAACTCTTTTAAGTTGTCTATTATTATTATTATT
This sequence comes from Poeciliopsis prolifica, assembly GCF_027474105.1. Taxonomy (NCBI): domain Eukaryota; kingdom Metazoa; phylum Chordata; class Actinopteri; order Cyprinodontiformes; family Poeciliidae; genus Poeciliopsis; species Poeciliopsis prolifica. The sequence continues at coordinate 6,951,883 of NW_026562391.1, read as the reverse complement.
ATTATTATTATTATTATTATTATTATTATTATTATTATTATTATTATTATTATTATTATTAGCAGATGTATTTGTCCATTAATAATCTGAAAGACTTTACAGCACTATTAGATTTCCTGTGATGCAGAGAAAGACAGCTTTCTAACCTTGGTTTTTCACAAAATTATTTTATTTCAAAATAAACATGTAAATATACTTTCAGAATTTTAATTCACCATTTTGTTTTCAATTAGACATATTGCTTTGTTTGCAGGATGTTGGTCACACCGTTGTCAGGAAGAAAGTATAGCAAAATTTTTATTTTGTAATATCAACTGAACAGACACTGAGTTTAGGTTTCTGAAAACTAAAACAGCAAACTTTCCTCCTCTAAATAAATGGTTAGAGCACTTGCACTGCACAATGCAACTCTTTCTATTGTTTTATTTCAAATAGTTTGTCTTGTTTTACTAGTGAAACATAGTGGTCCAAAAGCTGCTCACGATGGGCAACTATTTGAGTTTCACAACGACTCATGACAATGAAGGTTTGCTCATTTCTAATAGGACAGGTCCAGTGCACCACAAATCTAAATGCCCTGAGTGTTGTGATCCTGCTGTGTGAGTGTGAGTCATCTGTCCCTCTAGAGGATCTCTGCAGTGGAGCACAGCAGCCTGCACACCTGAGCATAATTACCCACCAAGCTGCCAGCAGATATAAGGAGCAGCTGGGCGGCCAAATAATGTCCGATGCTTAACCTACACTGGTAGTCTCGAGTGTCCTGCAGTCTCCCAGTAACTTTACAACAGTTTGTTTCCTATGAAGACTTACTCTATATAGTGCTGCTTTTGATGCACAGTCAGCATGTCATAGCAGGCATTGCTTTGTGACTGTGGTGTCTGATTTTGATTTTTTTTTTCTTTTTAAAAAAAATGCAGAGTTCCAGGTATTACATAGGCCTTTAAAATCTCAGAATATATCTCAGATCAATGTCTGACGTTCTGATATCTTTTGCATCTTACAGAAGTTAGGGGATCAGCTCCTACAGGTTGTGTGTAGGCAGCTGTAAAGGGCCATAATTAATTCATATTTTCTGTTTGAAAATTTAGATCCATACAGCCTGAATTAGATGAGTGACGGAAAGCAAGTGAAGTTTGTCAACAATTATACAACTGATCAATAATTAGGGGAAAAGTTGCCATTTGTTCAACAAAATCTATATTTGTTTATAGAAAGATGGACCAGTTTCTGCTTAAATTTTAGCTGGTAGCATACATAGATTAAGAAAAAAATGGGCATTTATCCCACTAATTTATTAAAATAATGTCTTTGCTGAGACTTGCTGGTATATTAGTCCTTTAATTCTAGAAATGTTCTTCATGTGTTAAAAGGCTGACTTTCTAATTGTCTTTGTGTGTCTCTGAAGGTTCAAGACAGAGTTCATCCCGGCTCTCAGATTTTGAGCCTGACCTCTAGATTCTAGCTGTAATACCTGAAGCTGTGTGTTGACTCCTGATCATTCCTCTGTAGGTCCAAAGATAATTTCTTCTGTTTTGTTTCTGTTCAGCTGAAGAAAGTTATGACACATCTATCTGGCGTTTTATATATATCTATATATATTCAGCTGTGCTCTCTGCACCAACAACTCCACTCTGTCTCAATAATGTTAAAGCCTGGGATGCTCTGGGACGGAAGATCCATGATCGATTGGGTTCTGTTGTGTTTTCAGATATGCTTTCGCTGCGTAGTCAGTGTGTTGGGGATTACCGTTATGATGAAAAATGAAGCCACTGGAAAACAAACGCTTAGGGGCATGGAGGATAAAAAGCAGGACTTTTATTTTATTTCATTTATCCTTCTGAATATTTCCTTCTTGTTTATTTTATTTATTCATTTGAACTTTTAGGAATCACTAAAAACCTTCGTGTTGTATAATAAATATTGAATGCAAAATGTGAGTGCATGACTTCTTGGTACATCTCTCCGCCAACATCAACCTGTTGGTCGTGAAGCTCCATACATTAAACTACTTTGGTGCTAAAGTGCTAGTGGTGACTCCAGACTGGAAGATGAAGCATTTTATTGATCTTATAATGATATTTTGAAATAAAAGTAGTCAATGATTGATATATTGAGTATATGTATTATGACAATTGTTCCAGGAAACAAAGAGTGATTAATACATTTATCTAAAGAAATATGTTTGGTAATTTAATAACATTTATTAACACTAACTTTATGAAACTCCTGACAATTTCTCTTGGAGGATCCTTATTTTTTAAAGGTGTTTCATTATTTTTACTTTTTATTTATTCGCTCTTTGAAATGGCTTTTCACTGACTCCTCCTCTGTCCATGTTTTCCATCTGTCTGCTACAAAAACATGAAAAAATGCTGAAAGACTCTTTTGACTGATTTGTGTACAAATTTGATGTATAAATTATACTCATCTGGCAGCACTATTTTTCATTAGTATTGAGTTTTTGCATGTTTTTCTTTTATTTGCTCTTTTCTTTTTTTATATTATCTGAGAAAAATGTGTCAGCTGACGATCACTCAAGTTATTAGTTGAGTGGGAACAATGGCTGTCAATTCAACAGCAACCTCAGAGTTTTTGTTATGGGCAGAAACTATTATTACTGTGCTGACCTGCTCTAAGTTACTTAATCAGTGAAGTAAATTTAATCAGTGAGTCTGTTGAACTCATATGACACATTCTGTGTTACTTTCCCATTTCTTTTCGTCTTTGTTGTTTACTGTGATTTCAGTAAAATGTGATGAGAAATTCAATAGAAGCCTAGAAGGCTTCTATTGGGCTTGTACATATAATTCAGAGATTTCGGGACTATAAGACTATAAGTCCCATCAGTCAAAAAGGTGGCTGTAAGAAAAAAAAAGAAAAACATGTTTAAGTCCAATAAACTGCTTTTATGTAGAAATTGTCAAATCTGAGGAAGACGTTCCGGTGACACATGTTCAACAAACTCATGGAAACTGTTAACTTTGAGTTGGAAACCTTCTGGCAGTTTCTGACGCACCAATGTTGACTGGTGTCAACATTGGTGCGTCACCAATGTGCGTCACCAATGTTGGTGCGCACCAATGTTGACTGGAGTCAACATTGGTGCGTCTGTGTTAAGTTTTGAAATAAACAACATCTGGAGTGGCAGAGAAGCTTTTGTGTCGCATGATGCAGGACCACCAGGAACACTCACCTGCAGTGTATTTTATATTAACCTCCTTGGCAACTACCGGGGAATGGAGATGTAACTGCGACGTTCACAAGCCTCGGGTGTTCCAGCAGTTTCAAAAGGCAGAACTGACAGATAGAAAAAAGTGACTTATTGTCCAAAATACACGGCCTTCTGACAACAAACTTAGTCTATAATGACTCTATGACGAGACTATGAAGGATCTTTGAACTAACCTGAAGGTTGAATAAATTTTAGTGCCATACCTTCAACTAAACAATTTCATAACACATTTATGTGTTTCTAAAGTCTCTAAAGCCACACTCTGAATCGTTTGGTCACATTGTATTTGATCCGAATCTTTCTTCTGATTACGCATTGCATAATGTGCGTCTTTTCAGGATTAAATGTGTTTGAGATGATGGCCTCCCAGAGGACTCTGTGGTCACATGTAAAGTTCAATTAGTTTCTGCCTCTCAGTCCTATCTCCCATGGAGAAGCTCTGTGAGTGATACAGAACATTAACGCCTCAATTTCAGTGTTGTTTCCACACATCACTCAGCAGTGTGAAACCAGATGGATAGCTCGTGATTGAGAGAGTACGGCGCAGTTGCGGTTTTATTGCTTTTGCGCCCCATGAGCAGTACTTATCCAACTTAACAGCAGTTGTGCACACTGAGTCAAAATACAATAAATTTGTTTTTTTGTTTTTGGAAAAGTCTTCACATGAGCACATGTTGTTGCGTGTCAGACAGTTGTGGGTACATTGGCCTGCTTCTTGATGCTTGTTTGCTAGAAAATCAATGCAAATGATTGTGTTGAGTGGAAATGATTATGAAGTGGCACTTGGGAGGTATCGATTGGCTGAATTTGCTTTCCTCTCCTCCCCTTCTGTTTGTCCTTCTGCCACCATTGCTCTTTTGATCTGTTGCTTTACTCACAGGGATGGGGATGCCCTCGGCAATACATCCTCAAAGAACCTGGCAATAAACCTCCATCTCTGAAATACAAGCAACACAGGGGAATCGTGACATTTACCAAACTCTCTTCAAATTTAGACTAAACTTGGATAAGGGTCCTGGCTTGGCTCATGTCAGCATAACAAGCAAAAATACTAAGTGCGAATAAATTATCTACATGCCTCTGTCCTCCATCAATCAGTCTTAGTGTCTCAGAGCCATCAGAAGGCTTTTTCCTCTTCTTGCTAACACCATCTTGCCTACTCTAAGCAAGATATTTAGTTGATCCAGCTCCTAGCAGGAGGTTGGTCTGGCATTGGAGAAAATAAACTCAACATATCACGCTTCTACAGTCAGTAGAAAGATAAAATAAGCATGAAGTTTCCAAAAAGGGTGCTGCAAACCTTTTATAGCCTCCTTAAACTCAGTCACGATTTGAAACTTTATGTAAAGGGATACAAATGCAGAATCACACAGAGAACAAAAGAGTGAAAAACATCAAGATTTACGGTACAATGTGTTTGAAAAATTCGAGAAGAATGTGTAGAGTACATTTTGAATGTGTAGAGTACATTTTAATATTGGAGTTTCTTGTTTCTCAAAGGAAATAAAGAAGATAATCCTGAAGTAGCAAAGAGAGAATCCTTACTGTTGCTCTTGCTGAGTTGCCTTTGTGTTGCTTAGTTGATATCCAACACAGATAACAGTAAAGAGTTGGGACATTAAGATGAACCACTTTACATTGATTTGTGTATAGATGTGAGCGCATCAGTAAAATAGCTATGACAAGGTGCCGTTTCGGAGATTAAAGCGCCATCAATTTTCATGTCTTTGCATTGATAAAAATCAAATCATTTACTAATGAGACCATATAAGCTTTTACTTAGAGACTTTTATTTATAGGACATTCTTCTAACATATAGTTTTATTTTTTTTAAAAAGCAAACAGCAACAATTGATTTTGAGGAGTCATTCCTCTTGCTGACATGCACTCATTGTTAGGATGTCGGTAATAATTAGCACCAATAACGGGCTCTGAGGCACATCTTTACAAACAACAACAATGTGATAAAGATGGCAGAGCCATTAATAATCCACACGGGCTAACTATAAACTACCACAACTTATGTCACTACACATTTGAGGATAGCCTCATGCTGTGAATGTGGAGGACCATCTATAATCCAGCTTTGTGTGCCTTATCTGCTTCGTCTCGGATGAGGAGCTCCAAAAGTGGTGAGCAACTTTTTACCTCTCCTCCTTTCTGACAGCTTGCTAATTTCAGGAGAGTTACAGATGCTCTCACCTTCTTCAAACATATCCAGCTAGTGTTACTGAGAACAGGGCGTCCCATACCTCTCCATATTTTTTTTTATTTTTTCACAATTTCTATTCCTTCCTCCATGTCATAGAGAACCATGGAAAAAAAATATTTTTCTGCACCACTGTGTCTCCTCACTGTGGCATTACAGTTAATATTCAAACGATTATGAAGCAGAGTTTAATAATTTATAAAGCAATAACTTATAAAATAAACTTAAGCATTGTTAATTATATATGTGATATGTATAGGTAGTTACTGAATGAGTGTTCAATAGGCAGAATGTCACGTTTGGTAGATTTGCCACAGTTTTTTTTTTTTCATTGAAAAGCAAATTAGAAGAGTTGTGAAAAATGTGTTGAAAGATCGTTGCCTTATTAAAGTAACTAGTTAGGTGTAATCAACTGAATAGTCTAATCTGTTTGCATTGTCCTCACATCTTTAGTCAAGAAGAAAAACAGTGTCTTCAAAAGTCTGCGTAAAACACAAAGTTCCTTTAAAATAAAGCTAAAATCCTTAGACATTGGAACATCATAAATACTTGTCATTGCTCTCCTCTATTCCGCCATTGTAATAAAATGTTTCTTCCCTGTTTTTTCCATCATGTAAAGCTCCTTGAATTGTCTGGCTGAATTGTTCTATACAACTAAAACTTACCTTGCCTTTCCTAGCATTTAGATAAACAGAATCGCTCACACTGTATTTGCCCTATAAGTGAATCACTATTGAGAGTCACATCATGTTGGGTCATATCAAGTTTTTCCGTCTCTCTAAAGTTAATCATATCATTGGGAGTGATTTGAGATGAGAATTAAATTGGTCACAGATCAGAAATAGGAGAGTTGTGAAGGAGAACAACCAGCATCAGACTCCTCGGAGTAACGCAGGTACATTTAAACTCAAAAGAAAGAGAGCAGGAGAAAAAAAACAGACAAGGAAGTTTGGTGTTTCTGGAAAAAGCAGCTTCTTGTCAGTTTCATCACTGACTTCCCCACCAATACCCCATCATAGGCAGAATAGCAGTAATGACTGCACATTTGTTATTAGCATTCCTGAAAATGCTGTGCTAGAAATGTGAGTGGGAGGTTGCTGGAGCGTACTGAAATGACAGTGGGCAGGCGCTTTGCCGTTTCTTTCCAACACAGAGCGCATGATGGAAAAATGAGGTGAGAAAGCCAAAAGTTGGAACCACTTATAAAGTAAATTTGGAGTCCCTTTTATTAATCAACCTCCTAGAACAAAGAAATGCAATCTGGTGGCTGGAAAATGTCTGTTTCTGTTTTACCTCAGTTAGTTGATTTTCCCCATAGGAACCATTATAATAAACCAGGGTAGGCTGGAATTCATGTTTAACTTTTATTTTTCTAAAAAGAAAAAACAGCTTCTTCACACTCTGGCAGCCGCAATAGTAATATTTCACATCATGCATTAAAATGTCTCCTCCGGTATAGGTTTGATCAGCCCAGGCAAACGTCTTCTTAGTACAAACAGCATCATTTGTCTCACTGAAATAATTTTTAAGACCTAAACAAGTACATATATAATAACTATGTTTCTAGATTAATCTGAAACATAGTTGACTCATTTTATTTATATATACTAACACTCAACTGCTAATAAGAGCAAATATTAGTTTATTTCACATCTGAATTCATGTCTTACTCTTTTCTTAATGCATCTTACAAATATATATAAAAGAAAAATACTGTCTTTAAAAACTACTTCCTGGCATCATGAGAGAAATTATGAATGAAAATGATTGATCATGTAAAATGTTGAGAAACCTGGTACAGTTGTGATATTTACATGACTTAGTAGATACTACACTGTACTTGCAACTATGTTTGATATTTTGATTGGGATTATTTGACCACCACACTGCCATGCGTTGAAAGGAAGGCCTAAAGAAAATGATGCATGGTTTACAAAACATTTTCCAGATCAAATGTGTGCCCAGCATTTGTTGAAAAAATTAATTTATTAATTAATTAATGAGAATAGGACTGGAGAAGTACCTGTAGTTCTTTTTATTCTAGGGTTGAATTGTGTTTGCTTGGTAACTTTGGCATTTTATTTCATGTAAAAATTACAGCTTGTGAACGTAAATGCCACACTCAGTTGGCTGGTTTCCAGAGTTTTAGCCAAAGTATTGCATGATATTTTATATCTGAACCATCTGTGTTTTTTTTCTATTTCCATTGTTTCTTTCTATCTGGTGAAACGGACAGTCGATTTTTCTTCCTAAAAATAATACATATTCTTGCAAATAGTTTTTAGAGAAGCAAAGCAAAAGAAAATATAACAAATATATATTTTTTGGTTCTTTCCATAAATTTCTGTGTGGAGTAAATGCCAAAAACCACAGACACTGCCTGTCTGAAAGAGAACAGTGTTTACTGCGATGACTGAAAAGCACAGACTGTGTCTTGTCATTCAGCCCAGTGGAGTGGACAGACTCAAAGGTCTGAACTCAGGCAAGCATACAATAAATCTATTTATACAAAGGTCAAGTTTGAGCCTGAAAGGATTCATGACAAAATTCTGCTCTATAATCAGAAATAAGATATGGAAGTAAATATTATGACTGGCCAACTTATTTAAAATTTTTAATTTTCGTCTTTTTTGCTTGTGTTTACGAATAAATATCTATGTGTTCATCCTGATGTGTTTGCAGCAAACAGGAGCAGACAGTCCTCTGAATTCCCTCTTCTTTATGGGGATTTTTTTTTCCATTGTTTCTCTCAGCGGGAAATGCAATATTGCCATTGCCCACGGCGGGAAGGCTTCTAATGCAGTTACTATTGTCTTTTCTCTAACATCCACCCACATGTCGGTATCTCTCCATCTCAGTCTGTCCTGGCTCATTCTTATCGACCAGGGTTTACTCTCCTCTTTAAGCAGAAACACTTGTAGCTTTTGGGTATCTTTTTATTCGCCTACTCGTCTTTTTTGTCCCCTAAGCTTTCACTTACCAACATACTTCAGTGTCTTGATCTAACTAAGCTTAAAAATATGTGTGTAATTAGTCTCATTATTTGAAATGTAGTGACCGAGATCATTTTTCTTACGTGTTTTATTATTCGTGCAGTTGTATTTCATTTAAAATGTCTATTGTCTCCCATGGGAAATAGAGCAAAGGCAGTGGAAAGGAAATTTAGATAAAATTTACAACAGAAGGTAAAAAGCCATTTTCCAGGTAATGAAGGCAGAGGTGACAGAGATTGAGAACTCGTTACAGCTTGATGTTATAAAATCACCATCAGACTTCCACCTTCCCAGCGCCGTCCTCATCCATAACAAACAGTCCATCAAATATAGAAAAACAGACTCACCTCACAGTGCCCTGTCGTTTATGCATACCATGACATTCACACACACACATGCGCGTGCCCATCCACACACACATACCCAGAAGCCACAGGGTCAAACCAAATGGAAGCTGAAGAACTGGGTACGGATGCATTCTCACTGTGGCTGCATCCCAATGTGGCCCGAGCCCACCTAAGTAGCTCTCTAACACAGACAGAGATATACAGCTCAGTGGCTTGCAGTATTACCACGTCTGTCCCTTTTAGTGCCACAGTATGGACCACCGGAGCAAGTGATAAGCTGGGATGAGAGAGGACAAGACCGTGTGCTGGAGAAAAAGTGTAGTAAAGAAGGGAGGGGACAGGGACTGGCATATTTTTATTTCCTCTGCATCCATCAGGTGTTATCAGTGGGCAGAGATCACCGGAGCATGTAATAGGGGAAGGCCACGAGATAAAGAGCGAGGTGGAAGGGAGTGGGGGAGATTGACTGAAAGGAGAAGAGTGAGAGGAAAATAAAAGCCAATTCCTTCAAAGTTTCATGCTGCTAGAGAGAGACACTACAGAAAGTGAATTAGTTTACAGACTGGGAGAGCTAGAAGGCAGGGGATTGTACAGAGACAGAGGTTTCATTCTTCCTCCCCTATTATCCTGCTTTTCTTTGGGGAAATCACAGATGATGAGAGAGGAACAGAGGAATATGTCTTGGTCCCGCTGCTGGATGCGGGCTCACAAATTTACCTCTGGTTAGATATGAAATAAAAACTCTTCTTCTACTGACATGGGAGGAGAAATGAATTTGGATATTTACAGTGACATGCCCTGCTTTTTCTTTCAAATGCGATTTCTTTTCTTGCCGTCAGGCTATTACTGGACCCCATTCAAAACAGAGTTTTTCTTTCCTATCCACTTAGCTTACATATATGTATCAGGAACAAAAACGGGATCCCAAGATGGTCGGTCCTCCGTACTTTATTCACAAACAAATAATCTTGCACCTATTTAATGCTGCTTATCCATTTGCAGTTAAGTGTTTTCATCAATTATGTCTAACGAATAGTCAAAATAATTTGTTTTGTGAAAAATGTGTACTACACTATCTTTTAATTTGTTTTAGGTCTGATCCTTGATTTGACCAATTGCCACTTATGAAAGGTGACCCCTGACCTTCTGAAGCAACTCAGAGCAACTTCCTGCTGACCATGATGTACTGGAGTCACATAATCATATATTCCTTCCGTAGGCCATTAGATTATAGCCATGAAAACCAAAATTTCCCAATTCTCTCAGTAAAGAACTCCTTATATCATATTAAAACACTTGTTGCACTGGGTATGAAATGTGCCATGCTTACTAAAACTATTTTCTGAACAGTGTGGTGTCATAGGAAGAAAGCATGAAAAGAAAGACATTGACAACTATTCTTTGAGACCATTTTAAAGTATTAAAAGAAAATCTAATTCCTTGGAGGAAAAAAAATGAAGAAATTAGGAGCTATTTAAAAACTGGCCCTGAATATCTGTGAGATCAAAGGAGAAAATGAAGGGCAGAGACATCAGAGTGAGGGTGGCAGTGCTTTGTGATCGTCTATGAACTACATGAAAGACGATCAGGCAGCATGTCTGACCTCAGGCTCTGTCCATGGTGCTGAATCGGAGGCAGTGTGCTGCGTGCAACTGGAGTGAAATTGTCCATCTGTTTTCTCTGTCTTTGAGGGAGTATGCCGGAGGGAATGCTAAAACAATAGGACGACAGTGTGATTAATAGATGATACGCTGTGTGAAGTTTAGGTGCCAAGCTGTGCTTCAGCATCAGCAGCTTAAAAGTTGAAAACAAAAAGAGAGAGAGAGGCTTGAAAAGACTCCAGGTGAATGAATAAAGCTGAAGCCGAGACAGCAGCAGATTATTGCCAAGTTCTTCAGCATTGGGCTCTGGACAAATTACAGTGCAAACAAAATCTAATCGTGATTTCAGTTATTTCCATGAAACTTTACCAACTTTATGTTATGCTACCAGTTTGATGCTTTCATAATTAGCTGAATAAATATCTCCTCCACTGTTACTCTACCACAAGCAACCTGAGCAATAAATCAAGACCAGGGGGTAACATGTTTTTAGTTCTGAAAAGTCTACTTTCTCGGTTGTGAAATGTTCAGGTGAGTGCATCTGTGTCTTTATTCCCTGTCCTGTTGCTCTGTTAAAACTGCACCAATTAATCTGTAGAAGAATAATGCCCTGAGTGTTCACTAAGCTTGAAATACTGGATTTTAGTGGAACTTTTTAACTAATTTAAAAAAATTGATTTTTAATGTAGTCAGAATTCCATTTAATATCATTTTAAATTGAAATTTAAAAATAGCAACGCTCAAAGAAACACAGAAAAGCTGGGATGTTAAGGATGAATGAATAAATAAATGAAAGTCAAATTTTAAAAGAGCTCTTGGATAGAAACTATTTTTTAAATTCTGTTTGTCCTTGACTTTTTTTGCTCTGAAACACCTCTCTGAATTAGCCTGCAGTTAAGAGCCTTTTAATTGTCATATTTCTTATGATGTGACTTTTATTCAGTGATCTGCAACTTCCCACAGAACCAGCGGCTTCAACTTTTCTGCTGAGATATTATTTAAATTATGCTTTGAGGCACCACTTAAAAAGTAAAAGCTGAAACAATTTAGTGTCTTATTACTTCTAACAAAACAAAAAAATTCAAATTTGTGTTTTGGGAAATTAACAATGAAACTAAACTGATCGTGTGAATGCAAATGGAAACTTTGTGAGATTTATTTTCCCTAACATAAAATTAAAACATGTATTGTGTCAGGTTATAATTAAAAAGCAATACAATCATCCTCCGGTGCAGCCCACTTCTGTAATTTAATCAGACTTAGAAAGGACTGAGACATAAACTCACGACGGGATAAACAAAGCAGAGGGGAGGCTTTCAATCATTTCTCGTTTCCATTTCAAAACACTCCAATTTTCAGGAAAGGGAATGCAAATTTCAGTTTGAGGTTTGAGTTTATTTTCTTGCTTGAAACAAATTGATCATGTTTGTACATCGGGAATGATATTTCATTCCACCGGTTACGACGTTCAGTTTTAACAGGAGAGAGTGAGTGTGGCAGCACGCATGCATTCCCTCCGTTGCACTGACCCAGTAAATTATTAGCTCTTTTCATGAAACAGAGCCAGGCTTGATTTCCTACAGGTTCATTTATATTACCCTCCAACTGACCCTTTGCAAATACCCATTTCCATCAGTAAATGTGCGACAGCTCGGCGGCGCCACTGCTAATACACCTTTATTAGCCTTTTGCATTCATGCATTTTAATTTTTCTTTTTATGTATTTATACAAGATAAAATATTTCACAAGAGTGTAACTGTGGTGTCCTTTTATAGTTCAAAAATTTCCTAATTTATTTTTCGCATTGAAATGAATGAAAGCATTGTCGCTTCATTCACTGATTCTCAAGCAACAATATTTAAAATTAAGGCAATGCATTTTCCAAATGCGCTGCTATTCTGCATGGTATCAGTCTCTGAATTATTTTTTTATTTTTTTCTTTTCTGTCCACATGAGGATTTTTTTTGACTACATCATATGTAGATTTCTTTTTTCTTGGCAAACATAATTCCAGTTAGATTAACTTTAAAATCTAAAGTTAATCTTTAGATTAACTAATCTAAAGAGACATTCTAACCCTTCCCTTAGAATGAAGATTCAGGGTGAGGTATGACGGGTCATCGTCAATAGCAGGGCCTCCTTTTTGTGGTGCCATTGCACACCTGTGTTGGTTGGTCATCGGAGAATTTAAGTCTGGACTGGACACACTAAACACATGACAAGGCTTCAATCATATCATACCCACACCAGGTTGGCATTACTACAAGAGAGGCTTTTTGAATTGAAGCTGCTTTGCATTCAATCAAAAGCATTTCAGCAATGAATACCAAACCACACGAACCATCCAAAAGTAAAGCCAAACAATAAACTTATTTGGCCAATACTATTCTAGAAGCTTTTTGATTTTCCTAACACTAAACCAACTTGATTTATGAAAACATAGTAGGATATTTTAACCAGTACAAAGGAGACCCTAAATATAGCTCTATCGGTCCTTTCTGTTTTCATTGCAACATTGTCAGATGTGTGCATAATAATTTGGAAGAGTGTGTTGTGAGTTTTTTATTTCTGAAAAAAATACTGTTCTTATGGGGAGCTTTGTTCAGTAAAATGGGATTTATACTGACTTATACTATTTTTTTCATGACTTGAAAATTATACTGGCCATCATCCTGTGAGTTCTACTCTGAGTCGCCTGTAATTCACCTTCCTGGGCAGAGAAAACCAAGAATACACCAAGAAATAAAATAACAGCAGGACTCAAAGCTGGATGAGCTCAAAATAGTTGAAAAGAACAGTCAGAAAATGTAACAATTCTCCAATGCATCTCAGAAAAGGATTGTTTACATGCAACAACGTTTTTTGCTAAACACAAAAGTTGATTATAGAAATCTATAAAAAGCTCTCTTCATACAATTTGATATAATAATAGACCAACACAAACAGAGCATAGAGGAAGGAACTGATCTATGATCTTCAAGCTAAACTATTACAACAGATCACCATCCATGACTGTGCTGTAGTTTCATTCCTTTTTCCATCTACCCACCTCCCCACTACTGTTCTGCATCCTTTTAATGATGGCTGTGCAGAAGAAATATGAGAGGAGGGATAAGAACATGACAAAAACGAAAAGAAAATCTGCATGGTGGACATTTGAAGTTGGTAATATTGAGAGTACCATAGAGAATGTGTCTCCAACACACACAGTGAGAGAGAGATTCTAATTACAATAGGAGAAACGTTGCCTTTGTGACGTATTAGTTTAATCAAAACTGAATGGGGGGGAAGCAGAATTGTTCCACAGAGTTGCAGTCAGTCAGTGTTACCAATGCCAGCCCTTGCACATTTCCATTGCATGTGACTGAAACATTGCAACCCAGCCTCGCAGCTTAATGGGAATCCATCCTGAAACAAAAATCATTGCATTTGTACTGATGGACATTCAGAGGGTGTTTAAATAAGCCATGGAAGGGACAATGTGTCCCAGCCAGACACAGTGTCGAAAAGGCAAATATATATAATACATCCCTGCAGTTTCTGTCTTGTTGTTTTTCCAAATAAATAGTGATGGAAGACAAATATCTTATATAAAAAAAAAAAATAAAATAAAAAAAAAAAATATATATATATATATATATATATATATATATATTCATTCCTTTATATATATATATATATATATATATATATATATATATATATATATATATATATATATATATATATATATATATATATAGCTGACTGGATAGCTCAATACATAAGGCATCAGTATATCACCCGAGAGGGCAGGGTTCGAATCCAGTCTGGGTCCTTAGGCAAGACCCTTCAAGCTACTGCCTACCTCAATACCATGAGAGATACTAAGTTGCATAACATGCCGGCTCAGACGTCGCCCGGCCAAACAAGGTCTGCGTCAGGTGTTGGGGAACCAGAGCACCTTGATGACAAATGGGCTACTGGAACAAGACGGAAATGGGCGAGAGATGAAAATGTGGATCTGTTGGAATGCTACTACTCAAGTAACCCTAGTGAGAGAGGTTACATGCAAAGACTGGGGAAGGAATGGTTACTTCGACATCCCCAGTCAACACTAAGCGCTAAACAACTAGTAGCTCAGTGTTCCAACATCCGCAAACGGCAACTGCTATCACAACTTGAGATTGACGAGATACAACACAAATGCTACGGCAAAAGGGAGGAACCCGGATGTCAGGACTGTGGGGACTTAACTACAAGTCCCCACCCAGTGAGGGGATACACGGCCCCAATGAGCGAAACAGAGCTGAACGAGACAGCTGCTGACCTGAGAGAGAGAATCATGACCCGAATGACAACCAGACCTCCTCGGCGCCAATTACAACGGCTGAGTGAAGTACCATCTGAAAGTCTCATTGAGAATGTGAATGCAGCATTGAGAACGATCCCTACCAACACCATAACAGAAACCAATGAGCTGATCTACAACTCAGCATCAGTGATCCTTGAGATACTTGGCTATAAGAGCAACCATGAGACCCAATACCCACCATGGAAAAGACGGTTAGAGGCTAAAATCAAGGTAACAAGGAGGGAAGTGAGCCAACTGTCAGAGCTCCACAAGGGTGCAATGAAAAGACCAGTACCCAGAAAGTACAGGCAGATGCCCATACCTGAAGCACTCGAGACTGCCAAACAGAGGCTCCAAGCCTTGTCCAGCCGCCTAAAGAGATACACAAGGGAGAATGATTCCAGAAGGATTAACCGGCTCTTCTCCACTCAACCAGCTAAGGTGTACTCTCAATGGCAGGGTAACAATAACAACAGAGCAGACCCACCAAGGCTGGAGACGGAACAATACTGGAAAGGCATATGGGAAAGGGAGGCGTCCCACAACAGCAATGCACAGTGGCTGATCTCTCTACGAGAGGACCACAGCAACCTCCCTGAGCAAGCCCCGGTAACCATCACTGTGACAGATGTCCAAGAAAGAGTCTCAGGTATGAAAAACTGGACAGCACCAGGGCCTGACATGATCCATGCCTACTGGCTAAAGAAACTCACTGCTCTCCATGAGCGAATGGCAGCCCAAATAAACCAGCTGCTACAAAGTGGGACTCACCCTGAATGGTTAACTGAAGGGCGGACAATCCTAATCCAGAAGGATCCATCAAAGGGTCCAGTCCCACCCAACTACCGACCAATAACCTGCCTCTCCACAACCTGGAAGCTCATGTCAGGCATCATAGCGGCCAAGATAAGCAAACACATGGATAAACACATGAGCATGGCACAGATGGGTATTGTAAATAGCAGAGGAGCCAAACACCAACTCCTCGTAGACCGCACAGTTGCCCGAGACTGCAAAACCCGACACACCAACCTGTGCATGGCTTGGATTGATTACAAGAAAGCCTATGACTCAATGCCGCATACTTGGATCATTGAATGCTTAGAGATGTATAACATCAACAGGACTCTGAGAGCCTTCATTGCAAACTCGATGAGGCTGTGGAAAACCACCCTTGAAGCCAACTGCAAACCACTTGCACAAGTGTCCATCAAATGTGGCATATACCAAGGAGATGCTCTGTCCCCGCTACTGTTCTGCATAGGCCTGAACCCCTCAGCCAAGTTATCAACAAGACTGGCTACGGATACAGACTCAAAAATGGGGCCAATATCAGTCACCTACTCTACATGGATGACATCAAGCTGTACGCCAAGTGTGAGCGAGACATCGACTCACTGATCCACACCACCAGGATCTACAGCACTGACATTGGGATGTCATTCGGACTAGAGAAATGTGGTCGGCTGGTCACAAAGAGGGGGAAGGTCATCCACACAGAAGGGGTCTCACTCCCAGAAGGAACAATAGCAGACATAGAGGACAGTTACAAGTACCTAGGTATACCACAAGCAAATGGCAACCTCGATGAGGTCACAAGGAAAGGAGCCACAGCTAAATACCTCCAACGAATAAGGCAAGTCCTGAGAAGCCAGCTCAATGGCAAGAACAAAATCCGTGCGATAAACAGCTATGCCTTGCCAGTAATCAGATACCCTGCTGGAATAATTAGCTGGCCAAAGGAGGAGATAAAAGCCACAGATATTAAGACCAGAAAGCTACTAACCATGCATGGAGGGTTCCATCCCAAATCCAGCACCCTGAGACTGTACACGAGCCGCAAGGAAGGAGGCAGAGGACTAGTGAGTGTGAGAACCACTGTCCAGGACGAAACAACTAAGATCCATAAATACATCAGGGACAAAGCCTCAACAGACAATGTGCTCAGTGAATGTCTCAGACAACAGGGAACGGAGGTTGAGGTGCCAGAGATACCATCATGGGAGGACAAACCCCTACATGGGATGTACCACCAGCAAATAACCCAAGTGGCTGATATCAGTAAATCCTACCAATGGCTGGAAAAAGCTGGACTCAAGGACAGCACAGAGGCCCTCATCCTGGCAGCCCAGGAACAGGCCCTAAACACCAGAGCAATAGAGGCCCAGATCTACCACACCAGACAAGACCCAAGGTGTAGGTTGTGCAAGGAGGCCCCTGAGACAGTCCAGCACATCACAGCAGGGTGCAAGATACTGGCAGGGAAAGCGTACATGGAGCGACATAACCAAGTGGCAGGCATAGTGTACAGAAACATCTGTGCAGAATATGGACTGGAAACCCCAAGATCAAAGTGGGAAACACCCCCAAAGGTGGTGGAGAACGCCA
Organism: Poeciliopsis prolifica; assembly: GCF_027474105.1. Classification (NCBI taxonomy): domain Eukaryota; kingdom Metazoa; phylum Chordata; class Actinopteri; order Cyprinodontiformes; family Poeciliidae; genus Poeciliopsis; species Poeciliopsis prolifica. Next base: position 6,934,779 of record NW_026562391.1, on the reverse strand, counting down.
GAGCTAAGATCCTGTGGGACTTCCAGATCCAGACAGACAAAATGGTAATGGCGAACCAACCAGACATTGTCGTAGTGGATAAACATCAGAGGAAAGCCGTTGTGGTAGATGTAGCAATACCAAGTGATTGCAACATCAGGAAAAAGGAGCACGAGAAACTAGAGAAATACCAGGGCCTCAGGGAGGAACTGGAGAGGGCCTGGAAGGTGAAGACCACAGTGGTGCCTGTGGTCATCGGGGCCCTCGGGGCAGTAACCCCCAAACTGGAGCAGTGGCTACAACAGATCCCAGGAACAACATCAGACATCTCAGTCCAGAAATGTGCAGTCCTTGGCACAGCCAAGATACTGCGCAGAACCCTCAAGCTCCCAGGCCTCTGGTAGAGGACCCGAGCTCAGAGGATAAGAACCACCCGCGGTGGGTGAGAAGGGAATTTTTATATATATATATATATATATATATAAAACACTTGAGCAGAAATGCTAGCTCCCAGAAGTGTATTTGATTCTGATTGTGTACCTAGTTAGAGATGCCATCCCTCGGCGATGTCTTGTATCTGCACATCTGTGTGGGTCTCTTTCCGAGAAGTAGACTGCCTGGAGCTGGTTGGCCACCTGGTTCCTCTGTGCCAGCTGTAATTCAATAAATAAGACTGACTGGAGATGGCTGCATTAGCTCCCCAGACCAGTCTGAGAGCAAACCAGCCCACTAATCTTTCTGGATGGATGTGTGTTTGCGTGTGTGTGTATGGGTTTCCAAACTTTAGTTGCTCCTTCTCGTGCTAAATTTTGTTAGGGCAATACTATTAGCCATTGATATTATTTAAATTACTAAGTATATTAGTTTGTGAATGTAAGTTCTAATGACATTAAAGACATATCTAATGTTTTTTCCACATTGCTGCATTATCTTTGCAATGTAATGATCTATCCCTGCAGGAGGAACTTTACCTGAGTCAGGCAGCCTCTGGGCGAGAGGCAGGGTTCATCCTGGACAGGTTCGACAGTCTGTCACAGGAATCCTACCTCAAGTTTTCAACAAATACCTGTGTTCAAAAATCCATTTGTTGTTGGGCTAAATTGTGTTTTCTTTGTTATTTTTGAAGCTTTTACAGTAGTTATAGGACCAAACTGTGCCAGGTTTCTGCTAATAAAGTGCCAAAGCATCCCTTGATAAGTTAGTTTGAAAAACAGTCTGAAAACCTTTAAAAGTATGCATTTTTAAATTTCCATGCAATAACTGAATGTTAAGGGATTTATCACATAGTTGTTTTAGACTATTTAGTTCCTACAAAATGTTATGAGGCACCATTGATCTCTGGAGTCTTACGCAACTTGTCAGACTTCTCACAATTTCTTCAATGGTGTCATCTTGCAGATTCTGACAGTGGCATTACAAGATAGGAAAAGTAACACATCTTAAGGCTTTCAGATTCTGAGTAATCATTAAAACCTGGTGGCTGACTGATCAGAAAGATGGTGGAGGAAGTAAAAGGTTGGAAGTTTTTCATATCCGATACATAGAAGACAGAGGTTCATTCAAAAAGTAAATGATCACAATGATTTAAGGTAAAATGTGATATTTAAACTTAAAAGTAGATCTCACACTCTACACTTTCCCACCTTTTCCTTTTAAATATACATTTGCTACGGACTAGCAACTTGTCCTGCGATGAACACTGAGGATATGGACAAGCCCCACTAGAAACATTGTATGGACAAGTGTGTTCAGATAATGGATTTTGTTTCCTTCTTTTTTCTGCAGGAGCTTGGAGTGCTTCTGTTGAAAGAGGTGAATTTATGTTGCTAAAGTTTAGAAAGTCATTTCCTTTAAAAGACTTTTAGACACAGGTCTTACTCATTCATTTTACTCAAACACTAGAAAATGTTGGCAGATGTAAAGAAGTAATCAAAAAGAGTTCAATAAAAATATTATTTTTTTCTGAGATTACCTTTTTGAATATTATCTTCAGCTGTTTTAACGATGTCAAAACATCTTAGATTTTTTTGTTTCGTCAAGGTGCTAAAATAATCAGAGTGGATCATTTTCTCACCACAACACTCATGAAAACACACAAAAAAATGAATTGTCCGGGTTACAGCAGGCCTAGTGTTGATAAAAAATGAGGCATAAACAATAGTGCTAGTTTTAAATTGCCTGTGTGTTTGCGTGCGTGTGTGTGCGTGTCTGTCTGTGCGCAAAGACAGACAGACAGACACCCCAGAAAATGTAGTATATTAGATTTATTTCCACAAACAAGAGGGGATAAAAGGGAGAGCGAGCCTCTGGTTATTGTTTCATAAGAACAGACAAACTGGACTCTTCTGTGGTCGTCAGTAATGTGCAGTTTGTGAGGCTATTGAGTCAACAGTCAATATTTCACTCTCATTTGCATAAATGAAATCTCAATGTACATTTATTATTGATAAAATAAACCTTTACCTGCCTGTTGAATCTCATCCATTATTTAAGTAATACATAGGTACGTCTGAATTCTCAGGTTTTTACTCTGAAGATTTGTTGTCAATTTCGCTTCACCTGAGCTGTTTCATTTTTTCTCTCAGCTCATTTTATTTTCAGTGTGGCTTATTTTTGGGGTTATAAACCTGGTACTGGAAAACTATTGTTGCTGTCCTTCAGGACGTCCACATGGCACAAGTTGTGTATGAGATACAGTGTTCCAGATCCAGAGAAAGAGAAACCTGATTGTGATAAACTCTCATCATAGCCGTCTTTAACCTCTCCTACAGTCAAACTAGTCAAAACACTTATTCATAGAAAATTATTTTATGGATAATTTGGGCCTTAAATGGAGAATTAGTGAGTGGAGCTCACATGTGAGAATGCAAATGTCCAGATATTCAGTCAGGTTTAATATGCAGCATTACTCTGCCAGCTGCCAAGTCAAGATATCATCCAAATGAGCCCATATTTGAATGAGCCAGATGTTCCTAGAATTAAAGGTACATTTAAATTTAATGCTCATTATTGTTGGGGAGTTTTTTCTCTCTCTCTCTCTCTTTCTCTGCCTTTCCATTTTCTCAGTGGTGCAGATGCACTAAAATTAGGTTATTACAAATGACAAAGTAAAAAGGTCCTTGTTCTGAATGAGGCTGTAGTCTTGTACGGCTGATATTGATGAAGAAAACTGAATAATTTTGACAATGTTTAATTGGATTGTAGCCTCGTTAAGAGTTATAAAGAAATTGGTTTCAGTGAAGGTTTTGTTTTTTTTTATCACCTGTTCAATAATTCAATATTTAAAACAGCTCAGAAAACTGATGTCATTGTTGACAAATCCTCCTGTCCTAAAAAGCTGGAAGTGAATAAGTCCAGTTGCAAAATTTAACTCTGCTGAGTTTTTGAAATCCTAACTTGAACAGTCAGTTGGCCGTAAAGAAAAGCTTCTCTCCTGAGAGAGGAAGAACCTCTTCAGAGGAACAAGCAACAGAAAACTGTGCAACATGAGAGAGAGGACCTTTTCTGCATCATGGAATGGTCGCCGCCCCCATACTGGAACATACAGACACCATCATTAGATGATGTGAATATTTATGACCTCAAGGTGAGGGTGGAGTTAGCGAAAGCTCAACAGCTTGTGACTTCTTTGACATCTGACCAACCGCACATTTCTGACAAATTTAGCAATTATCAAATCAGTGATGACAGAAAGCTGCTCTCAATGTTTTCTGATGTCTAGCCAGACGGTATTCATGGAAGGAAGAGAACTGTGTGATGCAATCAAAAATAAAACATAGCATACACACAGAGTGAAAATCTGTTTGAAGTGAACACTTGTAAATGTGTGAAGTGTATAAAATACAAGAAAAACATGTTTGTTTTTTTATTGATTATTATACCAAATTGTCCACTCGTACATACAAATGATTAGTGCCTTTCTGCAGCTTGTCACCTAATCAGTTGTTTGTTGTTGAAGGAGTGTGAGCTAGACTGATGTCATTTGGTAGAGAGGACTGTGGGAAGCGTATTGATGGAAAGAATAGCATTGATGCTGGAAATTTCTTATTTCTGAGTACCACAGTAAGTAGCAAAGAGCTAAACAGTAAGGGGGTCTTAAAGCTGTCAAAGCCCTCTGCTCTCCCTCAGACCTTTTATTGGTACTGCATGTGTTTTTAATTGTCTAAAATGGTCTCTCCATAAAGATGGGAATTAATTGAAAACCTGGCTGAGCTTGGAAGAAGCAGCTCCCTTTCTGCATCTGGAGTTTAATATACGTTTTTTTTGGGGGGGGACTTTCCACTTGAGATTCATTCCTGTTAATAAAAGTTACATAATAAGGCACAAGCCTGACAGTAACAATGGAAAAGCACTCATGTAAGAGACAAAATTATTTGTGTCTCTGTAAAATATTTAATTGAACAATATGCATATTCATTCACCACATTCAAGTTTGCAGCAGTGGGAAGAATAACAGATTCTTATACATTGCTATCATAATATCATAACATGTCCACCTATTCGGACATGAACTGAGTTTTTTGCTGTGTTTGAGGTTGTTAAACCATGAACTTCAAGTGATACTAGCCTTAGTTTATTACTTTGGTTCATGTTTTTGTTCAAACTAAAACTGTGAGTCAACTTTCTGCAACTTGTCTTTTTTGGGAAAAGACAAGTTGCATTGTGCAGCAGAATTTATTAGATCCTGCATCGACTGTGTTTCCATGCCTCACTCTGACACCTCTCCTTTCCTGACCTTGATCACTGCATCTCCTCTTTTGTGACTGTCTTTAGGTTTTTGTTTTTTTTATCTCAGCAGCTTTTCCCTCAGCTCCTTCCTTCTTGACCCCAGCAACTTTAATTCCCACACTTTTCCTTCTTATTCAGACTCTGGTCACCACTTTTAAAGCAATTTTCAAATTAATGCTGACTCACTGGATCCATGGGACATCTGTGACTTCAAGCCAACTACAGATTTTTGAGTAACACTTCATTTGACGGGTTGTGAATAAGACTGTCATGACACCGTCATAAACATGACAAAACACCCGTCATGAACATGAGTGAGTCTTCATGAATATTTATGGCTCGTCATAAATTGTCATTCGGTAAATTATGACTCTTTTGTCTTATGTCACATCATGATTTCTTGGTTCATGTCAAGTTGTTATAACAAAAACATTATGAATTAAGGCAACTTTGTATTAAAAGTGTCATCATTTACCGAATGACACTTCATGACAACAGTCATAAATATTCATGAAGACTTGCTCATGTTCATGAAAGGTGTTATGACTGTCTCATTTACAACCCATCAAATAAAGTGTTACAGATTATTGTTCTTCCAATAGTGTGACAAAAATTGAAATTGACCTTCCCCATTTTGAAATTATGAACCAAAATTTGTCTGAATGTTTTTAGGATGATGAACAAACTTGTATTTTGATCTGTTCATTTTTTCTAGCATCATAAATACATTTCCCCAGAACAAATGTCAATAAAGTTGCAACATCAGAACAGACTGTAAATCACAGAAAATGAATCTCAAAGACTGAGAAAATTGGAAACGAGAAGTTTATGTTCAGGCATTAAAAAAGACACAAACGCTTGTTTTCTCACTGAGTGAAGAGAAATCTGATCAAATCTATCTTGTTTTCAGTAAAAATTACCAAACAGAAAGAAAGATTAACGTCTTCAAAATCAGAAGTTCACAAACACAATGATAACCGTCTCTTTAGACAATGATGGAAAGCCCAGATGCTGATGTCACAGCTTTGGAAACATCTGATTGGTTAATTGACACATTTGAGTTACTTTGAGGCACAGCGTTATGACCAAACATTTAAATGCCTTTCAGTCTTGGGATAAAACAAACAAAAAAAATTGTTAACAATCCCAACCACACGAAAGCTCATCCTTCGGAAAAAAACTCACATAATCCCATAACTACAATCATTTTTGCTCTAGAAAAAAGCATTAATAGTTCAAAGCTTTTAAGGTCATGGGAAAATGAAACATTGGGTACATTCCCTCTACAGCAAACAAAATTTCTATTGCCTTTTGGGTCTTCAGTAGATAATATCAGATGACAACATTTAAAGATGTGGAGGCTGCCTATTATTCAGAGAGCGAGGCGAGGGACATCTCTTTTAAACCGCTGCCAGCCTGCTCTTCTTCCTCCACACTGAACTCTGACGCTTACTGTCTCCTCTACGAGGATGTGTCTCAGGGCAGCGTGGCCATTTCACCATTTATCAATGAGAAATCAACTCTGACCCACCCAAAAATATATGAAAAATAATGAGGACCTAATTTAGTTACTTTGAAAGGCTGACTGATGAATGTCACCTTTTCCTAAACCTTTCAGTTTGTTTGCAGCGTGATTGGTTTGTGTCACTTAAAAAGGTGTTAAAGTTCAGTAACATCAGGAAGTTTTTATTGTTGTGATCTTTATCAGTGTACGGTGTAGCAAAGAGCTGTATTCTACAATTTGACTGAATTTGAGGTCATGTTTTAATATATTTTATATAATTTTTAAACATCTTGTACCAGTTAATCACAGCAAATGTTGACTCGAGGCACTTTTCAAGATCCAACTAAGGCAATTAATTCCAATACAACCCAATTAATGTGAAATCAAATTTGGATCCAATCATTAACAGTCAAATTTTATGCTAAATTGTGTTACAGTTCAAATTGTGCTGAGGACATTCAGCTATCTATCTGAGAAAACCCGTCTTTGCAGCTGTCGTTCCTAAACAAGCAAAAAGCTTCACATGTAGAGAGTTTCATTTCGGACAAACTTAGAGGAATCATTTAAACCTCCTCAATGTTAAAAATAAACTGAAATAAAATCGCTTCTATTTTTGGCATTTAGGTCAGCATGTCAGGTAGAAGATAAATATTTTATTTTGACAAACCTTTTGCTAGTTTATCCTATTCTAGTCAGAATCAGCAGCCGTTTTAAGGCTCTGGATTCTAAAAATGACAAATCCATTGTTTTCCAAAGCAGACACATTTGATTATTAGACAGAAATTAATCTCCTAATAGTCCCTGGTGAACTGTGTCTTATATCAGGTTTTTATATGGCTTTTGCATCTACTTTGCCTTTTTTTCCTCCTTTGGCAGCAGCGACAGCTGACCTTCAACAAGCACCAAGAAATAAAAGAGAGCACATAAATCCTGCCCAACCTTTTCGTCTTAGTCCAGCATGTTTTCAAAATGATTTGAGTTCTTACTATTGACCTTGAAGATTCTTTGTGGCTTGTCTTCCTCTTCTTTGTCTAACCTTTTAATAACCATGCTAGCTTGTACGTAGACGGTGATTCTCAGCCGTTAAACCTTTACTTGTTTAGACACACTTCAGAAGAATAGAGGTCACAAAACACAGGTGGCCAAAACTTATAAACTCAAACAATATCTTACCAGCTGTCAGGGATGAACTTTACCAGCAGACAAAGCAAAACATTCGCTGTAGGACTGAATTTACAAGCAGTTCAATAAACACTGTTATTATTAATGTATTATTTATCGTTTGTAGTGATGTATGTAACAGGTCTCTCTTGCAAATGAGGCGAGTCTCAAGAGATTTTCCTGTATGAACAAAGGTTTATATATTTACCCAACAAAATCAAAGAAGGGATGTCATTTATTTTTCATGTGAGTTGCCAGATATGTTCATTAGAAACTATTTTCCCCAAAAATTATTAGACAAAAATACTATTTTTGTATTAGAAGATTGAACAAATCCATAGTCTTGCACACATTCAACCCTAGAATATGTCAGTGAAGAAAAAATAAAAAAGAAAAACTTGGAAGATTTTGGAATAAAATGCTAAACATAAAGGATTTTTCCAACCATGGTGCTTTCAAATGTATTTGAGTTAGCAGTGCCAGTCTTTATTAACACAATCTGCATGTTGATGTTGGTAACATTGTGGGAGCAAAGACTAATTTTAGAAAGCAGATGCTATACTGACGTTTTACTAAGTATTAAAAACCGTTCAGCTATTCAGGCTGTCCTTCTCCACTGTCGGCAACCAATATTACAGATATCTCCAGCATGATGCATTCAAGGACATTCGTCTATTTTGATTCATAAAGGGAACATTATTAATATAAAAAGCAGAAATAGATGAGAAGAAACTTATTGCTGATTATATATTTCATTTTACATTATACAAGGTGAAAAGCTATTCAAGGAACTCGTTTGTATTTTATCCAGAAAACAATTTAACTTACGGTAACCAACTGCAGATGAATTGAGCGTGTTTTCCCATCTTTTGTAAGTGGGGTCATTTTCTAATCTATCATGTTGATTTAAATTCAGCTTTTACTCATACTGAGACAATCTTTGCATGAATAAAACATTCTTAAACAGATTCAACATCTTTTTAAGCCTCGCCGTATCATGCTTGACAAGTCTAAACAAATAATAAGTCTGCAAAAGTATTCACTAAACCTTACAAACCATTAAATTCAGGTGTGTCGAAGGTACATAACATCCAGCACCAGCCTGCAGACTCCTAGCATTTCTGAAACAGTGGATCCCTCTCAAGAGCTCACTAAAATTGAGTGTGGTACTTTAATGATATAGCACTTGTACAATAAGATATGCCATGAATTTTTTCACGTCATTATAACTATGTGTAAGAAAGTGGAAGTGACAGGAAATCAGCTACAATGTAGGAGGAATCACAAAGTGACAAAAATTCATACGCAAATGTGGGTCACCACTGTTGCATGCAGTCAATGGCTCCAGACATTCAAACTTCTTGTGGCCTTTAAATTAGCTCATAAATTCTGCTTAATAATCAACTGTTTGAATAAATTAGAGCAGTGACTGTGAGTCTTACCCAACATCAGTGTTTGACCTCAAAACATCTGCTTCTCGAAAAATGGATGAAATTTCCAATTAATCACGCTCCTTGAAGCTGTCATCTCTGCAATAAATGGAGTTTATTATAATAAATACATTAGTTTGGAAAGAGATGACATTAAAATTAATGTTTATGTGAAAGTGAATGTCCAAATCTTTGTGGCAATCTTGTGCATTTCACCAAAAACATAATTTCTATATATTTCTAGCTTTCCATCTAGTTTTTTAGATAATGGGAATCAAAAAAATACATTCAGTCCTATCAAGACCATTTCCAAACACACAAAATGTACTCTGTCTAAATGATGCTTTCAACCCAATTCTGTCTTTTAGTCATCTTTCCGGTCTGCTGTACGAGAAGACACTCAGTCTATTTCTGTATTTGATCTTTATTTTGTGAGAACTGAGAATTCAAAGTCACACTTGGAAAAAGCTCTGAAAGGAATGAGTAACAATATGCTGACTCAGAGTCAAATAAAATCCTTTTCTACACAGGATTTTAATATCATTGCATCTCAGATGCTGTTGTGCAACATCCCAACTTTTTGTACATCTAATGACCTCAATTAGCCCTTTTTTTGCACTGTTGTTTTATTGTGAACATCTTTGTCTCAAATGTTTAGAATGTACTATATAAGCAAACAAATAATTATTTTTTATTCTTTGATAAGTCAAAAAATAATTGACGCTTCTTTTTTTCTCTTTTAAGCCTCAATCATGAGTCGAATGTCTCCAGAAAAATCAGCTGGACAAAGAGAGGTGGAAGCGATGAGTGTTGATATTTTCCCAGCAGACATTAAACGTGATTGTATGCGGAATAGCAATATTAGAGGGAGGATATGTGTTGACTTTATGTGTGAGGGGAGAAACTGTTATCAGAATTTATTGAAATGGCTCTCCGCTGTGATGGTGAACGCTCCGGTCTAAACTGTATTCACAGTCTCTCAGTGAAAATCACATTTTCCACTAACACGTGGTCTGGACTGTCTTGCATCTCATTCCCTTTGTCAGTGTAGAAACCGTTAAACACCAGAGCTGCAGTGGAAATTTAAGTTCACATCACCACCATATAAGCTATACAAACAGCATATTGATACCATAAACCTCAGTAATCGTGATACTGGCTGTCAAGCAGAGTCATTTATACAGTGAATACATCCGGGATGTGAGAATAATTCAGGCTTTTATTACTGGACAGCAATTTAGCAACTACTTGCTGTGACATAATCATATTCAAGTAATGTCTATGATGATCCTGCCACCGAAGCTTGGCTTTACAGCAACCTCTAAATCACCTTTGCACTCAAATGAGAGACTGTTTACTGCTGTACGGTACGTACATTTAGGTGTGTAATTAACTGTGTAATGTTCTCTCACAGCAGAGCTAGATGAGTTAGGGTGAGATCTTTTCCATGTTGGTTTTTGTAAATGAATGATCTACAAGAAGTTTTGCTAAGTGGATGACATAGCAGTGATAGTGTAAAATAAGTTGTTCTCACAATCAGTCAGAGGTGTAAAACCCATCAGAAGGCCAATTTATTCCCATCTCCATTAAGTGAACACTTGGATTTTAAAGTCGGGAGGAATATTGTCAGTAAATGAATATTTATAAATGTGCATATTCATTCATGGGTAAAAATCCACGAGGAAAACAAACTCTTTAATTAATAATAAAAGGGAGCAATGGTCTGCAAATTTCCATAATGGCATTTTCAAACTGGCTAAAAGTTATCATAACTAACAAAGGTTTTTAAATATTGATATGTGAAAAAATGCAGAATTTAGTAGTTTTCCAGTTTCTTTAAAAAACTAAAAACACTAGTTCTGCTTCTTTAGACATAAATTTTTATTGTCATTTGGTTGAAAACTATATGCTGTTTTTTTTTTTACATAGTTTTCCGAAACTATCCACCTCCCATTTAATAAAAGGTCAGAGCAAGATGTGAGAGAAAGAAAATGTCAGGAAGAAAATGTGTTGTCTTTTTGCACAGGCTTCCAAGTTTTAGTTTATTTTAAGATGTAAGAATAAAAAATTTATTTGTGGTTCTTTAAAACTACAAAATTAAATTTGTCTTTTTATTTAACATGTCGTTTAACATTTGCAGCTTTGAAGCAGTTTTATTTAGATGGACTAAAGGCAAAAATGGTTGCAGGCCCTTTGTTGAGAGCAGAAAATCAAATCCATTAAGAGCCAGTAACCAAAAATCAAGCCTATAATGCATAATGTTTGCTTGTTACCAATTGAATAAAAGCCCCTTCTTGATGCCTGGACTGCTAGAGGATGTGTCAGGAAGAAGTCATTAGAGGCTTAAACATATGTGAGATGTGAAATGTCAGCATAATAAACACAACCGTCTTACTCAAAAATGATTCATTTAGCATAAACAAAAATATTTATTGCAATTAAATTTTGTCAGGCTGATCAATTTAGGCTCTGACCCGGTTGATCAAAGCCATTTCTGTCAGCTTCTCTGTTGCTGAAGCTTCTTGCGAAAGAGTTGCTATGAGGAGCCTGATCAGACAACAATCAGACAGGAATCATCAATTAATGTCATAACTGGGGTATCTTTATGGGATCTGAGACAAAGGTTTGTTTTGGTGGGTGAGAAATACCTTTATCGATATTTTGAAAGACCAGCCAGTTATTCTTTATTTTAATATAGAACCCAATCCAACAAATATTGCAGAGAAAATATGCAGGAACAAAATAGAAATATTATGTGAGATATAATTTGCTTTGTTTTGCTGAGCAGACACAGCACACCAAATCCTCTCTTAATTAGTTTACTTTGCAAGCTAAAGCTGTTTTTGTGAACCCAGAGAAGCACTGAACTAAAGAGTAATCCTAAGATTCTTCAAGCCAGGACTTGCTGACTCGATGAAAGCAGAAAGTTGAAGTTCTAAACTAAATCATAAATTCACTAGCTTCAGAAAGAGCACTGTTTAATGTTCTAGGGCTCTGAATTCACAGCACTAACCGACCTCCAGTGATTACCTTCACTACTGCCAACAAACAGACATCCATCCTCAGCCCTCGCGCTCACAGACAGTGCTTTCACTTTTCAATCGGTGATAAATCTTTCCATTCAGTAAACACCCCTCCGACAGCGTGAGGGATCACCTGTCTGTGGGGCTTTCTCGCTGGGAGCTCTTGTAGTTTGTATTTACACTGCCAGCATATTCAGTGTAAATGAGCTTGGAGGGGGATCAGAAGAGGTATTTCGTTGAGCCGGTGTGCCCTTTGCTGATGCAGCCGATTTCTACCGCTGTTAGCACACTTTACTGAGTTCCTGCTGGTCTGATGGGAGAGATGAACACATAAGAGAGGTGCTGAGGTTTACTGGAACAGCTCACAAAATGTTTATTAATAACAACTAACCACATTTCCAGAAAAAATACATAGGTATTTATTTACTCCAGTACTAAACATCTGTTCAATAAATTTAATTCCAGTTCATCTTATTTTTGTTATTTCATTACCAATGCATATATAGACTCAGTTTGGTCCAAATTGTGATGGTAATGCCATAATGAGTGTTATATGAATTAGCCTCATGTAATCTAATGTCAATACCAAAACAAAACTTTCAGGGATATAGTAAAATGGTTCAAAGATGGTTCTGAACCATTTTACAGGTGTCTGAAAAACTTTGAAAGTTTGTCAAACTAACTCGTGACTCCTAACGCTGCCCCAGAGGCAGCACCTGTTGAGATGCAAGCATCCAACTAGTGCACAGCATGTTTTGCTCCAAATGAGTGATGGTGGATATGAAACATGACAGCTGAACACAAAATGCCCCTGGCATGAAAGCCAGGTGAACTCTGGTCAACTCCCAAAGAGTCGCCTTAGATCAGCAGCAAAACATCATGTAGAAAAAGGAGGAACCTTCCTCTACAATATATTCAGGAGACAACCCTGTCTGTTGTGTTTTGCCTGAGTTATTGGACTGACTGTCAGTCTTACAAACCTCACTCAAACTTCCATTACAGTGGCAGTAATATCAAGAAAATAGTGTGCAATGAATAAATACATCAGCAGTTGTGGCATTTGATTTATTCCTATATACCACATGTCAATGATTTCCTATATGACTATATATCAGATCTACAAGTAGATCTGATATAAAAGTGTGTTTTCAACCAAAGAGAGTGCAGTATACTTTGAATCAAAATATGAATAAAAACAAATCAGGAAGCATAATCAGTCACAGTCACTGAACATGTTTATATTTCCACATGAACACAAATGCCTTTTAAAGTTGGTCTGATTTGGAATGAGATGAAGAAAAATGTCCATCAAATCAGCCAGACTTTATATTTATTTACACTGTCTTTAAATCTGCTAAAAACCTCCACCATGCAGCTGAAGGTCTGACTCATCAGTCAATCACAAGTTGTTCGGACAGAGGAGATAATCACCGCCTTGTATTCCGAGTTAGGTTGATATCTGTCAGAAGCGAGTTGTTTCAGGGACAACATGCTGCAGCAGGATTGGTAACAAACTGTTCTGACATCCACCTGACCTTACATGTCGGTAAAACAAAAGAGCTGAGACAGAAAGCAGCAGAGCAGCCAAGCTTTGGAAAGATTTACCCTCTGGGCAGATGCCGCTGTGTATTTTTAGGGCAAAAAGATTTGTGTGGAAAGTTCTCCATTATTTGTTCACCTGATAACTAAAGATGGTTGGTCTTCTTTTATCGGTCCTTGCCATCAGTCATTGGACAGATCCTCTTGACAATCAAATAGATAATGTTGAAAACACTTTACACACATTCCTTAGATGGATAACCTTGAGGTTCTTCTTACCTCTAAAGCATCAGAGGTGGTTGAATGTTAGAAATGACAATGCAGCTATTCAATAAACAAAAGTAAACCAGAATAGAAGGGCTGAATTGGCATGTCTTTACTGCTTCGACTCTATTTGATAAAGGGATGAATTCATCTTCCCTCCATCTCGGTCTCTTTCATTCACTTTTATTCGCTTTCTGGGGGTGAGATGAACTCAGAAAAAATCAGCTCCCTGAGACCCACACCGCGTCTCCTCCTCCCAAGCTTCCTTCAACAAGTCTCATCAGATGACTCCGTCACATCCTACATGAATCATCTTCGAACATCTTGCTTCATTGAAACTTTAAACTGGTGGTTCAGGTGGTTGAGCGATGCAGCTTCGGAGTTCAAATTCTGTTCTTTTAAGGGACAATCAGGGGGATTGTCCTTGCTAGCAAACCTCCAAGAGAGTTTATTGGTGACTGCAGCAAAAGATGCTTTTATAATAATATCTCAAAATGAAAGTAGTGTAACATGAGAAGATGTAAAGAAAAAAAAAACAGGAGTATGAAGACGTGAACTATAACTTGCAGGCTTGTGGTGATAATATGGATAAAATCCCTTTTTTGACAGACAAGAACTCCATTCAGTTCAACTTAAACAGCCTGAAACCAAGTGTAGCAAATCTTCCTGCAGTATAGCTTTACATGGCATCATATTAAATGTCTACATACACAATGGTGTTGTGTTTAGTATCATCTCTTTTCACTGGATCTTTAATAAAACTCATATTACAGGTCATTTTGCAGCACACCTCCTGGAATTAAGGGGGTGTTTATGTCCTCTAAATGTTCGTATTGTGACATTTGTTACCACTGTTTTCAGGCACGGATGAAACATTAAAATAAGAGGTTTTATAATTCTGTTGAGTGAATGTAACAGCTACACCTGTCAGAGTTGCAAAGGCCCTCTGACTGAGCTTTTAGCTTCTGGCTTTCCTCCAAATGACCAAGTAATTACCCTGTATTAAAACCAACCCTTGCTGACTCTGTGCAACAAACCACTTGAGATCAGAGGGGCAAGCCTAAGTGACAGTTTTTCTGTGGCTGAAAGTGCACTCGCCAGTACTTTCCTGTGTTCAGGGGCTGCTGACTGGTAAAAGAGTCGTACCTCTGCAGCTACAACTAGAAAGTGGCTTTGTGGGAACACCCCAGAGAATAAGCACATCATCATCAAAGTGTTTTTAGGCAATTTTGTGGCTCATAATTTGATTTGAAAATGTCTTTCCAAGTAGGGTCAATAACAATCCACTTTGACTGTGATGGTTCGCAATTGTAGAGAAGCTTGCTTTCCATGTAAATGTTACAAAGAAAACAAAATGAGTCTTTAAAGGGCAATGAAATGTTGCTGGAGTATCACTACAATTATCTTTAAGCAGGAAAATGTGAACAAAGCAGCCATAAATGCCAATAAGGCCTCCTGCCTGCTGTATTACTTTGCATTAACTGTTCATTTGTGAAGCTTACATAACATCAGAATTGCATAAAAGAGATAGTGCTTCATGCCTCATGCTGCATAACCACAGGCAGGCTTTGGGAACAGTTGCAATGACAATCTATTAACATCTGAAGATGGGGGAAAAAAACCCAAAAAGAAACCATAATAAGTCTTATATAAAGATGAAGATGGTCAGATTAAAGTCAAAGAGCACAACAAAGTTAGCTTCTTCTTCTTCAGTTATTTTGTGCTCGAGCAGCAATTTGTTGTTCTCTTCACACGTCATTGATCGCTGATCTATAGCAGTGTCAAACCCACACAGTTTAACACTGACCTCAGACTTGCTACTACAGAGTCAGCTCATCTCATTGCTTCTTTCAAACACGCCATGTTGCAGTTCTCGGTGAATCCAAACACTCTTCTAGTACCAAATGCTGAGTGACTCAGCTATTGTCATTGTCAGAATGTCTCATTACAGCCATCTGGAGCCATCAGAGATACAGAATCGCCACATTACACATATTTACATTTTCATCATCTCAGTCAAATACTTCGGCACAAATTCACCAGAGGGTGGATGGATCATTAGACTACTTGAATCCAGGCAATCATTTTTGAGTCATTTGTTCAGAGATGCCTCGCTGTTTCTCAAACCTCCCACCACTGTCGGTTAAATTTGTGATTATTGAACCTCCTTAGCGACAAAACTGAAATTGAGTTTAATTTCATTGTTTTGCTTTTGTAGTTAAATTAGCCAATTTTAGAAATTGTGAGCTGCTGTTTTCTGTATGAAATGTATGTGAAATAATGTCAATACAGCCTCTCCTGGGCTTAAACAGGCATGCAGCATCATTTCACTTACTTCTCGTGATAAGTTTATATGTGAGGTTGTGTGGGCCTGTCTGTCTGTATAGACATGTTGACAATCTGGTTCCAAGGTTATGTTGTATGACACCAAGTCACCAAGAAAAAAAAACATCATTTTTGGTGAAAGAAAACATCCCATTTTGAGCAAGATGGGAAACTTAAACAAGGCCCTAACTGTCCTAAATAATTTACAGAATCATCAAACTGGATTTTCTTAAGTTAAGCAGGAATTTGCTCAACTGCTGGAAACTTAGCAATTTCTGATGCTGCAGGATTTTTGAGTTTGTATTAGTTATAAATAGCTCATCATTTGAGGCATGTCCACATTTTTACTGAATGCTTCTTTAATCAATTATTAATAGTGAAACAGCTAATGTGGATAAATTTGGCACATTTCACTTGTGGTTTCCTTTTTACACCAAATGGAAATAGTTCTTTAAAATATTTTGGGGAAGCCTTTGAGATATTTTTTTAATTTTCTCCCAAAAAAGTTTTTCAAAACAGCTTTTGGCCTCCATAATTTCACATCTATTTCTGATATCTTTTTATTGTAGGATCTCTATTGCACAAAAACATTAAAAAAAAAAAAGAAAAAAAAGAAAAGAAAACCTCATTTCTGCTTTTGGAGCATTAATGAAAATGAAGCATGAAAAGGACATGACCTCCAACAGTTTTCGCATAAATGTATTCCTGCTGAAAACTGAACTCACACTTCAAATTGAACAAATGCAATAATGTTTGTGCAAAACAACAAAAACCAGCTTCCTTGTATCCTCATTTAAATCCAATGACCCCTAAGTATATATGAATAATATGCAATTGTGGTGTGCTTTCTCCAATAAATGCCCAAAATATACACACAAATTTTCCACACACAACTTAATAAGGAACATAAAAATTTGTAATAAGCAAAGAGAATAACTTTAGAAATAAGTAAATTAAAACAATGGTTTGATAGACAGTAACACATTGACTTTACACTGCAGTAACTGAATTAACTGGGCCTTGGAATATGCAGTTGATACAGATATTAGGGCCAAAGCAGACATACAGGACAGACAACTATGAACACCCACATTCATACTGATAGACAGTTAAAAACAGGATTCGTGATGTTGTTGTTGATGTGACTAAAATGTACCAATAATTGACACACCATGTCAAGACACTTTACCAAAAAAAAAAAAGTCATTTCAATTTAGTCAAATTTCAATTTTTCCCAGTTATCAAACTGTCCACTTACATCAGTTTAAAACATTTTCTATTTAGGAAAACCATATCGATTGCATCAAGTCATTGGCTACCATCATTCTCTCCTCTTGCTTGATCTTATAGAGAAATGTTTCATCTGGTAAGGCGTTCCGGCATAGCTGTCCACATAAAAGTTAGCAATAAAAATCACTCTCACCTATAACAACTAATGTGGGTTTTAAAATGAAAGCAGCTTGCAGAAACAGAAGCCTTGTTTCATTGTAGTGTCTTAGCAATCAAACCAATCCAAGCATGTGTGGAAAGAATTACCTACAACAGCCTGGCATCAGTTTCTTTATGCTTCATCATCATTCAGTGCAAAATTGATGAAGTGTCAAACAGATTGAATAACTACACAGTTGTATGAATCACTGACAGTCTGTTTATAATGTAGGTTGTGAAGCTGCATGCTGACCAACCCTCATCTGCCTCAAACTGATGTCATTGTTTGCTAACTAACTGAGCGTGCACTTTTCAATTGGACTAAGATAACTTCAGCAAGCCCAGAGATAAAGAATGTAGAATTCTTTATGTAGATTAGAAATGCCTAAAATACTACAATAAATGTTGTAAACAGAATTTATCCAACATCTGCATCACACCATAGATGGAATAGTTCTTGGACTGGATACCAGACTTACAATTAGACTTACTTATAATTTGAAAGTTGAAGCTTAATAACATTTTTTTTTTTTTTTGCATGTTTACAATCAAGTCCAAAATTATTCACACTCCTTGCAGAGTTAGGAAATTAAGAGATAATTTTATTCAGTCTAGCAGTTTGTTCTGATTGGATATGGCACATAGTCATGATAAATAGAGGAGGTCTGCAAATGAGGAATTAGGAACTTCAGTGATAAAGGTAACTGAATTACAGATATATATATATTTTTTATTCCAACCATTAACCCATATACCTACTATGAAGCAAAAGAGTATTTGGACATTTTTGCAACCAATGTTACACCATATTTTATTAAATTTCTTGAGTGAAATGAATCTGTGCCCTCTTCAGTCACAACTCTGTTGCCCTGGCATTTGAACCCATCATGCACAGACTCAGACCTCCTCGGAAATAAGATAAAGTGCATTTCAAAGACAAGACCCTGCAGCCCTGCTTCGTGTTGTAAAGCTGTCATGGCTCATCTCTTTCTATGCTTCTGTTCTTTTCTCTCTTCCTCCATTTCAAATTTGTTGTCTTGCCATATTTATTTTGCTTATCCAAACGTCCTCTTCATGTCCAACTCATTGAGGAATGCATTGAGGTCACCTTATACAAACAGCATTTATTTTTGTTGAAGGTCAAAACGGAGTACACATAAAAAGGCGAGATATAATGGACATTAGGCATACTTGTAACCAAAACTTTTGAATCAGACAAAATGCAGAGTTTGCACAAATATGTATCCAATTATTTTAACAAATGTCACTCAAGACTCTACATATATAGTTGTTGGGAGCAGAACAATGGCATCAAGTAGAAACATCTAATTGAAAGGGGAGTGTTTAGTGGAGTATTCTTGGTAGAGACACTTGCCAGAAGTAAATTAAGGACATTTTCTTATCTTATTTGTGTTTTTAGATGACTGGATCGACTGTCCGAGTTAAAAAGCAGTGAATATATCAATTGCCGAGACTTACTTGAGTGCTAATTTTAGATGTGCTAATTTTAATATAGTGACGTAACTAAAGATCTTCTCCTGCTTTTTTAGTTAGCAGAGTTCATCTTCCTACGATCCCAAACACACCTGACCCGTTCAGCACAAAAATAATGGACATAACTGTTATATCCCATAACGTAACTCCCTCACTAATAACTGTCAGTTGAATAAAAACTAAAATCCTACACTACAGTATGTGTGCATGTGTGCGTGCACACACACACACACACACACACATGCATGCATAGAGAACAAAGTTTAGACAGGAGCAATGCATCACTGAGGCGAGCACTACAGTTTACCTCCAGGATCCAGAGAACACAACACTATACAAAAAAAAACTTTAAATTGCTTTATCCATGACTACACTTGGTGATTGAGATTAATAGCAAACCTGAAAGTGGACATTGATTAACTTGTCCAGAGGATCCTTTGGTTCCTGGATGCAGGTCAAAAGGTGTAGTCTCAGCAGATCATGCTTATTCTCACACTTCCCACTGACATTCTTTCACATACTGTGAGTTTGGAGGCAGAGTAAAGACTTTGGGATCTTTGTGGGTTTTTAATGTATTCTCACTGGCATTCGGCTCAGAGTCAAGAAGGTCTGAAAGAACGACTTGGATATTAAAGAGTTAGGGGCTTTGGCAGACTGTTAAAAGGTTAAGACTATCCCTGCAGTCCCGTGTTGCCTCGGTCATTCCTACTTTTAAATTAACTCTAGTTTACTTTTTGGAGTCATGTTTTTTTTATTTACCATTTAACTTTTCATATTGAAAATGAACAGAGAAACAACTGGAAACAAATGGCCACTTTTACAATCCGAAGTGGCAGTGAGTTTACGGGAAGTAATGAAATGAATCTGAGAAAAAGAAGGTATACATTCTGCCAAATATAAAGTTTTAAGGAATAGGATTTTAAGCAATGTCTGAACTCCTTTGTAAACTCAATAAATCCCATGCACCAGAGTCGACTCGACATCTTTAATCAGATGCCAAACTGAAAAGAAATAAAATAAAATAAATAAAGCACCAAAATTTTAATAATTTGGCAGTTTTCATTAGTTTTGACTTCAGATTTTAAAATGTACTTTTTTGTTTTTTTTCATAGCACGAGTCACATACCGGTTTTGCTATTACTGAAAAATTGTTGACTGTATTTTGTTTTCTTTAAAGCTTTGTAATTTTCTCTTTCTATTATGTGCAGCACTTTTAACCACCTTGGTGCTGAAATGTATTATACAAATCATCTTGATTGATTCATTGATTAAGGAGGTTTGGTTTATGACACAGTGGAATAAGGTGATATTTCCAGCCTTTCTGCAGCATGCTATCTGCAATGTATCTGCAGTAAGAGAAAAGCAGATGTTTATGTAGAAGTAATCTACATAGACATCGAAAACATCAGTAGGGAATTTTGACATTATAGCTGCCTGTATGTAACACACTTTCGATATCTAATCAATACATGATGGTGAAGTCTCCTTTAATTTCAGTTCAAACCGACTGTTTCATCAGGGGATTGAAGCTTCATTCATTAAAACTAGGAAAAATCCGCCAAAGTGTAGAAATAAAAGAAAAGAAATTAATAATAAATAATATTTTAGATTGTTTATTTTATTTATCTTGAATTTAATCAGTTTAACAGCAGTAAATGGATGTTAGTTCTGCTTTCAAAGGTGCAGAAAAATTATTTGAAAACTTTTGACCACTTTGTACAAAATATTTCTGAAAGTTAGAACTTCGTGATTGCCCAAAAACTCTTTTTCCAACAGAGAACATGAGGAAGGAGATACAAAATATATATTTTGTATCTGTAATGTTTAGATAAGTTCTCAAATTATACAGCAATAGAGAGGCAGAGACATCACTTAAAATTTAGCTAACTGTCTGTGGTAATCAGAAAGTATATATAAAAGATGTATCTGCAGTTAAATAAGCAGCAAAATTATTAAAATCTCTCCTCATGCATTTTAATTACTTTCAAACTAATCTCTAGTAAGATCATTTTGATATTTCTGAAACAAGCCATGCATTTAAATGCTAAACATCCCAAGCAACCAAAAGTCCTTTCACTAAATGCAAATAACTAATGAAGGGAGTAATTATCTTTTTTTTATTACTATTTACTTGCAGTTTGTGTGCAAAATCTCTGATTTTCAGTTTTGCCTATGAGTCTCTTAATCCTACAGGGAGGATTTGAAAAGCTTGAAGTAATTCAGAGAATTTACTGCTTATCTCAGTAGTTGTAAAAGTGTTGACAGCAGCACTTTTATGAGAAGTTTGCCTCTTTGAAATCCATTCACTAATATGTGATTCAGAAGATAAGATGTCACAGTGGCACCAGGAAAATGAAAAAAGAAGCAAACGCCTTAAAAGTTTATCAGGAAATTGAGTTGGAGCGTGAATATCAAACACTTTGTTGCATTTGACGGTGATCTGGCTGATTTTCTTTAAGATTATGATTCCCAAGTATCTAAGTTAAATGGACACCGGGGAAGCAATGTTTTTGTCAAGTGATAAAATTAGTATCTTCAATCACTAAACATCATAAATGTTTGTCCTTTAGATGTGGAATGTTTTCCTGCCTTTTTCTCACATAGGTTAAGAAACTTTTTTATTTTATCTCCGATCTAAATTTTCACTCCTTTTTGTTATTTAGGTTCGAAACTAAACAGCCAGTTTAGGACTCTGGGGAATAGTTTTAGGGGTTTCATCTGAAAGCAGGAAGGGTTGAGATAGGTGTGCTTTTCCAGAGACTCAGTGGGACTTTGATCTCCTGGGTTTTACAGGCTGGGCTTGTGAATGTCTGAGTAAGGCAGGCGTGACCTGAATGAGTTTTTTTTTCCCCAGAATTGAGGCTGGCTCAGGCGAGGGCAAGCAGCTGTGATTCTGAAGATGAAAATCAATGCTACCACAGGCAAGTGCTGAAACATGGCGTTTATGGAACAGGAGATATGTAGTTCAGGTTCCAATCCAAAATACCAAGAACTCAATTTCAAGAGGAACCAGAGGAGAAAAGAAAAGAAATCTGTTGGACATTTCCTTTCCTTACAAGATTTTTTCACAAAAACCCTATATTTTCAGCAGTAGTATGTAATGTGGCATTTCTTAATAACAAAAATGTATTTACCTGCTGAAAAGGCGGTCTTGATCTTGGATCAGGGTAAAAATCAATTGAAATGTAACCCGAAACAAACATAATGAAGGTTAACCAAGCTTGTATTAGAGGATATAGCATGGACAGTAATGAGGTAGACAGGAGAACCTTTCAGCGCGACTGATACGATTAATTACCCAGTTTAACACGCTGTGACAATTACAAATGACCGAAAAACATCAGGAAGCAGAACAAGAACAACCCTTCAAAATAAAACAGGAAAAATAGTTAAGTGGACAAAGTTCATGAAATGATTAACCTCTAAAAATGTGACAGTATAGTAATACGCGTAATGAATGTTTTAATTTCCTGGGTTCTTCGGAGTCAAATCAGCCCTCGGGGTCTAACCCAATAATTAATGTGCAGACATATTGAAGATATGGCTTTTCATGTAACTATTATTTCAAACCTATAAAAGGCAACTGGTTAATTAAACCATTCTTTACAACAGGTGACAACATAACATTCACAAGATGATAATAACCTGTCTTGGCATTCAAAGCATCTAGGAGAGGACAAAGCAATAAAGACATGCTGCCTGGATTAGTAGATCAAGATTGTGTATATTTATGTAGATATCAGAGCTTCTTTCCAAACATGTGAAATTACATTTGCTTAACATTTATTCTAGAAAAACGCCTGCGAAGCTGCAAGTGGCGCAGAGTTTCTCTGAGAGTGACAATCACTGCAGATTCAGATTGTATAGTCAGTGACTACTGGGAGTCTTCCAGAGGTCGATTAAGTAGCCAAAAATATTACTCAAGTGAGCATGACTTCAACGTATAATTTACTCAAGTAGAAGCAGAAGAAAATGTTCTGTTACTGAGTGATCAGAACATCTGATTAAATAAATAAATCAGGTGTATAAACCAGATGTCTCACTTTAACGTAAACTGTAGGTTTCCATCTCTGCCTTTTGCATCTTCAGCTAAAATATGTTTATTCTTCATTTTGTGAAGTTATTCACTCTGGAGTAATGCTTCATCATAGTAATGCTCAAGTAAAAGTTAAATGTGCAACGTAGCGAAACAACTTCAGAAATTATGTGTGGTTTTTCTTTTTCATAAAAAAATGTGTAATTACTACCCACCTCAAGTTAATTCCTACAAAAATCAGGTCTGACCAAAACGCACGACATGAAAAGTCCTCAAAGTATACAGATTAGTAAAACAATGTACAAATACTAAAGCTTACCGCATCGTGTGCTCATTAGATACAGATTCTTGCTACTTCACCCCCTCTGACTTTGACACTGAATCTTAAATGAATGGCAGACTCTCATTGACCTGTCAGCGACCCTTTATTTTTAAGCACAGTCACACACATTGACCTTTTCACTCAATTAGTTCCTTCGCTCCTCGTCCCCCTCTCAGCTTCCTGCTCATCTTCCTTTTGCTGCCACTGCTGCAGTCCCCACTCACCAAGAATCACAATAAGCATGTACTGTAATGCCAATGTCAACTCTATGGAGGACATAAAAACCTTCTACAGTTTTACTCCTTTCTTTTCTTTTTCACTGAAAAGGACATTCTGCCAAATAACAAAGCCTGACAAATCATTCCATCTCTTAAGCAAATTTTTATGTATTTTTAGATCATTTTTTTCTATTTGAAGTGTAGCAATCTGAACTTTATTCTATCTCTCATTTGATTATTATCCCATTGAGATCAATTAAGTAATTTTGAATTTTATACAAAGTCATACATGAAAGCTTGTTGTTATGTTGTGCTGGTAGATTTAAGAGGTGCCAACAGAAGATGTTATGTGCATTATAATTGAATAGCAAGAAAATAAATGTCAGATGTAGCGATGTGCATACATAGTCAATTGCTGTTCAATTCAGCTGAGAGTTGACAAAGGCAGGCAGAGGTGATTCCTGTAAATGAGATGAGCGTCAAAGGTGCCAAATTAAATTTGCATCGTCGTACAACTCCAAGGCTATTGAGCAGAAATAAGGTAACGGCAGGAACATTTTGTGAGACCGGGACCACCCCAGGAATTAGCTGCCTTCTGTTTGCACACTTTGTTCTCGCTCAACTCTCTGGTGAGCATTTTATTTGTTGAAATCATGATTTCTGGAATCCTGGCTAAATTTGATACATATTTATATTAAAAGTTACATTTCTCTTAGCATGTATAACTGCTTTTAGACTTTTGTTTATGAGATATCCAGATGTAGACTTGTTTTTGCTGAGATCAAATGGTTCAAAAATGAGGATGCAATAGCCTCCAGTCTTGAAAACACCATAACTGATCCTGTGCTTTTCTAATACTTGACCTGAGGACTAACTATCCATATATAATGTATGAGTCCAGGACTTCTGCTTTGTCTTATTTCAATGGTTGCATTGTTATTTTTTAACATTCAAATTCAACTCAGTTCACCGTCTGTCTCTGTGACATTCTGCCAAGCTGTGTCCTCCATGTGTTCTTCTACCTCTTGGTATTCTTTCTGCGTATCCAGCATTTTTTTACGGGACAAGCTGCTTGTGTCCTTCATCTTCTTTTGTTTAAGCAGAAGGTAAATGAAACATTTTCCTTTAAGTTTTAGCACATTACAGTTTCAGATACTGACAACTGCAGCAGATGTTGAATACCCCACAAGATCAACAGCTTTCAAGATGCTCATCATTTCACTGGCTCATCTTCCTTTTTCTAAAACAAATGTTCACATTGTGCCTAATATGTCCATTTCCCCAAAACACTAGCAAAAATAATAAAAGTAGACAGTTTTACTCCTCATATGAAACAGCATAAGGGGAATAATGTTATTTTTACAAGACATTGTGGTAAATAAAGTGTTAAAGGTTTATTATTAGCTGTATGGTCACACAAAAAGCAACTAACTGCAATCAAATGTTGCAGATCACAAGTAGTGCAATGACAAATGAGGTGCTGTTGGTCATGCATATCAGACTGCCAAATACTTCTGGTGTAATGTGTTGTTCGGTAAAGAATCGTTCCCATCGTTTTCATAAAGCAGGATGTCCTTGAAAGATCATGAAACAGTTTTTGATCATGAAGGTTTTTGCATGTGGGCTTGGGCTTGATATCCACAGTCTTTTGGCAAAAAACAAAACAGATCACCATGTTCTACCTGTAGAAACTAGAGCAACTAAACAGCAGGTACAGATGGCTGGTAGGAGTGCACGGCACCATGCTGCTAGCACACACACATCCATGAAGCCAAACTGAGAGTTTTAAGCTCCACTCTGTAATCTTTTTCCCCCATTAATCTTCAAATTCCTGCTTCATTATTAGATTAATCACAGGGAAACAGAACTAGAGGTAATAATTATGCAAATGATTTAACTATGAACCACAGACATCAACAGAAGCTTGACTGTACTTGGTTTCTTACACCCTATTAATCCTATTAATCCTACAATGTGCTGCAACAGCTTTCTGGGATAAAACATGAAATGTTCATTATAAGAAGAGACAGTCATTAAATTAAAAAGTGCTGAGTCATGTAACTGTAATATGGCACTATAACAAAGTAGATAATAGAAGAAAATTATTAAGATCTCAGAAAACCTTTAGTATTACAAAGCAGTGCATCCCTTAAGAGCTTAAACGTCCATTCACTGAGTGTGTGGTGTAGAGGTGATCAGTTCTGCTCATTTGGGGTCAGTGTCCTAGATATTTGGGTTGTTTTGCTGCCCCCAAACAAATTCAATTAATTTAATAATACACAATATTTAATATAATACTTTAAAATCACATGTTCTCTGAGAAATGAAGCTCTATTTAATTATACTGATGACACTAATTAACAAGGTGACTCAGTTTATTGACTAGCAGCATCCAGGCCTTTTGAAAAGTAGAATTGGGATATTATTATATCCCAATTCTGCATTTCTGAAGTCATTTAGTTTGACTTCAGAAATGCAGCATAATCAGCCATCAACACATGGTCCAAGTCCATTTTTCTGTTGAGACATTTCTAATGTAGCATTATCTTGAACAATTAATGTTTTTTAGGAATTGGAACTCATTGGCTTCTCCATCACAATTAGTTTGATAGTACTTATGTTGCAAATATTTCTGTGTACCATTACAGGCTGACTTTAAATAGTGGCCAGAATGACTCAACATTCCTGACAGCAAATGTTTTTAAATTATGTAAATCAGCTAGGCTTTTTAAGGGATTTGATGCCAGTTTCAAAGTAAGCAATATGACTGAAAAAATAAAACACATCATGCAGCCTCCCCTATTTATAATTTCTTTGTACAGTTACCTTCATTATAAGAAATATGAAAACATAAAAGCCTTCTTTAGTTTTGCACATTAAGAGCTTACAATGCTTTGAAAATATTTCCATCAAAGCCTTCATTCAATGCTGTATCTCATTATACAAATGTTGTAAAGCATCTGGAGTAAAAAATGTTAAAGCCTTCTTTTCATGCCCAAGTGGAGCTGAACATATATTAAAGCGCCTGGGGTAAGATCCCTTTTTCCAGCTGTACCCTGGTCTGAAGCTACTAATGAAGAAAGATATTGAGGTGTGGAAGTGGAGATAAGAGTGATTACCAGATTATTGAACCTGGATTTTTGTCTGTATTTGAGGTGGCAGCCTGCCACTGCCAGCATATTGCCCTGACAAAGCAGTTGACTGATGAACCTTGTGAGTAATGTGTCCTGCTTTGACATGGTTGAAATTGCATGTGTTGAAAATATTAATCAGTTTGCATCTTTTGGCACTGGTTCATCACCGCTCTGACATGTCAGTCCAGATAGGGGAAACTTTGTGTTTTTAATTCTTAGCTGAATAATCAACAGTAGTTGCAAATGTTATTGCTCTTTTGGATTTCTGTCTCTTTTTTTATTTATTTAGTTTGTGTTTTTTAACATGTCCATGCAATTGTAATTGATGTCAAGAAGAATCCAACAGACTTATTCTCACAAGTAGGGCATCATAGCTTTTTGCTATAATATCCCACTTCGCTGGTGTATCTAATCCAACCCGCCTTAGTCTTTGGTAATTTGTGTCATCTGACATGAGCTTTCTGCAGTCTCAGTCAGATAATGTGAGAGCATTAACTGCATGACATTAGCTTTTCTAAAGCCCTCATCTCCTAACTGGCATAATTATTAACTTACAAATGTGACTATTAAACCATTTAATCAATGGCTCAGTGAATTAGTTAAAAATCTTTGATCTGCTCACATAATGTATCTTAATGAGATGGTAACAACGTCTCCTTTTGTTCAGTGTTAAAACTGGGCTGTTGGGATCCTTGCTTGCGTTTCATTGCTTACTGAGAATCTTAAGCACACCAAGCTGTCATGTAGCATATGGTCATCATGAGGGTGTAAACATTCACTGAGGGGAAAGACAGCATGATGAATCTGAGCATATCTGCATTCAGATAAATGTATCTTATGGCATGTATAAACAGATCAGCAAGAGGAAAATGTTAAAATTTGCATCTGTGTCTGTTATTTATATGACTTAGTCAGTTATGAAAATGATCACATAAACTGGGAAAAATAAACACTTACTACTGCAATACTTTACAAAGTGAAGATTTTGTAAAGGATTGGTAAATACAAAAATATTCACTTAGTTTCTGCTTTTAAATAAATGTTTTCTTGTGAGAATATTGCTAAACTTTAACAAAATGAGGAAGTGGCCTTTTCTAATACATTTTTAAATAAACAAAAAGGTTTCATTTTGGAAAACAAAAACAACAACTTGACTCTGCAGATTATAAATCAAGCATTTGGCAATCACAAGATTTCTGTGATGTACATTTTTATCTCAAGGACACAGAACAAAAAAAATGCTCTTCTCACTGCTGTGACTGCGAGATTAGAGATTTTCTTGTGTGCACTGGACGCAGAAAGCAATTCAATTCCACCATTTCTGTTCAATTTACAAAAAAAAAAAACAACTAATCAAAAGATCAATCTTATGGCTAGATCAATTTTCGGTCATTAAATGCTCATTTAATTAATTTGATAATTCTTTGGCAATTTTGTCCAATCTCCTTGTTTTTAGTTGACATTTTTGGTCGAGCTAGTGTTAGAACAGCTATTGCACTTATTGTGGCACAAATCAGTTAATTGATATTGAACAGAAGATATAAACTAGCATGCTACTGATTACTGGTTTTGTTATGAATATAATGAAAACATTACCTTTTAAACTTAATGTTACATGCAGAATAACATACTTTAAATCAAATTTCTGCTGATTTCAGGATGTTGCTAAACTCATAATTTAACAGCAGAGGTGCTGCAGGGTACGGCGAACATAGATAGATTTTAGTGTTGCTCTAGAGTAGGTAGCAGTTTGAGAACTTATTATATTAATCTGATGAAACATGAGCACATAAGGCCCAGAGTTTCATCTTTCTGGCTGCATGCTATGACAATGTCTGCTGCATTTTTAAACAGGCATGAGATGTCAACCCACGGTGTGAGGGGATGAACTTCTGATGAAAAAAATTGGGTTTTTATCTCTTTGGTATTCTTTTTTCCTTCATCGTGACCCACATGCCACCATAAAAATGTAAATGTCTTTGAGAGGATTTTTTTTTTTCTGTTGGACATGAAGTAAGTAACATTTTTGCTTGTTTCCATTTTCTGGATGCCAAAATGGTTAGCTAGAGATTCAAAATTAATGAGTAAATACAGAAAAGGCACAAGAAATATAAAACATAAACAACTGCTTAAAAAAGAAAAGAAATTCACACATCAAATACTACAGTCCCCATTTCTTTTTGCATTAAGATGCTTTTTTCAGCTGGTCTTGTGTCATCCATACTTTTCATTGCATAAATGTTCATAGCAAACTTTTCTTTTACAATCTCAAAGTCTTTGTTGCTCTAATCCTTGGAGCTGAAGTTCTGAGTAAATGTACTTTTTTATTACGGGAACTTTGAAAAAAGATCCAATTGCCTCTTAAAATTATTAAATCTCATTCTGTGGTTTACAAATAAAATTGACTCTACAGGCACGAATCCTGCCAGTAGGAAGCCTGCAAGGTCACCTAGTGCTGAGATTGTCCTTGTTTCCCTTTTTTCCAGTTATTTTTCCCTCTGGAGCTCTTTATCTTTTCAACATTGTTATGTTCAGAGATTTCTCCCACCCTGTTCCTGCTTATGAATTAAAAATGAGGCTTTTCAATGTGTCTTTGACTCTCAAAAATACATATCCATCTAATAAAAATGTAATTTGCTCTATACATTGTGTGCATCCCAAGGAGAATTTCATCAGCCGCAGCCTGTAGATGTAATGAAATTCCATCTAATTTTCTTCAATATGATATCTATGAGATAAACTTTTGAAAAAAAATGTTTGGATTTTTTTTCCTGGTACAATTTGGATACAGTGAAGCCAACAAATCAATAGTGGTGAGATTGAAGCCTGTGTGCTACCTGAATATAGATCAATTCAAAAGTTACTATGTTGTATTTGTCTTCTAACATCTGGCCTTTTCCAAGCTTCGTTTTGAAAGCAACATTTTGCTCTGTGCGTTTAAGCATGATGCTTTATGTCATGTTTGTGATGGACTGGGAAGCTCAACCTGTGAAGGGAGCATCCAGAATTAACAAGGCACCATCTGGCAGAAGCTGAAACCAGATATTTGCATATTTTTTACTTTCATAAAAAGACTCATTTACACTCTTTTCCCACAGACTGAATTCACATCAAACTATTTTTTTCCTGGCATTTTTAAGGCCGCTTAAAAATGCTGAATTTATTCCTGCTTGATAAAAGCTAGAAAATGTTGAATTTCCATGGAAATTTAGATTTTACACCTTTAAGTTGACACATGAAAAGGACCTGACGGGAAGCTTGTTAGTCTCTGTAGACAAATTAGTTATAATGTTTTTAAATGTTTTAAGATGTTGCATCACAAACTTTCAGGACAGAGGTGAAAAGCTGAGTGGAAGGAAGCAAGCTGACTGATAAACTTGAATTGCTTGCACCTGTGAGGAGGAATGGAACGAAATTCTATCAAACTTTAGAGAAAAGCTTCTGGAAGAAATGCAAAATGTCACACTGTTCAAAGAACGCTTTCTCCAAAAACTAGGGAATCATAATCAATCTATTGTGTTCATTTTGGTATTTGTACATAATGTTTGCAGAGCTACTTGATCTTAAGCAGTTTAGTGTGACTTAATGTTTGACAGTAAGGAAATCAGATTAAATATTTATTTCCAAATCGTATGTCAACATCTGGTTTCACTTGTACTTTGTACAGAAATGTAAAATTTGTTTCCATGCCTGGGGGTCACTGTCTTCGCCTCTCAGTGACAGATCCTCCTGAGAAACTCTTCACAGCTCCCGTCTTTTGTTTTTTGTGAACCAGGCGGTCTGTCTGGACCCCCGGGGGCTTTTATTTTGTATTCTCCTCCTTTCAGATTCCAAGGACACAGTCTCCATTCATTCACATGCACTATTTTGGGTGAATACGCTCACTAGCTGCTCCACGTGACTTTATGGTTTTGTCACAATACCTGAGGATTTTGCTGTCACAAAGACACAAAAGGTTGTGCATGTGCAGTGGAACAAAGGTAAGACCATTTCATTTCTCCCTGGATGCCTGGTCTTTTATTTGGGAAAACGGCCACCAATTGAAAAACAAAGTAAAGGGTCATTAATTTTATTTATTTATCTTTTTTGTGCAGCTCTAAACCAATAACTTGCTGACTATTTTAATAGAGAAACATTTCACATGTGCCTCAAGAAGTCAAAGATCAAAACGCTTCCTTACATGATTTATTTATTGCTATGATTATCTGTACTTGATTTGGTCTTAATTGATAGTATTTTTTCTTATAGGTTCATAATATAAAACACAAAAAATTTAATTTATTTCAGGGTAATTTTAAAAACTATTACCAAGCAAATATCATAACTGCTTGATAGCATATTAAAATGTGGAAAGCAGTCTAGACTAATATAAGAAAATCAGTCAATGAAAATTCATGTGAAAATCGGCTGTTTGTTGGCATTTTATATTAATCCATCGCTGAGATTTTTATATGGTAGCCCTTTGACTTTTTACAAATTAACTTTCACGCTTAATTATGTTTAAATGCCATCAAAGAACAATATCCACAGGACACTCTTGAGGTAACTCTCATTATGTGTTGGGATGTTTAGTTCAGATTGTGTGTGAGGTCTATGGAAATGTTCACCATGTTTTTATGCGAAGACATATTAACATAAAGCTGATTAACATAAAGCTCACACACATACATGATTACCATTATTCATACGGGCTGCAGATTGTGGCCTCTGGACTTTGTGACTTAGTCGAGTTCGCTTCCTGACAGAGCAGTCTGCCAGAGGACATCTGAGTTTGCACTTGACAGACACTTGGAAGTGGAGTCAGGGTGACTGTAAATGTATGTGAGACAGGCGAAAAAATTGAACGAAAGGCAGAAGATGAGAAAATGACTTGTGTACAATTGGAAAGAGATGTGGCAGAAGATCCAGACGACCGCTGTCACGGAACTGATTTTTTCAAAAAGTGGTATTAAAGTTTCCATTATGCTTCAACAGATGTGGTCCTTAGTGTAACTTAACTAGTTTACCTTTGTTCACTATTTTTTTCTGAGTGATTTTATTTGCATTTATTTTTATTTTTTTATCTGGTGTCCTGTCTCCAACACTTTTTGGGCGAGGGAAACACACTCACAGAAATTCAAATGAACACTCAGTCAGTCAAACTTTATTCATGGATCCCTACAGAATGTAAAATCTCCCATGTAGAGGGAATTTTGGATGGATGAATTAACCAAACATGCATATTCTTAGATTGTTAGAAAGCTGACATGGAAAGACCGAACGCATGCACAGGAAAAACAGTCAAAATATAAACAGATTATGGCTGGGATTTACACTCAGAACCTCTTAGTAGAAGGGAATAGTGCTAAACAAATTTTTGTTGCTGTTGTAAAAGACAATTGGTGCTGAAATCTTTGCTTTGTAACAATATGTTTGATCACACAAATGGTACAGGTAAAGAAGAGGTTCCTGGCCAGATGATTCAGTTTTTTATTGTTGTTTTTTTTTTGGGGGGGGGGGCTATCAATTTTGTTTGTATAATTAAAGTCCAAGAGATGGATGTAAATATGCTCTTTAGAAATTGAGAAGTTGTGAAAAAGGTCACAATGAACAGATGGGACAGCACATTTATTTTTAATGTAAATTTAAAAAAAAATTTAAGGTGACAGAAAAATTTGTGGATCAAACTTGCAAACATCCCTCATTTTCCACCACCTCTCTGCCACCATTTTTATTTATTCCATTTGTTTTTGTTTGTTGATACTTACCATGGAGTGCATTCTTCCCAACAAAGAGCTTCCTTCAAATAAATCCGAACTTTCATGGGTGAATCTGTTTGGCTTTCAGTCCAACACAAACAGCAGGATCCACAATGTTGCAAGAGAAACAAGATTCTCACTGCCAGGTTTGTGCAGACTGCCCCACAGGATTCAGAAAATAAATATTTCTGGACAAGGATCAGGGGCGATTCTAGGATTTGACTTTTAGGGCGTTTGGCCCAGAGCAGGGCTAAGAACCATGAGAAGATATTCGTTGGTGCATTTTCTAAGTCTAACTGCTTACATTCATAAACAAAATTAAGAGATACGTCAGTAATTCATAGAATAAAAGAACAATGTTCATTTTACTCAAACTTATAAAGAGTAAAACCAGAAAACCTGAACATTTTGATAAAACCTGTTCACAAACTGTTAATATGTCAATAAATTCTTAAAATTACATTATAATTTTGATCATCTTTTCAGTCCCTTCAGGAACTAATAATAAATGAGACTTATTATTTACTCGCTGTATAAATCATGGATTATGATCATATATCAACTAAATTCTCAAGAAACTGGAGGGACTGTTTGATATAAATTGGCAGTAAACAGATAAAAACTGCATTGATGTGATTGATAATATAATATTTAATCACACATAGTGTTTAGTCTAGTCTGTGGAGGGCCATATAAAAAGCTATGGCGGGCCGGATTTGGCCCCCAGGCCTTCAGTTTGACACATGTGCCTTAGAATGTGAGTGTTGATAAAATAATCGCAATTCCATGTGCTTTAAATGAGTGTGTGGTAATGCAGCTCTCTGTTTTATTTGTGCAGCCTGAGGCCACTACCATATTTCTTTACTTGTCTTTTATCTATTGTATTTTCTTTTTTTTTGTGATTTCCTATGTTACTATGGAGATTGCCTCGCTCCATCAGTAGTTACCTACTGTTCAATACATGCATGTTCTGATGGCTGAACACAAGTAAGCAGCAAGACAGCTTTGTTTAATCTGTCTCAACTAAAAAGAATAAAATATACTGCACATTAAGAACTCCAGTTATTGTGTCCTGTGAGGCTAAGTATTTCCCGGGCTACATAAATATAAATATCTACTCATTTTACCTGTGAACGGCGTTGAGTTTCGCGTTGCACTCCAGAAAACTGCAAACATCGAGACCAATATGAGCAGCACAATAAGCGGAAAAGCAGCCATGAATGAACGCGTCCGTAAAGCTGCACAACTCAACGCCATTATAATCTGTAAGATTAAGATAAGTATCACAAATCTGTGCAGCAATCTGAGTTGTGGAGCTGCTGTGCGCTGCGCTCTGACAGCAAACCCAGGGTCTTTACGTGCTGGTCGTCGCTGACTTCTTTTATTTCCCCCATGCAGATAAAAGAAGACGACGACTTTTTTATTATTTCATAATAAAAATGTAATTTTTTGGCTGCCATCTCTCTCTGTGTTAAATTGGAAGTCGAAGTGACATATTCCAATTTTAAAAAATCTAGATCATTTTGTAAAATACATTTTTATTCGTAGAGGGGTCACAAGTGGTGCTGGTGCTTAATAATCATCTTTTTAAACTGGGAGGAAGCCGGAGTACCCGGAGAGAACCCACCATGCACAGGGAGATGATGAAAACTCCATGGAAAGACCCTGGGCCGAGAATTGGACCTTCTTGCTGCAAGGCGACAGTGCTAACAACTGTGCATCCATTTTTAAGGAACATTTAAAGATACAGTTCAATATGATCAAAAATAATTGCTGTGGCAATTATTTAGTTCAAGGTAAAAAACCCAAACATGGCAGAGTAATCAAGGGACCTTGTTACCAGAATCGGACGTGGAGGCTTCTTGGGGTCGGGACCGATGAAGGCATGGAGAGCTGTCACGGGGGAGAGATCGACGGGGGAACTGGGTGTCGTCTCTATACCAGGACGATGGAGGAACAGAGAGGCGACTTGATACCTGGATGAACTGAGGAGCAGAGAGGCCGAGGCACAGGGGGGCGTCATGCAGCCGAGATCAATAGTCGCATAACATCTTTAAAAGGTATGTCACCAAGTGATATTTAAAAGGTATGTCACTTGGTGACATACCTTTTAAAGATGTTATGTGCACCAGAAAAAAGTCTCGTGAAAAAGCCGGCTCTTTTTTTCTGGTGCTTCTCCAATTGGGTCAAAAGGCAGTGGACGATTATATCGTCAACGACCTCGTGCTCCATGAAGCCCAGAGCCCATCCGGCAGAACATTCACAGGTTTTCCTGAGGTCCCTAAAAACCTTGTTTGTGAGTCTAGGGACCCAGTCCACCTGGATTTCTACCGGATGGCCCTCGATGGCAGCGCAGATGTTGTTAACCATGCGCTCCTGTACCTCCATCAGGGAATCCAAACACCTCCGTGTCTTGGACTCCCTGATACCTAGACACAGCAACGACTTCACAAAAAGTCGCACTGTGTCCTTGCTCTGCTCCTCTAAGAACGCCCTCAGTCCCTTGGCGCGTCTCGCTGTCATCAGTTCGTGGACGATACTGATGACAGCTCGCACCAAGGAACTGAGACCTAAGCCCGGCCGAAGAAGTGACACGGGGTCTTCTTCATCCACCGGAGAGTGTGCTGCAGTGATCAAATGCTTCAAGAAAAGCATGTCGATCACTGCAGCACTCTCTCCGTGGATGACCGTGTCATCTCCCATCGCCCGGACAAAGGCCTGAGAGACCTGGCTTCCAAATATGACTTTTAGATCACCATATCCGTAGGCCAGGTTCTCAGAAACGTCATTTACCAAGTTGGAGAAAACCTCTGTCAAAAATCTGACCAGGTATCTTGTCCTCTCTGTCACTCCCTCGTCCTGGTACAAATGGTCAAGGTCCGACCAGGCCTCCTCTTCAATTTGAAAAATGTATTCTTCAATCGCCGGTATTGCATGAACATTAATTAAAAACCTCATCTCTCTTCTCAAATCCATTGTTGTTGTACTCGATCTTCACTCTTCTACAACTGTCTTGAACCAACTGGAGTTATTTATACCCAGTGTTACACAACAAAGCAGTATGTGACATCACAACCTATGACGCCTCCGTACAAGAATACAGGCAGCGCTGTGACGTAATGGGCCGACAAATCAAGTGTTTTGACGATGTGTCAAAACACTTGACACATCGTCAAGTGTTTTGACGATGTGTCAAAACACATTGTCAAAACACTTTGACATACCTCCCGTCGTGGCGGGAGGTATGTCTTAACATACCTCTTCTTTCAGTAACGAGTAATCTAATGCATTACT
Organism: Poeciliopsis prolifica; assembly: GCF_027474105.1. Classification (NCBI taxonomy): domain Eukaryota; kingdom Metazoa; phylum Chordata; class Actinopteri; order Cyprinodontiformes; family Poeciliidae; genus Poeciliopsis; species Poeciliopsis prolifica. The sequence goes on along the minus strand of NW_026562391.1, from coordinate 6,899,162 downwards.
ATTTCAAATGCAGTAATCAGATTAAAGTTACTTATCCAAATCACTGTTCGCCACTATTTTCTTTTGTAATGTAACGTTATTTCTTCTATGCGTCTTGGGGAGCGACCCCCGTTTCTAGGCAACAGTTGTCAGCAGCAACTGAAACGTAAACAATGGAGGGAGGAGAGAGATGCGCATTTTGTTGCTGGACAGTCAGGAACTCTTTTGAGTTTCTGTCAAGTCCGATTGTTATAAGTGATTTTAGGCGTATTTATTTATTTATTTAAGTCGCGGGTTGTGCATTTTCTCGGCTTGTTTCTAAACACGAAGTTGCTCATTTGGGCCTGGAAATAAGCAAAGACACATAATGAGACCAGGATGTTGTCTGACGTCCAGGAAGTTTTAGTTCACCATTTCTCGGATGAACAGGGAAATGTTCATCTGTCTCTCCTTGTTAATGTCAAGCAGTGGCGTATCTTGCCCATCCCTAAAACTGTACGTCAGCACCCCTGAATAGGATTGCGACCCATCCTGTAAAATATAGCGTCGTCCCGTATTTGGCCGTTAAATGTGCGTCTCGTATTGAACCGACACATAACTGTCCGATAGACACGCCTATAATAAACATCAACACTAAGTTTGACAATAATGGCCAAAATAAAACACAGGCAATATTAAGGTCAGCTACACTGTCGTGGCGGGAGCTGAAGGACCCCTGAACGCCACGGACCGACGCTGAACGTCACGGTTGCCTAGAGACGGACATTGCGCAGCCGCAGTGAGCTGCTATCAACCTGCGTCTTTTTAAAATGTCCTCTGCCTGATTCCATATCCGTAGAAGAAAAATAAACCATGGAAAATAAACCACTAAATATTTTTAAAATATTTTTTGATTTTTTAAAAAAAAAACCTTCACAATTTTATTTTAACAATGAATTAAAAATTATAGTGCTGCACTTTTAGCAGCTGTATTGAAACACATCTACTTTCTAAAGCTCTAGAGGCTAGCTAGAGGGACGCTACATATGTCGGTTCCTGTTTGCTCTACTGTGTCAACTCTTGAGTCTCGCCTTTTAATCTTTTTTTTTTACTTTTGTATTTTGCTGTGTTTTCCCATGTGCGTTATCACAATGCCTTCTTCAGATTTGTAGTCGGCTGCTGGTTTCTTAACTGCTTCCTTTTACATCCCTTTTTCGTCTTTCTTATCATCTCTGTTCTTTGCCCACTCATTTACCCCTAGGGTATTTTTAAAAAGTGATTATATTCTATTCTATCCACAGCACTAAAGACATTTGGCTACATGATAGTGGCCTAAGCTACAAAATTACACACAGCGCGAAGCTTTCTGTGCCTACTGCCTACAGGAGTCAACAAATTATTCTAATTTCCAACCTAGAAAATGAGCCATCAAAGGGAACATGTTATTTAGAAAGCTGCTTTTTCATGTCACCATCATCCATCCTTCCTAGTTGATCCTCACTTACTCCTTCAGCACCGCCAAGAAATAGATCTCTAAACCGAGATTTGCTTTAAAAAAAATTTATGTCTCTTATTGAATCCAATGAAGCATGGACTCTCAGAGACAAGAAGGAAAAGGTCATCAGAATGATAACATTTACCAAAAGTTTAATACATAATTTTGTCTTCTTTTCACACAAACAACCCCACAGAGCGTAGCAAAAGGTTTGATCAGTGAATAACAGCCTAATCTCATGTAGCTGAATATATACATGAAATCATAAAGATGTGAACATAAATGTTTTATTCTAGGCAATGGTTGATTTTTATATTTTACAAGACTAAGAAGTGCCACTCAGTGCTGGAACAGTCGTCATTATTTCCTTGTCCCCACAAGAATACATTAAGTGCTAAATGCATCTGGAGGAGTTCTCAACATACCATGGAAATAATTTCTATGGTGTAGGTGAGAAAATTGTTACTTGCCACAAAAGTGACCGTCCAGCAGGACAAAGCTCCTGCTGGACGGTCACTCTTCAGCTTTGACCAGAGAAACGTTTCTCCCAAGGAAAGGGAGGAAAAGGAGGAAAAGGGTTAAACTGAAAAGACAAAAACCTCCGCCCAAACACAGAGTGAATTAAAAAGAATGGTGATGTTTCTGCGTGTTTTCTGTGTTTTTTGTTAAAGGAATGACTGTTCATTCCAGCATATTAGAAGCAATTGTTCATCTAATCAGTTTTTAAAAAGTACTCCTCTTAGACCAAGGCTCAGCAACTTTTATAAAACCTAAGCGCCATCTTTGCATTTGGTCCAGCTAAATAAAAATCTTTTAGAGCCGCAACAGCAACACAACACTTCGAAACAAAATAGCTTGTTTTTATATTGCCTACATTTATTTGTAAAGTAAGAGAACAAGTATTTTACTTTTGTTTTCAGATTTAATACATTTTATCCAAGTAAATATGTAATCTTTAGGAAAAATCACAAAATCGTTTGCAACTTATTGTTAAACAGGTGTAAAACAGCAGGTCTGCTACCGTGAATAGTTTAAAATTAATTCATTCTTCAATTCACTAATGTAATCTGCCCCAAGCCATGTTTTTTGTTTATAAATCCTATTTATGCGAGTACATTTTTATTGTTTAGTAAAGTTTTTTACTTAATGACGAATCCCACAGATTATTGGCCATAAGGTCTGTATCCCACTCAGTTTTGCCAATAGGCTCACACTTTTACCCACCTGACACTATTCATATTAGCATTTTGCTTCTACAGCACTGGAAGACATGATGCAAAAGATAAATAACATTCCTGCAAAACCTATGCGCTTATCTGGAACTGCAGCAAGCACAGCTTGGTCACCACACAGCTTGGTCACCACATGATCAAAGCTGCCATGGATGTATTGGAAACATTGAAATACATTGAATTCCACCTGATTTGTCAGTGTTTACAAGTTTTTCAAAATAGTAGCACATCAAGACACAGCAGGACTTGGTGTTCTAAAATCCCCTTTTCTTTTTTGCTCATGATCAGATCTACATGACATGTTTTTCAAAATGATAGCATACATACAAAATATGAAACAGCATGAAGTCTCCACTTAGAGTATTTCACTAAATTGGTGCATACAGAAAGATGAATCTTTGCACATTTCTCTATTGTCTGTCCAGAGTCCGAGGTTTCCTCTAAACATAAAATTTAATTGAACATATTGAACTTGAATAGTCCTGTGCCTATTTCTTTACATTTTTCATAGTGTTGAATGTGTTGCAGGATTTCTCTTCTATTAAGAAGTCGATAGAGAAGTCTCTGCAGAATCAATGAGAGACAAGCAGAAAATAAAAAGAAGTAAATGTGTAATTTATCATAATGGTTTCCTGCAGCAAGATCTATAAGAAATGAACTGCTGTTTACATTTATCAGCTGACACAGCAAGAGGATGCTGCATTCACTCATACAGCCTGAAGTAATCACATTAAAAATTATGAGTAACAATATGAGGGAGTTAAAGCCTTGTCCTGTTGTTTGATTCAGAAATTACAGCTCGAAGTCCAAATACATATTTAACAGAAAAATCTCTGACGGGTAATTTCTTTACATTTCATTCTACATAACATCCTCACACTGGTCCAGGGTTAATGTGCAAAGCACAACTTGTCTCACCAGGATCTCATTAGATTTAATGACAGAGAAGAAACTCACAGCAGGCTGCAGTGTGACATTTAACTGTCAGAACATTGGACACAAATAGGTCCATCTTCCAGGAATTAATCAACTGCAATTCACTTCACACGATTTTGCTATAAACGTTTGGTAAACGTATCACTGTCCAAACTTTTGTTTCTTTTCATCCTCTCAAAAGGTCTTTATCTATTGCTATGAGGGAAAAAAAATGAAGAAAATACAAACAGAAAAGAAACAAAGACCCAACTGTGATAGTCATTGTGTAAAATGTGAGACATTTGTCTTCATTTGTGTCTTTTAATCAGTACATTTCCAGAATCACTTGAATTGAAATGGCTTCTTGACAATTTGACACCTCTGAGCCGCCAATCATGAAGGTCGACTTTCAAAACGTTAGGCTTCCTTCGCTCAAGGATTTGAGACACAAAGCAAATCTAAACTGCTTTGTGGCATATGTTCATGACATATGTTCCCTGTAAGTCCACATCCAGCAGGCTTCACTATTCTCCAGGACTGAATAAACAAAACTTCTCAAGTTAAAAAGTCCCTACAGCCTTACTTAGGAGGCACTGATAGGATTGAATTACAGAAGCTCACTCTGATGATTAAAGAAAAGAAAGAAAATAAGCTAATTTCCTTATTCAGTTTTAGATTCATGAAAAATAAATAAATATATGAAGTTTATGCAGCTGGGATCAAAATGCAGGACATTGGAGGCAGGATGAAAGAATAATAGCATTTTAATAAAAACATAAAAGAGGTACAGAAACAGAAGCAAACAGGAGGATCCATAAGGAAGCTAATGCAAGTTAGATAAGAGGGAATCCTTTCCCATTTCTTTAGGGGAAACCTTAATGACTCCGTTTGGTTGATTTTGTCCTGCTGGAATTGAGTATTGGGACAAAAATGTCCATACAATGTAATTTTCCTTTATATAACCATGCGCTGTAATGACATTATTTTGCTTTCTTCTTTGTTCCTATCATAATTACTGTCCTGAAAGCCTTTTATGAAAAACAACAATTTGAAGTGTAACTGCAGTGGAAACACAATAACCCCTTAGACATATCAGCATATTAGACCAGGCATCCCAAAGTATTTATGTCCTTTGAACTTTTTCAGTTTTATCAAATTACAAACACAGACTTGGATGCATTTTATTGGGATTTTATGTAACAGTCTAACCCGAGGTAGTGCGTTAATATGAAGTGGAGGGAAAAAGAAAAGCTGTATTTTTAATAACAATAAAATCCCAAAAGGGAGGTATACATTTGTGAATAATATCCAATAACCAGCTGCCTTCAGAAGAACCATATTTATCTCTTTAAGTAATCTCCAGTTGAATGTAACCTAGTCATAATTTTAAACAAAATACATTTCTTTAAACTCAGAAGTTTGTAAGAGAATTTTATTAAACAAACTGCATCATGAAAAACAAACAGCACAGGAGACAGGTCTAAAATAAAGTTTTTGTAGAGTTTTAAAGCACAGTTAGCTTTCAAAAGTATAACCCAAAATTTGAATATCTCGTGGAGCAACCATGGAGCACTGTCCTGTCTGTCATCCAAAAGTACAAAAAGTATGGGACAATTTCAAACCTACAGAGACATGGCTGTCCACCTAAACTGAGTCTTCGTCAGAAAAGCAGGTACTGGAAGCTCTGGGGGAGCTGCAGATATTCACACCTCAAGTGGAAGGATCAGTTGCATGCCATGGTCTTTAAGTAACAGAACATTTTAAGTAAAAACCTGGTGTTTTCTGACACAACTAAGTACATCTGCTGACTATAAACATCAGCAGTCAATATTAGGTCATTTAGTAAAACAGTGATTCAAAATATAAGGCTAAATTAATAAGAAAATGGTCCACAAGATCCAATATCAGCTCTTCTTTCATGGACATCACAAGCCCTCAGACTACAGAAACTTTTAGGTTGAGCTCAATACTAAGGATGCAAGAAAAAAAAAAGATCTGGATAGTCTTGAGGCACACAAAGAGTGAGTGATGTGGGAATTTCTTCTTCAATCAAAAATGTATTTAAACAGACATTAGATTAAAAGTTTTTCATGAATGACCAAATAAACATTTATTTTAAACATACTGATATGTTGTTATCAGTTGTATTAATTGTTAGTCAAATTAATTATGTAATGGTGTCAAGACCAACCTGAGCATTTCTTCCCCTGACTGCTGGCTGTTTGTAATTTCTTTTGTCATTATGACAGCTGAGCAGGTGATTAATAAAAATAAAACTAAGGGTCAGTATATATGTATATAAATGACGTGTGTGCCAGAACCAGGGACACTTTCTTGTTTTTCCTGACCGTATCCCAGTGTTTTTGACGAGGTTACGTTGACCTTTCATGCTCGCCTGCTGTCCTCGGTGGCAGACAGACACATTCATTAGGCACGGCTCCATCAGCCACAGATCTCTGGCCGACGCTGCTGCTCATTAAAGCAGAAAGCTGCTTTCACGAAGCTGCCGTAAACAGAGACGGAACAAAGACGGAGGCTGGTAGGAAGGATGTGGGGTTGGGAAGATCAAGAAAGCTGAGATAGCATCTGGAGCTGTTTGCACATTGAATTGAACGTCGCTATTAAAACTGGGTGATAAAAACCAACAGGGACAGGGCTGCAGATGAGGAAACTTTTTTTCCTAAAATGAAAATCTTATACTGTTTCATAGCCCTTGGCTGCTGTTTTTCTTTGCTCCCTCTTTTTATGAAGTCGCAAATTTGATGTTCTCTCTCTGTATTCACAGTAATACTTGTAAACAGCCCATGTTGAGGTCACATTATTTTCAACAAATTCATTAGATCTTTTACATGAAGTATATCTTGAGAAAAAGCTTTATGATAAATGCTGGCCTGCTGATTTAAAATTACTAAGGAAGATGATGTGATTTGTTTTGGTCCCATATGTGATTTATGTAAATTTGTGCAACATATAATCCCACAGATCCATTGATCGCCTTCTACTTTGTTCTTCCTTGCACACGCTTCAGTTCGATTCAGCTTGAGCTGAATCAAATTTATTGGTGTTACAAGCCAAAACAATTTCATTGAGGCAGAGAATAACAATATAACATCTTTCCCTCAGCCTTGTCTCTTCTCCTTACTCTCATTTTTCTAAATTTAATGCTAGGTTTTACTGGGTTTAGGCTGAATCTTAAATAGTTTTTAATTTACGAAATAAAATTGCTAAATAAATGTAGCATTTTTAGGTGATGATGATTATTAATCTTCATCACTCTTACTGTTTCACTACTTAGATCTGGAAATGATGTTCTCTGTGCATAACACCACGAACATCAGTGTTCAAAGGAATACAACGTGTGCTCTCAGTTAGACTTCATAGTTTACTTCTCCTTTTAAAAATAATGAAAAACTGTCATTTTGTAGTTCTTTGGAAGATGTGAACAGCATCCAGCGGGTGTAATCGCGTGGAGGCTTCCCATTCGCTCACAGGACTTAAGCTGCTTCGTTACTTGGCAACTGAACCCCGGGGCATCTTGGAAGTTGTAGTCTATATGGGGCTTTGGTCCGTTTTACCAGTTCCAGGACGCGGGAAAGATGAAACTACACATCCCAGAGTTCTACTGTTCGAGACAAATCCCGCCCCCTTTGGAGCACGTGACTGTGCGCTGAGGCGAGCTCCAATAACACTTTGTTGTGCTCCGTGGTTGTAGTTTTAGCCTCGTTTGTTGTTCTTTTTGGCGTGTAGCTGCTCTTCGAAAATGAGGCTGCAGTGTTTGGTGACGGTGCTTTGTCTCGGTGTGGGTGTCATGGCTGGGAAATATTCCCGGGACGTGAATGAGCCCACGCGGAGTGATAGCGATGGGCAGACAGCGGAGTTCAGGATAGCTAAACTCAACCAGGTGTGGGAGAAAGCTAAACGGGTACGTACCTCAAGACAGAATACGTTTCTATCTGCAGTCCTGATGAAGCAGCAGATTTCTGCGTCCTGGTGGAAATGAATAAGTACTGAAAGAGGTTAAATCTTTTCTCATAGCTGAGAGTATAACGGTCTCAAGAATCACAAACTCTAACAATAATGAAAACAATAATGAAAAGGCTTAAACTCTAATTTTAGCGTTGTGACAAAGGGGGGATAAGAATGACATTCTCAGCCAAATTAGCACAGTCTTCTATTCCAGGCCTTTTAATCATCATAAACGTCCCAGTTTGACATTGAAGGTGTTAAATGGTTGTGGAGCATCCACAACCTGAGTGAAGTTGCCCCCACACCTTCTTCAAGTCGGACAAAATTGGTGTCAAGGGTTTGTGCTATGTTTACATCTGCGCTATCTACCAGCATAAACGTAGCGAGTTGACTGACACCTATTCTGTCTGATCTGTAGAAGGTGTGTGGGGAGAGGGTGTTGGGGCTGGTTGACCTCCAATGACCTCTAGAACATTTCTTAATATCTTTAAAATGATAGCAGCACAAACAAAAAATTTTGCTGCATAAATGTTTGACACCAATTTTGTCTGATTTGAAGAAGGTGGGGGTCAACTTCACTCAGAGAAGTTGCACTGTTCAGCGGTGTCCTGGCGGTCTTATGAAAGTTGACTGTCATCTGTTTTACATCTTCACAGACAGACTGTTGACTTTGCATCAGACTTATCACTCGCACTTCCTCTCTGTATGATGATCTGTCTATCTTAAGGATGAGATCCGCCGTGGTGTGTCGTTATCAGCGACCCTGTAGATGCGATTTAAGTATCATCAGGTTTAAGCAGTGCATGGTCATGATCAGCAGTAGACTAAGTACACAACCATGAGGTGCTCCAGTTCTTATTGTGGTTGTGCTGGAGACGTAGTCTGGGCTGACGTCTTTCGGTGGGAAAGTACGGCATCCTGTTTGGGAGGGGAGGGCAGATTGCCCAGCTTTGCAGCGTGTTTTTCATATTCTCAAAGGTGCAATGAAACACTTGCAGAAGTGGGATAATTTGTTGACTAATTGGTTCTAAAGGCAATATGTATTTAGCAGGAAGGACAATAGAACCAAACTGCATCTGTCATACATTTCGTCTGTTTTTTTTTTTTTTGTTATTGTTGTTGTTGCTACTTTCACAGTTTTTTTCTGGACTGATGGAACATTAAAAATAGTAACCAAGCAGACACATTTCTCCTCTCCTCTTCCTATCAGAGTAATCCTTCATTTTCTGCTCCTTTTGTGTTGACAGATGCAGCTGACGCCAGTGAGACAGGCCGAGCTGCACAGCGACCTAAAGATTCAGGAAAAAGATGAGCTGCAGTGGAAAAAAATGAAGGTGGAAGGCTTGGATGAGAACGGGGAGAAAGAAGCCCAGCTCAGGCGCAACTTTAACGGTGAGAACAGCCTAAAGTGAGAAAATAAGTCTGTTCTTTTTTTTAAAATTTATTTTGTTTTTAAGAAATTGAAATGTATATTTATAGTTCAACACCATTGACGGTATTTAACACCAATAAAAAATGTGGACAGTTCAAGCTGACATAATCCTGTGCAGGGGAGTTGAGCGTGGGGCAGATTTAAATTTACCAAGAAATGCTTAATCAAGTTAGGATGGAAACAGGAGCTGATGTACAAGCGCATGAAAGGATGTTCTCCTGCTAAACTGCAGGTGATGAAGCAGCCGCCCACACAAGTATCTGATGCTTTCTGCCACGAGCAGCAGGTGGACGCCCTCTTCTCTCTTCTCTCTTCTCAGAAACAAGACGCCGTAGCCTCTCACAAATCACTGAAACACTCTTGCTATAAATGTTGATCTTCAGAGCATTAGAGACCAAAAAACATACAAAATGTAGAGCTTATTTTTAGTGCAGCATGGTTCTTGATCATCAGCATGAGGAGATACAAGTTTTACGATTGCAAAAAAAAGTAAATAATTTATCCAAATATTTTATCAGCCAGCACACTGTTTTTATTTTTATTTTTCTTTCAATTTATTATCAAAACACAATTATCCAATGAACAGATCTCATCAGATCAGGAAATAATTTATTTATTTCTTTGGTTACTCCAATTTAGTCTGTTAAGACTGGGTAAAAGGTAGCTGTTGACAAATAGAAAGAAAAACAGAGCTTTGTAATGTAATGCAAAAATAACCTCATCACAATATTGTTTTATAATAATGTATATAATTGTTTGCCATGCAACAGTTTTTGGCTGTTGTATCCCAGAGGGCAGATAAGCATTTTTACATTCAAAAAATATATTGTTGATGGGGATTTCTGTATTTCTGATGAGATTTGATTAAACTCTCAGCATCTCTGAGTTTAAGACTGGATTAGTTCAGTACATTGTGCCTTCATATAAAGTTGATCTTGTCTCTCTTTTGGTGTAGATGACCTCCCTCTACTTCGAGTCTCTTTTTTCCTTTCCACTGTGAACCTCTCTCTGGCCTCCCTATCTCATCCACACTTTTTTCCAACTACTTTCAATTTTAAGAGTCTTTTGCTTAAACATGAAATGCAAATATTACAACTTTTGTCAGCTTGTGCAATACATTCTTATTTTTATTGGGTAAGCACTTTAATTTCTCCACATTTTATACAACTATTGTAGATCAAACAGCTTGTTATCTACGCTCCTCATTACTCTCAGTGATAGAGTAGTATTTTTGCACCAGCAGAGCTCCAGCCATTAACTCTCTCACCTTTTGCTGGCCAACATATTTTTTTTAATAGAGAGCTCCTGTAAACATAACCCATGACTTATTTAGGTCCGTTTTAAATTTAAAAATATTTATTTGTCTCATTGTGCAACGCCTCTCGTAAAACTCACTGCAAGAATAAAATCTTGTTTTACCGTTTTGACTCGTCGATTGAGTCAAAAACAGCATCTCAAAGAAGTACAGAAGTCCATCAGCGCCATAAAATATTATACTACTACTTCTATTCAGTTTATTGAAAAGATAAAACAGCCCTGTGTGCCCGCTTGATGCATTATGGGTTAATATGTCACAGTGATGGCTTATAAGAGTGCTGAGATGTTGCTGAATAAGCTGCTGAAACCCATTTTACTGGAATAGAAAAGTGAGCACAGACTTTCTGAGGGACTAAAGTTCAACTTTTTACACTGCAGGAGTATAAAATGGGTAGAAACACTATTTGTCACATTCAGAGCAGAAGAAAACATAATGTTCCATGATTAGATTTTTTTCATGGATTATTAGTTTGTAAGTAAGGTTTTGATCGTGAAAATTCAAGTAAGTGTTTTTTTCTCCATAATGTTGAATTTTAAGGGTTTTTTTTATGTTCCATGAAACACAAGCATTTTTTTAAACTCCTACCTCAAGGTGGTGTCAATATAATGACAAAAGTTTATTATGCTTCATTACTACTGATTCTTCTTTGCTGTTATTTTAAAATGTTCACTGTCTTTGTTTGGATTAAATGACTTTATGTCAAAAGGTTAATTAATGGACATGCAAATCAGATTCACTTTGTGCTGTCATTCACCAACAACAAACTCTGCTGCTGCCATTTTTACAAAGCAAACGGCGTGATTGTGGACCACAGATTGTAATTATCCTGGTTTTGTTATGCAGTGATCCTGGCCAAGTACGGCATGGATGGGAAACGGGACATGAGGCCGATGGAGACCAACTCCCTGAAAGACCACGAGGCCAGAGACGGAGATGTGTTCGACGATCCCAAACTGGACAAACTCTGGAACAAGGTTTGTGCTCAGGTGCAAAGGAGAGAGGAAAGGCGACGCAGAAAACTGTTCTTGGTAACTTTTGAAGCACACTCCTCTCTGTTCTCTTTCAACAGGCCAAGAGCTCTGGGAAGTTCTCTGACGAAGAGCTGCAGAGCTTGAAGAGGGAATTTCAGCATCACAAAGACAAGATCCATGAGTACAACATCCTGATGGATACAGTCAGCAGGACTGAGGGTGAGCTAAATGTTTCTCCTGAAACAAATTGAGGTCCATTCTGCACTTATTGACGCTTCATCTGTCCTCACCATTCATTGGGCTGGTTTAAGATCATCATAACATGACAACCTTGATTAAAAATACAACAATATTGCAGTATTTACACACACATTTAAAATTGAGGAAATATATTAATACAATAATAGTAGTATTATAAAATGCACACTTATGTATGCTTGCATAGAACGTTGTGTCTTTTTAATATTATCTGGGTAATAAGTTGGGCTTTCTGCTTTCTTTTCAGCCGTAATAGGCTACGTGGCTGACATGTTTCTAATAGCTTTTCACTTGTAATTGAAAACTATCAAGCTGACAACACTTTCCAAACCAGCTCTTTGTGTGTCTATTTTTCGCAATCAGTATTATTTCCAATTAACAGATTTGTTTATAGTGTAAGTGAATGATTAGTGCAGTAGCCTTTGTTCAGCCAGCTGATCAGAACCACATTAACCCATCGAACCTGTTTGATAGTGAATGGTAGTTGCTGTAAACTCAAATCGATTTGGACCCCGGTGTGGCTACGTAGCACTGATTTTATTGACCTTTGGAGTCCTAAGCTTCTCATTGAGTTCTGCGGTCCGGTGGCAGGTATCAGGCAGGACAGGTTCTCGTCCACCGCTCTTTACTCTGTCACTGCTCATCATGTCAAACTGAGAGATTTAAGCAGAGCCGGCAGACCCCCGCAGTGTTTCATCTGGACGTGGAGAGTCCAGATGAAACTCTTAGCTGACACTTAGTTGCTGTTTCCTTTAAAAAAAAAAATCTCCACAGCATCTCTGTTGCACCGACACAAGCTAGAGGGTTTTTTTTTCTGCTTGTCTGATGCGTTTAAGTATTGAGCCAATCACATGTTGCCTGCAGGGTCTGAGGCTCTAGCTCACCACTTTGTCTGCTCACCGCCTGTCTGTTCCTTGATTTTCATTTTGTTTGCCCTTTTTTTCTCTTTTTGATCCAAATGTCAGCTGGTATTATTATTATGGCCTTTGTTTGAGTTTGTCCTCCTTGAAGATGAGACAGACGGGAATCTCATAACCTGATGGCGCTAGTCAGTAAGTCCAGACTTATAGATGACTCACGGCTCTTACAGAAGAATTGATTTTATTATCACAAGATCACACCAATTGTCTTTCAAGGCTATTTCAGAGCTTCTGCAAAACGCTCATCAAATGCTTGTTTGCTTTAATTTCCATCCCTCTGTCATTTCTTCCTTTTATGACTTGTCTCTTCTTGGGCTCTCTCCCAAACACCTTCTTTCCCCCACTTGTCTCCTGCCCTCTCCTTAGAAATTCACAAGAACGTGATCTCCCCCATGGAGGGCGACACCAAAGAGCACCTGCTGCAGCAGAAGCACACGGAGCTGAAGGAGAAAATGAGAGACCTCAACCACGGCTTCGAGCGCCTCCGCAAAATCAGCCACGAGGGTTTCTCTCAAGACAGTGGTGAGGAGGAAGAAAAACACACCTCGCTTCTCATTTACCCCGACAAAGACTTGTAATCATAGTAACGCTCTTCTCTAAAGGTAATATGCGACAGGCGTCACACAAATGTTTCTTTTGGCTTTTAGCTGAAATTCAATTTGGTTTTCAATCAGAAACGATTTGAGGTTTTTTAAAACTGCCTTCAGAGCTAAGTTGTAGCGTTGACGTAAATCAGTTAGTGTTTTCTTTTTTTTCCTTAAGACTTGCAGCTTTTTCATACATCCTCTTGTCATGAAATCCATTGTAGTTTTTTCTTTGCAAACTTCAGTTGCCTGATGGATACTTTGGGTCTTTGCTGTTGTAGTTCTGGTCTTGTGTCTGCTTCTACATTGGTCAGTATTTTCTGTCTTCTCCTTTTGTTTTGTTGAAGCAAAGAAGTGTGCACAGAAAACTCAATCCAAGCCTTTGATTCAAGGTGACTAAGTAGCCTTGGAAAGCACTTCTGCATAAATCCAAAATGAAAAAGTTTATTTTATGACCTTTAGTGATGTTTGCCAAAGAAACAAATGGACAGTCATGTGCACAAATTTATTGGTGCAGTTTTTATGAGTATTGTTAATTTGCCCCATAACATCATTAGTGTGACTTTAATAAGAACGTCAGTCCACTTTCAGGAAATGTTGGCCAGTGTTTTAGGACTTAGTTTTATGTCAATGCACAGAGAGTCTCACTTGGGTCAGCCAATATAATCTGGTTTATTTTCAGTGAGAATCCTCTTTTGAAGTGTGGATTTATATCTTTTCCTGGAAAAAAGAGTGTATAAGTATAAACATGGCCTTGGCCATGAATCAGACCTTGGTGTCACTCAGGGTTTGAGTCTTTGCATCTTGTGTGATTTTTGACTTTACAAGATGAACTGAGGTACTACTTTCTCCCTTCGATCCCTTTGGGGGAAAAAGTGAGAATCGCCATGACAAGCAGGAACACGGAGGATGTCTCTTCCTATTTTAATATTATTGCCACTAAATAAGGATCGAAATCCTTAAAGAGACTAAATCAGTGATTATGTGAGGCTTTAAAAATGTGACAAGATAGAAGTTCAGGTTTTTATGGATTATTGCTTAAGTAGATTTAAAAATCCTAAATCAGTGATCAACAAGAGTGGTGTTAGAAAACTGCTTTCAGCAATAACATTTTGTGTATGTCAGCAGTTCAATTTCTGCAGTAGACTAGTAATAAGAGGATTGTTTCTTTTGGAAATAAGGTTGTTCTGTCTTTCATTAGTTTGCATTTATAAAACTAGATTCCACATTACTAATTTACCTAAGCCAGGTGTGAAAAAGAGTGATTCTGTTGGTATTTCAAAACAAAAGCTCTGATACGTTTTAAAATACAGGTCTTACTTTTCCATGGGGCAATTCTTACATACTCCTGGGTTTCTAATGAGTTTTGAAGTCCAACTAGGATGCAGGTTGGTCTTATCTTAGTTATAAAACTTTTATAAGCACTGAGCTTCCTGCATAATCATATTTTCTATTTCTCTTTCCTAGCTTCTAAAAGACATAAAAATCTAATAAGATTTTACGATTGGTTATATATAAAACAAGGACATCGTCACAATGATGTCCTCTTTAGTTCCTCCGTCTGGCTTCAAGTTCATTGCTTTAAACCAGCAAAATGCTGTTTTATTTTTTTTTTTGTTTTATTAACATCATATATGAAAGCTTGAAAGTTTTCCTTTTCAGTCGTTTGGGTTTCAGCCCAAAGATGTGGAAAATATGTAAAAAAAGCGTGAAAGGCACAGACTGAGCACAAAGCAGTCAAGAATGTCGGCCAAGGTTCCCGTTCTCCGACATCAATACGGAACACAAAGTGCCTTTTTAAAAGGTTACAAATAGCAAAGTGTCTCTAATGAGATAAAGATTTATATGTCACTCTGTCAGGAGAAGGAAATCAGAAAAAATGTTGCTTGAAAACAGAAGCAAGGCGCCGTAATGAACCTAAGGATATAAAAACACAGCGTGTGAGAAAAGTTGTGATTGAAGAATTACTGCTGCGCATTTGGTACCTGGACCTTCAGAGTGACTTCAATTGAATTCACTTTATGATGTTGCAAGCATACAAGCCAGCAAGACTATGGTAAACAATATAACAATGTCTGGTATTGCAAAGGTTCGTTCAGGCCAGGCATCGACATCAGTGTTGAGTTGTTGGATTTGAAGCGTCCTGCTCGAAATGCCTCATCCAGATTTGGTATTTAAATGCGTCCTGAGTGACTACATGGATCCTACTCTGCATCCAAATAAATACAGACAGGACTCTATTTTTTTTTTAGTATGTCAGTTACTGTTACTGCAACAGCATGTTTATGAGGAGCGCAAATAGAGACGGAGGAATGTGGGGAGTAAGTGAGAGGGCGCTACATGATTTACACATCGCTGTTTATCAATTAGTTTATAATTAATTATGAGCGTTTTTTCCTTAGCACCACAGTGGAGACATTTACAATGCAGTTTTAATTCAGCAACTAAATTTATTTACTATTTTCTATTACTGTTGTCGTAAATGGTAGCTTGGCAGCAGTTTGAATCTCATAAATTGAAGGAATGAAGTAATGATCTCCATTTATAAACCGAGGCATTTATCACTACCGTTTATCAGCCTTTTTATTGAACTAAAAACAGAGTGCGCTAGAGTACATTCTGATATATTTATTCACTAACACTGGTACAGATTTTCAGTTGTAATTTATTAAATTTGACCTACCAGTCATTGATTAGAGCTGATAAAGGGAAAACTTATCAGATTCTGATGTTGATTGATCATTTTCATCTCTAGTAAAATAATGAAATATGTTTATGCTTGATGGCTGAGAAATTAATTACTTCTTGTTTACTCATAATTTACTGCAATAGTGACTGGTAATGTGTACAAATGTGAGACTTTCAGCTGCTTCTGTTCACTGCTGCTATGTTTTATAAAACTGATAAATGTCTTTATTTATATGAGGTATCCTAAAAATAATTTCTACCTAAATGCAGTGGTTTAAACCTGCAGAGGTCTTCTCTGAAGTTTTAGACATCATCAAAACTCCCAATAACATATTTTTACAACCTAAATTATAATTTATAATCAATAAGAGTTGACTTTACATGATCAATTCATCTCCACATACTATTACAGAGACCGAATGAACTAGTAAAATGGCAACATCTTTTCCCATCCATTTTTATTTCCCCATTAACAATATGTTAATTTTGATCATTTGAGACGATGGTTTTATCCCAGTATTCTAAGTTCACTGTAAATTTTGATATTTGCTGTGGAAAATGGATAGAAATTTTACTTCTTTTTGTTTTATTCAGGTAATGTCTAAATTTGTGAATTGGAAAGTATTTGGAAACATTGTTCATTTATTGTTTATGTGAAGAACAAGTGAGAAGCGGGGTATGTTGTTTGTCATATTAGAACATCTTTTGTCTCTGTTTCAGAGTTGCTGTTGCTCCAAACAGTCTCCTTAGTTTGTCTCTTCATCCTTTCTGTGTGTGTCGTTGCTCTGCAGAGTTTCGGGAGCCGCGTGTGATTGAACTGTGGGAGGCTGCAAAGAGGGCAAACCTCAGCAAAGATGAGCTGGAGTCTCTCAAGGTGAGGCTTGCAGCACTTACTAAGGTTGCTTTGTGAGGATTTTGTTCATTTTAACTCGAGAGGTTCAACTTTTAACTCAAGTGCTGCTTTGGTAGAAGCAGGATCAGATGCATTACTTTGCCCTTCACTTTGTATCGAAGCCAAGATCATAGGGCTGCATTCGGCTTGAGTTTGCAGTGACATTTCAGCTTTATCTGCTACTTCAAGTGTTTATCAGCTCTACTGTTCATTTAATTGAAGGTGAACTCGCTCTGCTCAGTTCACATCCATTTTCTCTTCGCTCTTTCAGGAGGAGCTGCGTCACTTTGAGACCAAGGTGGAGAAGCACAACCACTACCAGGAGCAGCTGGAGCTGTCTCACCAGAAGCTGCGACATGTTGAGTCTCTGGGAGACAGAGAGCACATCCAGAGGAACCAGGAGAAGTACAACACGCTCTCTGAGAAGACCAGAGAGATGGGTTACAAGGTAAGACAGGATCTTCTATAAAATAAAGGGATGCTCTTGAACCCCTGCAGTCAGAACGGTTTAACAGAGCAGTTTTCTTTTTGTTGTATCTGACTTTATAAACCTTATGTGTCAAACAAACTTATGATGAGTTATTCACTCAGGATTCCTGAATATAATACCTTCAATTGCAATAGTAAAAAAAAACAGACCCAATTTTATAAGGTCTCGATGACAAAGTAGAAAAATGATCCCTAAAATTATTCATCTGTACTTTTTCTCTATCAATAACAAAACTGGTGGCTTTTATAAAACCTTTTGTTCCCTCCAAATGAAATTTTCATTTGTTGTTTTATCTTCTTAGGAGTTAAAGTAAAAACACAAAACAAAATTACGTGGGCTTCTGTAAAACCAAACTGCTAAAAAAAAAAATAACGCAAAAGTTTAATTTAAAACCTTTCATCTCAAACAAGAGATCTGAAATAAACCTTTAAAAAATGTGAAAAATAGATTCGTAACATCTGAAAGCTCAAACGATGTGTCAAATTTAAAAAGTTTCCAAATGTCACTTGCTGTAACCCAGGTTTGGGTCCACAGCAGCATCAAAGTAGCATCCATGTGAACACCAGGGGGCCGTTTCCCACCAGAGTGTCCTTCCGCTTGTCTTTTTTAATGCTGTGGGTATTGTTTTGTTGGAATCCTGACATTTTCATTCCCAGACTACAGGAATGGATGTGATTAACCAAACGATGCTGTTGATTTTTGTCACCAAAAAAGCATTATTTAGACCACATGTGTCAAACTGAAGGCCTGGGGGCTAAATCCAGCCCCCATAGCTTTTTATATGGCCCTCCACAGACTAGACTAAACACTATGTGTGATTAAATATTATATTATAAATCACATCAATGCATTTTTTATCTGTTTACTGCCAATTTATATCAAACAGTCCCTCCAGTTTCTTGAGAATTTAGTTGATATATGATTATAGTCCATGATTTATACAGCGAGTAAATAAAAAGTCTCATTTATTATTAGTTCCTGAAGGGACTGAAAAGATGATCAAAATTATAATGTAATTTTAAGAATTTATTGACATATTAACAGTTTGTGAACAGGTTTATCAAAATGTTCTGGCACAACCGGCCCTTTAAGAGCCTTCATGATCTTGATTTGGCTCAAAATGAAAATGAGTTTAGACCAATTTTGCAACTAAATTAGTCAGCTCCTGCTGGACAATATAAACTACACAGATTTAAGACTACTGACTGTCGTCTTTATTATTAGCTCCAGAAAAAGAGGCAAATGTAGCATTGTCTTGTAATAAACATCGCTACATGAATGACCTCATTGTGTTCCAGTGAGTGTACTTCATGACAAGTACAAGTCTGCTTAATGAGCTACTAATTAGATCCAACAGCAATGCTGGTGGAAAACATGCAGAGACGCATGAAAGCTGTAATTGAAAGTCTGAGCTCTAAGTTAAAGCATCGGTATTGTGGTGTTTAAACTGGTTTTCTTTGCTCCAAGTCTGAAAATTATTCATCTTATTTTGATCATTTATGTCCTGAAAATAATTGTTCGAACAAACATTTTGTCTCTCTGTATTTTGATAGAAATATTATCAGTTTATAGAGAAAAACATTTTTTATTTTGATCACATTCTTCTAAATTCTAAAAAAATAAAAAGTTATCTCAATCTTTGTTGGAGCTGATTTGGATATAGTCACAAGTAACACAATAAAAAGAGAAGTTAGATTTTTATCTAGTTGTAAACTTGAGTGCTGCAGACGTGAAGCATGTTGCAAAACGTGTGCCTCTGATTTCAGATGAAGAAACACATGCAGGACTTGTCCAATAAGATCTCTCGTCAGGGTCTGCAGCACAACGAGCTGTGAGGTTCAGCTCCTGATCGCCGCCTCTGGAGGATCATGAAACTGCACCCTGCTTGAACTGTGGGAATCGTTCCTGTCGCTACTGAAAAATATAAGGTTTTCTTTTTTATTGTGTGACTGGCTGAATGAATGATTGATGCAAAGTTTGCAGATCAGACAGACAAACTTTCACTTTTTTAGTAAACTGACCAAATGAAATTAGTTAATGAAATAATTTAATTACAAAAATTTCCTTTTGTAAATTGTATAACAAATGCAATGCAGAAAACCAGTTTTAGTACCTAAAGCTGAAAATGTGGCACTACTTCTTTACTTCTGCCAGATCTGGTTGGTGAAATAAGGGCAACAATGTTGTGTTTTTCTGCATTTGTATGCAATTAAATTGTGAAAATTAAATATTTAGACTGGTGTTTGTGCTGCTGCCACTGTTGGCAGTTGTAGGTCGTTTTATTGAAATGATGCAAAAGTGTTGAAATGATCAATCAAAAATGTAGAGAACAAGCAGTTAATCTTTTAATTTTCACAAAAACATGCCAATGTACACAACTGAGGTTTTAAAAATATATACTCTCTAGTAAAGGTTTTTTTTTCTTGATAAACAAAGAAGCAGCTAATATTTACAAGTCCTACAGAAATAACATTATTATATGTTCATGATACATCTGGCTTTCTCTTCTACAGAGACATTAGGTAGAAAACTGTAGCTGTAAAAAGAATTAGCTAAATATTGAATCGCTTCTTATGTTAGAAAGCCGAGCAGCTGAAACCCAAGTTGTGCTTTTCCCCTTTAGCAGCGGCTCCCCTCCGAGAGCCACTGCAGCAGAATCAATGATTGCTGTGATGAATGATGTCAGCGATCGGCTGATTACTCAGCCGTGTTCTGCTCAGGCCACATGGGCTCGGATTAATGTCATTTGCACCGGGGATCCAACTCTAAGCCGCTTATTTCAATCGAACGCGTCGCCACTTTGATGCGGAATGATAGCTTGGCGAGTTGGGACTCTTTACAGTCGATTGTTGGTTTCGGTGCAACGAGGAGGGCTTGATCTCATTGTGAGATCGCATCCTGCTGCAAACGCGTACGGCGTTTGTTTACAAATGTTATTTCAGCTCGACACATCATTGCACCCTGCTTTTCTTTGTCTAAATCAACCATGACTTTGGTGTCATTCCTTCCTAATTAAGTCAGTTTTTACTAGTGCGCCAACCTTGTGTTAAAATAAAACAAAACACCATTCCTTAAGTTAAGTACCATGCAGTAAAATTTCTGTCAAACACTTAATTTGAACACAAGTTGCACTTTACAAGACGACAGCAGCAGAAAGACCTCCCACACATTTTCTTACTTGTAGTGGAATGAATTGCTTGTGGAAATGACTGCGCCGGTGAACCTGTGGGTGTGTGAAAGTACAGCAGCGATCGGTACGACCGACTGGGAGCCGGCCTTCCAGCTCACTGAGATATTCAGAGGGGGCTGCAGTGGAAAACCACTCTGAAGTGCTTCTGGAGTCGGGCGTCGCAGAGTCAGTTGGGTGGCCCTCGCCACCTGCTCTCCAGCTGAGTCAGCCTGTCCTCTCTGCCCTGAACATGCTCCGCCCCCACTCTCTGAGCTGTTTCCATGGCAGCGATGTCCAGGTGGGCGTACCTGATGGAGTCATCTTCTGGGGGGGTAATGTTTGGATGTTATTTCACAACATCATTTAGCTTATTGACAGACACATTTAGAGCAACATGCATTTGTTTATTGACACTTGATTCATGATTTATTTGGCTGGATTTCTGTTCTGGTACTTGGGAAATAAATGTTTCCATTTCTGTGTTGATTTTTTAAAATGACTTCTGAATTATTGCATCTAGTTTCACCTGTTGTAATTGTCTTTCCACTTTAGATAGTAACATTCATTTTCAGTTTTGCTATTAAAACAGTGTTGAATTTCTTCACGTGTTCCTTTGACTTAATCATCTTTTCAACATGATTTTCAAAGTAAATTAATTTAACATGTACTGACTTTTAGTCAGTGAGATATTGATCTAAATGGAGTTTAGGGTCCTTTTATAAACAACAAATGTAGAAAACAGTGGAGGCACAATGCAGTTGTAGCTGACATTTTCTAACAAATCAATTAACATCCACGTGCGGTAATGCTTTGCAGGAAAAGGCGGGAGCAAAAATATGCGTCCAGGTAAAGGTGGGGGGGGGACAGTGATTTGTTCTTACTGTGTCTGTAGAGCTGCAGGAGGTCATGTCTCACAGCTCTGTGTGGACTGGACTCATGAGTTGAGCTGTGCAGGTTCAGCTGTGAGTACAGCAGCTCTGTGGTCGTGGCCTGAAGGGCAGCAGTGGGGATATTAACGTAGTTACCAACGGAGTCTCTGTGAAGGCCAGTGGATGGAGACGGATGAGATTCTCGGCTGGACGGGAACAAAGCTGAAAATAAAACACATTAACAAAGTTTGCGTCGTTAATAATTATTAAATATTGGGTTGTAGATGTAGTAAGTCAGGAGGGAAGCCCAGACATGCTCTCCAACGTCCTCTGGAAGTTCCCAGAGTAACATCTGATCAACTCTGATCAGATGTTTGAATCGCATAAACTGACTCCTTTCAATCCAGGGAAGCAGCTCCTCAAGCTAACTCTGATGCTGAAGCCAGGCTGGGTTACTGCAGAGAAGACCAATATATCCTAGGTCATGTCTTGAAGACACCAAGAGAACCACACGTACCAAAAACAGAAAACTCTATATTTACCATGAACGCCACGAAATGGATGAAGGACAGGACAGTTGCTGAGAGAACTGACCAACATTGGAAACAAAGTCATCTTGGTGCCAATAATCCAGATATATTTCTTTGTGTATACTGGATAGTGCTTACAGGTAACCGAAACCCTCTGTAGACCTATAGCAACCCATAAAATAAATCAGGGAAGATGATCATAAGCTTTCTCAAGGCCTACAAAACACACATTGTTCTGACTACTATGACTCCCTCAGCAAGGGTTACAAATAATATCCTCCGACTGGATCAACCAATCCAAACAGCCTGGGATGGTCCTTTTCTTTCACTTTCTGGGTCATTAAAACAGTTTTCTAAGACTTCTTTTCAGCTAACAAACATTCCGTAGAATCTCTGAATTCCTCCCATGCTCGAGCTTTTGCTTCTGCAACCACAGTAGCTGCAGTCCTTCCAGTCATGTAGTATTTCTCTGCTGTTTTGTGAGGAGAAACCACAAAAAAAAAAACTGCAAAGGCTTCCTTTAGAAAATGCTCCACTTCCTAAAACTCTGACCAAAGGACTCAGCATTAGGGCTCTGTCCAGGTATTTTTGGTCTCACATTGCAGTCAGTGAGCATTTCAGAAAATCAACACAAAAATTAGAATTTTCATTTAACCAAAGAAATTAACTTTTTACTTACCACATGCTGATACCGTTCTGAGCGTACTAAGCGTTAGGGGAGGAGGTGGAGGAGGAACTGAAGGTGGTGAACCAGACAACTTCCTATTCAGACCTTTGACCTCGACACTCTCACTGTCTCCGAGTTTCTCTCCTGCACAAGAGTTTGGCAACAGTTTATGACATCCCTTTGCACTGAGGTCATTGAACACAACCATGAACTATTGAAAGGTTTTTATTAAAATGAAGTGCAGCCTTTTCTCTTAATATCATCAAAAACTAGTAAATATGTTGGAGTACATACACAGGAAAAAAATTGTCTTACACTTCATACTACGCACCTTGTGTCTTGGTAGAAAAGACAGAAGAAAGATCTGTTAATAAAGAGCCATGTTCCTAGAAGAAATGGATTGAGATGAAAAGAAAAACATGTTAGAAGAAATTGGGAGAAATATGCATTAAGCCCTGAATCCCTCCCGCCCCCATCCAATCTGAGTGAATGGATCCAGTTATTCTTTGAAGGCTTCCAAGGTTTGTTAGATACAAGGTTCCCAAACTTTTCCAGGCCCCTAAATATCATTAGCGTCTGCCCCCACCACAGAACATAATGACAGCAGCATCATGCTGGTGGGATGCCTTCCTTCAGTAGTGATTAGGAAGACGGTGGAGTTAAAAACAGAACAACTCCCAGTTATAAATCAGAACATATTCATTCCTTTGAATGGTCTAGTCTAAGTCCAGAACTAAATCCAATTGAGAATTGGTGAGAAGACCTGCAGGCTGATGTTCACAGATGCTCTCCATTCAATCTCACCAAAGTTGAGCTATTTCCAAACAGAAGGTCAAACTTTCAGTTTCCAGAAGAAGAGTCAGAATGTAGATCTATATTAGTTTTGAATCAGGATTCGATACCATTCAGGAAACATTAAAGAAACAAACTGGACCAAGCTCTGTGCGATACTTTTCTACTAGATGGACTCAATGGTGTTAGAGCCTCTATTAGGGCCCGCTTTTTTTGTTTTTCTGTGGCTCACATATTCTGTCTGAAACAAAGTAAATAACGATGATGAGTCAGAGGCCTGAAGTCCAGGCTGCACAATGTGCAAGAGCATCTTTCATCATCATTTAGGGCGACTACTTATAAGAGCATTTTTTACCCTCTTTGAAGTTGTGGTGTAATGTAATATAAACCAAATAGCGCAGACAGACGAGCACTTCAGTCAAGGCAGTAAATTGTTTTTTTCCCTCTTACTCAGTGGGCTAGACGGACAGTAGGAGGGAGACGACTGCTGTAGACAAAGAGGCTTCAAAATGAATTAATAGAGGAGCAACAGTGAGGAAGAGGAGGGCAGGGGGTGAAGAAGAGAGGATGCTACAGAGTTGAGAGGCAGCGCTGACATCTTCAGAGGTGGCAGACAGGAGACAAAAGGGTGGCGGCCTCCTCCCGGAGAAGTGTCTGACAGCGAGCCAATTTCACCATTTTCTCCTCCTCACAGCCTGTAACAAGGCAACCAGCCAGGTCTTCAGTTACATCATGTGACACAGTTTATCTTTAGACAAACTGCTTATGGAGTCCAGATGCGAAGGTTTGTTTCATTCTGACAAAGTTCTGACACTTGAGGAACGAGAAACAAAGAAAAGTCATCCGCGTTTCATTCAGCAGGACTTTCTGGCAGTTTCATCACCTCTCATTTACTCCATCAGTCACCTTTTGCTTTCTCCTCACACATGTTCAGTTTAACAAGCACAAACGCACGCTCGTACAAATGATGAGCAAAAAAAAAAAAGTTAATTAAAAAACCCGCCGCTCCTTTTCCCAGCAACAAGAAGAAGCCTCTGTTCACAAACCCAGCGGAGAACTAATTAGCCGCAGCGCGGGGGATGTCGTCTGGGGGCTTTTCAGGTTTCAGACAAACATATCAAAGAGAAAACAACACAGACCAGCAGGCGGGCTGGTGATGGACACCTATAATAATAACAGGCCTCTCACTTCTGTGCTCCGGCTCGGTTACCTCAGAGCTTTAAAAATACTTGGCTTTGTTTTACTGTCACCTCTGTGTGGAGCTTGGATCTGCTCAGCGGGTCTCTCTACCCACGGTTCTCCGACCAAAGACATCCAAAGTCATTCGGACGGACCAGATAGTTGTATGTCCTAAACTTTTAGTGTGAGAATAAAAATCTGTAGAAACAGCTTAAAGAAAGTTGCATGAACTTCATCCCTGCACTACATGAACAGTGACCTATTGGGTATTATCACTAAACAGGATCCCTACACACTTTTCATGGCGTAATTCCAGAAAGACTCATTGACAGGTGGATGGAAAAAAAGTGGTGAAATTTTAGATTGACAGAGGAATGGACAGATGGAAAAGGTAGCCAAGGGATGGCTTCATGTTACAAAGACAAAGAGACAGGCTATCAAGTCAGGAAACACAAATATTTGCCGCTTCCCGTCTCTTTCCTCGTGTATTTCTTATCCCGACCCGAACTCGGACAGCAGAGTGACACTAAAGAGTTGCCCCCGTTTCCTCACAGCAGATAACATCAAATCTGCGTTTCTGTTTAACTAAATGCTGCCCACACTGCTTAAACATGCACTCCACCACCTACAAATGTTTCAGCTCATGTTTTCTCCTCTGGATTTCTTACTCATTGAATCTGATATTGAACTGGCTGCAGGGAATGTAGGTGATGGTCATCTTTAGTGAGTTGGACCTGAGTCTCACATGTCTTTGACTCTTGAGACTTCAAGCACCCGTTTAGTGCAGGGGGATATTTTGCAATGAAGGGGAAGCTGATCAGAGATCAGTGGAGCTAAATGCAGCATAAAACTGGTTAGAGGCTGCAGAAGACTTGAGCCTGGGGAAGAGATCCACCCTCCAGCAGAAAATAGTCCCTGAACCATGACATGGTCAAAGTCCAAAAGCAAATCTGTTGCACACTTGAATGTAGATGTTCCTGATTCCATCCAGTCTGACTCACTGAGCCTTGATATGTGATCCAGAGAAGAAAGAAGAAAAACTTCAGTCTCTAAATGTGTAACATTGGTAGAGACCAGACCAACGTATTGAGTCAGAGGGGCTGAATAGAAATGCACTGCACACTTCAGGCTGTGGTTAGTAAAACACTTTTAAAAATATGTTGCTTTTTTTTTTCTTCCAAATGAATGCATTTAATTCAACCATCATATAAATATTCCAATTAAATGCATTAAAGTTTGTGATTAATGTGACAAAATGTGAAAATAATTTTCTAAGGCTTGTATTATTGTGATGTGTAAGGAAAATAGTGAATGCAAATGAATAAGATATGGAAGTAGTTTAAATGGCTTTTTATGATTTTCTTTTTCTAACCTGGCTCACTCACATTAATTTCGCAGAAATCTTGAGAAGCAATCTCCGGCTCATTTACCCTGTTCTCCTTTTTTATTAACATCCTAAGAAATAAACGGCTGGCTCTGTTCTATCGTTTAGAGGCAATGCGAGAGTAAAGCGGATCTCAGAGAGAGAAAATGAGAACGTTTGAGCCTTCTTGTACCTGCACTTCTGCTGGAACCGAGCTGCTTGAGGCCGCCTGAGCCCTGGGTGTGGACTCTCCTTCACTGTCCACAGGGGGCGCCCTCTCACTACCCCAGGAGTCTGAGCGCTGCATCGTCCACTGACACTGAGCCCTCAGTTTTCTGGGACCTCTCGCGTCTAACATCTGTACCCGACCGCTGCCTCCCCCTCCGCAGGCCTTGCCTCTCAGGTCTGGTGGGGCTTTCTGGGCGAACGGTTCCCTCAGCGTCAGGGCCTGAAGAAGACTCCTGGGGGTGTCATACCACCGTCTGAGCAGGCTGGGGATCTGGTACTCCGCGCTGTGTCTGTGAGATGCTTGGGAGGTGCACCTGGATGGGCATGTGGGCTCCGGAACGACCGCGGGCTGAAAAGGTGATGGAGGAGGGATCGGAGGAGGTGAAGAAGGGGGATTGAAAGGAGCAGGAGGGCTGACCACTGACTCATCGTCTTCTCCTCCTCCGCCTCCTCCTTGTTGGCTGGCCATGTCCAGACTCCCGTTGCATGAAGAATAGCTCCCAGAATACGATGACTGACTGCCTGTCGCTATTCCAATCCCACTGTCTAAGGAGCTCTGGCGGCCGCAGTCATTAAGCCCTCGAGGTTGGCGCTGCGCAGGAGACTGATGGCTCCCTGAGCCGTCCCTGGCAGCGCCGAACAGTCTGTCGTCTGACCGGGTCAAGGCCTTCAGCGTGGAGGAGCTAGACGACATCTCATTGGAAAGGTGCGATCTGACCGAGGGCTCCACCCAAAACGGAAACCTGTTGCCGTAACTCGCATCCGACTGGCTGGACGAGGAGCTGGAGAAGCTGTGGTCGTCCCCGGCAACAGGCGTGCTGCAGCTGTAAGTGGAGGCTGGAGAGGAGAAGAAAGATGAAGAGGTGAGTAACCACACCGATTCAGAGAAAAGTCAACAGATCATCGATGCTGTTCAAATGACTGATCCTGCAGGATGAAGTTTAACCGCTGTCATTTACACACACCGGTGTTTAGATTCAGGTGTTTGTCAGATACACTCTCAATTGGGCTGCAGTTGCCACTAAATACATTTTACATTACATGCACCGTTATCTTAATACATGCATATGTTTGTAGTTGTGGTTTCTCATTTTGTTGTCTTTCTGCAGAGGCAGACTTTAAGGTTTTGACTTGTGCTCTCTCTCTGTGCTTCTTTCTCTCCCCACCTCTTATCTTTTTTCCTTTTAATTATTTTTTTTTTCTTTGTCCATTACACTTCAGATAAACTCAAAGAAATTTCTATTTTAAGTTTTATCAAGTAGACCATCATAGCAAAAACCGTAACGCTCCACTTGTGAAAGTAAATCTGTTGGGCCTCACCTTGACAAAAACAAAGCACCACAATGCCAAACAGGACAGGTTAGAAAGAAAAAAAAACTAGCACTACCATCATTTCCTGCAGTGATTTATAATTTACCCCTTAAACTCTCACTGCGTCTACAGAGACAATCGGTGCAAATTAACTGTGGGACCTCTTCAGATTTCTGACTAACACACACATAACCCAGACAGAAATGTCTCCACAGTCTGTGGATGGACAGATGATAAATGGATTAGCGGCGTGTAGAACAGTAGGAATGTCAGCGTCACATCCTAAACTCCAGCCAGCTCATGAGCAGTGTGCTGCTGGTTTAAAACCCAAAGGGAACGTTTATAGCAGGACTTACATGAGCTGCTGGCCAGACTGCACTGAGACAACATGCTGAGTCTCTTCTCCAGCTCGCAGGTCTCCTGGCTGATCCGTTTCTCTGCAGAGGCGGGGTCTGCATCCCGACCCGCTGTTTATACAGTAAAAGAACAATAAAAAAAATAAGAAAGAGCACTGATGAGAAGAAAGGTCCAACTAATACAGGACAACTCGCTCTGGTCTTTGGGTGCTACTTCTTTGCCCCTGAAGCAAATGAGCAGCTCATCACCAGACCTCTGCACAACAGGACTGCATGCAGTGGAGGTAATTAAGCCATTTGATTCATGTGTTGGTGTGGGGATTCATCCAAAAGAGGCAGGAAGACCACAGTTGGTAGCTGCTGGGTTAGAAGCTGCAAAAACGTCTCGGACTGGGTTCAAAGTTCACCTTCTGGAAAATTAACTTCACCAAACACAAAGGCATGATTGAAATCAGAGCACAGCTCCCCAGTTTGTGGTGAGATGGGAAACTTGGAGTTCACTCAAGAGCTGGAACAAGGCGGGATGCAATGATGGGAGAAAGTTCAGTCTCTAGATATGCTAGATAAGTGTTGACTCAGCGGAGCAGGAAACGACTGGATTTCATGTTTTGAAAACCATGGAGTCTTTTTCTTTCACATCACAGTTATACACTAATTTATGTTGGTCTCTCACATAAAATCTAGATTAAAAAAACAACAAAAACTTGATTGTAGCATAGCAAAATATTTAATGCAGGTTCTTGCACATGAACCACACTAAAGCAAAACTGAAAGGATATTCAGCACTTTGCTAAATTTAAAAAACTTAAATTACTTAAATGACTAGAATTCTAATTTAATTAAAATTTAAGCCTCCCTCCTGTGAAATCAAGACTGTATTAGAACAGTATGTGACCACAAATAGTAAATGTGAAGAAATATTCCCTGACTTTGTACTCCAGCTGTACGGCATTAACCCCAACCTCTTTATCACTATGATTCCACAAGACCATGTAGCTTCACCTTCTTTGAGAGAATCAATTTTTTCCCCCCCAAGATATTAAGTGCTTCAATAAAGTTAAGCCTGAAGTTGAGTTATTTACAGTGTTGATTACACCATTCTTTTAAAATATTTGGTCCACTGAGTGTGAAAATGACGTCTACCAGCCGTTCCAACTAATAACCATCTAATTTAGACTAAAACTTGAAGTAAAACCCAACTAATTACACAACTAATCCCATACACACCCACATGCTGAGGCGAGCCTGTGAGCTCATGCTGCTGCAGGTCACAGAGCGTACGTGTCAGCAGCCGCCTGGATCTGTGCCTCTGGACGGCAGCTACTGCCGCAGATCGGATGCCAGGTTTCTTCACTACGCTATGCGCGGGGTCAGGTAACATCTGCTAACTTCGCTGCTGAAAGCTAATTATAGGTTATTCTCAGCACCGTGTGATGTAGGATTCAGAGAACACATATTCAAGGTGGGTTAACACCGAAATAAATGTAGGGTTAGAGCAAAATATTTACTCTCTTTGGAAGTTTGCTCAACTTTTTTTTACAATATTCAAAATTGCCGAGATAGTTAATTGCATAGTTTCATTTTCTGTCAGTAGCACTTTTCAAAAATAAAAATAAGGATTAAATAAATACTTGAGGCTAGATAAAGTGCCATGCGAATGCTGGCAATTTGAACGTTTTCACTCGTTGTGCATTGAATCTGTAAATATGGTTTCACTCTCAGAAATTAATGGCGTTTCCAATAGTTTGAGATGCACCTGGACGTTTCCAAACCACCCTGCAAAGTCTACATGTTGTTTGGCTGAAGAAAAAAAAAGGTTTTGCTTTCACAATGTTCAATACCTATTTTGCATTTTAGCATTTAATGCATTAAACCATGCATTAAGCATTATGTATTTGCGTAAAACCAAACTATGTTGTTCTTAGATGTGAGCGAATCAGCAGAAACGCATGTCGACCTGCAGCAGTTTGATGCTGTGTTGATCTATGACAAGCAGAATAAAATGCATTTTAAAATGCGTGGAGCACAGTCAGCACTCATTTTGGATTGAAAGATAAGAACAGTACTTTTTGTCTTCTCTTGAATAAAGGAAAAAAAAAATATTAGAAGTAAAAAAAACACCTCCTTCTGTTGCTATTTAGTTTTTGTGGGTGACAACAAAACAACTCTTAATACCTCCTGAGACCTTGAGAGCAAATTGAACCATCTGTGTGTTTATTTCTCATCCATTAAGATGCTCAGAGCAAGTTTAGCACCAAAAACACGAAAAATGCTTAAACTCAGGACGGCGGGTCGTAACACATAGTGCTAAATCCGTGCTAGAGTCACCACGGAGCTCCTCAGTGTGTCAATCAGCTCCTGAGCCTCCCTCCTGTGAAATCAGCAATATGTTTTAATTGCACGCACAGAAACACAACCCCTTCATCTCCTTGCTGACACGCTGGGGTAGAGGCATGTTGCGTTTCCACTTGCATGGCGCCTCGACGCAAATGTTACATGAGTGCAACTGAACAGGCAGTAAACCTCCGTCACAGGACACATGAGGTCACACACTGAAGTAACTGAAGGTCTTTAGCGAGAAAGTGTTTGTTTCCCTGTTCCCTTTTTTTTTTGTTAATAAAAAAAATGATTTCCTTCAGCATTTAGCTACATGTTTCAGATTATGTTGCTATTGAAGCATAATTATGAAACATTAATCAATAATCTCAAGTTTAATGACGGCAAAATGTTTCGATGTTGGCTGTGTGTTCTGTGACTTTGTATTTTGTGTTTTTATGATGTAAGCACTTTGAAATGCCTTGGTGTTTACAGGTGCCGTGCAAGTGAAATTTGATCGATTGGTTTAATGAGACGCTGATAACTGAACTGGGAAAAAAATCAGAGGAGAAATAAAATAAATAAAAATAACGCTGCAGTAATCTTGTCTCACAATGTGCAGTCTGAGACTGTGAAGCACATTTTGAGTCAATTTTACATCATGGCACCTTGATATTGATTCATATATAGGGCCAACCGTGACATTACAAAACTGGGTACTTTATTTAATTTCCTAACAGAAAAGGAGGCAGAGTTATCCTGGATAACTCTCTGTCTCTAAAATAGTGACGAAGGTCAAAGAAAGATTACCACAGAAGAAGACGCAGATAGTTTAAGCGCATGCACAGAGTCGGCCCAAAGTGTAAGTAAATTTTGCAGCTACTTAGGGCCCTGTGCTGGCCTGAGGCTGCTAGAATATACACAGAACAGGTTCACAAATGTGATAGTGATGTAATTTGAAGTTTTATCACCAGAATCCAAATGTATTACAAACTGAATCACTTCCATTGCTTGTTCCTGACCTATTGTTTACACTTTCGCACTAACACTGTATTTGTTAGTGATTAGTTGGAGGGATGTTTTTTTTTCCTGTTGTTGCTTTTGAACAGCTTTTGTTTGTTTGTTTGTTTGTTTTAATTTTGCTTGGTTCTTCTAAATGTATAATTATGATGACGGGTTTTCCTGGAAGTGCGCTCCTAAAGGAAGGACCTCTAAGGGCCTCATCCACAGTTGGGCCAGCATTGGCCGTGCGTTCTTCTGCAACATTTTTGAGTTTGTGTGTCTGTCTACAACTTCCCCATAACAGATTTGCTTAATTCTCTATATAATTGTACAATGAATTAAATGTGGAAGAACCAAATTTTGAGATTTCTTGCTGACAATTCTTTCCAGAAATGTCTTATCACAGCAGCTGCAAGGATTTACTCGTAAATTTTGGACCACTTTATTTTCATCCTTAGTAACTTGTGTTTTACCTGTGTAGGAGATCATTTCGTGCTCACCTGGCTGGTTTGTCGACACGCCGTGCAAGGCTCGGCTGGGGGCGATTCCTCTGACGATGCAGTCAAATAAGAAACTGATCTGCTCTCCTTCTGAGCAAGACAGGAAGAAAACACCGGCCCCTGGGACACAGAGGTAGAGGTACACATGATGAGTACAAAGGAGGTTTTGTGAAGGATGGTTTGTGTTTTGAGCCAGCAACAACCCTTCCTCAGAAAGGTTGAGCTCACAGGCTGTCTGCTGAGGCCCACACAGCACAAACTGACTGGGAAAACTGCAACAAAAACCAACAATAAACAGAGCAAAAGTAAAATAAAAATCATGACGCGTGGAAATAGTTCATCAGAGAAACCAGAGAGTGAGTCACAGAGTCAGCTCTTTCTCTGTAGATCAGTTAAAGATAAATATATATACATAAAACATTGTTCTTGTAAAGCTGCTTATAATGGAAAAAGGAATCTCAGATGGGAATCGTTTTTGTTTTAAATCACGTCTCAGTCATGCTTCAGTGGTGCTGCTGCAACGTCAGCAACGTTCGATTGAAATCGCATCAAAGCCGACCGAAATATGTTTTCAAACTTCATAGTTCAATATCTGAGTTTCTCACTTGAATCGTCGCTCGGCTTTAATGCGGCGAAAGTGTATCTGATTCATTAGTTGTTTGGTTTATTGAGACGTTGAATCTGCTCGGCGTGAGCAAAAGGCTCAGTGATTTAGAGTAACACGCAGTTTGAGCTGTGATGAAAGAGACGCATCTATAAAGCGACACCCTGAGACAATCACATGAATCCTGAAAGAAATTAAACGTAGAAAATGCCAAGCAGACAATCCAGGAATGACTCTCTATGAAGAAGCTGTCATCTGATTACCATAGCTTTTGTTAATACACAATGCTCCAACTCTGAGTGATTTTTAGGTAATGTCATCGAGACATTTTAAACCAAAGCGTCATAAGACGTCTGAAAGAAGGAAAAAAAATGGTGTATTCAGTGGGAAAGTCTGTTTTCTGCTCTTTCGTCCAACAAGGTTACAGATTTATTCTCACAAATACACCAAGTGAGGAAGACATAAAATGGTCTTCAAAAGACGAAAAGAAAACGCACAAAGAAACACAGAATTAATGCCAACAACATGAACCTGAAACAACGTTAAAGTTTGATGTTTTTTCTGTGAGGTCTATTGTTGTCTATGGCCTCCACGCTTATTGATAAAAACCCTTCAAATAAATCAGGATTTTTTTTAACTGTAGAATAATCTCATATTGATCAGGAAGTTTGGTAATTTTTCTAACCAGGATGGGAAGAGCTTTTTGTGTCACTTGTCTAAGTTTCAGCTGAAGACGAGCTTTAGTTCAGAGGCTGCCGTCTTCCACCCATTTTCTGAATTACGAAGAACATCAAATATCTGACTTACTTGAACGGCACGTTTTCTTGTCTTTCCTATTTTGACGAGTGGCTAAGAGAAACGTGCTTTATTGTCACCACGCCTCACTGCCCGCGGTTCTGAACTACTTTGAATTTGTGTCGTTTCGTGATTAGTGACCAGCAGCCTGATGTTTCTGTTGTTCTCTTGGTTTCTTCATGTCAGATGGATTCCAGAATCCATCTGTGCCACCATTCAGGTACAGAGCCAAGTTTGTAGGTGCAAATATTTCATCAGGCTGTATAGTTTTCTCCCTCTGCGGAGCTTTTATTCTGAGGTTTTGCTTCTGCAACAAAAGATGAATCTGCTTCATGGCTTTTCATCTTTACCGAGGGTCCCAATAAATGTGGAGGGCGCTGTGCGTAATATCTGTGGCACCCAGCAGATTTCCTTCTTTAAAGCCATGCAGCCTACAATGGAGGGGAAGCTACAAGTAAGAAGCACATTGAGTGGGAGGACTTAGCATTTTGCCCATTCCACTCCAAAAGCCAACGAAGCCGCAGTCAGTGTGAACATGAGAATTATCCTTGAATTATTTACTTGAACTTTTAGAATATTTTTTAAAACAGTTAATTTTATGTCAACATTCAAGATATAACAGTAAGTCTTAGCAGAACTAATATATTTATTTATCTGACTCCTTGACGTGGGAACTGGTTGGAGCCGTTAAATATATAAACAATAGCAAATCATAATTAGCCTTTGCATTGTTTTTTGAAAGAATACAAGTTATTTTAACAACTGTTTTTGACAATAAACATCCTTTTAATAGCTTATTCACTCTTTAAAAAACAGTGAGCATCAAATATGGATGGTGACATTTCCTCTGGAGGCGTCATCAATGCTGTTCAGACAGGCTGTTTCCTAAATCAGATAAACAATTTTCTTCTGTTTGGAATAAGCCTCGTTGACGTGAAGCCGATGTTAATGGACGGAGTGAGCATTCACCCTTTACCGTCTGTCCCATTTGTGCTGTTTTGGTGAGATTCATGAAACTGAGAAGGACAGACTTCTCCTCACCCCCCACAAATAGCTTTATTGGTTCCCAACACTTCCTGCTGGGAGACCATGTAACAAGTTGCAGCCTCGGCTTGAGGGGAAAGAACAACATGAAACTGAGAGACACAGATACCACACAGTCCAAGCACAGGCCACTTGTGTCTCAAGCACCAGAGCAACATTCAGAAAACCACGCATCAGTAGGGCGGGAGAGTTTCTTGAGCCGTTTTATGAAATGTTTTATATGAGAGCAAACATCATCTCCAACAGTGATCGGCTGCTGCAAACGTAAAATATGTAGGATGCTCTTGTGATTTCCTTTTATGAGTGTTGTGCTTCACGTTTTGAGAAAACTTTATTGGAACCAGTTTGTTGCTTTGGTTGCCTCTCCTTGTCGCTTTGAAATGTAAACAATAAAAATAATATCACGGTCATGATACCACCATTAAAACCATGGAAACTACAAACGGTAAATTACTGCGTGCAGATGGCAGGAGGTCGCTTCAGCTGCAGGGGGAGATAGAAACAGCAACCATTAAGGCAGCGTGGTGTCTTTAATTTAGAAATAATGTGTTGCTTTGCTCAAAATCAGGATTTATCAGGATCAACAAAATACTTGTGCACTCAAAGTAAAAAAAAGGATTTAAATGTGGTTTTAAACCAAGAATATTTCACATTTTCTGTGATCCTGAATAATTTAAATCTTTATTAGACGCGAGAAAGCCAGAGCTTTAAAACACTTTTCAAGAATCATCAGAAGCTTTATGTTTTTGTTTTTTTTTTTTTGCATTTTCTGCTTTTTGCAGTCAGCACAGTGGAGTGAAAATAAAATGTTTCTCTCTGAAAAGTGTTGGAATGCAAAACTAAAATCCTTGCCAGGCACCTAAAAAAAGGTCACTTAAATTTTCATGAATGCATTCAAGTTGCATCTCTTCTCATCCACAGATGCTTTAACATCCATCTCCTGCAATTTAGCATGAATTAATTAGCATCCAGGATCTATTAAAGTCGGGTTTGTGTTCAGCGTTGCTTCCCCACTCAAGCTGGCGCCAGGTGGACAGTCAGACATTACAATCTTTGTGGGTCACTCACACTTTAATATAAGCTGGCAAGAGCCGGGCTTAGCTGGACTTAACTTGCAGATACCGTCTAAATGACGCTAAATATACGACACACGGGAGAAACAATCTCACACGTGCAACAACGTACGACCGGAGGAGGCATGTGTGTTTACACCTGCTGAGGGACACACAAAGTGCTGCCAACTTTGTGTGGAAGCATTGAATGGCTTTTATCTGGGGCAAGGAGCTGGATGGCTGTCCAGATTCTGCGGATGATTGTTTATTACTGGGTCAGCATGTGTGCGCTAAAAGCGTTTACGCGCTACAGGGTTGAAACGAGCACATTTGGACCCCATAACCCAGAGAACTTTCATCGGGTCGTCACAGAAGAACTTGAAAACTTCCCAGAGGAGT
The DNA here is from genome assembly GCF_027474105.1 of Poeciliopsis prolifica. Lineage (NCBI taxonomy): Eukaryota > Metazoa > Chordata > Actinopteri > Cyprinodontiformes > Poeciliidae > Poeciliopsis > Poeciliopsis prolifica. The sequence continues at coordinate 6,863,867 of NW_026562391.1, read as the reverse complement.
TTAGGTGATGCTGAGGATACAAATTTTAAAACAAAAGCCCTACCGTTAATTTGATTTACAGTATTACCTATTAATAAAATATCTGTAATATAATGTGATTATGCCTTTTTGTGGCAATATTTGTTAGATTTTTTTTCCAAATTTAGTCCTGGTCTCGTGCTAATTTGCCAGAGTTTCTTCTGATGAGGTCATGGTTTTGTTGGTCATTTGGAGCCATCCACCATTTTATTGTCGACCCATTCTCAAAGTAAAGAAATCCCACTTCCACCTAAATGACACCTGTTGCAAAATGTGGCTACATAAACTGAAACGAAACTTTCATGAATTATTATGATGCACATCCCAAAAACACTTTCGCTGTTAATTCCAAAGGAAATCAGAAATTTCACCGGATTAAACTAAAAGTCCCGCCAAAAAGGATGTTTATTTTACTTTTCTTGGTTACATTATGACAGCCCCTGGCTGACCTGCCTGGATATTTCTGATTGTCTTCTACTCTGAAGAGTGTTTGCATACAATTGCACTACCAGACAGGTGAACTTACATTATGACCCTGAACTCCTGTGTTTGTTAATTTGCAACATGGCGGCCTTCTGTCCCACAGGGCCGGCTCAATCGCTGTCAGAAAGGTTTTGTGTGTTTGGATGTCTCCCTAGCAACACAAGTGATGGTGATGTCATGTTGGATGCCAACATGACATCACCATCATGTCTTCATCTCTGATGGAGGAACAGAGGGGCAATTATTATATATATATATATTTTTTTTTTTTCAAAGTACAGCCATGACACAGAGACTTGCTTACTTTGTTGGAGCAAATGAGGCCTCAAGGGAAATTAAACAGCTGTGAAATAAAATGTTCAATAATAAAGAACTTTAAGTCAGGCTAGTTGTTACTTTTTGGATCACTGGTGTGTAAACAAAGCGAAACTGCACCAGAATACACTGATTTATCAAATAAATTACATGATCATTAAGGCAAAGTTGAGAAAACTGATTTTCTGCTCGCGCTCCCAGACTAAATGTGATGAATTGGTTGTACAGAAGCACCGTGTACACTCTGTTAATTTTTTATGATTTGCAAAGCGCAAAACAAGGACTTATGTCTTGCTATGCAAATTTGGTATTTGGCGTTTACAGAAAGTCATTTCGGACCCGAGCAGCTTATTCCTTTCGGAACGTGACGCCATTATTGAAGATATGCAAAGCAAAATGTCAACTGACACCCCACCTTGAAGCTACCATGCAAGGAATGCCACTTTCAGACCCGACTGACACATTTCTTCTTCTGTCCTTCTCCACTTCTGCCGCCATGGCAAGAGGACCTCAGCCCCTGTGTCTGCTGGGTAATATTCTGATGAAAAGAAGAAGGACTCTGCGGGCACACATGCGACCACAAAGCTGTTTGTGATTGGCTGAGAGTCCGGCACCGGTATTTATAGATGCCTCTCATGAGAACATTGTAACCAGAGCCTGAAAACCTCATGGTTATTCTCGTATTCACTCACGCTTAAACTCCCTCACTGGAAAAGACGGGCATTGCAGAAATGCAAACGCTTTCTAAATCTCTAGAAAAATTCGACAATGAAGAGAAACACCCCTATTTCATCAAGAAACCATAAAAAGTAAAACTCAATAATCTGAAACTTCAGCTGTGGTGCATTCATTTAAAATGCGTAAAGCTGGTTGACATTCTTCACATTCATGACCACCATCAGCTTGACATTCAGAAGATTCTCGAACCCTGACAAAAACAACATCCGCAGCAGGCTTTGGTGGGCTCGGAAATACATTTCTGACATGTAACGTGGAGCTACGAAAATGGCCGCAGTAAATGACTGGTTTTACAATCTATCGGCGGCACTGGTGTCACAGGTCTGAGAGCTATTCAGATATCTGAATGTCAACCTATTTACCCAAGATAGAGCTTTTATTCTGAAAATTATTCTTCAGTAATTTCTATGTCATAAAAACAAAAAGACGTGTGTAAGTCTAAAACTTCTGATATTAGGGTTTTACTTCTAAACAAGGTTGACATTTAAAAAAAACCCCAGTGGTTTGGTTTGCTCACCATCATGGAAACCACCCACACTTCTACAAGGTACCAGAGAGTATTTGAGGAAAATGCTCGTGGACTCTATGGTGTGACCCAAAACATACCAGTAAATCCACCAGTGAGTGGCCGAGAGTTAAGGAATGGAAAGTCCTGGATTGAGGCAAAGCCTGGATTTTGGTGATGCTGTGGACTGATTATTTAACGCAGACTGAATGTGCGAAGAAACCCGTCAAACATTTCACAGCTGAACGTGAGGAGTCGGGCAAACTTTCCTCAGATGATGTCAGAGACTGGAGGAGAAAGAAGAAGTGTTGAAGATTATTCAACTAAACACCCAGTTTTAGGGGAGAAGAGAGTCGAGTTTTTCTTTAGAATACATATTTATGTTGACCTCTTTTCTTTAATGAGCAAACCCCTTTTTTTGGTGTTTGTATCTTAATAAATCACTTTCTTATGTTGAGATGCATGAAAAAGAACAGAACATTAATTGGTTTCTCAGGATGCAGTTGTTTGTCATTTTGAACTCAAGTCAGAAAACGTGTAGCACTCATAATTTCTAGAAAACCAAGTGATCAGCTGCTCTAGACATTTTCTTTTCCATGGAGCTTAAGTGTCATATTAATAGAAGCAAAAGTCTTTTCAGCTGCTAAAAAGGCCCTTGTACTGTGCAAAGGTTTCAAATCAGCCATTTCAAATTGAAATTAAATGTGAACCATTGCACTTTAATGCCGACTAGGTAAGCTTTGTATACAGAGGGAGATGATCTAAATGAAGCACAAAAGTGTACAGAACAATCTTTAAGAAGGAATGAAGCTATGAGAAAAGTCTGCAGATGGTTGACACAGTGGAGCCGTAGCGTCACAAAGATAAAATCCCAGCAGTGTGTTGGACAATCTCTTGGATTATCAGGAGATGCTGCACAACTTTGAAAAGTGAAACAATAAATGCCAACAAAGATGGATTTGGGTCACCAGAAAAGCAACAGACTGATCTTCAACCTCATCAAACAAAGGCGACAGAGGTCACTTCACTGCTTCAGCTGAGGCCTGAAGTCCACAAAAACGGTATCGTTTCTGTTCAGCTTCACCCAGATAGGGCCAGTTTCCCACCAGGGATGCCTCCCTGCTTGAAACACACCGTATTTACATGAGTCCATCACTGACACATCTAAAACATCTCCTCAAGGACCAACGTTGCCCATCGCCTAAGCACACAACATGAGTAGGCTTTAGTTCAAGTTCCAACAGTATTCAGCAATTTTTCATTCAATGATCTCTTTTACAAGAGACAACAAAATGGTTAAAATGTTCATGTTGATTTGAAGGAAAAATACGTGACTATTCTTTCAAAGACTTTTGAGTCTTAAAATGTCATTTCTCTGGTCTTTTCCAAGGCAAATGCACAAACGTTCCTTACACACTAACAGACAGTCAGCTACTGGACTTTGAGATCTGTGAATGTTGCCAAGTGTTTGGCCTCCCTGCATCCTTACGGGTCCCATCGCCAGAGCTCTAACTACTACAATGTTGTTATCAGTCTGCATCTGAAAACTGTAGAGCTTAATCTTACTCAGTTAATCTTAAGGGAAGAGATTTCAATCCTACTTTTGCTCACCATGCTTTCTTTTCTCTGTCGTCTTTAACAAATTTTACCAAAGTTTTTAAGTTAGTTTTGGTTCATCCAAGCATAAACAGAACTTATGTTGTTTTAGCAAGACAAAAACAAGATAAGCTGCATATTTAAGTCAAGCAAATTCCTCTCAGTAACCAGGTTTTAAACCTACATTGCTAGTTGATTTGACTTGCCTCTCTCATCCTTAAAGTCGCTACAGATTAGCAATAAAACGTATTTACTTACAGCATCCACAGCGAGTCCCTCCCTCAAACACAAAGCCACGCGGCACGGCTCCGTATCGACGCAGCGCCGACAGCTTCCAGTGACCAATCACCACCGGAGGCAGGCCTCTGCTGAGGACCAACAGGTTGTTGCACAGATGAAGGGAGGCAGGCCCACTTTCCAGTTTGGTGCCTGGTTCCACGCTGACAAGGAACCTGTGAGCTGAGGAGACACAAGAGCATTTATACATTGAAAAGCCCAACCCTAAGCTGTTTTTATTCTCATTAAGACATAATGGCTGCTGGATAACAGAAGTCATTAATCACAAAGAACAGGAGCTAAAAACAGATCCCAGAGTTTGAATGTAAAGAAGAGATGCTGATGATTCAGCAGGTCTCTGGGCTCCACTGGCCTCAATTTGTCACAGTTCTGTTTATGCAGATGGCACGAATCTGTTTTATGAGATGTTTTCAGATTGTTTAAGAGCAGACGTTAACCTACATTTGACACACACACACTCAAATGCATCCATACTCTCAAAGGCCCTTTATTAGGTACACCTTGCTAGGATCTGATTTTATCTGGTGATTGTGGAGGTTCTTAAAGTATAGAACTTGATATAATGTTCAAGAAGCCACATTGACAATGGTCAGGACTTTAACATGTTAAGTTTGATTAATTAATTACAGAAATTTCAACACATTAAAATTTTTAACCCAATGAAAAACATTTTTTATTTTTTTTTATTTTACACTGAAGATTTCCATCTGAAATCTTTGTATTGATGCATTTCTGGTATGTTCATAAATCTGACACACAAGCAGCATCTACAAACAAAGGCGATGGATGGCAAAATGTGCTTCTCTTGGTCCATTTGCGGTTTATTTGTGCTTCAAAACTCAAACTGCTGGGGAGCTGGAAAACACGTGAGAGGCTTTCCTGACAGTAAACAGCAGTGAAACAAATCTGCACATGGATCCGTCACATTTTCTCCCTGAAACGTATCTGCTTTACCCTCAATAAATTATTGACTGGCTGTTCTTCCATTTTTGCATGCGTACATCAGTAAATAATGACTATTCAATCCCCTTTTATTAGTTTTTTTTTTTTTTTTTTTTTTTACATTTTATACAGCATTTGAGAGTGATCTTTTTCCTGTGCAACAAGAAACAAAATATGATACATTTGCAAATTTATGTGATTTTCTCTCTCAATTCCTTTAATTCAAAATTTTGCACATTCTCAACCTAAAAGCAACACGTTCTTAATTTCCTAGAGTAACACGGCAAGACTGTGTTTTCGGCACGAGGCCAAGCCACTGACCTTCACCCAGGCTGTAGCGGATCCGAGCATCCCAGGTCAGCAGGGCGTCTCTGTTCTTGAAACCCAGGATCAGGGTTCTTGCCAGGCAGAGGATGGACAGAGCGTAGGGCACGCCGTCATACCCGGTTCCTGGCTCCACACCACAAATGCCCTGAAAGAAGGAGAAAATGATACTAAAACGTCCGACCAGACAACACACAGCGTCCTCTGATGTGTATTTGTTTTGCAGGCTGAAGAATCTTTTGACGTCACGATAAATTGAATTTTGCAGTTTCTCCACGTTTTTTTCCCACTGCTGCATATTTTCTGCTCTTTGAACCATTCAACTTTTCCCACATTTTGCTCCTTTAGGACATTCCAGCTGTAGCTCATGGCATTGAGTTATTCGACATTTTATGCAATATTCATTATTTTGCGATCACCTTGGACCCCACTGAAATAAATGGAATATCCAATCAGTTCAGAAAAAAAATCTATTAGAAATATTTAGCAGTAAGTGTGAAAGAGCACAACTTACTTTCAGCTAGCAACACAATTCAAACATTAAAATGTAATAATGTCTTCTGTCCATTTCAACGTTTTAACCAATCCTAATTCAAATTGTCCTTCTAACACTTTATTTGCAAAAGAAAAAAATGAAAATACTGCATTGTGTTGTTCGGTCTGTGACATGACTTTTTTTTTGTTGTCGTTTGTTTTTTAAGATTTGAGGGTGTGAATACTTTTCTACAGGGCTCTGTAACTTTCTGCTTTCATTAGGTAGAACTTTATTTGATATATTTATGTGGGATTACTTTTCTCCTCCCTCATGTTTCTGCTCTGTTAGGGTTAATGTGACCCTAGCCCTGCTTCTTTTGCTACAAACCATCTGTGAGGAATCGCTTCATATTTCTTCAATCTGACAACTGAACTCGTGTTTTTTGAGGCAGCAAACATGCTGTGCATAAAATACTAAAAAAGAGCTGAATGAAATGTTGGACCAGGGATCAGATGGAGCAAAGCCATGATCTGCTGCTGAACATACCTCCAGTGTCACATTCAGCCTCTCCTTGTGTCCGCTGCTTTTCCCTTTCTTCTTCTCCTTGCAGACGATCAAAGTCAAGCAATCTAAGGAAAACACAGATTATTTTTTGCATTTACTGTGTGATAATTGGGTTTGTTGAGAGCAACCCAATGTCCCCATGTCTAGTTTTTTGAACATCAGTCATGAGAAACCCCACAAAAATAACGAATCGATCCACCTGCGGTGCCGAAAATAAAAGTTGAGCTGCAAGTAAGCTCACATGGTTCAGTGCACACTTAGAGCAAAGCAGAGGAGCTCAGATTATTCCCACTGCCAGTTTCTTCGAGGACGCAGGCAGTGCAACGCGTATCTGTGCTGAAACATTTGCAGCACCTCAAATTATTCTCAACTCAAAAGAATGCAAGTTACAGCAGAGTACTGCCCAACTTTCATCACAAGTCTTTTAGCAACACTTCAAAGCCAGCTGTCATTTAATATCTGAATCCATCACTGAGGGAAACATTTTATATGAAACTGGAAGTGAATTTTCTTATTCAGACTTTGCTTGAACAACATCCTGGTGTGTTAAACCCTGCGGCATGCAGCCAGCAGACAACTGGCAAGTTGTGCTTAATTTAACGGCAGAACATTTTTGAGATCGGTGCTGCGTGAAGCAGACGAGAAGATCTGTGTTTGTGATGCATAAATAGAAGGCGTTAACTCCTACCTGCGACCGGGGAGGGCTTCTGGAGAACAACCCAGCGAGTCTTCCACTGTGAAGAAGTTTGTTAAGACACGATAAATCACACAACATTGTCCTCTGGTGGGCAGGGAGGAAGGAGAGCATATTTCAAAACAAAAAGATAAGAAAAGCTGTCGAATTCACCTTTTTTCCATCTCTAAACTTGACTTGTCCCTCTGCGACAACCGTCTCCGTCATCTTCTGTCATGGTTTCTAGCAGCTGTGTGTGTGTGTGTGTGTGTGTGTGTGTGTGTGTGTGTGTGTGTGTGTGTGCAAGAGAGAGTGAGAAAGAGAAGGGGCAACTTTTCAAAATAGCCTTTACAGCCCGGGGTCCAGACAGCAGACACTTTCCCTCCCTCTCACTAAGACCCTGGGCGGGGGGAGCCACCAGCACACTGCCAACTTAGTACAGTTGTCAACCCGCTTCAAGTGCTTATTGTCTGCAATGTAGCTAATTTGATTAAAAGCACATAACTTGCGCACCATTCACTTAACTCCCGCAACATTTTCTCAGCCGGGTGTCAGACGGGGATTGGTGTCGGCTCAGTGCTGATCTTCTCAGCCTCGGCTCTGTCTGTGTGAATGAAGCTTAACTTGTGAAAAGCTGGCAGGAGATACAGAGATAACCAGGTAAATCGCTCGAACATTTAGTGGAATGTTTTATTAAAATAACCATTCATTTGACCGTCCGCTTCTGCATTTCGCATTTATTCATCAAGTGATGAAAATAAAAGAACATAGCTAACCTCGCTTGCGAATCATTGCTAACCTCGCTTGCGAATCATTGTTCCTTCCACAGCTCTTGGCCAAGAGAAAAGAAACGTGTGGTGAAGTGAGATCACTGAGAATGTCTCATCTCATATATGACCTTTGGGTCCCTCAGCAAAATATTCTCTAAAAATTATTTTTGTTAAGACAGAATAAATGTTTGTTGATTATAGGTGTGAAAAAAAAACCCCAATGCAGAATTACAAATATTTTAGAAAGTGATGTTTTAGAGAAAATGTCCCTAGACTTGAACAGGCATTTCTTTTCTGTTGTAAGACATTTTAAGTGAGAAGATTTACAAGTAATTTAGGAAGTGACACAACCGGAAAGTGCAGTGCCCCTGCATTTTCCAGTGCAGGGGCGCTTATATGAGCTCTTGGTGACTTGATTGAAAACCCCATGATCATTTTTACTGTTGATGTCAATAATTTTGTTGCATATTTTTACATTTATTTCAAAAACCAATCTTAGCTTTATCCACATCCAGTTGCCAAATAAACTCTTCGTAATATCAAGTTGAAGGCAGTCATCTTCTAAAAAGATGACCGCATGCTAATACTGTCGTTGTCTGATTAAGTTTTGTTAAAAACAAAATTGTGTTTTGGTTCAAATTCATTTCCACCTTTGAGCAATAAGTTTGACCATATACGGACATGGAGCAGAGGTTTTGATTAATCTCTTCCTGTCGTTTTCAGTTTTCAGTGGGGAATCTGCAACCAGCTGCACGGTTGTTATTGCTCTCTGCTCCAGCTTTAAATCAAGGCAATACATCAGCTGTCAGTGACTCAGCCCATCAGTGTCGTCAGAGTCAGACCAACATCAGGGTCTTTAGACAAAAGTTGCTTTCAGTTTGCTGCGGTCTATCTGCCCTCTGCTATGACCCTGGTCCAGCTGTTTCTTGGCTTTCACCATGGAGGGAAGGTCTGAGGTCTGGTACACCGCTGACCTCATCCTGCCGCCACGACACTGCAGCTCCAGGGCAACGCTCTCCCACTTCCTGTCCAGCTCTGAAAAGTGCGGCCCCCGCAAGTCTCGGGACCCGTTCCGAGTTTTCCTGAGGTCCTCCGACTTCGAGCCGCCTCCAATTTTGTCCACGTCCAAGGCATGCTTCGGGGCCGGGCGACTGTGGCGCGACGACGGCGACTTGGATTTGCGACGAGAGCGAAGAGGGGGGCGTGGAGGAGGCGAAGGCGGGGAGGAAGAGATGGGGTTCAAAGACGCTGTCCGTCCGCTTGTCGTTTTCGACCAACCTCCACCAGCCTTCTCCCTCCCTCTCCGCCCTGCTCTGTCTTTACCTGAGGATGAAGAGGACGCTTTAAACACACACAAAAAGGGAAGCGAGGGGGCACTGCAAACACGAGCAAACATCGCAGAGAAACACACAGGTCACCGGATCTTTAAGTGAGATATTAAGGTCAAATATGTCCATAAATATCAAGCCTGTAGCCAAGTGTCAACACACCAGGGACACAGTAAAACTCAGGTACACACACATATAAACGCAACCAGACCACAAACAGAGAGCTGGAAGGCAGCAAGGAACTAATTGGACATGACAGATACTCCCATGCTGGTTCTTGGCTCCACTATCAAGGGACAGACAGTGAGATGGAGCTTGTTAGTGTTCATCTTAGTGCAGATTGCTGCCATCTGCTGGCTGATAGAGGGAAGCTTCATAAACTCTTTTTTTTCCTCAATTTTTGTTGTGTTTTGCAAAATTTCCTTTAAGTTTTACAACTTCCACCACCATCATCATCATCATCATCACTGTAACTTAAACTGAGAACTAAAGACAACAAAAACATTCCTTTTAAAGTTTACAATGTAATGCATGGCAAAAGGCCACTGAATTGGAAAAGTTTGATTAAGGTGTAAAAGAAAAAGACCTAAATTTATGATATAGAACCCTGTTTTAATGTAATAACTTAATTTGGGGTGTTTTATGGGAATATTTCTCCAATGTATTGTAGATTCAGCAGTGATATCTGTAGTAAATCACAGCATCCCACTGAAGTGGGACGTTGTGATATAGGCTACTTCAGCCAAATGGGGTGAACTGGCTCTAAATACTAATCTCTACCCTTTGAAGGGGATTAGATGTCCTAACTTTTATCTATAGTGACTATAAAATACATTTTTTGTTGAAATCTTTCATTTAATGAGTAAAACAATCTTAATTTATGTTGTTTGTGGTTACAGTCTGTATTTTCCAGACATAAACCAAAATTAGAGATTGGCGTCTGAACACCTGAAGAATAAAATATTTTATAGGATTACATTTTTTTCATATGACTATGTCTCAGGGTTATCCCATTTATTTATAGTGAAACCAGTGCAGAAACTGTTCAATAAGTGGAAGAATCATACTCACAGGACATAAAATACAAAGTGTTTTGATTTGCAAATGAATTAGCTGGAAACCAATAAGGTCAGTGGTATTTGTACAAAATGTTCTGCTAGGAGCTTCCAGTACATTCACCTTTAAATGCTAACCTGATTTATTTCATAAACAAATTTCCATGTGCCTGGTCTGCTCAATTTTCAGGACCGGTTAAATAAAGTCAGTTGTCACATGTTAGTCCTTAAGGGAAACAAAAAAAACGATCAACAATGAGAAATTATACACAGAGGAAAAAGCAGCAGAATCAGGACGTCGTGTGATGCGAGCGATGAACGCAGACGTGGACGGTCTCCTTCCGTGGCCTCGAGCATCTATGTGGTGGGAACTTAATGTTTGTTCGCTGACGACCAGAGACCCGGGCATGACAACTGTCGCTAAACCAGACACTGAGCAGAGAGGAAGCCCTGCATAGCTAATGAGCCGGTCCTCAAAAGCTTTTGTAGCTGAAAAACAAAACTCCAGTTCTGCAGACAAACACACAAGAGGCTAGAAAGACAGGAGAGGAATATCAAAGAGAGAAACGGTTAGCGGTCAGAGATTGGTGAAGAATTTAAACTCAAGAACCTGTAATGAGTTTTTAAATTGATGAAATAATGTTTAGGGCCATGCACAGCTAAACAGTGGTGGTACTGCTGCCTTGAAGCAAGAAGGTCCCAGCCTGGGATCTTCCTGCACGTTTCCCATGTGGAGGTGTGGGCTCTCTCCAGGTACTGCAGCTGCAACAATCTCCCTGCAGGCAGCTCATCAAATCTTTCTTTGGGTTTGACTCCAACAGTCGGGAGCGCCAAACTAAATGGCAAGATTTAAACACAGCAAACTTCCTTCAAAATGAAAAATAATTTTAATTAGGCGCACCAGACGAAAAAGGCCTGTGTGTAATTTTACCCTTTAACTGAGAAATAAATACAATGGGAAAACTCGCTTTTTGTTTTGAGTGACTTGAGCTTTTGTAGCAAATCAATGAAAAAAATTCAAATATATTTTTTTGAATGAACAAATTAATTATGATTTAAAACTATAAATCACCCCCTGCTTACCATCTAGTTTTATTTTGGTAGCTTAAAAGGAAAATTGGAACAAAGCTGATATTCCTGAAAACTAGAAAAGGACAGAAAGTTGGTCACATGAGGAAACAAGAGAGTAAAACGTGGGAAACATTTATTTGAACTATTCACAGAGCGCAATGTCAACTCGGCGGAACCGATTCCTAATGAGACAGAATGGCTGCGGCACCTTTAAAGAATGCAACATGGTGGTTTCCAGGGCACTATATACAAATTAACACTTTTAACTGGTGGCAACAACGAAAACAACATGATGCATAAATTAATGGATTTATACAGTGAAGTTAAAAATTCATATGAAATGAGTCCAGATAGAAGCTTGCAGAAAACACAGCTCAAAGCTTTCTAATCTGAAAGAGAGATGGTCGATCAATAAGAAAAAAAAGCTGCTTGTTTACAGCCAGTGCACATTATTAACAATCATATGATCAATGAGCAAGATTGCACACATAAGCACTTGCGATACAGTCGAAATGCCTGAGGTAAGAGAACAACGATGGAAATGGGTTTAAAAATGCATGTACTGCCTATAAAGGCAGTGAAGCCTCTGTCTTTATTGAGTCAGACCAACCAGCCATGCAGTCAAAAACTGCAGTATTTTCTTAGAGCTTTTCAGTGGCTACTGAGTAGAGATGCACCGAGCCAGAGGTTGGTGACCAGAATCAAGTTTTGGTTTGATCAGCTGGAAAATCAAAAATAAAATCTTGTTCCAATCAGTCATCTTAATGATGTATGAGTGCTACCATGTTTCAGTGATATTTACTCTCCATAATGTGCAAGTTGCTACCGAGTGTAGAAGACTCAAGGTTTGCCATTTTGAGTTTCAGTGTCAAAACTCGAGGAAAACACATTTAGGAAGGCATTTTTACATTTTTTTTTTCAAAGAATGTTTTTGGCTAAAGCGAAGTTACTCTGTTGTGTTCGTTGGAACTTATAATACAGGTTATTTTGTAAAATAGAGACTTAAGATACTAAGTCTACTAGACTAGCTCATTTCCTAGAACTAGTCTAGGAAATGAACTTGAAGATTGGGATTTTAACAATGCTAGCCATGCTAATGCTAATGCTGAAATAGTTTTTTGTTTTAAAGATAGCAAAACCCGATTTTACAATCTCTCATAGAGATGACGGTCTCTATCAACAACATATACTAACAGAGATATACATTAGCCATATTAGCGACATACATTAAGAGCAATGTATCAGTGGTCTCCAATGCACAATATAACAGGTAATGACTGCTCTGTGCAGGAAATGTAGAGGAAAACATTATCAGTTTCAGTTTTAAAGAGAATCTGGAATTGGATGCAATCACATCAGCTGGTCAAAGTTTTACAAAAACCGGAGGATTGGAAACTAGCCCCAACATTTGTATCAATGCATCTCTATGACTGAAATTATTTTCTAAAACTATGGCTGCTTAGTCACATGTAGAATGAAACAGACATAAAAAGTTAATGTAAAGAAAAGTAACGGGAAAAGAAATTACACTCTGACAAATAACGTCTTGTTTACAATTGGCTAAAGTGCATTGTTAAGATTCTGTACATTTAGGGACTGGAGGAGTGAGTTTGGCACAGGTTTCTACCAACCTCACCCTCAGTCTTATGTCTCAAAGCAAACATAATCCACAGCAAGTCTGTCGAAAAGTCCACACAGATACACACCACACAAGAAAATCCAAGGGGAACAATTTGTCCATGCTCAATGCATCCATTTTCCTCTCTTTGTATTTTTGACACATTTTACTGTTCTAAAAAAAGATTGCTGGCCCCAAAGTAGTGCACACCTAAGCCTGTCGCAATCAGCAATTATTATCATAAATTAAATGAGCTCAATAATTTCCATTCGGATGATTTGCGCTTCTTGAAGGACAGTTTTCATAATCCATTGCATTTATGGTTTCAGTTGTTTGAGATTTTTACCAAATTTTTTTATTGTTTTAAATTGTTGTGTTTTATGTTGAGTATTAAAAATAACTTCCAGTTCCAGTGTGAAGTGTTCCATAAAAAAAAAAACAAAACATTTATTACTCTTTAAGAAGGCAAAGTTGAATTACTATGCCTGTATCATTAAATTAGTTGCATCTAGACAACAACGTTATTGTTTATCACAATAATATCTTGGACAATTTATCGTCCAAACAAAATGCGTTATTGTGACAGGCCTATGAACACCTCACATGTTATCAGATCCACTGCTGTCTAAATAAAATCTAATCTCTACTGTTTGCAATTAAGCTCTTCACTCTGATCTTCTACATTAGTTGTGTGTATTTTTAGACAGTTCTGGAATAAAACTTCTAAGTAGCATCTAAAAGTGGCAGGGAAGGAGGAGATTCAGATGCATTTTCTGCCACGTCTGAATAGTGGCAGAATGAAGTAACGTCAGACTGACTCTAGTGGGTCACCGGTCCCACTAACAGTCAGGTGAAGAGAGCGGTGCAGGTTCAGCAGTCTTAAGAGTTCACACCGGCGAGGTACCTGAGCAAGGCTGACCGTCCTGCGCTTGGCGTTGAGGCTGGGGGAGGGGTTTACTCGACAGGGAGGAGGGAGTGATGTAGTTGAGGCTGGGGCTGTTAATATCTCCTTCTCCCACAAGAGTTAGATCTGACAGGGTGTCCTCCTCCAGCATCTGCATCGATTCCCCTCTGGATGAGTTCTGGAGGAGACCCTGCCCGCCTGGTCGGCTTGACTGGATGGGGGAGACGGTGGCTGGAAACGGAGGGGGGGGTCTGGGTTTTCTGCCACCTCCACACTCTGCGCCCAGCGCTGAGTCCAAGCTCTGCGACTGATGGCTCGCACTGAGCAGGTACGAGCCACTGACCACGCCGCCCCTGTGATTGCCATTTCCCTTGTTGCCCCGGTGGCTGCTGGTGGTGAAGCCGCCATTGTTGGTGTTACGGGAATTCGGGGTGGAGCAGATGGGCTCGGGGTTGCGGGGAGGAGGCGTCGTCGGGCTGGTTGGTGTGAGGCGCAGAAAGTCGGGCAGCTGAAGGTCGCTCTTGTTCAGCAGGCCTCGCTGGTCGTCGGCTCGGTTGCTCTGAGCTTTGGATATGAGGTCGAAGAACTCTGCAGCACGCACAGAGCGGCGCACACAAAAAACATAGAAATACATGAACAGGTTCCCACGCTTAATCGTACACATCCAGAATATCTGAGAAACTTGGTTTTGTAATGCAGAAACATGCAGCATAAGTATTAATCTTTTAGACAAGTCAGAGCTATATTTGGTACAAGCAAAGACTGGACCGTGCTACATGTAGCTAGCTTTAAAGCACTGGGTGTTTGTGCAGTCCTGCAGGCAGGCCGAAGGGTTAGTGTGAACACAGCCACAGAAACAACAGACAAGGGAGGTTGTTCAGTTTTTACCTTCAGCTTCGTCTATATTAATCTTTTTCTGCTTTCTTTTCCCCGGAGCCTTATGCAGAGAGACAGAGTGGTTGGGTAGGGTCTGGCTGCTTGTGCCGGGGCCGGGCCCAGCCTTGCCATTTTCCCCATGGGGGTGGGCTGAACCGCCTTTCCTTGTTGGCCTGTCGTCCCCCTGGGGGCCACACGAAGAGCGGAGTGGGGCATTAGAGCCCTGATGTGTCACAGCGGTTCACGTATTGGAGGAAGCAAATGACAACAGGTGGGAACCACTGGTGCTGATGATGAAGAGGGTCATAAATTTTGACAATTTGACGGCGAGCGGGAGACACAAGTTTAATTGGCTGGGGATGATTTTTGAGAATGTCACGGAAATGTTTATAAGAAATAAACATATGACTTGCTGTGTTTCAGAGACAGTGGAAATGACACCACCTGGCCAAAAACAGTTTTCTATTTTTGCGATGTTTAGATGTTGAGAATCTGCTGTGGCATTGTTTTAGCTTCCAGAGCATCTGTAAGAACTGGTTTGACTCCGAAGCAGACATGCATCAAGAAATCGACTGCTGACCAGAAATCAGCCATTTTTTCATTTTGACTGGCCAAACTGTCAAAGATCAGCTGGAAACTCATAGGTCCAGATTTCTTTGGCTTATCAAAACTGCTATCACGTCTTCCTGCCAGTGTTTCCAGAAAACTAAAAATTAGCTATGTTCAGTATCCTTAAGCTCTTCATAACTAAAGTCACATGAAGCACAGATTTAAGAAGCTACAGAAAGGAAACTAGTTTGATAAAAATAGGAAATAAAATATATATTAAACGCTGGTGTTTCGATGAACATCTCCTTCTTTAAGTCATGCATTTAAACACTATGTATCCATGTTTCTAAATAATGCACTGGCTTGTTCTTTATCCAAATCTGTTTGCAGCAGTCTTGTAAGTTTGTTGTTTACTTGATGCACACGAGCAATTTGAGTTTTTGATTGTGGAAAAACATATTTTTCAGGATGTGGATTTGGCTTGCACCAACATTTAACACTTGCTGCTAACTGAACGTACTAGCCGCTGCAGTCCTTTTCCAGATGAAGGATTTTACCGATAGGTTCAGTTAAACGAAGGTGGTGCCTTTCATTTTGGCCAGGCAGTGTATGGAAAATAAATTCAGTGAAAGCCTGTCCTGGGATGTTCCACTGAGACAGCTACAACGGCCGCTTTGTGTGCTCGGCATCATCAACGTGAAAGCTCACAGAGCAAATCACCAGAGGGGCAAACTATCCACTACTTAAAGCTGCACTACTGCAACTAAAAGTGAAGGGAAATGATCTGTTTCTTGAAACAGATCCTGGGATTTACTGAGAATAATGAGGACAGCGAAAAGAAAGTCTCTACTGCGAACTAAAGCTCCTCCACCACCACTACGATACATCGCTGAAGATCCCGGCACCCAGCAAAAGTTGGAGTTGTTACGGAAAAAAAAGGAAAAACCAGAGAGGAAAGTTGATGATGCATCCGGCCACAGGCAGACCACATTAACAGAACATTAGGGAACCTGAACAGAGTGATGCAGTTCTTTTTGCACCACAGCAAAACACACCTGTGAGCATGTTTAACACACAGCAAACAGACATGGGTGACTGAAGACAGCAGGAGGGACACTTAGTAGAGCGTGACATTATCAACCAGGCAGTGGAGACATTCAGAGGGTTACAGAACATTCAAGAATGAGAAGAAAACTCGAAACGAGAGGATGGAGGCGAGCTTACTGTTGCCGACTGGTTCCTGCTCGTCGAAGCCGGAAGGTGACTCTGAGCTGCTTTGATTTTGTCTGAGTGAGGAAACAAAACTTAAATTCAATTACAAACCAGCAAACAGAAGAAGAATGTGTATGATGGGTGTCTGTATTTTTGTCACCTTTCCCCATGGCGTTTTCTTCAATGTCTAACACAACTCGCAAACCGTCCAGGTTGGAAATAGGAAGCCCGAGATCTAAAGGTTCTGATTCGCCGCTCTGCATCACAGAAAGACATTTTAGAAGAGCTTCATATCGGCAATTTAAAAAACTGAAAAGTGAGGCTGGCATGTGTCATTATCCTTTGGGAGTTTGCAGAACCAAATTTTGATGCAATTCCAGCACAAAATTGCTGGACTTGCCCATTTGTTTTAATGCAAAATAGCCAATGTTAGGTAGAATTGCTTAGAAAGTTATTGTGAACATTAATTATTGTGTTTAGTATTGGTACACTGCAGCTCTGACTGTATGTTTGGTGTTATCTTGTGTGAAGGTAAAACTCTGGATGGCGTATTTAGGATGTGGCCTGACACACAGCGTTTTGCATGTAGGCCAAAAATTCAATGTTAATCTCAAACCACATTCTGCCACATCATTTTTATCTCTTCTACATGTCTTGTTGCAAGCAATAAGAAATCTTCTATAAAGGTCAGATTTATGGAGGATTCTCTCAACAGATTCTTCCACTCCCGATTTGTGAATCTCTACATTTCCTCTAGATTTATAATTGGTCTCTTGGCTACTTTTCTGAATGATCCACTCACTGCCCAGCACACCAGCTTTGTTGGATGGCCATGTTTTGTAGGCCATTGCTCTCCCTGACCTGTCTGGAGTCTTACTTGGTCTCCATGATGCTGTTTGTTCATTAATATTCTCCAACAAACCTCTGAAACCTCCACAGAACACTGAACCTTCACCGCTCACAGGAATTCACTGGAGCTTTTTAATGTTATTAGATTAAAGGGCAGTTAAACAGAAATAAATTCTAAAAAATCTCAATCAAACAGACTGAGGTTTGTATTTATCATTTTAGAAGATGTGCATAAATTGAACAGGTGTTGAAAGATCTGCCTTCAGCCTAGAAAAATACTGTACTTACTATACGTGCCACTAAGTCAGAGAGGTGCAGCCCATATTTGGCCACAACAGGCCTCAAGACCTCAGTCACTGGTTTAGTTGGCTTAGCCTTCAGACCCACAGAGCGGTTGATGGGGACCAAGTCAAGCCTGGAGGAGGAATACAAAGACAATAAATCATATTTTTGTGTGAGCCAGGATCTGGAGTCCCATGTTCATCTCTGCTGTTGACAGGTTTTATACCTGAACAGAGTGCGCTTTTCTAATCTCAGGTCTCGAGAGCTCAGGGTCATACAGTCTTGGTCCAAAACAAGAGGCTGAGGAAAAAAATGACAGAAAATATACATATATTAAGGTATCTGCTCAATCCTATGATATAAATCTGTGTCAGAATAATAAAAATTAAATAAAAAAGCAAAGAAAATCACTAATTAGTTATTTATATGAATAAAATACAGAGAAGTACAGCTGGAGGATACCAACTCAAATCTATTCATGATTAAAAAAAAAAAAAAGCTCAAACACACACTGAGATTTACCTTCTCTCCTCCGACAAGGAAAAGGTCTATAGCTGCCAGGTTGATGCAGAGTTTGTCACAAAGGCCCTGCAACAGGTCTCTGATGGACATGCCGGGCCGAAGAGGCACCGGGCAACATGAGCCGTCTGGCAAGCTAATGTTACATTGCCTCAAGGGGGCGCTGCTTCCTCCTCGTTCTGATACTGCGCCACGGGAAGTATCATGCTAGAAAAGGAAAGAAAGTTGATCTTATTTGGGTCATTTGTGCTTCATCATCTTCCTAACCTCCTGCTTGTGACTCAGAAATTAAATTTGACTACATATTTTAAGGACATCAAAAGTGGTCCTGATGAAGAGAAAAACTGTAACAAGATTATAGCAGTGTGTGCTGTTCACGATTGCTTTCTACTTAAGATAACCTCTGAATAGATTATGAATAGGTCCAATCTCTCCTAAGGTGGAGATTGGAGTAGAAATCAATTAACATCTAACGTCACAAAAAGAAATAACCAGATAAACCTATAGAAAGCACAAGCACCAACAGGAGATGAAAACATTTACAGTGAATATGTTCAAATCAAACTAAATATAAACAGTTAATTGTCATCAACAAAATCATCTTCTGACATCTTTAATCACACCTTCTGTCTTTGTTTAAAGACACAAACACAAAAGGTGAAGAAAGAAACTAAGGATGCACAAACTGGACAGTGAGAGGAACCGAGAAGGCCAGTTCCCCACAGTGCAGAGTCATACAGAACCTCTGCTGTCAGCCAGACAGTACCAGGAGCAGAACCGCCCCGTTACACAACTGTTTAATGCTGTTCAGTATACAATTTGATGAAGGCAAAGAACGGAGAATGGGAAAACAGTAACATAATGTGGAGAACAGTGAGTTTATGCTCGCTGATGGAAGCCTCACAAAAGGCGTTGTGCAACAGCAATCACATTGGGTGAGGGTGTGTTCTGTTCGCTTCAGATGCATCCTGCCACTTCTCTATTACCATCTGCTGCACAAAAGGCCACAGAAGAAAATTTTGTATCAAAATGTTACAGAAACATGAAAAAATCTCTGAAGTGGCAAAAATAAAGATGCACCGATAGTTCGCCAGACCACAACTGCCTGATTTATAGTTTGACCTACAGAAACTTTTACTATTCAGAGAATGCACTAAAAGCCATTTACATGTGGGAAGTTCTTATTGAGTAAAAAGAACTCAGAATTATGTATTTCTTAGCATCAGCAGAGCATTCATAATGAAGTCAGGTGAAACAGAGAGACACGAGAAGCCATCTAAAAAGTACTTTCATGTGCGAACATGTCTGCATTTTACTCAAAATGCAAATGAGTTAGAGAGTGCAAGATTTTGAGAAGATAACAGGAAGGCTGATATGAATACAGTATGAGCTCTCAATCTTATGCACTTTCCTTTGTCACGGATCTTGCTAGATTTAGGAACACTGGCAGCCTTCAGGAAATTTCCGAATTAAGGATCTGCAGACCATCTGAAATACAACGGTTTTATAATGCTAGTAATGTTAAATGAGCTAAAGGCTAAAACAAGGAGCTAAACTTTCTAATCATTTTGTCTTTGCTTTAAAATGTCAAGAAAACCATGTTCTACAGTGACTGTGTGGTGTCACCTATGCTACTAGTATAAAAATGTAATGCAGGTCATGCAGAAAAACTCAAAAAGTATACTTCCCACTTCCTCACTAGAAATTAGAATCTGTTGAAATCTGAATCAATAGGTCAAAAATCTGCCATCAAGTGTTCCTTTTAAAGGGAACACTGACATTAAAGCTGCTCCATGCAAAAAGAAGTTTCCATGAACCAATTATTATCAAACTGATTAGATCAAGATGACTCCCATCAGACTGACCTCATTCTTCCCTGAACCTGACGTCCCCAGTTCCAGACTCGCTCCTGAGGACAGCGAGCCCTGGGACTCCCGACGACCGTTGGTGCCTGAAAATAAACAAATAAGCAAATAAAATTGAAATTAAATAAAATAAATAAAATAAAATTACATTCAGTAAACTGCTGAATGTAAGAGTGCCTCCTGACTAGATTCAAATTAAATGTTTGAGCAGATAACGTCTGATAACACCACAGATGCAAATTGGTTGTTTTTAGGAACAGAAAAAATACAAAAACATAACAGATCATTTATCTGTCATCAATCCAGCGTCTTAACAAATGTTACTAAATTTTCTAATTTGCAATGCATGATCACTTTATCAGCAAACAAACTCTCCAGCAGAGAAGAAAGTTATGAAATGAAGAAGGGAAAATGGACTGACTGTAATTAAAATCAGCCAGCTCTCGCTTTTTGGGGCCTTTGCCAAAGCTCCTGTTTCGGGACCACGAAAAAAACATGCCCTTCCTCCGGTCTCCTGAGTCATCCCGACTGTCTTCGTTCAAAGACCGCCCTGATTTGGTTTTCTTGTCCTCCTGTAAGAAACAATGAGAGGAGGAACAGACAGGGACACAAACAAATGTGGACACGATTTCATGTTATTTAAAGCTGCAAACTTAAGTTGTTTTCACTCATAATTTCACTTAATCCGAAAATGCATGTTCTTTTTCCATTGAAATCAAGACACAATGATTTCTGCTGGCTCACCTTTTTGGGAGTGGAGAGGTTGGAGCGGTCGGAGCCGGTGGTGCTGTGCTTTGACGTTGGGCTGCTGGGGATGTGGTAGGGGTCAGGAAGTGGTCTGCCCTCCACCTCCGCCAGCATGCACTCCTGGTACAGCCGAGACTTGAGGAATCGCGTGTAGCTGTCAAACTTCATCAGGTTAAAAATCTAAAGGAGTCGGGAGGTAAAAAAAAAAAATGTACGAAAAAATGGTAAAGACAATGATGAAAAAATGAGCGATCCACAAACACTAGAACATGAAAAAAAAAAATCTGTCCAAAAATCCCAAAAAAACAAAAGATGAGCAAAACTACTCAGACAATCTGTATGGTATTTTGAAGCAGAAAATGAAAAAATAAAAGTGAAGTTAAACTAAACGATGAGACCTTTAAGCTGCTCTTGGAGTCCGTTCTCTTGGAAAAAGCAAAGCAAGCTTGACTTATGTCTAATCCCTATCTTTATGAGAAAAGTCTTTAAGATTTGCTGCTTCAGACTAACTTTATTTTGGAGGAACTGGCCAAGCTGCAAATACCTGGGAGCACAACGTCACATAATATAATTGGTGTCTTAGAAAAAGTATTTTTAATGCTTGAACAAATAACTGTTTTTTTTAACAAGAAAAGAAAAATATGAAATGTGTGACATGCTCTTGTTTTCAGTACCTCTTGATTTGATTTAAAAAAAAATTGAGTACAACCTGTGAACTGTAATTTGTGTGTAAATTAATCTAATATGAATCCAGCTGTTCTGTGAAGGCCTCAGAAGTTTGTTTCAGAAGAAACAGCATCATGAAGGCCATGGAATATGTCCAGCAAGACAAATACAATAAATATATAACTCAAGCTACAATGTGTCAAAGCATTACAGTGTGTTAAAACTGTCCAAAGTCCAAACATCAATCCATTAGAGAATATTTGTTAATGCTTCAAAACTGAGGTTCAGACGCTCCGCAATTGCTTGAGACCGGAAAAGACAAACTCCAGAAGACCAGCTGTGTGATGTAACAATGAAAATGTAACAATATCTGGTTCTGTAACAATATCTGGTTCTGGAAAATAGAAACTCAGAGGACAAAAAAACATGCATACCTCACCTTTTAGACATGTATTTGTATAATAACTTTAAAAGCCATGTATCCATTTTCCATTAACACTAATTTGTGTTGGTCTGACACATAAAATCCTAACATGACAAAATGTGAAAAACTTCAAGACGCAAAAAACATAATCAACTTGTATACATCCTATTTGTGATTGAAAATATAAGATAAAATATTTATCTTTTGAAATGAAAGGTCAAGAAAACAGAAGACTGTGATGCATTCATGGATATAACATCAATCCCAAGACATTCTGGCAAGGTTACCATCAGGCTTTTCGATGTGTGTGTGGTTATTGAACAGAAAATGTGTGGGTGTCTGATATGTAAAAAAAAAAAAAAAAAAAGCATGATAGAGAGGATATCCTTCAGGCCTTGTGACTTCCTTATCAGAGTTTGAACATCTGAGCTCCGCAGCTGAAATCAATAGGGTTTTTCAGACACTGTGCCCCGTCGACAACTTGTGTGTGTAAGAAGCCATTCAGGCCAGCGTTGCTCGACAGCAGGCAAAGATGAATGACTGGCCTTGTGTTGTATGAGCACTTGACACTGTGTTCAGAGAGCATTTTCAAAGGAGTTATGTTTTGATTCACTTTTAAGAAGAATAATAAATTAGTCTCACAGGAAGTGGCTCTTTTTTTTTTTTGCTTTTGAAAGGTTCGACTGTAGTGGAAGCCTTTATAAAAATGTGCCTCCGTACCTGCAGCTGCTGCTCCTTGAACATGTCAGGTTTTGGCGCGTTGAGGATATCGTCAGCAAGCTGGGCTTGACTGTCGATGTTGACCGGTGTTGTTGCTTTACTGGAAAGGAAGCTGTTGTAGATCTCTCTGGCACGCTGTGAGAGCTAAAATAAATAAATAAATAAGGAAAAGAAGGATTTACTACAGTCGAATGCCCAATAATATACTATGAGAGGAATTCAAATGGATGCAAGTCTGTACTAAAAGTATTAATCAAATACGGTGTGTTACCTGCTTGTTGTCATTCTCAGGAACATGGCTGAAGAATTCACAGGCCTGCCAGAACAGGATGTTCTCCTCACTGAACTCCTTCTTTAGGAACTCCTGCAGAAAATAAATGAAACATGGATTAAAAATGGAAGGCAAATAAAACAAGGCAAATAAAACAATCAGACAAATTCATGTATTGGTCTTAATCAGAAACATGTAGCAACATCCGCAAAAGTGCTGACAGGAGTGAGTGTAGGAAGGGAACATTTTGTTTTTTTCCATTTTAGAAAAAATTGGAAGACACATTTGTTCTGGTGTAAAAAGTAAAAGCAGGATCCGTTTGATACGATTCACACAGCTGTGTATAATACTGAGTAAAAATGTGTTGTGATAACTTAATAGTGCTATATTTACGGTGCCAGCTAAATTCAGGAAGCAAGCAGACGAAAATGTTTAAAAAACCCTAAACCTGCTGTTCCTGTAGCAGAATATCACCAAAATATATATATATATATATTTTGTGATAAATAAAAAAATAATCCTAAATTTTAGGATTTCTAAAATTTATGTATATAAATATATACCTAAAAGTAACAAGTTCAAAATGACTAGATATAAATAAATAAATAAATAAATAAATAAATAAATAAATAAATAAAGGATGGCAATCACAAGCAATATATTAATCTATATGTTGACCACATATATTGTGACCGCATGTGCACCATCCTGTTCATAAATTCTTAGACTTTGACTATAAAATGATGAAAATATGTCTGCTCCCTATATTTACTTTTCCTTTTTCTCTCCTTTGGACTGCAAAGCACTGCTGAGCTTTTGTTTTGTGTTGTATTGTTGTTCTTAAACAAACAATTTGTAAACATATCCATAAAAAATGTAATAGTTACCAAACAAACTATTTAAAATAAACAGAAGTAAACAGAGAAGTCCAGAGAGCCACTTCAGTTACCAGTCACTAAGTTGGATGAGG
This sequence comes from Poeciliopsis prolifica, assembly GCF_027474105.1. Lineage (NCBI taxonomy): Eukaryota > Metazoa > Chordata > Actinopteri > Cyprinodontiformes > Poeciliidae > Poeciliopsis > Poeciliopsis prolifica. Next base: position 6,840,241 of record NW_026562391.1, on the reverse strand, counting down.
ACTCATGTTTATCTTGTCAGCAAGAAGAGGAAGGAAGGTGGTAAAGAAGTTAAAAGAAAACCTCTCTCACATTAGAAAGATGCAGCAAAGACAGGCATCTCAGGGTCGCTAAATGTTAGCCCACTTTTATATCTAAAAGTCAAAATGTGTGGAGTTTACTAAATCTACTTGGACTTCAACTGGAGTCATGTGTTTAGGTCAGATAAAGATTGAATTCAACCTTTTAACAAAAGCAGGTTTGTCACCCACTTTTAGGTACGGTGGAGGATCTGTGATGCAGTGGGCTTGATTCGCTCCCTAAGTTCCTGGGAATCTTGTTATATATACTATGTGGTATCATGAAACCTTTGAAATAACGGCAGATTCTAGTGAAAATTTGATTGACTGTCAGAAGTCTGACAAAGTATTTTGATACTTAGAAATGTTCATCACAATTCTGCAGCAAAACAATTACGCTAACACTCACTTTTTACACTTGTAATAATAATAATAATAATAAAAACCATTATAAATGTATGATACATTATCATTAACAAACACATTTAGAGTCTCTTTGTCCACAGCATCTGCTGGTGAGCGACGTTCAGGCAATGTTATTTTACCGAAAAGTAGCGGACTGCTACAGGGTCCTGCAGCAGCCGCTCGAAGCAGACGGCCCAACTGGCCACCCTCCTCTCGGTGTGGCGCCGGTGACTCTGGACGCTGGGAAGGCTAGCATTGCTGTTCAGACTGTTGTCACTGCTGCAGCCCTGCAGCTCCACGCTGTTCAGCTCTGTTTACAAAAACAAATCCACATGTAACATTAAAGGCTGAAGCCACTCAAATGTAGTGATATGCATATTGATCTGCCTGTGTTCGGACAGTTTTAACTTGATTAGTTATGATCAGTCACTGACAAGTCTATTATTGGATACTGTGAGTTGAAAAGAAGAGCCAAATGTTTTTCTTTCTTGCATAAACAGGGATAATGGCATAATTTATTAAGTAGTAAATTTAGTAGATTTCTAGGAGTGCTTTTCTAGTTACACAAAGAACTTTACAGGAGAGCCACATTCACGCAGATACACATTTACACACAGATACACAGATCTAATTGGGTTTACCTAGGGGCATATCAACATACGGAAGCTGGAATCAAATCCACACATTTCAAAGTCCAAAGCGACTTTCTCCACTAAGTTGCCGTAGTTTCTTACATTTTCTGTTACGGTTCAAATCTGCTATGCCAGCAAAAGCCTTAGGATAAGAAAATGTATTCTATTGATATTTGACTTCACAAAGTCAGACGTTTGTGAAATGGGAAATCAGAATCGGTAAATGATGATAAAAATGCTGAACCTGAAAAGCACTTTTAATCAGACCCTGTGGCTAAAACTGCAACCTTTTGATTACAAGATTATTTTGTTTGCAATTATTTGCATACTTTTTTTTTTTACTCTTTTTACATCAACAGCAAAACAAAATGAGATCTGAATTAATTTTACAAATATTAAGTTACATCAGTATTGTAACACCATCTTGTTTCACAAGACATATGAGGTCCCCCAAGGTTCCATCTTGGGGTTACTCTTATTTAATCCCTGCAAGCTCCTATTATCTCAGATTATAACACGTAATAAGATTAGTTATTGTTAACATAACTCTGGTGATGATACACAGAGCAACCCATCCCAGCATTGAACAGATGCTTAGAACAAATCAATGCGTGGATGTGCTGTAACTTTCTCCAGGCCAACAGAAATACAAAAGTTATTATCTTTGGACCTGAAGAGGAACAGCACACAGCTTCAGCTTTTACAGCTGGAAACTAGCGATGAGGTCCAAAATCTGGGTGTAGTGATGGACCCAAGAGGGAATTTCAGTGGAGTCCGCTGTGATTTTACTGAAAACAACACAGTCACACTGGAACTCATTAGGCACCAATGTTTCCCCTGTCAGTTTTAAAGCACAGGAAGAAACCTGCCCTGGGAGAACATCTTCTGTTTTGTTTACACTTAATGTCTACATGCTGTGGGCACTTGACCCTTATTAGTGCCCAAAATAAAGCTGATTCTGTTTCTGAAAACAGTCACAATTCTAAAAACACTTGTAATATTTAATCTAATAGGCTTTCTGAATCAATCTGTGCTGTATTATTCTTGGGAGAATCTTGGTCAATCCAAGAATTGCTTGTTTTTCCCACTCCTCCGCTGTATTGTGCCCGTGTTCCTGCCATTGAGCTCTGATCAGGAGGGAAGGAGGGGAGCTGAGAATAACCAGCGATGAGCTGCAGGCCAGACTAACAGAAAGTGGCCTGCTATGTTGAGATAAAACCAAAGGGAGAACAGCCACAGGGAGGACAGTGGCAGTCAGGTGCCCTGAACAACGCAGATGCTGTAAATAAGTGTAAAAAAAAATATGTGAAAGGAGGATTATACCCATAGCTAAAGTCCTCTCTGATTAAAAACCTCCGATCCGGGCAATCGGTGGACACTTTCAATGTGACTTCTGCTTTTGCACTTCATTTCTTACTTTTTTACATTTATTATTATTATTTATCAGTGACAGTTTTCACACCGGAGCTTTAAAATTGTTTGCACCAACATGACTTGTTTTTATCCACACATTTCACAGCAAAGTTCTCTTCAAGGGCAGATTAAAATAAACTCCAGAGGCTTCTGCTAAATATTAATGAATATTTGTCACTGTATATAAGCAGAAAACATTAATCTGTGTAAACCTGTCTGTGCTGTCTAAACCATGTGCTCTGTTCAGCGTCACAGACCCCACTGCACATATCACAGAGACAGACTGATAAAACAAAGTTCTCTCAAAAAAGTCTAACTAAGCAGTGGCTTTATACAGCAGATTATAATATCTTATTGAATCGCATTTTTTTTGTTTCGCACAAAAACATGATGTGAGGGAGATCTCACCCAGCAGCTAATATTTCCACAGTGTGTTATTTTTTCACTACTCAAGAGTTTTGCATGTTGGCAAAAATGTTCAATTTCACAGTCGTCTTAGCAGAGAACCGACTTCTATCTACCCGCTTCTTTCAAATCCACACTGCTTTGTGTTGGGCTGTCACATAAAATCCCAAAAGAAATATTCCATTATGTTTTTTGAATGTAATTTGAAAACCTGTAAAATATTTCAAGAGGTATGAAAACTTTAGCAACAGATGTTTTTTTGCCACGAGACTCACAGGAGAAATTGTTTAGCTTATCCATGTCCACAAACCTAAAATCCAGAATTTACGCCAGTTCTGCTTAACAGACAGGGCAGTAGGTAGAGTCAGCACACAAAAGGTAAACAAACATTTTCCTGTCTTAAATTACTGTCTACACTTTTAATAGTGCGACGTTAAGCAGTTTTTTGTTGTAATAAATGGAGTGATTAGCCAAAATGCTAAATGTGCAGTACACACTAAATTAAAAAAAAAAACCAAAAAACAATATTTTATCACCAGCCGCAGCATTCTCTTAAAACTCAACCGGTATAGTAACTAAGATATTCAATACCACAGTCTCCACCATTCAGTGAGTTTTATTGCTCCTTCTGGCGCTCTACATTTTCCTCCAGCCGGAAAACAATCTATGAAAACTCCTGCGATCTCCTCACCTGGGTAGAGCTGGTAGGAGCCTGTGTGGTGCCAGCGGGGCAGGTATCGAATCCTTTGGGGTAACCAAGCCCCTCCATCCATAATCACCTTATCAGGGGACCTCTCACTCCCCCCCCACCCAACCCTCAAAACCTCAAACACTCCAGCCTGAACAAATAGTCCAATAAAGGGCACAAACAGCTGGCATCACAGGGAGGAAGAGACTGGAAAGAGGGGGAAAGAGAAAAAGGTGCAGAAGGAGACGCTGCCGTTGGTTAGCAACCTGGATGACAACCTGAGGAACCACAGAGAGAGTTGGGTCGCAGACGGCACACGCACCTGCATGCGCACTAACACACAGGCACTAGCTTCCAGCTAGGTAAGTGATCCAAGTGCACGCAGGCCTCGAGATGGTAAATAATTCAGAGTCGAGGGAGGGGACACTAAAGCACAAACACAAACTCAGGTCACAGAAACACACACACTGGAAGCACAGCATTGATGAAGGGCTCGTTAAAGGAAGGCCACTACTGAGACTAATGAAGCCTGAACCCCAATGCTACTACACACACACACACACACACACACACACACACACACACACACACACACACACACACAGGATAAAAAGCTGCCATTTATACTTTTTGATGAATTAAAGAGCCCATACTATGTTTAACCTTCTCAAATGAAACTGTTTAAAAGGATTCACAGCAAAAAACTACAGATATAACTGGAAGAATCTACAATAAAGAATCAAACACTATAATGTGATGTTAACACATCTCTGGCTAGAATACTGAAGGTAAATTCAAGATGGTTTATTCACACATGAACAAACTGGTGACTACAGACCACATTTACCACAATTTGTACCTCACAGTGAAGAACTCGGACGCCCCACGGGGGACTGTCCTCTCTCTTCTCTCTAAAGATGTCACACTTTACAGAACAGATCCATTCTAGGCTTTATTGTGTTGATTCTGCACATATTTAGTGCATTACCGTTGAAGAGCATTAATGACAACTACAGTACCAAGTGGTGTAAAAAACAACAAACTTGATTTTCATCTTATCCACACAGTGCAGACATAAGATGTGTAAGCATGAAAAGCTCACAGCATGATAGGGCGGCACATTTTGAAAGGAAGAAAAACTAGCAATGACTGAATGATGGTGAAAGTCTATAGATTGTATTTCTAAATAAATACACCGAGCACATCATACCTGTGAAGTAGGTAAAACTGAACACAGCAAAAATATTTATTTTTCAATTTTACAAATAGGTCTAATAACTACTTTCTGCTGTTAGTGCATTGACAATGACAGTAGCTTTCATGATGATAATGCAAACTAAAAACTCAGTTTTTCTCAAAATAAATTTAAAGAACGGACCAATTGATGTTAAGGAAAATATTTTTTTTCCATAAATGTTACAATCTTATCTCTCACACACGAGCACAGAATGGTTTTAACTTTGCTCATATGCCACAAAACAGTGATTCACTGGTCTTAGTTAAATAAGATCATAAACTTTTCTACATTAAAACTGAGCGTCAACTACAAACCTTTAAAAACCTTTGGTCTACCACTTCTTACATCTTTTATCTCCCATCTGCCCTCAGTTAAGCCTGATATGTAAATTTCTGGGGTGCTAAAATCCCATCTGAATGTATCCACATGTTAATTCATTGCAACATGCAAGAACTTGGCAAGAAAAACATGTTGTGACACAGCACAGCTTCAGAAATGTTGGCCCTGGATCAAGTAAATCCATTTGTAAAGTGGTAAATTCATACCCAAGTGACATTTGGTTTCCGGCCTTCTATAAATTTGCACCTGAATAAAGATAACATATCTGTATCACCTCAATTTTCTAGGTAGTTTTAAGTGTCAATGCAGAAAGTATTAGGAACACAAATTACATTTGTGTTAGTCTGATTATGATATCTTCCAGGGATGAAAAATCATGAAAAGGTCAACATGTCATTTTTCATGTATAATTGGATTGCATTCTGTAAAATTTTCCAAAGACTTTATTTTTAACTTTTTCCATTAGTTGAGCTTCTGATCTTTATTTAGGCCAGATGACTCGAATTAAATATGACCAATTAAAATCAAAATAACCTCAAGTGACCTCCTCCTGGTGGACATTAATTATAGAACTCCTCTAACCAAATTTTCTTTGGTTTCTCTATGAGCAAAATGTAGTGAAGTACTTTGGATAGTTCAGAGTGAATATAAAACATTCCCCTGGCAAATCCAAATGAATACTGCTGCAAAACGTCCTGTGGCAGATGTCTCCAATTTAAAGTTGGAAATGTTCAATGCAAAACTATTGAAAGTGCAAAGGTTGGAAATAGCTACAGGGTGAAATTGCTATATTACGAGGAACGCAAAAGCACCAGCATCCTTTCAGAGTTCAATTAGACACAACAAATGAGCTAATTTCTGAAATAATCTCACAAATCCAGCATAAAAGTGAAATTTGTCTGTTGCTGGAAAGGAGCAACTAATTTAAGCTCACAGTCAATGTGTTATGTACGTTTTGCTGCATATCTCCACACAGTTAATATGCTGACACATATGAGACTGTGCAGTGATTGCAGCTGGTGAAGAGCAGACAGAGGTGGGGAAGGAGCTGAGCAGGTTGAACCAGATTGTACCCAAAGAAAACAATAAACAAGACTACTGTATGTTTTACCACTGAATTTGACCCAAATGGCATAAACTCACTTGTAGATCTGATTTGAAACCCAGAGAAACAACAGCGAGCACTCATGCCTTTAGTCAGTTTGGAAGAACCAGTATTCAGTACTGAGAGGGAAAAATGGCACCAGGAAGAACAAGGAAGTTCCCAGCACACTAAAAGGACTCAAATAACTTTAGAAACAATAAGAAGTTTAGCAGCAAAATACATAAAAAGACATCTACAGGTAAGATTTATTTCTCTTGGTACAGAAGTGTTTAAGTGGCTGAACATAATACTCTAAAGTTGGTCTTTTATCATAACCCAGTTGTAAGGCCACTGCTGAGATTCAAAATGTAATAAGAAAGCATTCTGGCTGGTGTTAAAAGTTTAAAAGGCTCATGTACTCACCTCCATCAGAGACTGCAGCGGACTGAAAAAAGAAACACAGAGACATGGGTTAGGATTGTTCCTTGGCCCAGAGCTAACACACATTTATCCAGGTTCCCACAGTCTGTGAGGGCCATGAGACAGCTGCCTGGACATGCACTTTCAGCCACATGGAGGCTGTTACAGGCCAGGTCCCGTCATCGTGCACATTTTCACTCCATAACAGGTTGGTGCCCACTCTTATTGTATTCAAGGTGGGTGGAGTCGCCTAAACAGGCTGCGCTTGCTCTGCAGGGAAACTTCCTTGCTGAGGGGGAGGGGCTTACTATGTGTTTTGCTTTGGAAAAGGTAAAAACGGCGCCATGCTCTCGATTTTACAGTAAGGTGAGATGTTTGTCTACATATCTGATGACATCTTATTTTAACTCAAAGGAGCTTATATAGATTGTAATATACTCCAAAACAACATTTAGATTATTTGTATAAAATGGAGCAAGTTTCACTCAAGCAATAACCTAAATGACAATTAGGATGGAAATCATACGACACCACAAGTTGATAGCAGTGGATGGAAGAACCACACCTGATTGCAGGGAAAACAGACAACTGAGCGATAACTACAACAGGCTTAGTTCGATTGTAGTCAGAAATCGAACTAAATAAAAATATATTGGTAAAACATCTTAATATTACAAATATTATAATTATTTATAATATTTATGTATTTCCTGTTCTGTGTTTAATTGATTTCAAAGAAGTCCTTGTATGCAGAACCTAGAGAGTTTGGGCTTAGTAACAACAAAGACTTTTTGAACCTGATTTCATCTTCACTCTATAGAGAAGGAAACAAAAAGCCTGCAGCAGCTACTAGATTCCTAGTTGCAAAGATAAAGGTAAGTTAACATTCAACCAGATGTTAACATTCAGTCTGGTTTGTCTGTTTAACTTCTTATCAGCTGATTAGATTCATCAGAGTACCAGGTGCAGCTTATTCACAGGACAGCCAAAAACAATAAAGTGAGTATTTTTTTTTTTTTTATGTATTCAATTAGATGAAGACAACAGAGAAACTGCAACTTCCTTAAAGTCTTCACAAGAAGAGTCTTAAGAATATACAACTCTAGGAAAAAAATCAGACGACTAATCTTAACATTTAAAAATACATGAGTAAAATAAAGGTAGTTTGATTTAATGAGCTTCCAAGAATATTTCTCCCAAAATCCAAATGTACTATTGACTTTTAGAGCATTTATTTGCAGAAAATGACAAGATGTCAAAAAATATTATTAAACCTCCAATAAAGCAAACACATCAGCATCTTTACAGAACATAAAACAAGTGTTTAAGCTTAGAAGGACTTCAGAAATTAGTATTTGTTGGAATAATCCTGCTCGTCTTTCACACTTGCTCTCTACCGGTCTTTCACATTGCTTTTGAGTTCATCTAACCAATCTTCTTCAAGCATTTAGTGATGGGTGATGGAGACACACTGGAATGCAATGACTGTCACACACATACATCTGCTGATAAGAGGGAAAAAAAATGTTCAGTGGTTTCTTAATTTTTTCCAGAGCTTCTCTTGGAACTTCAAAAAACATTCTTTTTCTAAGCTAATTAAAACGGCTTACAATATCTTCTCTGTAAGCTGTGAGGAAAACATCCTCTATCCCTTCAATAGGACAATAGTGTTCTATCGTATCTGAGGATATATGGATATCTGAGTCCAGTCAAACAATTTGAGACATATCGTATGTTTATTAAATGTTAATTATGCTTGAGACAAGCTGTCAAAATTGTTAAAACACTACAAGAAAAAAAACCTATAACATGTAGTGGAAGTATGCACGCTCGGATCAAAGGTTCTTTGTATTTTTTCAACTTTACATGCGACACATAGCCTGCAGAATTCCCTTGAGTAAAAAAAAGAAAAGTTGCAATAACCTAGATACAAATAGGTGCTCACAAGCTGTTACCTTGTTGAAGCAATTTTGTATGCAAATTTAGCATTCAGTCCTCCTGACTTCACATCAGTCATCAATTATGTCACTCTTATTACCCTATAATAAAAATCAGATGTCCGGGTGGGACAACATCACCAAAAGATGACTCTAAACAAGAGACGTGCAACACTGTGGGCCTGGAGACAATTCTGGCAAGTGTTTGTGTTCTCCATGTGACAACAATCGGCTGTCTTCTCTGAATGTCTGGAATAGGATTACAAGACTGACATATTTTTGTCCAAAGTAAACATCTATGCCTGGCTAAAATTTCCTAAAACCCTGTGGGAGGTGAATGTTTGGGCCACAAGTTGCAGATGTTATATTTGGCACATGAGCAACAATACAAATTATCGAAAGCACACTGTGACCTTTGTGAAAGGTTATGATGAAAGGGATTTGGTGGCTCTTTCACCTAGACTGAAATCTGTTTATTTTCCAGGAGGATATAATAATCTGTTCCAACTGAAAGTTAGCATTGATCCAAAACTTCTGGACTGATGTCCAGAAGGTGTCTGCTAGAAAACCTCATCAGGATTTTATTTTCGGAATAGTGAAAAGCTTGTTAAAATTAGCAAAAAAAATGATTTAATGACTCAAGATGTTTTTGAAAAGGTCAAAACCAAAGTTTAGGACTAATGCTAGTGATGAAAATGTGTGACATTTCATATGGATTTCATTAAAAAAAAAGATTTCTTCACAATTTGACAGATTTGGAGAACATTTGGAAGAGATGGTGAATAAACTTCGACAAGTGAGGATGTACAGCTGGTGGACTCCAAACTGAATCTAAAACCATTCAACTTGGTTTTCTCTTCAGGGTGTTTTTCCACATGTTCCTAATTTAAGAGTCATATTCTGAAATAGGGAAACTAAGTAAACTAATGTAAAAAAATAACAAAAACATTTTTTGCAATCCACAAACCAGTCCACGTCAGTGATGGACAAGTGAGCTGTGCAGGGTGCAACATACCTCTTGTGCCATGGTTACCATGAGACAGAAACACAAACCATGTGCGCAGCATGGATTTGTATCTCAGACGTGCTCAGTTGTGATGATATCATTCAACAGAGACACCTGTAATGAAGCTGGAACAATGAAAACCTATGTGACTCAAACAAAGTAATGGATAAATATATAAAAAGACAGCCGTGAGCAAGACAGGACAGGACAGCTGGGAAGCTGTCCAAGACAGGACTGTCTGCCATTGAGAATATGTGGGCTGATGGAGAAAAACAGACGTAAATAGCAGAAAATACTGAACTAATATCAGCAGGGGAGATGAAAGCATTCCAGCTATCAAGATATTGACTTGTAATGACTTTATTACCCTTCACAGACATTTGGGAGTCTTGTGAACAAAAATATATTTCTGCAATATTTTTCACAGCTAGTCATAAGAAATGCTGCAACTTCATTCCTAGGAAATCATATTTTTCCTCTTTATTTGTTATATTCGATAATAAATAGACTGAACTCAATTCTCAGTCAATTTCACAGCATGCAAGAACCAAACCAAAACTCAAACTGCTTGTATAACTGCCTGTTCAATGGTACAATCAGGTGGAAATCTGAGTTTGCATTCAGCATCAGGACTCCTTAGTTAATGAATACCCATGACTCACCCACGAACAAAGAGCCTCTTGAACTCCAGCAACGAAGCCATGCTATGTCTACACATGACAAAACTTTTTAAAATAAGCAGCTCTGTCAAGGGTGAGCCTTTTTATTCTGCTGTATCTGGCTTTTTCTTTAACGGGCAGTGGAGCAAGCCATGTCATGTGACTTGGCATTATAAAAACAATGACTCTTAATGAATTAGATTATTATTAAAAAGTTATTTTAAGCCGGTACCGGTAATTCCGTGAAACATGTATATTACACAGATTCACAATGAACTGCTGTCGCTGTGTGTTTTTCTTTCTATTCAACTTTCCATTAACAGCCCTTTGTGAACAACCAGCTTTTTCAGAAAACAAAAGCTGACTTATTTTCCTCAAGGAGGGCTTCCAACAAGCCAACAGAGTTCCTCAATACTGCATCAGGCCAAAATGTGGCTTTTCATTGGATGTGAACTACGATCATCCAAATTAATTTATTGAGATTTACATGTAATTGACAAATAGTTAGAATCCAGTAAATATATCACACAAATTCTGCGTCATTCATCACCAGCTGTAGAGCTTTCTTTAAATCCTTTTATACTTTTTCTAACGATTCTTGTTTATTTAGGTTCAGACTGTTTGAATAAAGTGGACAGAAAATTAGTATAAAGCTCAGATTTAAAAATAACAGCAAAATGAGTCTTTAGTTGCCAATGAGCTGTGGTAGGATGTAATCTGAGTATCCCTTTTAATATCATTGTGAATTAAGTTAAATTTTTACTATTTATCAGCTCTCTTCCTGCAATAACTGACTAAAGCAAGTCTTATAATATTTAACCTCTTGGTGCAGCATATGTGCTGCTCTGGCTCATCTACATACTGTCCAGATCTTGTCTTGAGCTACTCTGATTGGCCCAGATGGCACGGTGAGTTTGATCAGCGGGATGAGACGTTTGTGTGTCCTTGCAGGTGAAAAAGATTCGATGTGGCTGAACAGAAAGTCGGTGTGGCTGAACGAACGGTGAGGAACAGCTTAAGAACAGGGACAGAAGTGTGTGAACAGCTCTTTTCACTGATCTAACCACACATTTCTCACATCTCACCAAATATCAGTGGTGAGTGAGTGAGGAGTTCTCTGTGGGCTAAACTACTGAATCATATGCCTGACATCTGGTAAAGTTGTGAATTTTTTGTATGTGGGGTCTGTTTCTATGTGAGCGTATTCATTTTTCAACAGTGATCACTTCCAGACGGACTGTATGTTAGAAAAGTTTGGCCCCAGGTTGAGACCTTAAGTCTGCTCTTCTCGACTTTCTTCACCCAATTCCCTTGCATGGTATTTTTCCTCTTCCCCCTTTTTTTTTTATATGGCCACCCTCCATCTTCAATAATCTCACTTTTTCTTCCTTTTTCCTTCTCACATTACCATAGCTTCCTTCTAACCATTCCTGTGAAACACAGGCTGAAGTGACTGTGTTTCCTCAGTCACTTCAGCCTGTGTTTCCCTCCTCTTTTGGCAGGTCCTGGTCATTCCTGACAACCCAGAGAGAATAACTGGGATTTTCCAGACATTCCCTCTTCAAATGCCTCTCCTCAAGACCTACATTTAAAGTGAGGTATGTAGATGTGTTACAATACCAATAGAAATGCATCTCTTTCTAGCACATCTGTGCTAAAACAAAAAAAAAAACAATATATCAGCTGATATGAGCATTTCAGTAAGTCCAGAATACTACTTAAAATGAAGATCAGTTACAGTCTTAAAGCCAAGTTGTTGACTTTCCACAGATACCAGATGGCACTTGTTTGTTCATACGCTCAAGGCGTTGTCAGTAGAGTCTGATTGAGGTTGAAAATCTACAAAGAACTCTTTGCTAATGAGATGAAAGTTTTCTTGGTACAAACTCAGAATGTGTCTGGAAACAAATTTGGTGGATTCAAACGTGGCTGTAGTGACCGATGTCTTCACAGAATACGATAACGCTTCATTTGTTCCTCAGTGAGGAGATTCAAATTGCTGCAGAAGCAAATTGTTGTGAAATAAAGTTAACCGGAGTTACTATAAAATGCAACTGACAGATAAATCTCCAAATTTATGAGAGGGAAGGGGGAGTAATTTTCCCTCTAATCTTTATAACTGATAGACTGGTTGCAGTGACGTGTTCAAGGGCAGTTTGATCATGAAAAGTAAAATAGGTACATCCAAAGTAAAATAGATGCTAAAATGATGAGAGCTCTACTTAATTTTTCATAAATTAGCTTTTTAATTGATAATATCAACAGTTGTACTGTCAAAGCCACTGAATTAACACAATGTCTGTTGAAATGCATGGCAGAAGTGTGGGTTAAGGCATTGCAGTACTGGGCATCACCTGTGGTGATGCTGTGTCACCACAGCAATGTGCGTTGAAATGAACAATATACTTGTTTATTTACACATATTCTTCACTTGTTGATATTCAAGTTGCTTCTGGTGAGATCAAATTTGGATAATTATTTCTTTATTAAACCTAAATTATGCTAGAAAATATAATAAATAATATTAATAATGAAACATCAAGAAAGGGTTGATGACCTATAAATAAACAAAAACCATTATGCTTTATAGTTCAGAGTTGTAATACAGAATCTTTAGTCATGATCTTCATTGGCTGTTAGTTTTAGTTTCCACCTGATCTGGGTAAATACTAAGAGAAGAAACCAAGAGAGCTAGATACTGCAGAAAATATCATGACTGCTTTTAAATTTCAACAAAACCCTGAGACCCTGAGTTATAATGTTAAGTTCACATAAAAAAAAATAAAAAGAATTAAAACACTAAATCTATGTGCCTGGTCACACTATTTATCTGTCACCCACTGTAGTTCATGTGCCCTGAAAGAAAAGGTCCTGTTTTTCTTTTTACGAACTAAATCTTAATTGATTACATGTTCCTTTTGTTTCCAATTTTATGACTAGTCATAAAATGATCCCATTAAGCTGCAAGCTCGGCCTGTTCAACTCAGGTTTGGTGCTGAAATTTGCAGCGTGTGGTTGATCCCTGTGTGTAAAGCCCCTTCATTTGTTGTTATGCAGCTTAAACTCCAGATTTAGAAAACATCAGTACATCTCACATTCGTTACTCGGACAGCTACCATAAAATTAATAGTTTAAATCCATTGTTAAACAATCTTGAGTTTCCAGAACATGCCTCGTTTTGGTGGATGATGGAAAAGGACAGTCTGAATTGGGGGATCAGACAATGAGGGAGTATGTGACAAAGAAAACAGAAATGTCTATCAGTGGTGGAAACTGCGATGGATAAAACAACTTATACACTCCCCCACACAAAGACAACACTGTTTGCACCACAGGAACTTATTCCTGGCTCCAACACTTCTCTGAACTGCCACATTTGGCAAGGCATTAGCTTTTCCCAGATTGAACTACTCCAGTGAAAGATGATTAAAAAATGAAAGAGCATCACCATATCTTAAAAGTCGGTAAACAGTGGCATCACTGCAAGGAGGCCACACCTATAACCCAACAAATAGCTTGCATACACAGTCCCTAAAAGGTAACACACTGATTCCACAAACACACTTCCAGCAGAGGAGGAAGCAGGAGGACCAACGGTCTGAGTGAGTGTGTGCCTGTGTGTTTACTTTTAAATATGAGGTGGAATAGTGGCTGCCATTGAGAAGGCTGGAGTCATCCTGCCAAGACAGGCAACGGTGGAGCTGCTCGACACGGAAACGGTGGCATGGAAAAGAGGATTTGGTTCTGATGATCAAAAGTGTGACGAATGAGGTGGCTCAGGTGTTTTTACATGAAACGTGCCAGACAAGAAGAGCAGTAGAAACATCAATAGTTCCTAAACGGTGACATTCTCTATGAAAGACTGGGATGAGCCCAGAAATCCCCGCAGCGCACTCAGGAATCGATACCTACCCCCATTGACAGGGAAGAATTCAGATAATGGTTTTTCCCTACAACAGAGACACACAGGAGATGTGACTCAGAGTCTGAGCCAGTGAGAGATGTAAACACAAATGTAAACACAAAGCAAAATCTGATCAAGCACATCTGCCTGAATGGCTTACAGCTGAAGGACGACGTCCTGGAGGAGAGGAAATGTATTAAAAATGAGTCACTCAAACCACCTTTCCATTGTCTTAAAGCTGTTTGCTCCGCAGGGTTAAACATACATATAAAAGAGAAGCCTTTGCAGGAAGGAAAAAATAAGCGCCCACTTTCTTTGCCTTAGTTTCTCTTCTCAATTTCTCTGTTGCAGAAAACATCTGGCTTGAAGAGAAAGACAAAAAGTCCCTGGAGCTAAGTTGTGTTTTCCTCTTTTATAGTCTCATTTTACCTTTGAAATTAATCTCTTGCACCACCGAACACCACTGCATCAATTTTCTCAAAAAACAGTAGAAAAACCTCTGTTCATTTCCACCCAAAGAATCCATTGCTGGTTTTTTTTTTCCTTTATTTCCCTCTCTTCAGGATGAAGTCAGTGGAATTCCCTTTCTCTGCATGTCCTACACTTTGCAGAAGTAAATAGTTCCCAGTTTAGTGCATTGCTCCCCTTCTTTCTCATGCAAGAGAGTAACACTGGCATGTAGAGAGTGACATTTTTGTTGTTTCCCATTAACTATACACAAAACAGACTGAACTCTACTATAGCAAAGAAGCAAAGTTTTAGTTGAGATTTACTTGTCTACTTGACGCAACACTGACAAAAAAGGATAACAAGCTAAGCACTTTCTCACGCTCTGGATTTGTATGTGAAGTACTTACTGTATTAAAGTTCCAGACGCGCTTGAAGGAGAGCCTCTTCCTCAGGCTCATCCTGCTCTCCTCTCAAAGAGGAGGAAACCCACCAACTGTTCAGTTTACATATCTGAGCCACACTTGCACAGACGAAGCGTCTTCAGGAGGAATCTACAACAGGAAGCCCGGACAGACGACCGGCATGGATGGAGACATGCCTTAGTGCCACTGTGCCCTCAGAACTGCTCAACTAATCAGAAGAAGCTGTTTAAAATAAACGGCCTGTAACTCACTGATGTTTAATTTTTCTAATTAGATCAGTTGTTTCCATCGGTTTCACTCACACACACTGAGCTGACAAGTTCCATTCTCTGGTAGATGCACACACACACACACACACACGAAGGACTCAGTTTCCATAGTGAAACGCCCCCATCGGGCACAAGAAGGGGAGGGAACAAAGGTCAGCCTGCCAATCACACGGCAGCATGGTTTTTCCTTCTCCACCCTTCCCTTATTCCTTCCATTTCAAATCACAGGAAAATGTCTTCAGGTAAGATCCTTTTCAACTATGGGCAGATTTTTTTTTTTGTGAAATAAAAAAATAGAAATATGACTCATTTCTGAGAAAATCATCAGAAGACGATGAGACGAGAGGACAGCTTGACGGAAATTAATTCAGGAGGTTTTGCTAAAGGTCAACCAAAGCAAACAAAGGCACTTCACAGGACACCACACCACACTTCAGAACATGCACACAAAGACTGAAGTGGTGGATACAGCCTCAGGTTCATGTCTAGCCCCTACAAATTTCTATGTAAAAAGGAAGACTAATTTAGAAAAATTTGAAAAAAAAAAAAAAGGTTTTTGTTTTTTCACATAAAAAGCACAAATGTTGTCTTGAGAACATTTCCAAGTAATATAATGGTAATGATAATGCAAGTGTATCTTCTCAAAGACCAATACATTTTAATTTCCAATTTCTAAAGAACATTTAACACTGGAACTTGAATACATTTTAAATATATAAATAAATATAAAAATACACATGGATCAACAAATAAAATGGATTCGGAAGTTTCTGTAAACAAAGTGACCCTCAAAAAGGGGGCAAGTTGAGACTGAAGGACCAGACTGAAGCCTTTTGTCATCCAGGCTTTGGTAGAAAACGAGAGACGAGAAAATCAAACAATCATGCACATGGAGATGATCAAACTTGTTGTCATTTATAAATTGATTTTTTGTTTATTGCAACAGGCTTATTACAAGGTGTTACCAATAAAAACCTAGACAAGCCAAGTGGCTTGTTTGCAGAGACCCCATAGATCAGGTAAGAAAATCTGTCAATCATTTCATTGCTTTTTGGTTTTGTAGATGAACAACATGTGAAACTTCCTGCTGTGAAACATTAGGATGACACCATTCTGCTAGCGTGATGCTTTTCTTCAGCAGAGGCAGGGAGTCGATTAAAGAAAAACCCATAAAGGACAGAAAAATAAAATCACATTTCAGTAGCAACATTTTTTCAGTTTTGTGAATCTGTCATTTTTTTTCCCCTTGCGATGATTTCAACTGTGCTGAAGTTGCAAGTAGACAAGTGAAAATTTTCGGTTTTATTATGTATTGAATCACACGATTCCTTTGAAGTTTCTGGTGAAATCTTATTTTCTGGGAAATGTACCCACATGCCAAGTACTAGAGCCTGCATTCAGGTTCACTCTCTCAGCAGAGCAGAGAGGCCTTTAAATGGTATATGTCACAAAGTTCAGATCTGGTGTCGTGAATGAAAAAAAAACTTAAATACGATCTCATTAACAATTTATCCTAATAATTTCAGTAACTTTAAGGACAAATTGCAGAAATGAGCTGATATTTTTTTGCCTTTTTCTTTTTATCACCAAAAACCCCATCAGAGCTCGAGGTACTTCAAATGCTGTGCCATATTGTAGCTAAAGTTAATGCTAGCCTTTCAAGTCCCCCGTATCGTAGCAACATCAGGGATGGTTCCAGCACTCGGCACCCCTCCGACAACCAATATGCACACACACAAAAACTAAGGCGAAAGCAACTGCCAAAGCAATAATTAGCAGGAGCTGCTGTTCTTAAAGGGAAAGTCCAGTGGAGCCTTGATACTCAGTACGTCAGAGCTGGTTCAGCTCAGCCTGCACACCCGAAATCACCACAGGAGCTGGGAAAACCACACAGCTGAAATTTGTTCAGAAAACTGATTGCTCACACCTCTTGGTGTGTGAGCAATGGATTTAGGAGAACCGTGATGAGTACTGTAATTACATGAGCTCAAACTAACCCCAACACACATTTGTCAGCGCAGGAAAACATAAGAAAGGGTACAATGTCACAAAACATAGGCTTGTGAACAGGGTTAGCTGAAATGATGGTATGTAAAGGGGATGAGAGACAAGCAAAGAGTACAGTTCATCTAATGTCATTAAACCAAAGAGGTCTTAATGTTGTGTGAATATCTACTATATCATGGACTACACGCAAATCAGTTCAACACAAAAAAGTAAACACTTATAAAATAAATAAAACCGAACACTGCCCCCTGCTGCTGCAACTAAAGTGCAGCATCGGCTGGAGAAGAGCATGGGGGGTTAAACCACTGTCCTCTAGGGCCAATGATTACCTGCTTTAACGGACCTGAATCAAATGATTGGGTCATTAAAGTGCATCCACAAAACCTCAAGACATGCTGAGGAGGAAACTCAAGCATTTCATTCAGGTAGGTGGAGGCAATGACATCAAAAATGTTGTTCGACATTAGTGCTTGTGGATCAGAGTTTAAAACCCTGTAATCGAAGAATAAAAGCTAAAGTTGATATTTAGAAGGTTTTTAGGTTATTATACATTTTTTTAATTGCAATAAAAAAATGTAGAATCAGAGCTGCTAAAGGATAGTTTTTTCAATCAGATGCAGAACATTTTAACAGATAGAAAAAAGACCAGGGGAATAAAGTTTTCAGTTTTATTGAGATAATAATCCAAATGGACTGAAAGAATTAGTGTGAGATGTATTTGGGCTATTTCTGCTCATAAAGGCTTCAAAGTACAAAACAAAATAAAATAAATTTACATACAGGACTTCTTTCAATGTTTTTCAGGTATTTATTAAGACCGACCACCATAGGCTGTGTCACGTTTACATACTAACATGAATGAATAATGTACTGCATCTTCAAAGTAAAATAAAGCACAGTAAAATAAGATAAATACAACTGAAAACTGTATTTATAAGACTGAGGTGGTTTATCTTTTTTAATAATGTATAACTGTTAACAATATTGTAGTTGCAGTTCCTGTTTTTCAGTAACTCTTAGTTTATCTTTAGACTGTAGATTAACTAAATTTGTTGGAAGAATCTGGTTTGAGTACAGCTTCCACATTGTTCTTTGAATGTAATAAGATCAGGTCTATGCATGCATGAACAGAAGAAACATGGATGTTAGACGCAAAGCACTGATACCTGTGCTATTCCTTCACAATGTTAGCTTCCATCACCTATGAAATGGAAAATTATCACCGAAGCCACTACATAGTTTTCTCTCATTGTTTTGGCTAATGCACTCAGCTACTGTTCCCATACTGTTTGCAAAAATAATTGGGTGTTTCTTTTTATGTTTTTTTTTTTTTTTATGTTTTCAGACATTAAAAAACACTGATTATGTGTGACTAAATGTAGAGCTTGATAACGTTATCAGTTTGAAAGTGGAACATCTAATAATCAAATTCCAGAATTTTATATTACAACACATAGTTTCAAAGATTAAATTACATTTTCTCCACTCAAATCCATAATACTTTTGACGGCTATTTACATATTAAATTCAACCTAATGATAGTGCCAGAAACTATGTAGTAATAAACAAAATATAGAATGAAAAACTTCTTAGCCATACCCATGTTATACATACAAACAATAAATTCAGTAAATTCATTAACATTTAATTTATAAGTATATTATTTTCAGTTCACTAAGCTTCTAAACTGCTTGCAGAAAAGTATTCAAAGGCTAATTTCCCAGACTAATGATTTTACGAGTGTCTGCTGTGAAGCACAGACACGTGCTTCACAGCTATAAAATCTAATTAAAATATACATGACTACAAAAACCAATAAAAAAATAAAAATACGTGGGGTGTTTCGCCAGCAGTGGCTTATTAAAGGTTCTGCCAAAGGAAAAACAATTACAGTACATGTAACAACTATTATGCATAATGTCTGCATGCTTTGCTTGGCAAAAAGAAAAGAGAAGCTGTGCACAGCTGGGTAGTAGTTATTTTTGATGCCCAATTACCTCTGTATGCAATCCTTTTTGCATACAAATCTCTTTTCTGTAACAGGGAATTTTTAGCTCCATGAAGAAAATACACTTTAAAAATTTGTTGTTCCATAATGCTGTACATTGTGATCATAGACTGGTTCAAATACTTTTCATTCACAGTCACACTTTGAGAAAGGCAGTAATCCACTTTAATGGCATCTCTAGACAGAATCTTATGTACGAAATTATGGAACAAAACATTTTCAAATAGTAGCACAATCTCACTCTGGGAATTTCTTTAATCTTCCCTGCCAACATTGCCACAGTGGTGCCAAGAAAAACTTGTCACACTTGTGATTGTATGCAAATGGTTTTAATTGCTGCTCTGACTACACATGTGGGCACGTTTGGACAGGAGCCTTTTTTTCTTTGTAGACATTTTCCAACTTCTAGAGATCAACATATCTGACTTACTTCAATGGTATGTTCTTTTGCCTTTCTCATTTTGAAGAGTGACTAAGAGTACATGATTTTAACAACTCAAGAAATTTAAACTTCCTCAACAACGATCAACAAATTAGAACTGACAAAAAATGCTTCAGTTATATTTATTCTATAGTGATTGGGAGGCAATAGGTGAGGCACTGATGATTTAGATAAAATAACCAACTCTGTTGCTTTTTACGGAGTTGGTTTTAAACTGAACATAGCTACTCTCATTTAGGTTTGAATGGTTTTAAAAGTGATAGAAGATAACAGTTCAGTTTTAACAAGTTTACTCATTTGTGACATTATGAGAATCAGAATTAACACTGGAAGAATGGTGATAAAACCGCTGACCTTGCAACTGCTGGATCTGAATTGAGTCAACTCTAACCCAAATAAATTCAAAGAATAACTCTTTAAAGTAATGATGACTCATGCCAAGTACACACACCACACTAGGACATGGGATCTAAAATCAACAGAATGAGACCGATAAAATGTTTTCTCTGGACAAGTAAAACATACTGACTCATACGTTTTCTCAATTCTGATGTGGTGATACCTTTAACCTGGAATTAATAAGAAGTTTTAACAAAAATTTTTGTGTTTATTTTACATCAGAAGTATGCAAAATGTGACTCTTGGCCTCATGGGGTGTTTTACGTACAGCAGCGACACTGATCCTGGTCCATCATCTGATTTTCCCTCCCTAATGCGCTCTGCTCCGGGGGGATATCACGAGGAACAACACACACGAATCTCTTTAGTGAGAATAAACAATCACACACACAGAAATAAACTTGTGTGCAGTTCTTATCTTTAGGTGCCTGAATGTGTTTTTATTTATAATTTTAGGGTATGAATGAGTTTTTTGTGCCCTTGTGGTTGTGTGTGTGCGTGGGTGTGTGTGTGTGTGTGCGCGTGTGTGTGTGTGCGTGCGTGCGTGTGTGTGTGTTGGGTCAAGGGGCTGGGAGAATGCTCTTTTCTCACTGATGAGTTCAGTTAAATAATGTCCTGAGTTGATCACCACCACAATGTTAAAACTTCTTTACCCTCCACAAACAACTGCCCATTCATCCACCACTACTAAGAACAAATCACTCGTCAATTCTTTCACATTACATATTAATCAGTCAATCCAAGGATTTGGAATCAATAACAATTGCTGCATTTTACCCAGTTTACTAGCACAATGTGTATAAAAGCCTTAAGCATACACACAGAGACACAAATACATTCACACAGCCAAATCAATTAGCTTTTATGATGAAGTGATCAAATGGAGGAATCAACAAGTGTCCCTTTAAGTCCAAAGAGTCAGAAAGGCCCTAATGATTGGCTCAAACAAGTCATGTGATCTGTCATTCCTGAGATGGGCCTCTCAACTACAGTTTTAGTTCATTTTAAACTAAAATAATCCAGGTCAACAAATATCAGAAAATAGTTTTTCTGTTATTTTTTTCTAACATAAAAGGTCTTGAACTCAAACTATTAAAAACACATCGATATCTTGAGATGAACTTAGATCATTTGCTGTGATTGGACATGGTAAGGATTGTGTCACACAGCTTGAATCCTACATATATATATGTACATATATATTTAGAGAGAGAGAGACAGACATGGACAAAGAAATTCATTACAAACTGTTTCAATCAAACATACAGAGACACAAACATTGAACTCATTTACTCACTGGATCTGCAGGCATTTCAGTAAAAGTTTGCTGCTCCATGAAGACGTGTAATCCTCAGCACAGTATGTGAGAGATCTTTTAAGTGAACATTGTCGTTAGCTGTCTAATATGTGTGTATGAGAGAGGAGAGACTAAGTGCTGGTTTTCAAATGTCCAAACGGCTACAGAATGTCGCTGTCACCAGATTCCCCCTTTCCTCCTGTGCACTCTCTCTCTCTCTCATCCCTTCCTCTCCTCCTCCTCTTCCCTCTCTATCGTCTCCCCTTCCCTACCTCAATCCACCCCCACGCTCCCCTTACTCCCTCCTTCGCCTTTGCCGCTGCACCCACCCTCACATAATTTCTATTCCTCCCACACTGCTGCCGGCTGACACACACACACGCACACACACACGCACTCAAGACAAACGTGTAGGCACTCCTGCAAAACCCCTCTTCATTCGGCAACACACACCCACACAAAATTAGCGCAAAGTTGAATGCGCTACCCTCAGCACTCTTCAGTTATCGGCTCAGTATGCCCCACACATGTCTGGAGAATAAACGGACAGTTTTGATGTCTAGGAGGCGGAGGGGGGTCAAAAAAAGCAAACAGACAAAGAGGAGGAGGGGGGATTGAGTGAACGGCGCAATGTTTCATTCTGAAAGACAGAGACTGACAGCTAAGACAGCTACCTGCAGAAAGCGCTACGTGTTAAAAAGTGGCTGCATTCCTCAACATGCCTTGACACACAGTGGAGGTACTCACCCCAACACTTTCTACCACACACACACCCCTGCTGTCTGCCCTTAACCTGGCCCAGGGGTGATGACAGCGAATGTAGCACCACTCAATGACACCGACTGCTGATAAATAACCAGCAGTCAAGAGGCGTTTACTGGCAATCAACAGGGACAGAATGTGTTTTCACAGTATTATAAACATAAACAACCTACAGGTGAAAACAGATGTTCACATATTTTGACTGAAAAAGACAGTTTTTTTTTCTCTCTTTCTCACGTTAATCAAGCTAAATGTTACCTGTTTTAGGTCGATTAGTATTATCAAACATATTTCTATCTATCTAATAATTGCCAGGTAACTCCATTTCACCAGACATGTAATGCTGTCTAACTTTTTCAGAAAGCACATGATGGAAAAACAAATCTTCCTACTTCTACGCAAACAGCCACTTGTGAATGCAGGATATTCTAAAAGATACAGGAAGTTTCTGCGCAGCACAGAACAATGTTTTAGTCCCCAGAAATGCT
This sequence comes from Poeciliopsis prolifica, assembly GCF_027474105.1. Taxonomy (NCBI): domain Eukaryota; kingdom Metazoa; phylum Chordata; class Actinopteri; order Cyprinodontiformes; family Poeciliidae; genus Poeciliopsis; species Poeciliopsis prolifica. The sequence continues at coordinate 6,817,511 of NW_026562391.1, read as the reverse complement.
AAATGCATTAATCATTCAATTTGAGTTTGTTTGAACAGTAACCAGCCCCACTATAACCCAATTGTGTGGCTTATTATTCATACAAATAACATGCATGACTTTCTTACAAGTTATATTTGCGCATTTGACCTCTGAGTGATTAGTATTGCTTAATGTTATTTGCCAGTCTTCCTTGTGTGAAAACTTAACACACGTGGGACCAATTCAGCACAAGTTTTATATCAAGCACATGAACATTTTTTGTTGTTTTTGTTATTTGTCATGTTGCCCTTTGAAAAAGTTAATTTAATTAGCTGCCTGAAAGGGGATGGATATGTTGTATTGGTGAGGCGCAATATTTGCACTCTAATGTATTTATCCTTTACTTTCTTTTTCATCCCAATGAAATAACTCAAAGTCTGTTAAAAAAAATCTGACAAAATTAATACAGAATGAAGTTTTCAAGTGATGTTTTCATAAACTTGGGGAAGGTAAAAGCCACCCAAACCAACATTGCTGTACATAAAAAAAATTATTGCTACCTAAACCTAATAACTGGTTATGTCAAACCTGGTGGCCACCCTCTTCTTTGCAAGTTAAGTCAATCAAATTAAATGCTTTGGGAGATATGAACAACCTGTTCAAAGTCTTGCTGCAGCATTTTGTTTCAATAAAGTCTGGACTGTGGCTTGGCAACTCTCTTTTTTGGGGGGGTTTGGCTTTGGTGTGTTGATGTTTAGGAAGTTGGCCTTGACAGTGTACTTACGTTGAACAGTAAAATTAAGGCACAGTTAAGTCTGAAGTAAAAACAGAATGAAATAATTAAATATAACATGAAAAAAATCAAACATAACAGAAACACACTAGAATATTTACACATTCGACAATGTAACAGATTGCACATATTTTGCCTTATTAGCTCATCAGTTCACAGAATAATTTCCCCAAAGTCACCCATGACATTAATGACAATCTAGAATGTTTTTTCAATACTGGTGCCGATACCGATATTATCGGATTGATGCAGCTCTATTTGTTACCCTTTCCAAATAGAGGTCAGTGACTTTGTATCTGATCTGTTCTTGTATTTCTTTAGCACGTGATGTGTGGCTTGTTGACGTATTTTATCCTGTTTTATGTTGTCAGACAGTTCCTAATAAAATAATTTCACCATCACATCTGAAAGCTTCTAAATGTGTGCATACAGTTAGGGCCAGAAATATTTGGACAGTAACACAATATTTGTGAGTTGGGCTCTGCATGCCACCGCATTGAATTTGAAATGAAACCTCTACAACAGAATTCAAGTGCAGATTGTAACGTTTAATTTAAAGGGTTGAACAAAATATGTGATAGAAAATGTAGGAATTGTACACATTTGTTTACAAACACTCCACATTTTAGGAGCTTAAAAGTAATTGGACATATAAACATAACCCAAACAAAAAGTTTTTTCTCAATATTTTGTTGCGAATCCTTTGGAGGCAATCACTGCCTTAAGTCTGGAACCCATGGACATCACCAAACGCTGGGTTTCCTCCTTCTTAATGCTTTGCCAGCCCTTTACAGCCGCAGCCTTCAGGTCTTGCTTGTTAGTGGGTCTTTCCGTCTGAAGTCTGGATTTGAGCAAGTGCATGCTCAATTGGGTTAAGATCTGGTGATTGACTTGGCCATTGCAGAATATTCCACCTTTTTGCTCTCATGAACTCCTGGGTAGCTTTGGCTGTATGCTTGGGGTCATTATCCATCTGTACTGTGAAGCGCCGTCCGATCAACTTTGCAGCATTTGGCTGAATCTGGGCTGACAGTATATCCCGGTACACTTCAGAATTCATCCGGCTACTCTTGTCTGCTGTTATGTCATCAATAAACACAAGTGACCCAGTGCCATTGAAAGCCATGCATGCCCATGCCATCACGTTGCCTCCCCATGTTTTACAGAGGATGTGGTGTGCCTTGGATCATGTGCCATTCCCTTTCTTCTCCAAACTTTTTTCTTCCCATCATTCTGGTACAGGTTGATCTTTGTCTCATCTGTCCATAGAATACTTTTCCAGAACTGGGCTGGCTTCTTGAGGTGTTTTTGGGCAAATTTAACTCTGGCCTGTCTACTTTTGGAATTGATGAATGGTTTGCATCTACATGTGAACCCTTTGTATTTGCTTTCATGGAGTCTTCTCTTTACTGTTGACTTAGAGACAGATACACCTACTTCTCTGAGAGTGTTCTGGACCTCAGTTGATGTTGTGAACGGGTTCTTCTTCACCAAAGAAAGTATGCGGCGATCATCCACCACCGTTGTCTTCCGTGGACGCCCAGGCATTTTTGAGTTCCCAAGCTCACCAGTCAATTCCTTTTTCCTCAGAATGTACCAGACTGTTGATTTTGCTACTCCAAGCATGTCTGCCATCTCTCTGATGAATTTTTTTCCTTTTTTTCAGCCTCAGGATGTTCTGCTTCACGTCAATTGAGAGCTCCTTTGACCGCATGTTGTCTGGTCACAGCAACAGCTTCCAAATGCAAAACCACACACCTGGAAACAACCCCAGACCTTTTAACTACTTACTTGATTACAGGTTAACGAGGGAAAGGCCTTTTGAGTTACTTGCAGCCTTTGGAGTCCATTGTCCAATTACTTTTGGTCCCTTGAAAAAGAGGAGGCTCTGCATTACAGAGCTATGATTCCTAAACCCTTTCTCCGATTTGGATGTGGAAACTCTCATATTGCAGCTGGGAGTGTGCACTTTCAGCCCATACTATATATAAATTGTATTTCTGAACATATTTTTGTCAACAGCTAAAATAACAAAACCTGTGTCACTGTCCAAATATTTCTGGCCTTAACTGTATATGGACGTGGATCCACATACCCTCTGTACTTTCTGTGTCAGTTCCTCACTAATGAGCTGAATGCCAGCTTGTTGCTCATCGGAGCTCGTTAGAAGAGCGAGCCAACACTTAGAACCCATTTACCCCCCACCACAATCACCACACAAATACACACACAAAACCAACCCCCCAGCCCCCATACACAGCACAAAGCTCTCTCTGTTTGTGAATATTACCGCATGTGCAGCAAGAGAAAAAGGCCTAACAGCAGGAAGAAAAGAAGTAGAATAGATGCAGCAGGAAGAGCTAAGAAGAAAAAAAAATCACTTTGACGTAGGATGACGATGGGAGATCTAAAACTCAAGCAAACTATGTGCAGTTTAACCTTGCAGAATTGAATGTTTCCAACAGAGCTGATAACGGTGACACAAAGGGGATAAAATAATCTAAAATTTGGCAACAGCGTACAAAACAAATAGGCTTGAGGTTGAGGTCAAATATTCGCAATAACCTGTGTAACTGTAGAGCTGCTGCGCTTCCTTACATGTCACCATCTGACTGTTAGCCTCTGCAAGTAATTTGTGAAATCTTTTCACAGTAGACTCTCAAACAGCTTACTTTTAACAAATTCTTTACAAAAAGAAGTAGTACAATGTACGTTAAAGCTGAGCAGAAATAAATAAAAGCTTCTCTGAAGAAGACCCAATCTTTTTCTCAAAAGTGTAAACACCCCTGGTAAAATCCAGAATAGAAAGTCTGAAAAACTATTTCCAAATGCTATCCAGTTTTGAATATGAGACACACCTCCAAGTTTGCCTCAACACAGGTTTTAGCCCTCCTTCTGGCACTTAATTTCCTGTTGCAGTCAACCAAAGAATGACAAAAATGTATGGAAAAAAAATAAAAACGTCACAACTGAAGCAGCCGTGGTGAGTTTGACTTGTCTGCTCCCAGGGTGCCCCCCCACACCACTAAACAGAGGAAGCATTTAACTGTGCTCTGATTTCTATCTCGGGGCCAAAGCAACTGTTATGAAAAGAGCCTCAGATGGCAAGACTCTCCTTCAGACATAAACACACAGATAAGACTTTGTGACAACAACACTGCAATTTATGCTCTTAGTTCAGTATTAGTCTTATAGTTATATTTTAGAAAAAAATAATTCAATGGAAAATCAAAACAGATTAATCTAATAGTAGCAATGTCTATCTCACCATCTGAGTACCAAAATACACAGGTCAAATCTTAACTTTATGAAACAAGATCTAAATAGGCACATTGTTAGGGATATCTCATGGTTCTCAAATGACTGTACTCCAGGTCATTTCTTGAAGATAAAAAAGGAGAAAAATAATCATTTCTGTGACAGTAGAGCCATATAACGCTGAGTCGAGTTGCACACGTGATCCAGTGTCTAAGTTCAAGTCCGGTAATTCAGTTTGTCACATTATTTATTTCAGACCCATAACTAAAGCTGGAAACCAATGTAGGGTTTTTTCCTTGGCGTCAGTTGAAACTAAATGAAGCTTCAGATGAGATTTCAAACTTTAAGGATCTAAATACCAATAAGATCAGTGACTAGAATACGAGGAAAACAACTGATTCAAACGATTGATTCCTAACATTTCAAACCAGACTGCTCATTCCTCTCCGACCTTTGACATCAACAAGTCCTTCTCGCTAACGTAGCAAGAGCTCACTGGATACTTTCTAAATTTTCTGAACATTATCCAACAATTTGAGGGACAATACAGAGTGAAACTCAATTTCCGTACATGATAAAGCAGGGAGGGGATTTAAGTGTTTAATTGAAACCATCAGTTTTCCGATAGTAGTAATGATGTCCTGAGAAGACATTGCTGAGCACCAAGAAGACTTCATGAGGGAGAGGCCTTTTTAATCTAAGAACGCAAACTGGAAGGTCCAATCACCGGAAAAGAAAAAGACTATCTTCTTGGATAATTTGTTTCTAAACATCTATACAAATTCTTCAGCAACCAAACTTAGTGTCATTCTGTCGCAAAAAAGCAATGCTGAATGCTTTTCTTTCACTGACAGATTTTGTTAGCTTTTATTATGTTTACTCTTTCTATGTTAGCGTTCACTGTCTAGCAAAAAAACAAACAAACAAACAAAAAAAATACCCAAACACAAAGTTTGTGTGAGTGTGAATGTTGCTCACCTCCAAGTTGTCCAGGGAGCGGGCCATGCTGAGGCGTTTGGAGCGCCCAAAGGACCGTCTGGCTGAGGAGCGCTGCGGCAGAGGAGGGAACCCCATCGTCAAGCCGCGAAACCGACCGCCCTAGAGCCAAGACAATAAAATTAAGTTCAGTTTATGTGCTATAACAGAGGTCACAATAAACAGCTGTTTGTCAAATAATGACAAACCGCAGGAGATCATAGGAGGGTGAATAAGAACCAGTGGTAAGAGGCCTTTTTTAATATTTTAACAAAGAAAGAAATTATTAATGATTTCAGAGTCTTGAAAAAAGGACAATTTAAGTTTCTTCAAGTACCACGTAAAAAAATCTTTTTGTCTTTAGCGTCAAGCTATTTTTCCAAATAATTACCAATTATCAATTGGTAATGAATCACAAGCTGTTTTTCAGTTGACCTGGTAATAAGTATGCAGGCCAACTAGACATGTTTGACTGGATGAAAAAATTTGAAATAGAGAAATGTTGCTAATCCCAATAAATTATGTTGCAAAAGCATGAACAAAAATAAAAGACAAATACATAGCAGGTTGACTGTTTTTACATGACCAAATCATTCACTTATTTATAAAGTGCTTTAAAAACAAAAAGGCAACCAAAATGTTGTACAGGTCAATCAGAAAATACAAAGTTAACAATAAACAATATAATCGGCAGTAAAAGAAAATATAAAAGAAGAAAGGGTCAGGGATTTGTGGAATTAAAAGTCATCTTGAAAAGGTAAGTCTTTAAAAGATCTCATGGAAACAGGGAGATTGTTCCCGGGGTTAGAACATGGAGCCGAAAAGGCTCCGTCTCCACACAGGTGGATAGCTTGGACGACTTCACTCAGAAATATAATTTGTTACACATGAGGGTAAATTTTTTTTGCTACTATTTCAATTTAAACAAGAATAAAATGTAAAATTATATTTGGATAATTGGAAGGAGTGATTTCCATTTTCCAGGCACATTCCAGTGTGGCATTTTATAGCACAATCAAGTTTTGGCTTCAGTTTTTATAAAAATGCTGTACATATCAAAAATAACTAAGAGGAAATATAGCCGTATTTAATGCCTTGATATTTTATTTAAGAAGACCCTTTCTGATATTCCCCTTTAGCATGTCAAATTAATCTTCATGAAGCCGTTCCTTTGCAGCATGAGCTCAGCAGACTTTCAGTTCCACCAGGTGTTTTCTGCTGCCTGTAGTGTGGAGGAAGTACACAATCCTCATTTGAAAATTTAATATGGCTGCCTTACATGCAACCTTTGCAATAATTACAATAATTACTCCAATTTTTATTGTAATTATTGCAAAGGTTGCATGCATGTAAGGCAGCCATATTAAATTTTCAAAAATATAGATTGGCCGTATTAATTTACAAATCCAACTTGTATTGGAACTTGAAACTACAGAACATTCTCATTCTCATTCCTGAATGACAGTTTTGACTTACGAAATAAACACAATGAAGCTGAACAACTGCTTATTTATATGTTGATTAGTAATTATTTCATCCATGTTTACCTTCCGAATCAGAGCAGCACAGGCTCCCTAGGCTTAGCTAATTGGTATTACATGACTGACTGTTTAATAGATTGATATTTCAGGAGAAAGGTACCAACAAATGTGTCTGCTTCTGTATGTTTTGAGCACATTTTTTCACCTACATGTTACATTCCTCATGGCACATGCAGGCATATAAAGTACTTCTGTGTGCCTTCTGTGACAGCTGTTAAATCAATCCCACAATCCAAATCCAATGATGCAAAGCATGTTGCACAAAAAGATCAAAACGGCTACATCTTTTCACAGTCTATGTCTGTGTTTGGCGATACGATGAATAAAGAAGTGGAGCATGCTAAAAACATTAAAACATTACGATGTTTGCAGAGGTACTGGCCTGGAAAACAGCTCATTGGAATTAGAGCCCAAAATCCGTGCAGAAAGTTGCTGCCATAAACTGCCTCACCTGGGAGCATCAGTCACAGGGGAAAGAACATTTACTATCTGAAGCCATTTAACAGTGACGTCATGTCACTGAGGACTGCTGTAAATCAGAGGAGACAGGTACTAATCAAGTGTCACACTGACAACTGTTGCATTTGTCAGTGCAGAAGCACAGAAATGACCTGTCATGTCTCTGAACTTCCACAAGTAACATCTGCCTTATATCCTCGCACTATAGGAGACAGCATAGCGGAGTGGGCCCCGGGTGATAGCAGGAGATACGTAATTAAAAGACGCTGACAGGTTTGAGAGGACAGACGCGAGCTGAATCAAACCGCCTGTTTAGGAGGCGGTCGCTGCATTTCATCAGGCATCGCCAGTGGTGTTGCCTGGATACCGAGTCAACCCTACATCTGTGCGTGTGTGCGTTTCCGCGCACATTCAGATAATGAAGATTCAAACGCTTGATTAAATGCGTAGGCGCAAACACTCTGACGTGACCTTTTTTTTTGTTTGTTTTTAACCCAATTAGTCTTACATGAATACAAGATAAAAAAAAATCCAAAGACATTTAAAGGAGAAGCACAAACTGGGGTTAAGAAGATAAGTGGTAGAGAGCAGGGGTTGTTTTGGTTGGCACAGGAGACAGGAGACTCTTTCTCTTTTTTTTTGTTAAAAAAAAAAAGAGAAAGTTTCTGAGGAAAATTTGTAGCAAAATACTCCACATAAAATCTAAAAATGATTGCAGCAAGTTAGGTTAACAGCTACCCCATTAAAACACAATCATTATGAGTATGTTTAACACTTTTTTATGACTCAGGATGTATCTGACAATTTAGAAATGAATAACCAAATTGCAAAACCAATTCATTGAATAACTATTGATTGTTTCAGAAACATTCAGATCAGTTCTTTGAATCAGTATTACCAGCGGTCAAATTTAAGTCATGCCACAAGCATGGCATGTGGCTTTTCACTTGCAAAACTTTGTTGAAGTGAAACAAACACAAATTGAGGCTATTTAGACTTCAGTCGTGCGTGATCTTCAAACATGACCATGTTTCACTGTTAACGGACCTTGAAGGATAAACAGGAAAGTTGTTGGGTGTGCAGGAAGCCAGCAGAAAAAGAGAGACAGTGCCACCATGTGTTAAACAAAGAGCAAACATTAAGAGACAGACAGCTACAAGCAAACGCTCTCTATTAATTAGTGAATCAGTATGATAAATCTGGTTTCATTAATACCAGAGAGTATTGAGCCACAGAAGGATGAGGACTTTATTCTGAAAACATCACGGCTTCTTTACCAGTTCAGTCTGAGGGCATTGTTCAGAAAGGTTAACGTCTATCTTCCTGCTCTTATCAGTTTCTATACTTCGCCTTGGTATTGTTAACACTTCCTCAGATTGTCCCCACTCCCAGGATCCCTCCCAACCAATCAGCTTAAAGATGAGAATTATCAGCTTCTCTTGGTTTTAATGGAAATGTAGGATTTGTCCTACATTTAACTTTAAGGGGCAAGGAGTGGTTAAAAAAAAAAAAAAAACATGGTAAAAAAAAAAAAAGCTTACCATTTTGCAATCAAAGTAGCAATCGAGCTTATAGGCAAGCCTGACAAGATTTTTTAAAAATGGGATATTTCACTAGCAGAAATACTGTCCAAGTTCAATTTATTTAATATGCTTTTAATAAGAAGCCAGAAAAAGTGGAGCAATGATATTAGCTTTCAAAGACAGCCTGCCATTCCCTCCACCTGTTGCTCTCCATTAAAGAGAAAGACAGAGGTAAATATCAGTTCAACAGGCATTTGAATAATGCTACTAAATGTAGCCGTTGTTTGTTATAAATTTTTGCAGTCTGTGAGTCAAGCAAAACTACAAAAATAAACAGATAACAGAACTGTAGAAATCACACACGAATAATGTATGCAACTCTAAATGATTGCAATACTCAATACTCAAAGCACCCCTACAAATTTTCCTCAAGCTGCCATGGTGTGTTTTCAGAAAATCCAGAGACTGCCTGGGGTCATGCTGAAAGTTAAAATTTCACATCAATACCATCGGCAAAAGCCTGAGCCAAAATGGTTTCTTAGGACTGGGATAAGTCCATGAACTCGAGTGCATATCAAACTGTGCCACAGTTGAAGGTCAGACTAAATGCTGCCATGCAAGAAAACAACGATTCCAAGCACAGCAGCAGTAATTGTATAACCTGATGACAAAAATAAAACTATCAAAGTGTTTTCATGACCTAAAACCAACACCTCAAAGTGTTTCACATGACATAGCAGGACACTAAGAAAGCAAACAAACATTCTTGAACAAAAGCAAGCCTGAAGAAGAAATGACACTGTATCAGAAATCAAATGTTATTGCAACTAAACATGAGTCTCTAGATCAAATGAATCTCTGGGTGTTGGTGTTTTATTTGTATTGCTTTTTTTTTTGTGGACTCCATAATGTGATTTTTTTATTTTTTATTTATTTGAGCACATAATGTGATTATTAATACTTTCATCTCCATGGTCAAACATGGTTGGGGCAGCATAATGCTGAGGGGAAAAGCAAGGACACTGAAACTGATCAGAGTTGATGAAAAGATGAATGGAGCTACAGACAGGGTATTAAAGGAAGAAAATTTGTTGGAGGCTGTGATAGAGTCGTGTATTCAATGGCGTAGTGAAAGTTCAGATATAATAATCTGCAACTAGATTTGACAAAAGAGGATTACATACACTATCTGACTGAGCTTTAGCCATTTGGCAAAGAAGAATAAACACAATTTTGGACTTTGGATGTGCAAATCTGGTAAAGACATGAAACAAAAGACTTCACAAAATATCGACTCACTTTTTAGATTTTGTTTGAAAATACATTTGCATTAATTCCCTTATCTTTCTCAATCTGTGTGTTACTTTGTATTTGTCTTTCAGATAAACTGCCATCTGTCAGTAAAAGATAGCAGAGTTGTACAAATTCAAAAGTATTAATATTTTTACCACACACTGTGTTCTGGTAAAATCAAAGAAAGTAATAGAGGGTTTATGTATTTCTGAACATGAAAGTACATGGAAACATTCTGCCTAAGCATCTTTACAGGCAGGAGGTGAGATTATGGGGCATAGTCCAACTGGATAGTTGTGTCTTTTTCTGCTTCTTCTTCCTTTTGTACAAAAACATATAAAAAGTCAGCAAATTTAGCTTAATGAAATTGCATAATTTGAAATTCTATCACTTTGACAAATCTGCTCGATTGCAGAAGACAGGTGGTTTTCAGGTGATAACAGATGTCTGCTTAGTGCATAATTCATGATCTGATACAGGAGCACAGAGGATAAATAACTTATCCATCCACTTTTACCAAGTCTGGCAACTAAGCCACCATTATGTGCTGCTATAAGCCTATTTTCTGAGGTAAAAGTAGCATTTTTAAATCGAGACTTTTAATGTCTGAGAAAAAGATGCGACATTTAGTGTGTGGTGTGAGAAGAGGACGGAAAATGCAGAGTGAGCGGCATGAATTTATAGTCTCAATAATATGCAGCCTTGAACGCTCTCTAGACATAGTAAATTTCCACGACAGGAATGTGTGATGTGGGGGAGCGACCTGTGACCAGGCTTTCTCATCTCACAGTCACTTTTAACACAACTATCGCAATGTTCAAAAACTGACTCTGTTCAAAGAAAATTTGTCTCCGGTTGATACTTGTGAAATAAACTGAATGAAATGCGAGCAGGAAAAGTGATAAAAGTCTGACTTGTGCTGATATTTTCTATTTTACTAGCTTGATTAAAGACGTACCTTTTTCTCTCCCTCCTTTGAGTTCACCTCTCGTTTTTTCTCTCTTTCGGCTCGCTGTGCTCCATTGCGCTCCCGGTCTCCGGCGCCGAACAGTTTCTTGGCCCACTCGTCTTTCTGAGCAGCCAGCCGGTGGCTGTGGAGATGTGCAGGAGGGGGAGGAGGAGGAGGAGATGGTGGATGACTGACACCAGGTGGGTGCATGCGGTCCCCTGGGGCCAGCGGGGCCCGGTAGCGGTCGGCAGGGATCTTATTCATGGGTGGGGGCAGGGTGCTGCAGTTGGCTGATGACCATCCGTCAGTGGACTCGGCGTATGACTCTTGATCGCTGCTCAGACCCTGAAAGTGGCTGTGGTGGTGCTGGTGCTGCTGACGCCAGTCTCTCAGCACATGGACTGGCAGCCACCTCTGAGGCTCTACTCCTACTCCTCCTCCTCTTCTGTCTCCTCCCCCCATAGCTCCACCCAGCTTCCTCGCCGGGTAGTGATGCACATTGAGTCCTTGTGAGAGTCTGCTTGGCAGGTCAGGGTGAGCCAGCGGGAGAGGGTGAGGGAGGTCAGCGAGGTGCGGGTCGTGGAGGTAGTGACCGTTTCTCAGCATCGGAGGAGGAGGGGGAGGTGGAGGGGGTGGGAGGCGGCGGCTCCAAGGATGGGGCTCCAGGCCTGCTGAGAGGAGGGCGGGCTGTCCCACTGGCGGGCCCCAGACATGTGGTTGTGACTGGGAGGGCCCCCGAGATCCACCAAAAGGACTCGGTTGCTCTTCTCCTCGGGTAAAAAGTTGCCGATTCCACTATCGCTGTTGCTGCTGGTGCTGTGGTTCTGTTGGGCGTCGTTGTCTGGATCGTGGAAGGCGCGGGCCCGGACCCCCTCGATGTTATCCCCCATGTCTCGGTAGAGGACAGAAACAAACTGGAGTAGCGGCTGAGAACTGGGCGGGAACTCCAGGCAGCCTCCTGTGTCTGGGTCGGGGGTGCACTCAAAGCCAAACCTCCTGGCCACCCCTAAATGGACCTGTCCATACGACAGACACAATGCTCAGTACTTACACTTACAGGCACTGGTTATTAACGTCCCAGAAAACATCTCAAGCTTCATGGATTTTTGGGCATTGGGACATTTATGTAATCTTTATTGTATAGATTACATAAATATTTTATAGATTTGCTTAAGTACAAATATTTCTTTCACATTAAAACCACGTGCTATCATCTGACAGATGAAATAAATGTGATGGAAGGAAGATTTAAAAAAAAAATAGATGTATAAATAAAAATAAAGTATTGGAGTCATGACTTTGTAGCAAGGAGAAAGCATTTGTTAAGTCACATGACACTAGGTTTGCAGTTTGCAACAAGCCATTTAAGGAGCCCAGCAGATGAGGAAAAGGTGCTCAGACTCAGTTCAGATGAGTCCAAAATTGAACTTCTTGGCATGCGGAACTTTACGTGGAACGAACAACACTGAGACAAAACCGAGAGTGAAACGTTCACCTTCTACCATTAAAAAAACAACTCTATCTTTACCCAGCTCCAGTCCAAAATCCAAACAAGAGTGCAGACCTGAAAATTGACGTACACAGCCACTCTTCAGTTAGAAGTGCCTGAAGTCCTCGTCAGGCACTCTTTCTAACTGAAGAGTGCCTGATGTAAGTTTTACACGACAATGTTAAAAGTTTCATTCTGGCCCAGAACACTTACAGCTAAAAGCAGTTACAAACTCATCTTCTTTTTCAGATATTTCTTTGTTAAACTCTGTGTAAACCCTGCCTCATTTCCCTTTGCTGCAGTTATGTACTGCTTTGTGTTCCTGTTTCACATCAAAGTGATGTATTGCAACACAATGTGAAAATGTTCAAGAGGCGAGTGAGTACTTCTCCAAAGTACTGTTTTGATATTGTAGATCTTCTTGTAGATCTTTAAGAACCTTAAGATTCCTCCACAGAAGAGGGAAGTATGGCCTCCCTACTTGGGCTGCTACCCAATGACGAGACACCAGATAAGCGTAGAAAATGGACGGTCTTTAAAGACATTCTTACACTGATATTATTTAGCAGCCCTTCTTTAGTTTAAAATGTAAAAGCATTGTCCATGGTCAAAAATACTTCAGCATCACTGAATTACCTGGTGATGACATAGTTCTGGATCCACGATGAACACGTGACATGATGTCCTTAAACTCCCTTCGTCGTCTCGCCCGTTGCTGAAGTGGCGATCGTCGTGGTCGTCCGTGGCTTGCATGGTTACCAGTCCGAAGAATCGCCGATCATCAGGACAACAGGCGCTGAAGGCGAGTTTTTCTGCAGGGTAGGTGGCCAAGACCTGACCTCTGTCGCTGCACAGGAGTACGCTGTCATGCATGACCTGTTAGGATGTAATGTATTCATTTTACTGCCGTGTAAACAAACGAAGTTCACACATTTACAAAGTGTAGTTAAAAAACACCTTGTTTCAGTTAGCCATTTAGGTTTTATATACAAACAGAAATAATTGTCTGATTCACCTCAACCCTTTAAAGGTAATGGGCAAACGAATTTTTATAGAACTAAAATAATTTCACTCATGTAAATTCATTTAGGCTTTCAAGAGTCATTCCTTTTCCAAGCAGGAAAAGCACTTAAAAATTAGAAATGGGTTTGAATTTTTTTGTGCATTTCTTTCTTGTCAACACCAACTATCATCACATTCATCATCCTACAGAAGCTCAATACTGTGTGCAGGTCCATGCAGACGCCTGCAGACCAATGCAGCTACCCGAATCACTTGCTTAACTGTGGACGATGACGCTGGTTAACCAGCATATTCTAATGTATGATAGGTTACAGCCTTGAGTCTTTTTTTTTTTTTTTTGCTTGAGAACATTTTAATCAATCTTTTTCCAACTGAAGATGACGGCTTTAATCAGATAGTTGAAACGTGGACACAGCTGACTGTGCAGCAACAAAAATAGTTTAGTTTCTCATCAACCTGCTAAGGGACATTCATTTAATTGCTAATGAGAATATATGTCTGTATTGGAGCCTGTATGTACAATTTCAAGCTGGTTTTGAGCAGAGAAAGTCTACAGCAAAGTCAAATATGTAAATACAACTCTTTTTTCCTTGAGGTTTTATGCAACAAGTGGAAAAAAAAAACAATTAAAAATGTATCTAAGGCAGATAACTAGAAGAGTCAAGTCCACCTTCATGAGGACCAATGAATGAATCTTCTGCTCGGCCCTGAGGCGCCTCATGCTCCCTCTGATGGCTTGCAGACTGTCATTCTCCAGGTTGGTTCCTGTTGAGGCGAGCTCGATGGAGCCGAGATACCCAACAATCATCCCAACGTTAAGGATTCCCTCGCTGGGCTCAAGACCAAAGTCAGCACCTTCTCCAACATCCATATCTTGCTCTTCGTGGTGGTGAATGTGGAGGTGACGGAAGTCGGACTCCAGGAAGACAGAGTCATCATTCAGCACCTGGGCCATCTCCTCCTCAGAGAGCAGGTTGGGGTTGCTCTGGGTACAGGAGGCATTGCGGTAAGGGTTGAATTCCGGATCGGACATCTGACGCGGCTTTGAGGATGAGCTCACCCCGGGCCTGTCCTTGTCCGAGCTGCTGGAGGAGTGGCTGGAATTTTCAAAGATCATGTTGAAGATTCCTCCAGATTGCAACTCGGCCACCACCTTCTCTGCTCTGTTGATGCCAAGCTGCTTGGAATCCAGTTTGGGCTTGTACCAGCCTCCTTTTGTTCCACAGCCTGACCGGCCATTATTGTTGCCCACACCATTATTGTAAAAGACATCCAGCTCGTCATCACTGGAGCAGGAATCCAGGTAGGTTGCCGTCATCGCATTACTGCTGTGATGGCGACTGCCGGCGGCCCGTTGAGGGTGGCGCCGGTGGCGCTCGCCCTCAGCAATGACCAGCTTTAAAATGCCAGAGCAACGTCCAATCAGTTTGACGACATCTTCGTGCGATGCCTTGGAGACATTTATGTCATTGACAGAAAGGATGCAGTCTCCTGAGCGCAGCCCCACGTAGTCTGCAGGACTTCCTTTAAGGATGCAGCTGAGGACACAAGGACTTTGGCCTGTCAGCGTGAAGCCGTACCCTGTTCTTCCTCTCGCAACCTCCACAGCCTGAATGCGGCCATACTGGACGGTGGACGCGAGCTGGGGAGGCTGAGGGAACGTCAGCCCACTTCCAGCACAGGGGCGTCTCTTGGACGACGAATCCACCTGCCTGGACATTGTGCCAGGAAACCTTCTCTTTTCCATTGATCGGACGGGGTTTCAATTGATCATTTCACATCCTTGGTTTGAGACACATTCAATGTCTTAACAGCTGGGCTGCTATGAAAAGATGAGCAGCAGCTCAGAATGCAGCACATGGGTGAGAAGCAAGACTCAAGCTTTAACACGGCTTTGTGAGTGGTCCCATCATGATGTCAGTCCTTCCTCCTGGCGAAAGACACCTGAAGCAGAGGAGGAGAACAAAGAATTCAGTCATGAGATTATTTTCAGTATTTCATAATAGAAGTGCATCTAAAAAAATGTTCTGTATTTTATTAAAATTTTATACATTTCTTGATATAATCCTTTGCTATTTTTAAATAGTATGCCTGTGTAAGTAGATGTGCATGCACATTTTATCAGATGTAAGCCACAACTAAATAAATTAGCATTTTAGGCCAAGCATTCATATATTCAGATTCATATAGACGAACTGTAATTACTCCATTCATCTACAGAGGATGAGTGTAATAACTGTTTACTTATATTTAGAGATAGTGGTGATAGGAGGAGACTGAACTCCAGGTAAACCTAGGAGTTCTGTGACGACGTCAGGCTAGTTTTTTTAAAACTTCCGGTTCAGCTTTTGAAGTCTGATTGCTTAGTTTATGTTAGGCAGCTCGAGCACGTTGACTTCATCAGCTGAGCATTCAAGTAGAATAAAACTACAGCCGTAAACGGCTACAGGCGAGACAAATTGTTGTCGTGACTTCACTCGCACGGCTTTTTTAAATTCTCTCGCGTTAGTTTCAAAAACTTTCCTCCTTCCCGTTCAGTTGCCTGCAGTCCAACCGTGGCGTTCACCCACCCGTGCTGGAAGCTCGAGGTCCCGCCTCTTTTTGTTCCACAACTTTGGAATGTCGGTTTGTTGCCGCGGCAACGCACGTGTACACAGATCCTTCCCGCTCCGTCATTGGCTGTCCCCGGCTGCCTTTCAACGCGCTCGCGCTGATAAACCGTCTTCCCCCGAGAAGTTAGCCTGAGAAATCACGAGTTAAAACTTCTAACGGTAACGGATTCCACAGGTGTCAAAACCCCGCCAGCCTCGCTCTCCAGGAGCTGCGCTTTTGTGTCATTGTGTCGCGTCTTTATTTAGAAAGCAGAGTGGGGGGAAATTTACTCTACAGTAACGAGAACAGCTGGGGTTATAAAAAAAAAAAACCGTCTGAGTCGGGATGGCCAAGTTAAAGAGGTGCATGCAGTTTTTTTTTTCTTCCTCCCTTAATGTTCTGACAAATACATTTGCACCAGCGGGTTCACTCACGCGTTGGTTTAAAACGAGACTTACGTGTCTGTGTCCAGCGGTCATGCTGCTCGGAGACATCCCGTGGTTCTGTCGCTAAGGTTTGTTAGGTAAACTCTGAGGCGATGGGTAAACAAAAGAAAAAGACTACACCATCTGGCGAAGTGGCCTCACAAGAGGAGGAGGAGGAGGTTTGGGAGGAGGTGTGTTCAGAGTGGGCAGCGAGGAAAAGGGCGTGCAGACGTGTTGGGACCCCCGACTAAAGCAAGGACTAAAGCAAGGACATTGGCAGGATGACTTTCTGTTCACTGGTTTCTATGCAGGCCAGATTTGGTCTTTAATAACATTTTATATTGCACAAGAGACTTTCTGAATCAAACTGATCCATTTCCCAGTCGTTCCAGTGTTTTACTTTCTAGCATGTTGAATAGTGCTTGTTAGAGACTGCTGATGGTACATACCAGGACCCAACCAACTACTCAGTTCATGTACTTTGTAGTGCATTGATTTTTCAGTAGACTTGCACTTTTGTTGCAAAAATCTTGAATGGAAATAATATTGAAATATCCCCCTCTATAATGTTTTCCTTTTTTTAATGTAATTACTTGTCAATTATAGATTTCATAGGGTAGCAATTAGCAGTGTGGACCTAGACAACCAAACTGAACTAGTTTGACAATATATATATATATAATATACACATGGGTGTGTGTGTGTGTGTGTGTGTGTGTGTGTGTGTGTGTGTGTGTGTGTGTGTGTGTGTGTGTGTGTGTGTGTGTGTGTGTGTGTGTAAAAATGAACGGCTCTCATCAAGCAATCTGGGTCAGATTTTTTTTCTCAATGTCCATTTTTGCCTGGCTCAGTTCTTGATGTAAGATTGAGCCTTAAAAGGTTGCAATATTGACCTCAACAAGCTGCACTTTGGTCTTAGACTTTTGACACAAACCCTTTTGTGTCCCACTGGCAACATTTATGCACATCATGACAACAACTCACAGACCATATGGCAACTTCCTGGTAATCCTGCTAATACCTTTTAATCAAACCACCCATTTTAACGGGTGCAGTAAAACAGGAGGACATTTCCATACTTTTTCTTTGAATGAGTAGCAGGAAAGTGTGCTAAATATAAAGAAAATAAATAAGCATCACTTGATTGGAAATTTAAAGTGGGCATAATTAATGGATTTTTTAAAAAAATCCTTTAATTTATATAGCAAACATGTAATTTTTCTAGCGAGCTCAGCTTAAGACATTTATTCCCTCTCTAACATGAGTGAAAAACATGGCTATATATTTTCTCAACGTTATAAGAGTGACAAAAATGTATGACCTATCACACATTAATGTGATAGGTCATGTTAATAGTTTCCCTGGGACCTGAAATAAATTTATAAAGACGTGGATTATGTATTTAATGACCAAGAGAAAGCTGAATTGGAAGACATTGAGTCATAGTTTCTACAAACTCCACAAATGTTATGCTAAGACCCGATTTCAATCCAAATAATTAAAAATGAAAACTACAAGGTATGAGTGTGCGTGTGTAATGCATCAATTGATGGGCCAAAATTTCTGCAATCTGTTGAGAAGTTTGTAGGACAAACAAAAATGTTCGACCCAAGTCTTGGAGATTAAAGGAGCAGTATTATGTATTTTCCAAGCACATGGCACCATTATATGTCATAATCAACTATGTTAAATGCTATATATATGTCAAATATGACTTAAAAGAAATTTGACTTTGTGATTTAACACCTGAAATTGGGGCTCTGTCTCTTTAAAAACTCCTCTTTCTGAAACTCTGCCTTCAAGAAGTCATCACAACATAGATCCTCTATAAACTCTCAATGTTTTTACAAGCATTGAACTGAGAAGTCGCTCATACAATCACCTCCGCTTGGTGTTTGCTAATTCCTGCTGGCTAGTTTGAAGTAGCTGAGTGGGGGAGTTGCAGACCCTGGGAAGTAGGAAACTGCAGCTCAAAAAAGGAGCTGTACTTCAAAGGCGGTGTTGGGTCCACCGCCTCTGGTCATTAAATACATAATCCACATTTTGCACAGTTGAATGATTGCCACAGGAGATTAAAAGATTTCTCAAACATGCATGAAATAATCAATCAAGGGAACACTCCGAGTACGTTTTGGATTGGAGCATTATAACATGATGCAAAGCTCAAGAAAAACAATTTTACATGACACCGCCCCTTTAAAACTATTCTTCCAAAGTCTAAGGAAACAGATGAAAGCTTCTGAATTTGAAGAAAGCTACAAAACAAAACAAAAAAATAAATCTACATTTTGGTGTTAATCAAATAAGAATTTTGATAATCTTAACTTAAGTTTGGCCTGATTTGACTTCAGGCAGTAATTGAAAAAAGACATACTTTTATCAAGTGTGGTTCATCCACGGACCACAAACCAAACTCAGAAAAGATTTCTGGGTAATCGCATTTCCACCCTGCAGGGGTCCTTTACACCTCTTACACAAAAGTCAGACAACAAAATTCAAGCTGAATAAAAGAACATACCGACGTTTATCCTAATACTTTCATTAGAAATGAGTAGTCTTGAATAAAAATACATCATTTACATTCTTACAACCCCAGAGGCTGAAAAGGACACTGAAAACAGGACATACACAGCATTAATCTCCTTTAGAGAGGCCTCGCATTCGAATTTACCCAACAGCTGCAGCAGACTTCTTTACCGTCTGAATACATTATTTTAACTTGACCAGAGGAAATCAGTCATAGCTGTCAAGGTTGGAAATCGCTAGGATCTTTTATTAAGTGCATAAGGGGGAGAAAAACAAACAAACATGTACACAACTTCAAGTTTTTACTGCAAGTGTCGTGTGTGGTTGATATTGGTGTAATATTTATATCAAAGACAAAATATTTAAAGCTCGAAAAATAAAGAAAACTATTTATGCGGCATTGCTACGCTTTTCCTTTTGATTTGTCGAAGCTGCTGTCGGCCTCTAAGGTCCCCTTTGGATTGTGTTGCATCTCTTCCACTCAGCGGTATCCACAAAAACACAACATGAAACACCGCGGTAACGTTAGCATGCAGTCAGTGGACAGGACACGTTGAGTCTCGTCTAAGGCAAGCGTATCTACAGAGCACAGCCACAGGCAGCTTGAAGTCTTTAATAAGCTTGTATGTTTTCTGCATTCATTGACTTTTACATTATGTTTTGTGTGCTGTGTTGAGACAGTGTGGACACACATCTTTACATAGTTCTTAATTTTTTTTTATCATGCACCATGGCTTTCAGATTACTGTACAGTTGATTTTTTTTCTTTTTTTTTTTTTTACATATATCTTTCTTTTTTTTTTACACATAATAAGAAGGTAGCTCCATGTAAGACTGGAAACTACTTCCAGTTTAATGACAATAATAAAGTCACAACCAACATCCTGAGACTTAAAAAGGTAGAAGTAATTGGACGGGTGGAATCATTCAGATCTGCACTTAATTAAAAAAAAAAAAGTTGATGGATTTTAGTGAATTCATAAAATCATAAGAAGAAATTCTTTACACCCACTTGCAACTGGATTAAAAAAAAAGGCAAGACAGAATTTTGGTATTTTTCCTTACTGAACAGTTTGATGACGTAAATTGGGGGGATTTAAACTATTAAAATGATGCAACTTTTACAAAACCCGACCTTGAATTATGCCCGGCATTTACCCGTTTAACTTTTTGACTCTATATGAACCATCCAGAGTAGGTATGGCAACTTGCTGAACTAAGTTATACTTTCTGCAGTCAGAAGTACGCCTCCAGTTCCCCGCTTCGATAGAGAGAGCGAGGGAGAGCAGGACATAATGATTAGCATTATTTCATAAAAACCAGTTATCTTTTTGCCTTCCGCATGTCTGATAAACACAAACAACTTAAATATAGAATTTTTAACAACGTTAAGCAGACAACTCTGACCCTCGTTTTTAAAGTCCCAACTAAGCACTTTTTAACAAAATTCACTGAAAAATAGATGCATCGAAACTTTAAATATAGCAAATACTTTGTCTCTATTTAACTTTACTGACATCACAATACTTAAGCAAGTCCTAAGAGCAAAGAAACAAAGCTGTTTTGTATTTGATTTACATTATCTTCTGTTTGTTTTTAAAGAAAAAGGTGCTGCTGTGTGGGGGGAGGAATCTGCTGGAGCGTCAACCCGCGTCCTTCACATCTAGTCAGGGGCTTCCTCTTCCAGAATTCAGCCTCGTGTACATTTAACAGACCTAAAGTCTCATTCTTCATTTCTACGCGCCCGATCGCCACTGAGCTCGCTCTTGTGGGTTCAGCGGTTTACATCTTTCAAAGGTGAAAGCGGGGAGAGAAAAATGAGGCTTCAGTAGCTCAGGTTGGATAAACATCCTGTTCGTTCCCACAACCGCAATTTATCAGGGAGCCGAACATGCAGATTCAATTACTCATCTCTCTAATTCACTTTGCCTCCTCGGCCTCCTCTCTGCGCCTGACTGTCTGCATGTCTGCCTCGGCGTGCCGCCCTTCAGAGCGATGCTTCCTGGTGGATGGACTGCAGACAGCCCAGCAGCTGGTGGTAGGGGCTCCCCGGCGACGCCACCGTCTCGAACACCGACTGAAAGGCCCTGCGGTCCAGCTCCTCGTCGATCTGGTGCCGATAGAAATCCATGGCCACCAGGCAGAACAGGTTGACGTCCACTGTCTCACTGGACCCCATCCGGCTGATCACGTGTGGAAGGCTGGTCAGCGGCGCAGGAAGTTAAGGGAGACAAATCACAACATTTGAACAGCAGAGAGTTCAGACCGGGCTGCTTAAAACAGAAATCTGGGAGAGGGTTGTTTAACTC
This sequence comes from Poeciliopsis prolifica, assembly GCF_027474105.1. Lineage (NCBI taxonomy): Eukaryota > Metazoa > Chordata > Actinopteri > Cyprinodontiformes > Poeciliidae > Poeciliopsis > Poeciliopsis prolifica. The sequence continues at coordinate 6,796,395 of NW_026562391.1, read as the reverse complement.
GTAACGCAGTTAGGAGGTGGCGAGTATCCCAGCAGGACATTTCACTGCTAGACTAACCTTTTCCATAGTAATGAAATCATCAAATTACTATTACAGTCAACAATGGCTGGATGAAGAACTCGTGTGGTTTGAGAAAATTGTTCATCTTGATATGAGCATCATGACAACAACTGTGCTGGCCAATCACTGAGACTAAAAATCACTGTTCAGTCCTTCTCGATGAAGAGAGAAACTGGTTTGTTTCATGGCTCTCATCAAGTTCAGTCAACATTTCCTGAATAGTGTAGATTATTTGATCACCACCAAAGAAGCCAAACAGTAATCAGATACCATCAGATCTAATGCTCAGCCAGTCTTCCTCTCCATCTGTTTAAATACGAGATGACTGATGATGTAAAAATTGATTATGAAAAACTGTCCAAATATTCCAGCAGAGGGTTATAATAATTCCCCAGGACAAAATGGAAAAATAATCCCCGTCTTACTCATTAGCTCTACCCCACATCATGTAAGGATACAGGGCAGAGACCCACTGGGAGGTGGAAGCAGAGACAAAGAAGCAGGACAGACTCCACATGGCCATGGCTACCGGTGTCCTCTGAGTGAAGTTGGACAAAGACAGCAGCACCCAGTCGCGTACCATGGAAGACTGGCCCGTGGCGTGGAGCGTCTGGAAAACCTGGGCAGCGTCACAGAGGAGACAGGATAAAAACAGATGAGAGTGAAACAAGAACATGTACCAATGGGAGGAGGAGGACGAGTCCAACAACATGATATGATTATTTTTTTTAATTAATTGTGAAAGACCCTTTGATTAATCCAGCTCTAGAAAAGAACATAATGGGTTTGATTTTATTCCTATGCCTCGTTGCTGACCTTGTAGACAACAGTGGCCATGAATTGTGGGTACGGCTGCTGATTGGACAGGAACTCTCCAATAACTTTGTTCATAATGTCCTGTGGAGGGAAGAAGTCATCCAGAAACTGGGGCAGAATCCTCGACACGACCCGAGCCTCGCTGGGCAAACCCTTCCTGATCCTGAAGGACCGGGGACACAGAGGGACAACATGATGAAAACAAACAGGTGTCCTCTGGACACAATGTCCAGCTATTGGATATTTACTTTCTACTTACTTTCATTTGAACAAATGCTGTGTATGCGCTATACAGTAATCGGAAAATGAAAAAGCTTTACCTGTCGAAGAGCACGGAGACCCTCTCCATGGCGACGATGACCGACTCGCTGTCCGGGGCCTGCGGGTCAGAGTGGGCGGGGCGGCTGGCAGGGCTGGCTTTCTCCTTGCCTGAGGAGAAACCAACATGACCCGCCGTGACGCCAACCGCCTCCGCAACAGAGTCAACCTGACCTCTAACCCCTGTCGCATCTGAACGGGACGCGAGCACCGCTGGGAGGGCGAGAGGGATGGGTGGCGCCGGTTGAAACCGGGACGGGGAAACGTTAGTGCGGGGCTTGCAACCGTCATCACACGACTCAGAATATTGAACAGCAAAAACCAAAAAGAAAAAGTTTCTGGGAGCGTTAATATTGGAGAGTTTCAGTAAGAGACTCGTCAGAAACTGCTTTGCTCATATGTACTTGAGTATTACAACCACTTGGACTTTAACATTTTGTGACATGACAACCACAAATGTCAGTGCATTTTATTTAGACGTTACGTGATAGCCCTTTGAGAGTGCATTACTGTTTGTTGTTTGTTTTTAGTTATTAATTAAATTTGGAAGTCGACAGGTTTTTTATTGGGGGTGTTAAAGAAGTCTATTTACTAAAAGAAAAAGCAAAGAAATTCCAGATTTAAAAGAGAAACATTCATTATTTCCTGTGTTGAACTACCACATAAAATCCCAATAAAATATATACAATTAGTGGTTTTCATGTTACAAAATGTTTTTAAAAAAGTCAGTGGGTATAAATACGAATACTTTCACAAGATACCATAAAGCACAAAGGATCAATGCAAAAATTAAGTCTGCATACGCAAAAGCGAGAACGTAATCTCATAATCTGCCAAGTTTGTGTTGAGCAAAGGAGAACTATTTGTGCAATTAGCACATATGAAAAAATAATCTAGTTAGTAGGGGGTGCTGCAGGGGTTAGAGGTCAGACATACTTTAGATTTACAATTGCTAATACATGCAAGAAGCAAGTAGATAAGAGTATATGATGATTACTTCTGGTTGGGTTTATTAAAGATCTTTTATAAAGAAACAAACATACAAAGACAATGATGAAAACATGCAGAGATGGATGGTAGAAGTGGTGGCGGATGGACTGGAGCAGATTTGTGAACTCCCCAAGTACAATAAATAAATAAATCACAGGTGTTTTCTCAATATTTGTGACCCTAAAACAGCTAATGCTGGATTTCTTCCCAGGCTCATAAACTTCAACATCTGTCAGCTGATATAATTTGCAAAGCTTGGCTGGAAATACAATATTATGAATATATTTTAATAGTTCAACAAAAGATTGAAAACAATCTGTTTTTAATTACCTAGTAAAAAGACATTCTTCAGCAGCTGCTTCACTGTGAGCTCTTTTATTTGTCAGAACATCTGGAGCTACAAAGAGTGCGACATCAGTGAAGCGTTTTATTGCTATGCTGGATTTCTGCTCTCGATGTTCATATGTTCAACTCATAATTAGACTGTAATGGAAAATCGTGCGTTAGAAGCAGTGGAGGGACATGCATGCAATTAGTTGGAGATGAAATGAGAAAGAAAGAAGAATGAAACTCGTGGCGTCAGCTCAGAGCAGGTGAAGTGTTCGAGTCGGCGCTCATCTCAAAGCACGGCTTACCGGTGTACATGCAGGTGAGCATGAGGCCCAGGGCGGCCATGGCTCGGTGAGGTGACGGCATGTTGACTCGATCTACGCTGAGCTTGACCAAAGCTTCTCCGTCGACGCGGGACAGCTGCTCCGACAGCAGGAGGCGCTCCAGTCCGCGCAGAACGCAGTGATAGATGATGGAGGGAGTGGAGTCCTCGCTGGCCGACACCATCACACCACAGAGCTACAGAGGACAGGAGCAACAGATGATGCAAAAGGAATCCAGTGTGTTGAAGGTTTTCCAGCAGCGGTTGTGATTCCTGCATAATCTGCATGAACATTGAGCAGATGTGTATTTCTAGATTTTTTTTTTTCTAGGTATTTAGTTAGCCAGATAGGGTATTAGCATCTAGCCTCAGCAGTCACAAGAACGAGATGAAGATGACCGAGCGCGACTCAAACCTTTGAATGACAGAAAGGTCAAAAAGAGAAAAATATAAAAATACATACAATACACAAGATAAAATAATTATGTCAAGACAAACTTTAAGACCGGTGATGAACGTAATGGCCAACTTACTTTTAAAATTTAAGACCGTACTTTTAGATACATTGATATAAGACTTTTAAAGAGCAAGCATAAGCGGACACGTTGTCTAAAAAAAAAAAAAAAAAAAAAAATTGAAAAAAAAGCATGAAATGTGTATCTTTGTTCACCCTGAGGACAATATTACACTTACTCAATTTAACTTTATTCATCTTCTATCTTACTTGTATAACTGCAGCCATAAACTCAGCTCCAACATCCAGAGGGTAGTTCTCCATCATATAGAAGGCCACTGCACACATCACCAACACATGCTGCTGGTTATGCAGGTTCACACAGCTGCAGAACAGAGACACAAAGCAAGCAGGCAAAAATTACAGTGATGTGAGTGAAATGTCAACAGCAGCATCTTGAGGCACAGAGATTTCCTGCTTCTATTACGTTATTAAGCTGGATTAAAAAGAAACTAATTGAATAACAGATCCTCTTATATTGCAGGAGGAGGAGGATTAACACAGTGACATTAAACACTTTGGCTCCCCAAGTGTTTAATGTCTTCACGGCTTAAAGTCATAAGAGATGAACTGAGGTCAGCGTCTGTCTGTGTGTTTTAGAAGGAGAGCAACACTCACTGAGCAATGGCTTTGAGGTTTGACAGAAGATACTCGGAGACGGTGGGGATGAGCTGTTTAGCCGTGTCATCCAGCAGGTCACACTCCAACACATAGAGCACCCCGTGTAGAGCCCCCATGCGGCTGGGCAGGTGGGTGCTGCGCAGCGTCGTCTCCAGCAGGCGACACACCGGCTCGGCTATTGCTTTGTCCTGGAAATATCCGAGCAGTCATCAGAGTCAGGAAGCAGCTTTATCGGCCTCCAGCGGCGTCCCCGACTCACTCACCATGCCCAGCACGGCAGCAGCCTTACAGATGGCGGGCACCAGGTACTGGTTCAGGATCTCGTCTTCGGGCGGGTGAAGCTTCTGGAGCTCCAGCAGGGTGGAGAACATCATGTCAAACTGGTTCCTCTCTGTGAACAAGTCCGACACCGCCAGCAGCTGCAGAGAAACACAACTCTGATTGAAGCCTGGAGACGCGTTTCTCCCAGGAGATCCAGGTGCATCTTAGTACATTTAAATATATAGATAGAAAAAAGGAAACAATAGACTCTTCTTATTTAATTTAGGTGAACAGCTGAGCTAATGAGAAGATATCTACTGGTGGTTTCCAGCTTACCGATCGGACCACTTCACTGATGAGGATGGTGGGCGTCCTCCTGTTGCTGGGAGAGCCTGGGATCAACCACTGGCTGTAGAGCTCCAGGAGAAACTGGGAACATGAATGAATGTCTACGCCTGCACGGTGCTTCCTGAAAGCACAAAACACGAGTTTAGAGTGCGGATGGGTTCTCTGGAGAAGGATGTTTTATCTACACAACAATCCCTCAAAACAGAAAAATAAATAATAGAGACAGTAAAAACTCAAACGGACCTTAAATTTATAGGCGATAAAGGTGGGGAGGTCGGCGCCGGAGTGTCTGCTTCGTCTTCTTCATCCTCACCCCATTCTTCCTCCCTCAGAGGAGTGATGTTATTACCTAACCAGACTGAATGGATGGAGACCTGGAAAGGACACATGCCAAATAAAAAGGCACATTAGCAACTGATAACGTATTCCTCGGGCATTACCATTTCCTCGTCATACCTGCCCCAGTTTGTAATCCATGTTGCCCAACTCCCTCTCCGTGTTGATCTGAAGCAGCAACTTCTCATGGCTGATCAGCGTACCTGTCGAAAACAATCGGGTGAAAAAAGTATTCGGACATTTTCCAGAACAGGACAGGGTCAGTCCGGAAGGAGGACTACCTGCAGAAGCAGCTGACAGTGAGGGCACAGGGTCCCAGGCGTGGTACGGGTGGTGTGTACTGACGTTGTCCCTCTTTGACACTAGAGCCTGAATTTCTCGCTCCACTTCACCCCGAATCACAGCGAGTTTCCTTCCAAACCTGGACAGGGAGAAAACGCCATCCATGAATGACTGTCTGATAGTTAAAGATTCCCTGCGATCAGACAGATAGAAATGAGTATGCAGCTACCGCGTTTCCAGAGCTTTAAGACTTTTGTTTCGGGGCTGCTGTTCCAGACAGCTGACTGCGGGGTTGCCAGCAGTGGGCAGGGTCATGGCACTCAGCACCAGGCTGGTGATAGCCTGCACTGCTAACACGTTTAACTGGGTACGCTCCAGGTCCTCCTAGAAAACAAATGAAGAGGAAATAAAAGACAAATTCTTTACACCTCTCATGCTTGTCATATTAAAATCACACATGCTACGAATTCTTTATTAAGATTTTATGCGACAAGACCAAAACAAATTACAACCAAAACCGTTTCCAATTGTTGGAAGGATATGATTCATGGTTTCAAATCCTCTGACAAATAAAAGTCTGAATATGATGGCATGCATTTATATTTCACTCCCTCAACTCCGACACCCTTAGATACAATCCAGTGAATACAAATGCCTTAAGATGTAACTGTGTTTTAATATCAGCTGTGAGATTAGAATACTTCTCAAGTTCTGAGCTTTTTTCCTCGTAATGTAAAATATCTTATTTTGACAAAGATATAAAAATACAGTCCTCTGACAGATTATGACTTGTTAAAAAGGCATAAAGAAGCTCACTTCTTTATGCAAACAAATTCTCACTGTTTTGTCCAGATGACATATAAAATGTTGCTGTTCTACTATCTTTCCTATTAAGAGAGAAGATATTTTGCTCTTGATGAGATAAAAATGTTGCTATAGTTTTTCTTAACCTTGTGAAGATGAGAAACTTCTCTAATTTCAATAAGTTTTGCACCTTTCTATAAGGGGAAACTTTTACAAGATATTGCTCCGGAATATATTTTTAAGTTTTGATGCCTCCGTAATAAACAACACCCCATGAGAGTTGCAATAAAATTTAGGCAAATCAAACCACATCAATATAAAGCACCACTCTGTGGTCGTCATTCCCATAAAATTAGCTTGTCCGTTTCCTTACTATACATTACTGCTCAAAAAGAAAAGTTCCTGCTTCCAGCTGCATATACCTCTTGTTGAGTCTCTTCCTCCTGGTCCATTGTGATTGGTTGAGTGACCAGCACCCCCAGCAGAGTGGCCCAGGTTTCCTCAAACTGGGTCCTACTGCTCCAGCCTGAAGAAAAAACCCAGGTTAATAACAAAATGTACATTAAAATTCATTTAGAAAACACCAAAGTAAAAATTTAATCAATATTGTTTTGGAAAGTCTGATATGTCCAGGTAATTGGAACTATGCATATTTGTACCCAATGTGTTGATGCGGTAAAGGAATTCCCTGAAGACGTCCTTTTCCTGCAGAAAGTCAACAGGGATCTCAGGCAGCGTTGTGCCAAATTCTCCTCCTGGTTGCGGGGACCAGCCCAGTTTCCAAACCTGAACATGAGTGCACATCGATAGAACAATATCAATTTATTTAAAATCGAAGTGCTGCACAGTATTGTTAAAACCACTGATAAAACATGTAAGAACACAAAACAATAAACTAAGCAAAAAGGACAAGAAAATTACAACTTTAGGCCTTTTGTAAATGCCAAAGAAAAAAAACGAGTTTTAAGGAGTTATTTGAAGTGTTCAAGACTACGGGCAGTGACAGCACATGTCCAGTCTCAAACAAAACATGCTATCCAGTTATGCATCTAAAGAAGACTCATTTTCTTTCTTTCAAACACTAACCAGTGGAGGTACTCTGGTGTAGCTGTTGACCAGAGGCAGGCGCGAAATACTGATAATGATGTTTCGCAACGTCGGCGTGAGGAAAACTGGAAACGCACAGTTCCTGGGGTGACCCAAGGAGAGGATGCTCTGCAGGCCTTCCACCAGTTCTGCCATTATCTCACATGCTTGCCACTCGCATTGGACTGAAACAAACAACTGTCACTCAACAGGACCAAAAGACAAAATGCACTAAAAAAAAACGACATTATTTCTGAACCACTTCGTACTGTTGAGAAGAGCCGAGTCCAGCTGATCTTCACCGTCTTTCTCTCCTCGAGACTTTTTCTTCCCTGGATGCAGCAGCCGGTCACCAGGATGAACAGCCACTGAAAAGCAAAAATATAGACGTATAAAAATGGAGAGTATAGAAAAAAGCAACAGAGTTGTACAAGAATGCTTTGCAAAAATGCTCCTCACCAGCAGCAATGATGAGGTGCAGACAGTAGATGAGGGAGCATGTGTGCGTCTTGTACTCCAAGGTAGAGAGCTTGTTCCACACACAGGGCTGCTGCAGGGCCAGGCACAGGCAGGACAGAGCCCACTGCAGGTTCACGCTGAGGGGCAGCTGGTCCTGAAGCAGCCGCCACACAACCACCTGCACAAACACATTCACACACACCAACGAAAAACAGGGTTTACTGAATATTTATATACTAATTAGGGTTTCTGCAGGCTACCCCAAACCAAATGTAAGAATTTTTAAGACCTTTTATGACGGTATTATGAATGGAATTTAAGACTTGCATTACGGCAGCAATCATAAATAAATCATATGGGTTGGAAACAGAAGCAGAAGTGGATGAGATGAACTGATGAACAAATGAAAAATTTGTATGTAACCGCAACAGACGTACAAAAAAAGAAATAAAAAAAAGCTAGCTCGCTTTACCCTGGCTAAAAACTAAATTGTGCAGAATGTACAAGATTAAATAGTCCCGCCACGACAAAATGGAAGACCTGTGACTAATGTATTTAAGGCCAACTTATTTTTTAATTTTGATTATAGGTATTTTAAGAGCTTAGCTTTAGACAAGTGAATTGAAAGACTTTATATCCTGACTGATATAAAAGATTAGATTTTTCAAAAATATAGTATCAGCAATGTCTGGTAGCGTTGCTCAAATCTAACGTCTAGTTAAATTACTCTGATGTTTTCAAAAGGCTTTCAAATATCTATCTATGTTTGTTAAATTACCTCAACTGCCATGCAGGTGAAAGAGGTGATGAGGTGCTCCTTGTCAGAGGAAATATGTAATGATGAAGGCAGCTGATTCACACTCAACAGATACTGGGACAAAGCTCTGCAGAGGGCCAGAACCCTGGGGTAGAAACCCAGCTCATCTGAGGAACAAAGGAACATGCAAAGAAGAAACGTCAGTGGACAGTGAATGTTTTATTGTTTTTTTTTTTGACAATCAGTTAAGACCCATCTTTATTATTTTCCTTATCATTACTAACATAGTACATCACCAGATTTTTCTCTTTTATTATTTTAACCGTAATTATCATCATCTTCCAGATAAAAAAAATATATATTTCAACATTTTTTTATTATTTCCATATCATAATTAACGATTAGATTTTTTTTATCATTATTATTTGTAATGGTATCAATGTTAATATGTTCCTCTATGATTTAATATTAGTGGTAATAGTAATCACCACTAATATTAAATCATACTTACTATATTACAGTATCATCATGATAACCATCACTCATAATGGTTGTGATGATATTTGATGATGTGATATTAGTGATGGTATTTATATCATCACTAGTATTTTTGTTAACATTACTGCCAATTCCTCCACAGGCAGCTGGGCTATGCTGTTCTGTAGCGGTGCAGATCATTTTACAATCAGCATTATTATCATCACTATTACTTTCAATATAAGGGTCATTATTGTTATGAACATTTTAATTTCTAAAGCCCTGCTTCATACTCTGCCTCCTCTCCCACGTCTCACCGTACACATCACCCAGCTGGTTCCAGTACGGCTGGGGGTGAGGTGGCGGCAGGAAGGACTGGTGTGGGGCAGGGAGTGACCCCGTAACCTCTTCCAGCTGATTGAGGGTCACCTGCAGGGCCGTTTCCAACAACAGAGATCCCTGACCCCTAGTTAACCTCTTCACCCCCAAGCCCAGGCAGGGACACAACAGGCTGAGATTGAAATCCTGAAAAAAAAAAAAAAAAAAAAAAAAAAAAAAAAAAAGTTGAGATGAAATTAAATTCACTTCTGCAGATTAATATAAATATGAATAATTGCCACGATGGTGTTTTAAGCCAATGCTTTGGATTAACGTAATTGTTTTTATTCACCTTGCAGCTCATGACAGCGAATAGATCATCAGCAGGTAATTTAGTGAGGAGCTCTGTTGTTTCAAGCAGGGAAACATCTCCATGCAGACAGCACTGCGACTTCACCAGGGCAACATACCACTCCTGAAAAAATAAAAGAAACCGTTTCCAACAAGATATTTTTTATTTTTATTTTCCCCATTCTTAAGGACAATTCTGATCTCATTTACTTTTGATAACAATCATTACCTTGTCAGCAACAACGTTTTCTGGGGCTATGGGTGGGTCCCCGTCCAGAGGGTGGGACGTGACTGGAGGTGGTGGGCTGCTGGTGTTGGCAACAGTGGCTCTGAACCTGTCCAGCAGGGAGTAGAACCTCTGATGCCTTCCACGGGTAAACAGAGGAGACAACATTATTCTTAGATCTGTTTCTTTCCTTATTTAAAAACAATAAAACTGAACCATGTGTGAAAGAATACCTTTGAGCTAGTCCGCTTGTCTGGAGGTATTCCTGAATTCTCTCCAATTCCTCCACAGGCAGCTGGGCTACGCTGTTCTGTAGCAATGTAAATATGGAAACAATCAGGCCACTGTTCCATTATAACATCGTTTTAAATTAAAAAAAAACGTCGACCTCTTAGTATTTATTTTCATTGCACTTCCACAAGACATTTCCTGCTGCTCTGGATCTCACCTGCAGCGTCTCAGCCAGCAACATTTCCACTCTTCGGCACGCCAGCGTGTCCACCATGCGAGCTAAAACCCTGAACGGCGTGTTGAGCAGCTTGTCCACATAAAGCATGAGCAGAGAGCCAGACTGACTCAAGTGGATGCCTTCCAAACACTGTAAAGTCTTCTTCAACATGGTGGGCTATGGATTTAAGAAAAGCAACGTAAATGGGGGAAACGGGGAAGGAGTAAATAAAACAATGCAGATTTTCAGCAGAGGAGAAGGAGGAGGAAAAAGGCCGTTTTGAATCTTACCGTGGGGAGATTGTCGCATCGAGACTGGATCGCCTGAATGAAGAGGCCGCTGGCGGCAGAGTTGCGATGGACAGCGCTTATGAAATCTTGGACTGGAGGCTCATGGGAAAGACTGATGAGGTCACGCACATGGTTGACGATCAGCCAGGTCAAATGCTCCGAGTCGTGGAGATTCTGACACTAAAAAGTGACACAATTTAGCAAAAAATTAAATCCACTTCCTGCCACAGACTCCAAGAGTCTAAAGGTGACATAATATACTTCCTTGAACATCTTAGGATGCAGGTTATACGGAAGACTTTTACTACTTACTTTTCTTTGCATAAAAGAATTCTAAGATAATTAGATTTTAATAGTAGTCATATTCTCACCACGTAGTCACAGAAGAGAATCAGCGCTCCCCTGCGAACGATCTCCCTGTTGACCATTGCTAACCGGGACTCTGGTTTTTCTTCCTCTTGTCCTTCACCAGAAGAGTGTGGACTTAGCAGCTTTGTGCATGACAGGCTGTGACCTCTGACAAGGAGGGTGGAAAAGGCACAGCAAGAAAGTTTGTCTTCATAAATTCATACAATGAACCACAGCTTCATAGCTTTTTATCAGTTAATTTACAGAACATTTATGAGAGTGATTCTACAAAGTAAAGGATCCCATCTAGTTTCTCCTCACCTGGGAGTCTGATGAACCTCGGCCCACCACGAATAGTTAGTGTAGTTAATGATGAGAAGGACCTGGCACCACAGCAGCACCAAAGGTGGGTGGGTGGTGACAAGGTTCTGCACCATGCTGTTCAGCCCCTCTAAAGGGTAGTAGAGGCCGGCCTCCGGACCCGGCTGTCCGCTGCCCTCGGCTTTCAGGAGCCGGCTGGCTGCAGCCGTGATCCTGCGAAACATTCCTGGAAACACAAAAGTTGAAACGTACTTTGTGAATTTCATTGTAAAAGCATGAGAGACATTTTTTTTTACAAACTTTAACTTTGTAAAGAACTGTTAACGCTGGAACTGAAAGAACTTTTAAATATCCAAAATAAAACCACAACACCAGAAGCAATACATAAAATAGGGGGAAAAAAACCCGGAAACAAAACCATGTATAAAATAGATTATGATGGACTGCATTTCACAAAACATTAATTATCAGAATGGAAATGATCAAACTCAATTAAATTTTTTTGGCAATTCATTGCGACAAGCTTGCTCACCGCTTTTAAAAATATGAATGAAACACATGAGCAATGTTCCCAGCTGCTGGCAGTAAAAGGTGTGCTGTTGCTCTGTAATGTCCACTTTGACCCGTCTGCTAGAAATATCGTCAAGTAGCACTCCGACCAGCTGTAGCAAGAACCTAGAGGGACGAGAATTTTTTTTAAAGTTAAAAAACAAACCAATAACAAAAAGGTAAACGATTGAATTTGAAAAAACGAAAGAAAATAATATGGTTTACTCATTATAAACAGTTTATCATGTTGCTCTTTAGAAACTCAAAGAGTTTATCCACCTTGCAAAGGTTTCTTCAGGTGGAACCTTCTGTGCATCTTCACTGGATTCCTGGTCGCAGCTGGCGTCTGCGGCATGTGGATCGCTGGGGGACGGGTTCTGCTGATGCAGGCGGCGAATCGTGTGGCAGGACAGGAGGTGTGGGGAGAGAGACAGCTCGTGGACCCGAGACAAGACGATGTCCTCGGTGGACTGAGACACGAGTACTCTGAGCACCGCCAGGATTCCAGACACCCACAGCTGGACTGTAGCGACAGATGCCTACAGAAGTGTGGACATATTTTTTTATCATTTTCTAATCAACAGACGAACTGCAGATTTGCTATTTGTTATAAGATGAGCGTCGGAAGGCTCCGACCTGCTACAGCTGGTCGGAGCAAATTAGAGAGCGACTCAGTTTTTAGAAATGATTGTAGATGCTTTCTGAACAACTAAACTACTTTTGGCAATGTATTCTCACCATGGTGACAGGGATAGTGAACATGCTCTTCAGCAGCATGTCAACTGGTCTGAGAGAGGAGGGGGCCACCGTCTCAAACAAGGTGTTCAGCACTCCTAACGCCTCTGGAGAGTCCAGCAGCATCTGTGACGTAAGAAAAACAGGACACAGAACATCAGGGTGATTAGCCTAGCCTTACTTAAGATTAAGGCAAGATGGTGCAGTACCATCTGAGAAGCAAGAGATGAATATTCTGCCCAACAATTACCTGCTGCTTTGCGATCATAGGAAGAATAACATCTGCGATCTGCCTGGACAGTCTCTTCCATTTGTCCTCATTCTCTTTGTGACACTGCTGCAGAACGAGAATGAACATCTCCAACACCTGGAACAAAAAGCATAACGGCACATTTAGGTATGAAGACTACAGAATCTAGGATAACATTAGCCTGCTGTCGTTGCCTCTCTGCATACCTGATGGTACTGCACAAGTCTGAGAAGCATGGACACCACCACTTCCTTCTGAGTGTCCAGCTCTTTGCCTGCGTCTGCTTTGTTTGAGCCTCTCAGCACAAAGAGATCATAAACTATAGGCTGCAAGGCGGGAATGGCTGAAAACACACACACACACACACACACACACACACACACACACACACACACACACACACACACACACACACACACACACACACACACACAAACACACACACACACACACACACACACACAACCTGATTACTCATTAGATTTCTGGAAGATTACTTTCAAAAAGACACACTGCAAGAACAAAAAGTGAAACTCTGTGGAAGAGATGTCAATAATTACTATTTGTTTATTATGCAATTACAGCCACACTTGGGTTTCTGTGTGTGCTCCGGTGGCCAAGCGATATTTCATTGCCAATTTGACTTATGTTTCTTTGAGCAATGATAATAAAGTAAGTCCATGTCTAAGTTTTCCTGCGTGTCCTCTCACCATGTGTGACCGCTTTCCTGCCGCTCGCCATGATGCCGTCACACAACTGGATGATCTTGGGGATGCTGATAATCTGCTTGGAGTGGTAACGTTCGTAAGACAGCAGCACCAGGAAGAAAAAGATGTTTGGGATGATGGCTTCAGAATCCCTGAGCAGGAGGAGCTACGGTTAGATCGGTTGACAAATTCTGAGTTTCAGAGGAGAACAAAAAGGAAAAGAGTAATACCTGAACTGGCCCACTTCAATATACTCAAACTGCTTCAGGACAAAGCCTATGAAAACCTGCAACAAAAAAGAATTGTTGCATTACAGAAAACGATGATGGAAGTTCAAGATACAAGCATGAAAAAAAAAACAAACAAAAAGAAAGCTTTTAACCTGATCCGAGTCCAGCAAGCAGTAATTGACTCTGAGCTGCACAAGCTGGGCCAGCAGGTCCAGAACCTGTCTCTGCAGAGCCACAGAGGTACTGGTGGTGTACTGCTTCAAAGCTTTGATCACAAGCGGCTCAAACAGACGGATGTGGTTGTGAATAGCGTTCTGAGAGAAAAGAAGGTATTTAATTAATTCCAGGGAAAGAAATAGCATGCATCTATCTAAATCTAAAGCATACTATCAGCCGTCAAAAAGAATAATGTAGGTGCACCTTGTCTCCTCTGTGACGTGTAGCATTGGCGATGTTGGATCTCAGCTGATTGGATGCTTTTTGCATTACATCAAACCATCTAAACATAGAAGAGAGGAAAAATAAGTGAACTTGGCAGACTTTATCGCAAAAACATTCATACAACTTGAACTTTTTCACATTTTGTTTCTACATTTCATGTGGTTTAGCAACACATTGGAGAATATAATACTAAAACATGACAAGCATTTATAATAAGCCTTTGTAGAATAACTTTTCCATGCAATGGCAGCTGCAAGTCTTTTAGCAGCTGCAATTTACTTTGGAGGGTTTTTTTTCCCAGTGCAAATAAAAAATATGGAAAACAAAAATAACCACAACATACCTGGTAGCATGTAGTTACAATGTGACAAAATGTGAAACGTGGCGCTGGCATTTAAAGTCTATTTTTCTCTATGCAAACAAAAACAAGTAATACATGTCATACAATGGAAACGAGCGAGGCAACGTTACCCCGAGGTATCCTGCTCCTGTTCAGCCTGCACCATGTTACGGAGGCTGGCATCAGCCAGAGCCTGGGTGAAGTGTGTGTACGGAGCCATGAAGCAGTAGTGGTAGAGGCCCGGGCGCAGGCTGGACGAGCCGAGGCGCAGAGCTTTGCCCTGGGAGCGGCTGGGTCCGCTCAGCACGCTTTCATACTGGGAAGCCAGGTTGGTCCCAAACAGCGTCTTCAACAGCTGCAGAGTAAATCCAAAACCTTTCAGAGCACAGATTACTGAAAATCTGCAATATAGCCAAAATATGTATCACTTTAACCATCACCTTGACTTAAATACTGTTTTGTTTTGTTTTTTGCTTTTACCTATCTGACAAAGCAGCCAAATAAGGAGCACATGAGTTAGTTCTTATAAAGCAATGTATGGAACCATCGCACAGGGAGACCAATGCCTTTACAGGCCCTGTCGGCAGGAACCAGCCTCGCTCTGTGTGGAGGAGTACCGGATGTAGCGCACCGCTCAGTGCCACAACCATGAGGACTTCCACACACAGTTAGTGTGAGAAAACCACATCTAAACTTAAGATTACAAACCTGCTGTACACAAACAGTGGCCATGGTCGGTTCTCTGGAGAAACAGGACTTCAGGTAGCCCAGAATTTCCTCTACACACTACGGGAAAAAAAAAAAGACAAACAGGTTATTACTTTATTTAACAAAATAATCATCTCGTTCTCTGCCTATTTCTAGTTAAAAGACGCATAACATTAACTTTTTCAATCATTTATACAACTGTTAGAATAAAAGACAGACTTGACCTTTCCGATGTCATGTAGTGTGGCCAGCTCCAGCAGCTGGGACAAAACATCCAAGGCAGCGTGCAGAAAACCTCCAAACTTCTCCTGGCTACTGTAGAGATCCAACGTCACCTGGAAGGGAAAATAAAAACAGAAACAATTTGAACAACTTCTGGAACATAACAAGAAATGTGCAGCGCTTGGCTAAAGCAGGACAAGAGGTCTGACCTTGTAGTTGGCGTGCGTAGCTTTGAGGACATCGTAGAGCTTGATGTAGGGAGGCAGATGGTAGAAGCTGCCCAGGGTGATGGATTTGTTCACAGCTGATGAAGTGGTGCTGTCTGCTTGCCTGCCTGCTTTAAGATGACACAACAATTCATGGTTCGCACTTTTCCCACAGTAAAATTCAAGGACTCTTCAAGCAGCTTCAAGAAAAGACTCCAAACTTTAAAGCACCACACTTTGAATATAAAAATAATACAAAGACCTGAAAAAGACTATTTTAATTCACTGTTTTATGTCTGCTTTATTTATTACTGTCATTAATAATACAATGGGGCAGTATTCTACAACTGGGAGAAATTAAACTAAACTAACATTTTTTTTAAATGTCTCCATAGCCCCTGACTTGGTCCAAGAATGTTCTTCAAGGAAGATCTCGAAAAAATTTCTCACCAAGTTTTCTGGAAATTAGCAAATAGAAATAATTTTGGTAATTTTAACTAACCTAAAACAATTGAAGTTTGGTCAGTTAGCTTCAGAAATGAGACTTTTTATTATCCTTAAATATCTGGTTTAAACTGTAAAATTTAGGTTGTAATCAAATGTTCGACTGAGCTCAATTACAAAACTCTATAGGTTGAATATAAAGTACTTTTAAAGGACCTCATGCAGAAATCAAGAGCGTTTCAAATCTTTTTTACCTTTCCTAAACTTTGAAAACTTTATTTTACATTCATTTATGAAATATGAAAATGATACATGCTGGAGGACAATAATTTGTTGATGGACCTGTGTTGATCTCATTGCTCTTCTTTGGGCTCATGGGCGCAGCGGTGACATCGGTCGTCTCCTTTTCCTTCCCTTTCCTGCGGATGGGACTGAGGGACGGCGTGTTGCTCAGAGAGGGGAGAGCAGCCTAGAAAAACAAAGATACAGAGCAGAAAAAGGTTGTGTCTTCCCTTTTCCTAAAATCATTAAATTTTTCACATTTCTCAGCAAACTAAGAGAATCCATGTTTAATGTAGGATAATGATATTGCATATTTTTGGAAATAAAGACGATCTAAGTTGGCCAAGATTTAAAAAAAAATAATATTTGTCAAATATGCAGCTATGATATAAAAATATATGAAATATTTTGAAATCAAATTTCTAAACTCTTGTAAGAAAATCACAAATTTAACTTTTGTAATTTTGAAATGGAGAATTTGTCTGAACCTCTTGATTTGATTTGTTGTTTGGTCTGTTTATCCTTAGACTTAGTTCATTTCAAAATCAGTTTAAAAATCCCAATATTTAATTGACATCTTAAAATATCTTCCAAAAACCACTTGTCAGGGTTAACTCCATGATCCAAGAAGTATTCAAGGTGAAAAATGCAGTGAGGTATCAATTCTTCTCAGTTTTAATGAAGTGTGTTTTTCTCTTAATACGCAAATGATCAAGAAGTTGGAAAAAACCTCAAGTTATGAAACAACTCTAATCATTTTCTTTAGTGTTCTTTTATTTCTTTATATTTTTTACTAACCCTTTTATCCAAGTTACATTTAGAATGAAACTCAAAACCCATACTTTTCAAAACTTTGCCTAGTAATCTGCTACTGCCAGCACAATGGGGCCATAATACAGTTGACAAAATTCAAACTTAATATCAGCTGTTTTTCATCAGGCTTGCCTTAGCTGCTGGTCCTGGCGGCGTGTCGTCCAGAACGTGCGCACAGATGTTGAGAATCTTAAGCAGATGAGAAAACAGCTGTTCCACCATGGCCACCAGGGAGCGCTCTGAAAGGGCTGCCCAGGGTTCCTCTGTTTTATTTGGGCCTGCACCAGTGTTCCCAGTGCTTCCTTCCTCCTCTCCAGCAAAGGGGTTGCGTAAGCATTTAGGAGCCACAGCTGAGAACAGTGATATCTATTAAGAACCAATACTTTTCTCTTTATTTCAAAAGATTGAGCAAAAAGTGGCATAAGTTTTAATAATAAAAAGGGCCAATTCTGCAAAACAAATGGGAAATTTAACTCAAATTTCTCACCTGCAAGCAGGTTCCCACAGAGCAAAAGTGCGTCTTGGTGTGCAGAGAGATCCAGAGGAAACCACGCAGAAGACAGCAAGGAGAGCACCATGTTGGCCGGTCCCACGGTCAGCGCCTTCCGCTCAGAATCCAGTGCAGATGAGGAGGACGCCGAAGAGGCTGGAGCGTTGCTGCTCTGAGACAAACTATAACAACAGGATTGTCAAAAAGTTTGCATAACGGTTTATTGACGAATTGAAAATAAAAACCATTAAAGGAGATTTTTTAAATAAAAGTTCTCACACCTGAGCGCCCTGCCTCTGCTGCGGTTGAGACTCGAACGAGAAGAAAAGTTGCTGCTGGAGCTAACGTAGCCACAGTGCCAGCCTGTACTCCAGGTACCAACAGGAAAATTTGATGCTAGAAGACACAAGGCCTCACAGCAGCCAAACTGCAGAGAAAGAAAGAATATTTAAATACCTTAAAAGGGTAGCAGTGTGTATTTTCCAGGAATATAGTACTATTTTACAGCACATGTAACTGTTACATTCAGTTGTAATAAAAACACTATACATATATTTCTTATATGACTTAAAAGAAATTTGACTTTGCAGTTTGATGCCTTGAAATTAGCCTCCGTCTCTTTAAGAAGCTCCTGCCTTCAGCAAGTCATCACAGCAATGCTCCTCTATTATGCCATTTATGTATGTAAAGGGCAAAAGACAATATTTCTCAAACATGCATAAAAGAATCAAGGCAACACTCCAAATATGTTTCTGATGAGGGAATAACATTATAACATGATATGAAGCTAAAAAAAAAAAGATTTCAAATAACATCCCCCCTTCAAAAAAACACCATCACTTACAACAGAGATATCAGTAAATGACTGAGCATTTTTCTGAAAACTTACAGTTTGCGCTCTGGAGGTGGAAGATGTGAAAGCACGGGAGATTGCAGTAACAACTCTGGACAGGTTGTTTTCCAATGACACATCGGACACAGAGTTAGAAAAGTTGTAGCCTCGATACGTCCTTAAGGAAAGAGAAAAGTTTTCTCCCATTTACCTTGACGCTAACTTCAACATACTTGACAACGTCTTTCAGTTTCATGAACAATACCTTGTGATTGTACTGACTGTGAACTGGGACGGGGGTTGTGTCTCATGCATAAGTAGCTGCAGGTAGACTGAACTCTGGTCCCGGGCGATCGCCACCACTGGGTCGACCTGGCCTTGGTCGCAGTCAAAGAACAATCTTGGAACGAGTCTAGAATGAAGAGGCGCAGGGTCAAGATTTTGGATTATATAGTGGTGTGGTCTTGTTCAAGTACAAAAGAGCTAGCATACCTGCTGACAGCCGAGGCTGCCACGTGTCGCACTCTTGGATCGTCGTCTCCCAACAAATAGATGACCACATCATTCAGGACCCTGTCCTGAATCCGTAATCGCTACAGAAATGCCAACAAATTTAGGACCGACAAGTTTCTCAGAATAAAATCGCTCAATGATCCACCTTTACTTTCACACAAAGAAAAGTCGAGGTGGCAGCATACCCCAGTAAAGTGATGATCTCCTTTGTGCAAAGTTTCAGTTTTTCTCTCCAAGAAATTAATCAATCTAAAACAAGAAAAAAATTAATAAATAAATGTACTATGGAACATTTATTTCCAACATGTGTCTTTGGAAGCAAAGACATTATGGTCACATTTCGGTAGAATTGTCTGTAGATTGTCCTAACAGCTGATTAGTGCGGCCAGCTTTGCCTTTTTCAGATCATTGCAGTGGCTTACACCTCGACATTTTAGACATGTCTTTGGAAGCAAAGACACATGTTGGTAGCAGTCAAAAGGAACAAATCTCACCTGAAGTCTAACTCGGACAGTGTTTCCAGGAGTTCAGTGCGAACGAGCCAGTAGGAAGAATCCCGCAGAGCAAAGAGGTCTATCACCAGCTGCAACCCGAGCTCACTCAGCGTGCTGCTGCACAGCGTCATGATGCAGTGCTGGAACGCACCACAAACACAGACTCAGTAACACGAACGGACACAAACCACTGACGCTCATTCAGGCCCATCCTACCCTGACTGCAGCGCACGCCATCTTGCAGGTGACCGAGGATTCGTCTCTTAAAGTTTTCTGGAGCAAAGGCACCAAATCCACCAGGGACAGATGGTTACCTAAAGAGCAGAGTCCAGGAATAACATTCAGCCTCGCGTCAGCTCGGCAGTAAGTTCAACACGTAAAAAAAAAAAAAAAGGAGACAAACCTGTTGAACTTTGCACACCGGCCAGCCAGGTGTGAATATTGTAACGTGTTTTGGTAAGCGCAGCTTGGACAATGGCTCCACAGAGGATGGCTGTGGCCCCTCTGATCTGGGGGTCTCCATGTTCAATGAGGCCCAGAACGTCACTAATATATTGCTGCTCTGCAACGGCACAGACCAAACAGCTGTCAGGCTACAGATGGCAGAAAAATGATCAAAACTGTTTTTCCTACTCAACAGGAAGCAGTTTTGCTAATTATCACTACCACAGTGATGAATAAAATGTGATTAATCGATGATTGAAATAATCATTAACTAATAGCTTCATCGTTAACGCAATTATATAGGCTCAAGAAAATAATTATTTTCTGAAAGAAGAACACCATCATAGCAGTAATTAAGCCAAAACTGTACATAATATATATATATAATTTGTAATTAAGATTTTTTAAAAAATCTTCTCTATTAGTAAATATATTTTACCCACAATTTCTCAAGCAGGATAGTTTTAGCTTCACTAAGCTCAAATTCTGTAAAAAATCAAATAAAAAATTATCTCCTTTTGCTACCCCATTATTAATAAGTTAATCTAAAAATAAACAGAACAACACCAAACTGTACTGATGTTAAGTTTAGCAGAAAGGTCTGAGCTTTATCCCATTTACATGTTGATTATAGAAGCATTTTTGAACAATCTACCATTTACTAAAGAAATGCAACTTTGTTGCATTTTTTGCTGCTGGTTCGGCAGAGATAACCCAAACACAACCAAAAGAGTTTTGACAACTGAATTAGTCAAAACAAATACCTGCAACTGGGACGCCATCCAGTGGCTCCAGGTAGAGAGAATTAAAGAAAGATTCAGGATGCAGCGCTGCTGCAGCTCCGACGCAGCTGACCGCCAGCGCCTTCACACTCACTCGAACCTCTTTGTCAGGAATCAATCCTGCAAAAAAAAGAAAAAAAACAAACAAACACTTGTATGGATAGACATAAATTGACAAATATTAAAACTCCTTTCTTCAACCTTTTGCAAGTTAAAAGCACAAAATTGGTTTCATTCAAATTTTATGCAATACATAAACTACACACCATCTACATTTTCTGACACATTCATATTGTTTAGTTAATCATTTGTAAGTTATATTGTTACCACAATATTCATCAATAATATGCAACAGTCCTATGTGAAATAGATTGTGTAAAGTTAGGATTGTTAATTTTCCAAAAATATAAAATCTCTTCTTTCTAGTCAACTCAGTTTTGTGTATCATCACAACCCAATGAAGTCCACAAGGCTGAAGCTGTAACATGATGCTGTGTGGACAGGCTTAGAAATAAGAATATTTTAGGTCTGAAATGATTAACTGATTAATGAAATAACACTCAACTCATTTTTTAAAAATCCATTAATTATTAACTGGGGTAATTGTTAGCTGCATACTTTTTTCTTTTTGAGTATACAGACTTAAAAAAAAAGCCAATTTGCTGTAACAACACCCACAGGGAAGTGTTTTTCCATATATCAAAAAAGGAAAAAAATGCAAATGTTCCACCTAGAACACCTCAAATGGCATGGTTTTATCTTCATCTGATTCAAATTGTGTAAATAACTAAATGTCCGATTAAGCACCTTGCTCTATCTTCTAATGTATTTCTAACATTATACAAAAAAATGCTTAAGTGGTTGAATGAAAAATCTTTAGAATGGGCCCATTTTTTAAAATCCTGATTTTCCAAATAATTGATTGAATAATCGATTACTAAAATCATTACTTGCATCTCCAACGTGTCTTACTTTGTTAGAGCACCGTCATAATAACTTTATTATACTTTGATTAAATTTTTTTTTAGTCCTAGGTTTAAGTTAATAAACTCTTAAAATATTAGAGAAGATAAAACTGTAGTCTAGTATCCAGCCTAATTTTGCAAATATATACATGTTAAATTTCAAGCCGTGGCTTGAAGCAGCTGCTCACCATTCTTGTGTCCTGTGAGAAGAAAGGAAGCAGCAAGAAGTCGCACACAGTGGACCAGTGGCTCCGCCCCCTGGTCTGTGTAGTGTCCAATCGGACCCTTTATCCGTGACGGCTGCCAGACATTTAATAACATGATCAGAAACAAATCGTGAATTTGCTTCTTCGATCTCTCACCACAGCCGTGGACGTACTTTATTATCAGGTTCGGGTTCAGCAGGCTCATCCTTGGGAATGAAGCGGTCCACGCTGCTGTCTGAACCCTGCCGGTTGTGACCTCTGCCGTCAAACAGGTGAGGCTTACTCAGAGCTGGACACAAAAAACATCTTGGTTAGGATGACGGAGATCTGCGCGGGTTTTCATATTCAGCTGCCTGCCTACCGAGGGCCGACTGCAAGAACGGCTCCGAGGGTTCTTCTTGGGAGGAAGATGCTGCTCCTTCATCTTCTTCATCCTGTAGAGTTCCTATCTGCATGCCGGAGTACTGGCTCTCGCTGCCGTCCAGGACCTTGGTTAGACACACAGAACGTCTTTCATGAGAGAATTAAAAGTTCAGTTCACGAGCAAAACTCCAACAAAAGCCAAAGTTTCTCCCAGTAGGAAAAACACCAGCATGCGAAAGAAACTACTGAATCCGATTTGCTGAAAATAAGACGGGTACATAAGAGAGAATCCAAACTTTACATGAAACACATATTTTGGAGTTAAAGGTCTACTCAATCATGCTTGAAAACACAATTTACAGCAAATCGAGTACATACATTAGGAAGGAGGGGGCTGGTGATTTCACACAAATGCAGCTTCTACAATACAGGGAAAATCAAGCTTTTGCTTTTATTCTAACAGGAAAAATTCTCATTAGAATTTTTTAAGCCAAGCTTTATTAAAAAAAAAAAAAAAAAAGTTTGACCAGAAGAAGGCCTGATCAATACATGTTGCTTTTATTTTGCTGTTCTCACTGAAGCCAAAGTCTTCTGCAGCATCTTCAAATAACAGAGAATCTGATCTAAGAATGAACAAAAAAAAAAGGAAAAACAACTCTCCATGCTTCATCTTTTACAACTTACTGCAAGCCAGTCACATCCTGGGTCATAACCACTGTCTTTCAAAAGCATCTGCTTTTTGAGAGAGAATCGTTCAAAATTAGGGAAAAGCAAAGGAGGCATAAACTACCGTCCACGACAACAAGAGGAAAAGATGCCATCACAACCCAGGAAATTGAGTGCAGGGGTAGAAACGAACAAGCCAACGAAAGAAGAACAAATGAGGGAAGCCAAAGATTTCAGAAACAAGCAGGCGCCTCTCTTTCTTTTCAAATCACCTGACCTTGTCACTAGTGCTAGAAGAGGAGGTGGCATAGAAGGAAGAAGAGGACGAGACAGATAGAGAAGACGAGGAGGAGAAAGAAGCAGTGTAGACAGAGGAGCTGCTGGCTGGCGCATCGGGACCCTCGGTGGGAGTCGGCGAGAGCGGAGGTGGCTCGACTACCTGCTGCGGGGATGGCCGCGACTGCGCCAAGGTGTGGACAAGGATAAAGAGGGGGAAGGCAAAACCATTAGAGAGGACAAGAGTTGAAATGGGGTCTTGTTTTTTTGTGGGAAGAAAATGTTGCTAACCAAAACCCTCAGTGATGAATGATTCAGAAGTGTTTTATGAGGAAACAGGCCTGAAAAGAAGAAAAACATTTCTGACAACTTGTTCCGCTTCTAATAAACTGTATTGTTTCTTAACCCTCACACGGTTTCAAGAGGGGCACAGAAAACGTCATGGGCAGCTGGGGAGCGTGGGGGTTGTCCTGTCAGACTGTCAATTTCCAAAATGACACACATTAAAAAAAAAAAACTTGTAAAAGAGCACATGGTGTCAGGGTGACCCTGCCGGACCTTGCACAGAGTAAAAAATATTTGTGGTCTATTAACGGGAGGGTTAAGATTTTGTCTAGGACTAAATCTTACATTGGTATTTAGTTTTAACCATTTTACTGAATTGCTGATTCCAGGCATTTACAGTTACCAGGTGAAAAATACATTTTGAGACCATCTAGCCATTAGGGTTCCTAAACATTTGCTAAGTAAAAACTGTTCCAGACTGATCTTCTCAATGTTTTCTTCCACTAGACCATGGAGAGTCCCACATGCCTTTTGGCAAACTGTTGTCAAGTTGATCTGACTTTTCATCAACAGCGGCATTCTCACTGCCTCTCTCCCATAAAGCTGTGACTAGTGAAGAACCCGGGCAACATTTGTTGTCTGCAGAGTCTCTCCATCTCAGCTGCTTGAAGCTCCATCAGTTTAGTCAAAGGTGTCCTGGTGATGTCTCTCACTAGTCTCCTTCTTGCATATTCTGAATGTCATTGGTGCATACCGATGGAGTCTGTTCAGAAGTATCTTTACACAAATTCTGTTTTTTTTTTCTTTAACAAAAATGGTTTCACAGGGAAATAGTAAGATTGTGATTTTACTGAGCAAAAAACAAAAGAAGCTTCCCCCGCATGTCAGAGATAATCAGAGTAACCGTCACTTCCTGTAAAAACAAACACAGCAGATCCAGAAGAAAAGCATTTCATAGCAACAGAGTCCTACTGACCAGTTCTGCTACATCCGAAGGTGTCACGGCCGAATCCGGTCCCTCTGTGGTCGTCTGGGAGGAGTCGCTTGGTGGGAGCGAGCGATCATTAGTGCCCAGCGCCATCCCGCGTTCGCCGAGCGGCCCCCCTCCTTCAGGGGTGGTGTTTTCTGGTGTCGTGTAGTCGGCTGTCTCCGGAGTGACGTTGGCGCCGCTGGAACTTCGACTCAGCATTTCCTCCTCGTTTTCATTGGGTGACTCGGGAGTGCCTGATGCGGACGTGCCGCCTCCGCCACCCTGCTCAGAGGAGGCGCTGAGGTCCACAGAGTCACCGGGCTGCAGCGTGTGCTGCGAAGAGCGCGGCTGCTCCGTGATGATGTCGACCTGAGCAGCAGACGAGCCGTCTGCCGAAAGAACGCGGGAAGAAACTAGACTTTAAAAACAAAGGTGGCAAAAATTATCTCACCAAATTAGAAAGGAGGATTAACAAACTGTTATGTAAAAAGAAAAAAAAACAACACTGGAGCATGTGACGATATGTTCTTTGCACATTCTCAAGTTTCTTGACAAGTTTATATGAAGTCCCTCAACATATAATATTACATCATATTTTATTTCAAACTTTACCACATGTTGCTTTGCTTTAGTTTGGGTGTAAATGAGAACAGCTAAAATAAGGAATTGTATTCAGAGGAAACTGAGAATGAAATGTGTGATACAATTTTAAATAATAATGATGCAGATCTACTCTTCAGGCTTTAGCATTTCCAAATGTTTTCATTCTACTTGTGAGAAAAAACCCCATAATTTTTTGTTTTTCAGGAACCAAAAAGCAAAACAGAGCAGCACATACTTGTAAACTGTATGTATTTTTGATGCTTTTCAAATATTTTAAAACTGAAAAATTGTGGTGCACATTTTGAATCTCGTCCAAAGTAACACTACACACCCTCCGTAGTGGTGGTGGCAATAAAAGCCAATAAAAAGCTACAGGGATGCTTTTTATTAACAGGGAGGATGGATGGACCTAAACATAGAAGATCCTGTAAGAAATGTTGTTAGAGGCCAAAAACAGTTTAACTTAAACTTTCAATTAATTAAATAAAGGTTTGTGGGAATTTCTGCAATGCATCATATTTGTGTTCCAAGAGCACACCCTTCTGTGTTTGCAGAATTTCATATTAGTAATGCATTTATTTATTGCAGATAATGGAAACGTCTGACCTGTGAAGGCTCCCGCATTGACTTCTGCTCTCTCAGGGTCGTCCTCCAACCCGTCCTCTTCTCCAGAAAGAATTTTACCTGGAAAGTTCAAATTTATTCTCAGCTAAAGCGTTTATGATGCATGCAGCAGGGAGATACGGTTGCAAACTTTTTTTTCTTTTTTGGAAGAATCGAAATACGTATGGAAATCTATGGCCTTAAGAGATTAAATAGAAGGTGTGGTTGCCCAGGACCTCCATTAAACAAGAAAGTGTAAGTCGAGGTGAGCACAATATAAACAAACAAGTCACCTCTCTGTTTCCTGAGAAGAAGTGGACTGCAGGAAGACCCTCCCCCCGCTGCATAAGTCAGGAAAACAGGAAACAGAAACAAGACGTAAGAGAAAGAAGCAGCAAAAGCCGACGGAGAGTTGCAGGAAACAAAGATATTTATACATAGACAAAAGCAGGCAAGTTAGGGAGCAAAGACAGTGACAAAAAGTTAGACCAAAGCAGAAGATGGAATGGAGAACAGATTGACTAGATCAGTGTGCATGAATGAACTAAAGGCCACCTGAGACAGCCAGTCAACTGGTGCGCTAAGTGCTAATTGCCAGAGTAAATATTTGAAGGCCCATATCGCTAAGCATTAGAGGGATGAACCATCTGTCCCAATTGATTGATGGGATTACCGATGAGCTCCAGGATGCTGCCCGAGCGTGCGCGGCTCTCCGTGTCCTGCCGAAACACGGTGGCGTGAGGAATGCTGCCGGCCGTGATGAGCATGTGCAGAAGCTCCGGCGGGGGAGTCCTGAACGTCTGCTGCAGGAGCTCCAGGGCGGCTGTGACCACATTATGATCCCAATGCTGTGTGTAGTGCAGCGTCAGCTCGTACACCTTCAGACACACAGGAATTATTCAGCTAAAGAGAATGAAAATACAAATACATACAATTAAACACAACGGATCTGACCTGTAGGAGTTGCTCCGGTGTTGGCTGGACATCGGCCTCCTTCCTCATCACTCCAAAGCTCCCTTTGAGGCTGCTGGTGTTGACTTGGTGCTGCAACAGGGGCATCAGGTAGCGAAAAGTTAGCAGCACCCCCAAAATAAGATGGCTAGGGTGTTCGTCATTGACTGGAAGCAACAGGCCTAAAGGAGAAGAAGACGTGGCAAATTATGTCTGTTAGCTTATTTTTTCCAAATAAAGTAGAGCTGCAACTAACGATTGTTTTAGTTATTGATTCATCTATCAATTATTCTGACAAAAATAATTGCAACATTCAACATATTTTTCATGTAAGTCCTTTTTTATACATTAGAAATGTATTAAAAGAAGCAAATAGGCAATTAAATTCCAGTTTTAAATAAGAGAACAAACATTACATTACCTAAAACGCAGTAACATAACACTCCCTAACATACCAAGTGTGCACTTGATTATTTGTAGCAAAGAATGCATCTGCAGATAAAAAATACTGACAACATATTGTCAGTATCTTACTAGCAGAAAGCTCAGCCCCTTCTGCTTAACTTATCAATAACTGGTCTGGTCTGTTGCTTATTTTCTGGATTAACCAATTCACAGTTATATATATAGTTTTTTCCTCACACAATTTGAACCAGATGAAGCTAAAATTATGACACTAGAGGAGTTCTGGGCAAGTGTGCAACAATCTGCACACTTGAAATCAGGGAACATTTACTTTTGTCTGTAAATGTATTTACAGACAAAACCTCTTTTGGTTTTTGTTATACTAAAAGCAAAATGTTATCTTAAATTCAATACTGCTCTGACTGTATTGTTCTTTGAGTAATACTCCAGTTAACAATTAATCAATTACCAATTTTGATTACAATTATTTCAATGAATGATTCATCACGATCAATCGTTTCAGTCGAGCTGTAAATCAACAAAATTGATCCCTGTGATAGTAAAAAAAAACACATCAACTCTGAGTGTTTCATTCTGTGTGACCTACCCAGCAGCACATTAAGGAGCCATGTGTAGAAATAACTTGAGCGTCTGGAGTGTTGGCACACGCTGACAGCGCAGCTGGCCGCTGTCCGTCTGATGGTGGAAGAGCTGGACTTCAGGTTGGCAACAAATGACTTCAGCAGCACCTGAAAAACAAAACACAAAGCTACAGTACTACAATGGACACGTTTCAAAAGTGTGAGGATCGCTAACAACAAACAGCCAACGAGGAATAAGCTCATCTGAGTGGGATACCTTAATCTCGCCGTCGTTGGCGAAGTTTCCCAACGCTGACATGATTTTGGGTATTGCTGCAGCCAGGGTCTCCTGCACGGTTTCCTCCTGACGCTTGGTGATCCGACTGAGGCACGGCAGCAGGTTGACCAGGTAAGGTCTGGACCACAGAAAGACATGGAAGAACACAACAAAATTAAAAAGATTCACACCATGATGTTTCTCATTCTTACTTGTAAAACCTAGCACACTGGGAAAAAATAATTATTGCATTTTATTGCTAGCAAAAAAAGGATTGAACCTCAGAGTATGTTCTCGTGTGCCAGTTTTGTGTTGTAGTAATAATTCTGCTGCATCATCCAAACAGGAATTTACAAGTGAATATAACTGCAAAGTGTTTTTCCAATGAATGGTGATAAAAATAAAAATTAAATAAAAAGAAATAGAACAGAGCCCAAGGTTAAATGTTGATAATAGGACCAATATATGATCACTCAATAAATAAAAGTGCATGTATGATTATTTATTCGTGTTTGCCTTAATATAGCACACTTAATATTAGAAATGCAAAAGACTTCAAATCATAATCTTTTTCCCAATATCAACGAGTCCAACACAGCCAGAGCGTAGATGCAATATTGGGTAGGTTACTGTATATCAAGAGAAGGAAAAGCTTTGAATACAAATAATATATTTGACTAAATAATCTTTTCCTCCTCTTGACACAAACTTCCTACAAATTTCATGCAACAACATATTTCACCTCAAAAGAGCAAAATAATAATGTAAAACAAAAGCGAGAAGGATAAAAATGCAGGTCAATAAAACTCTATAGTTGTTGATAATTGACACTGCAATTAACAACTGCATATCCTAATCATTTGTTTTTCTAATGCTAGCATTTTGCTAGTTTCTAAAACTAAAATTTAAGATCTTTTTTAACAATGAATGCAATGTAAGAGCTCTGTCACAGCAAAAATGATGCAAAAGAAAATTGTAAATAAATAAATCATATGGGTTCGCAATAGAACAGAGTCGATGGCAAAGACGAACACCGTCCAGCCGACAGATAATAAATTTGCACTCATCAAAAACAGCGAGCTGGCTTAACTCTTGTTAGCAACGGTATATTAGCAGCTAGCTACCAGTAGCCACAACCGCCTTGAGTCACAGAACACAGTACAGATGACGTTTTGCCTAACTGTAAAGTACTGCAAGAAAAAAAGAAAAGTACATAGCATGAGACAAGAGTTTTTTTCACAAAAAAAAATTTAAGATCTGTGAATAACATATTTAAGGCCAATTTATTTTATTTTTTAAAATTAATTTAAGGTCTTAATTTTAGATAGATTGACTGAGACTTCTGTGTCAAAATAAATATCAACATGGGGAAGCATTACAGTGCCTACCTGCATTTCTGGGGTCGGATGAGGTGGGCGAGCTCAGCAAACCTCCACAAAGCTGCCCTCAGACTCCGTGAGGCTCCGTTCTGTTGAGGTATGAGAGCCACATTAAACAAAACACTGAACTTTCACATTATTCTTATGTGACTAAAATGAACTAAACAACAAAACATAACCAAGTCTGAGCCTTAATTAATACCTTTTTAATTTCTTTGTAGAGCTCCAACTGCAGTCTAGGCAAGTTCGAATCCATCAGAGCCTGTGGAATAAAAAGAGTCTAGTAAGCAACAGAAAGATATCTTCCACAATTACAATTGTATTTTTAGAACAAATGGAATTTACCATGGCTATTTTATTTTTTTAGTTACGAGCAATTTTAAGATTGAAAACTAAAGTTCAACAAGAAGACCACAAATCTTTGGATGTCCTACTTTTTTACAGGCATGGCTATTCACAAATGTATGTGGAAAGCTAAAAGTTCAAAACAGGAACAATTATCCGTCACATCAGGTTCTCCCAACCCCAATAAAACAAACTGCACACTTGCAATCAGGGAAACGTCTTTCTCCAGACTGGACTATTTTATTACTACTCTATTCTGTTCCCAGAGAGAATACCATGATTTATTGCTCCAAAGAACATGCCTCCTTAAATACTAAATGTCACATGTGAATTATACAAGTTTAGAAACAATGTTCATAACTGGAAAAACAACACTGTAATATTTTAGCAGCTGTTGGCATAATTGTTGCTTTTCTGTTTTGAATAAAAGCAAATAGATCAGGTTATCCAATTTTTGTACAACTATATACTTTTTCCATATTTTCTTATACAAGTTCAGTATGAGTTTCTCTCTTTTCATGTTAAATAAGAAAAAAAGAAATTGGCTAGGTGTCAGATTTCCTCCAAGTGGAAACTAGTTAAAAGAGAACATGTACACAACAACAAAATCCAGCTTCAAAACTTGGACCATGACAACATTTACAAAATACTACTCACTTTGATAATTTTGTTCAGGCACTCATCAGCCACCATACGGACGTCTGATTCACTGTCATCGCTGCAGAGAAGAAACATCTCCATGGCGATCCCGAGCAGTTTCTGAAACTCCGGAGATGTTCTGTTTCCAGGCCCCCAAAAAAACACAGTCAGGCAATTATTAAGCATGAAGACTTTCATAAATGACTGACTGACATAAGTTAGTAGAAGCTGCCTCCATTCCTTCTGCTGATCCATTAGTAACGTAATTAGGAAGATTTGTTCAATGTTACACTAAGAATCGACTTTCTATCTTTAATCTGAAAACTACAAAAACATTGTAGAAGGATTTCTCCACTGGAGAGTGGATGGGAAAGGCCACTACAGGGAAAACATTTTGGTCCTTTTGTCAGGGCCTACCTCAGTGATTGAGCCACAATGTTTTCGCATATCGTCAGGCAATGGGTCACTCTGTCCTTTTTTGTTGCGGCTTGCTCCTTTTTTCTGTCAAAGCATCACAAATTCACAATGTCAAAGACAAGAAGCGGACGGAAGAACAGCACAGTTGTTCATTTCTTTGAACACGTCTTTGCTTGCAATCCAACAGATTATGAAAACAAACTATGCAAAAAATAAGTGTTAATACACACAGTAATACACAGCTAGAAAAGGAACCACAAAAATGGGATTAGATATACAAATCTTAAATTTCACACCACAGGACTACAAACTAAGATCAAAATCTAAAATGAACGACTTTGCACCCATAGTTGTGGGTGTGCTACTATAAGTCCAATTAACTAATATCATTCATCATAAAGAGCCAGAACACAATCCTCCCAGCTAACCATCAGGATGGTACCATTACATCACTCCAGTGAGTGAACCTGCCCCCCTTTTTATGAAGCTACGTTGGTCTGCAGTCGTAGTCAGAAGAGTGTTAGACACTTTGAACAGATCATTCTAAAGCTTTCTGACAAATCTAGTTCGCAACACAACCAAAGATGCTTTAAATTGGTCTTTCTGACCCCGCAAAGGTGCGTGAGCGTCAGTGAATCGGCTTAAGCCTTGGTCACAACACATATGAGCTTGCTGCAACCATGATGACAAATACCCCCGCTAATATAATCAAGAAATATTCCTGAGATTCCTTATGAGATTAAACAGAAGATCAGATTGTGTGGTAATATACAAACTCTCCAAGGGAGGAAGAGGGGGAGGCACTGGCATCGCTAGCGAGCTAGGCTAACTAACGCAGCGGTGTCATTTTGTGGCGTCTAAAAACCAAACTTACTGTCTCTGAACGAGCTCCTCTGCTGTCGGTGGTCCCTGCTGTTGTTGAAATGTCTTCAGGGACTCAAAGGCCTTCATCAGCTTCTCCATGGTGGCCATTTTAGCAATCCACTACGAGAAAGCTCGCCCGGGAAGCTAATATTTATTACTTGCGCTAACCAGCTAGCAGCGTAGAATAAGGTAGAGGGGACAAGTTAGCGCTAAGAGAGCAGCAGGTTGGTGGGTTAACGCCACCACCCGCTCCCCGCTTTCGCTTCTGTCCACTTGCCCGCTTATTTTTCCACAATGTTGACCCTGACAGAACCAAATATGTGCTGAGAATATGCCATCTTTGATGCAGCAAACGCGTTCTCCCCAGCAGTCACACCAGGAAGTGGTGACAAGTTGCTGCGTCGGGGAGGGAGACGTAAAACTCAGTGGCCAATCAGTGCGCGGCTTTCTTTTGGCTGATGTGTCAGAGAGCCAATGAACTGCTGCGTTTTTCGGCCTCATGTTATTGTTGCTGTCACGGGACCGTTGAAATCAGGAGGCTGTCTCGCAAAACCCCTCGATAGGACATTAAACTGTCAACTGTGATTTTTCTGTTAGTCACATGCAGCTTCTTTTCTCGCTTTTTGGAAAGCAGCGCTCAACAAAATACCTGAGATCATTGTTTAGCGCATAATAAGGCCTGTTTTAGATAAGATTGACATTCCTTTCTCCTGTGGCGCGGATCAACAGTGGCTTTTTGTGCAGCCCTTTTATCCATTTCCCCTCGATGTTTAAATCGTACACCTTGGCCTATAAACTTGAGTTTAACTGTCAACTTACTAAAAGTTTCACAGGCTTACAATGACTGTAGTTGTGCTTCATGCACACAGTGATCAGAAGTTTATCACTTGTCACTTTGACCAGTTATTCTAAAAACAACTTTGAAGGACTTTAACAATAAGTGCACAAGGTTAAGTTTATTGTGATTCTTATTTTCGAAAGCACCTGATGCCAAAATTATACAGGCAGATGTCCCTTAACATAAATCAGATGTGTGTGTGTGTGTGTGTGTGTGTGTGTGTGTGTGTGTGTGTGTGTGTGTGTGTGTGTGTGTGTGTGTGTGTGTGTGTGTGTGTGTGTGTGTGTGTGTGTGTGTGTGGACATCAACTATTCTGGCATAATTATGACTATATATTTGACCTCTTACAATATGAGGTACATTTGGATTGCTTGTGGCTGTGGAATACTAGGTTGTAATCCAGCTTTATGAGATTCAACTCATTTTTCCGCTGCCATCACAGTGAGTGTTCGCAGAAAGCTCCATCTGTGAAATGAATCTAAAACTTGCCAGGGTGACCCTGACCTCAGCAAAGACATCTGAACAGCCTTTACGTCATTTAGAAAGGGTAAGATATACAAACGCATAATTCATTTCAATACTAAAAATCCCAGCTATTTCATCTTGGACTGGCATTCTTAAAAGTGTTGTCCTAAATGGTGTAAGTGAACCCCCAATAGACTATTGTCAAAAATGAAACTGCAGCCACCAGACAACAGAGCGGGTGCAGTTCACTAGGGTGTGCTGGTTCATATACCACACATGCCAAGAATCGTATTGGAAGGATTTTGTTGCCATCCAGACGTCAGAATCATGCAGCTAATTTTTATACCAAATGCCCAACTTTACCACTATTCAACAGCCTCTGCCTTTTAGAGTAATCTCACACTCACTGCTGTAATTAATGAATCATTAGTCTTATGTTCCTGCAGGGGGCAGTGTGGTCTCCTCGGCTGAACAAATACAGAATAAAGAGAGTTTAATAACATTAACATGCTTCATGATGTATTCGATCAACTGGTAAAAAAAGACATACGGTGAATCCAGTGGTCTTGTTTCTCCGCAACACCTCCATAGTCAGGTGAAGGAGTAACCTTTCCAACATTTAGATTTACATATTGAAAAGTTTATCTCTGGGAGGAAATCAAGAAAACTGTAAAGACAATTCAGCTGACAGGAACAAATTCACTTTAATTTACAGTGAGCAAGAAACTGTAAAGAAAGTTTCACTTCACCTCCGCCTTTCATTCACAAACAAATCAACAGAAGAAAAACAAGTTAAGACACCTCTTTTAATACAAATGGCAGTGTATTATTTCATAATTACAAATGTCAGATATGGTACAACAACCAGTGATATAACTTGTACAAGAATTAACAATGACCGCAGTGGTTGAATAACATGACTGTACAGACTGAACATGGAAAGAAAAAAAAAAAAATCAACTCCCTGTTTGAATACCAAAAATCCATTTGTTCATTCTCCTTTTGCTGTATTTTTTTTTTCCTACTACAGAAATGAAACTGCAGAAGATCTGAATTTGTACAGGTGCATTACCTATAAACTAATTCAAGTGATATTCCACTTTGTAGGTGCTTGCTGGCGAGCCTCATCTCAGTTTTGACTCGCCGTCAACGCGCCGACAGAAAGGCAGGAACAAACCAGGAACATTTGTTATCCAACAGGCCAGCTCTGCTGGTCACTCCCGGCCATTCACAAAGTCGTCCTCCGATAACCAGCGACACATGTTGGCACAAGAAGGTCATCACTTACACACACAAGGATCCTGAAGTATTACAAATTGATACATGCTTGAGTAATAAAACATGTCTTTTTGTTTGTTTTTTTTTTTTTGTTTTTTTCTTAAACAGGCATTACAATGCACTTAGTGCGGACATTCAAAACAGTTGAGCTGATTTAAGTTTTTACGTTTTTTTTTTCTTTATGTATATGGAGAAATTTCAGTGGATGGGAAGTAAATGAGGTAAAAAAAATATGAAGGCAGGATGTTAGAAACTAAATTGGTAATTGGCACATTTAATAAAGGCTGTTGGGTTTCTTTTTTTCTTGAGTAAATTCTTCTAAAAAAGAAAAATGTTTTAATCTGGAGAAGGTTGCTTTTGGTATCATTGTCAGAACAGTTAAAAGACACTTCTCAAAGTCATTGTCAAAAAATATACAGTGCAATGGATCTGATAGAACATCTTCAATGCTATGTGGATTGATATGAAATACCTTACAAACAAAGATACGGGCATGGGTGACGGACGCAGTTAAGTTTTCACCTCAAATTTTTAGTTACACGTTAGAAATACAGAATTTACAAGTTTGCTTTGAGGCTAAAATCTACATTAATGGAACCAGCTTCAAAGTCTGCCTGAGAGCAAAGCAAATTATAGATTTCTTTTTGAAAGGACAACAAAGACAAATTGAGGAATCAAATAAGCGAGAAACTACTAGATGTTCACATCTGATTTCTGGACAAAAGAAAAATTTCATAACACATTGGTTTAATAGACTGGGAACTCAAAGCACAACTCATCAAACATATGCAGCCTCAAAGTCTGAATGTGTCTGGGAGATGTTCAAGTTCAAATGTCAACTTCTAAAAATTGCAATGAATAATTACAGACCGCTTTCATGTGAATTGAATTTCTCTTTAAAGTTGCTGAACTGTACAAAAGTAGAGCTAGTGAAGTCTAATTCACAAAGTGGAGCAAAGCTGCGTCATCGAACGGTGTAATATACACAAATGTGCAGCCATCATGCTGAAGTGGGGGTATTCACAGCATTAAAAATGGGTGTAGAATGCGATGGGGGCGGGGCTAAACGGCGCCTGCTTCTACAGCAAAATCTAGAAACGAACATAAAAGGAAAAGTGCGGGGAAAAAATCGTTTGATGGTTTACAAGGAAAAACACTTCTTCAACTGTAAGAGAGAAATGTACAAAAATCATCTTTAAACCTGCCGATCGCAATAAGTACTCGATACATCAACTTCTTTTCCCAGTAGTGGAAACCACACGTTTTTACTAAAAACTAGTCATGACCAGGCGCACCGCACAAGATTTCAGACAGCGGAGTCAAAGGAGTAACCAGAAAGTGGTCCGAGAGTCAAGGCCCACTTGTAGAGCGTTTCCAAAACACCTGGAATGGGCAGGTACTGTTTTTTTCTATTAAAACAATAATTAATATAACTTGGTAGCACACACTACACCACGGAAGAAAACACACATTTAAGCTATCCTAATGTTTTCTCTTGAGCATTTGGACAAGGTTACTTTTATGCAAAATCATTCTTTGAGCTCTAAATGCAACTCTAATCAGCAGAACAAATAGTTTTTTCTTGTATTCCAAAAACAAGGATAGCGAATTATTTAGCTTTCAAGAAAAATGTTTCTACTTTGCTTCAGTCTACCAACAGAGCAACATGTGAAAGCGCAGTACTGAATTTAAAAAAAGCATAAATCACCATAAAATAATCAGCTTGAGCAAAAATTGTAACAGATATGCAACTAGCAAGTGAATTCTTCTTGGAAACGCTGTTAGGCATCACAAATCTTACGATTTGAACCTGCTGGAGCTTAGGAAAGATTTTTTTGAAATTCAAACATTAATTGCGGATTTCAACGTTTGCTCTGTTTTATTAACACTGGGTAGCTGCACAGATTCCCAAAAATAAACACGTGATCTTAAAATGACTTGGAACACGCACTGCAAACCGGTCTCCGGACACACACGTCTAGTTCATCCTATCCGGTCATGCGGATTGTACGCATGCTTTAA
This sequence comes from Poeciliopsis prolifica, assembly GCF_027474105.1. NCBI lineage: Eukaryota > Metazoa > Chordata > Actinopteri > Cyprinodontiformes > Poeciliidae > Poeciliopsis > Poeciliopsis prolifica. The sequence goes on along the minus strand of NW_026562391.1, from coordinate 6,760,432 downwards.
AAAGACTCACCGCTGCAGCTGTTCCACTCCTGGGAAAAGTTCAAGCATCACAGCTTTAACAGTGATGAAAACCTGGATTAAGTTCCAACTGTATCTCTTGGGTCTGGTTTGAGATCCGCCCGCGACTTCAGGCCTTTAGCGACTAAAAGTTAGTTTGGTACAAAGTGGAGCTAATGTGCTAACAAAGGACAAACATACGGCACATCTTAAAAAAAAAATGGGGGAAACAAAGGCCTGATGCTACATCGTGAAAAATAAAAAGACTAATGAAACTAAAATGTGCTTCTTCAAAGAAACCGCCTAATGAACATGACTCATACTCATTCCAAATAATAATAATAATAAACAAAATCAAAAGAAAATAAGGTAATGTATGCATTCAAGTGGTACTTTTATGGCTTTTTGTACAATACAACCTTTAGTGAAAATATACATCTAGACATAAATTCAAGTACAAATGTACAAAATCTTTAAAGTCATACTTTTTTCTTTAGCTATTATACACTTTTAATACAGCTCATAAATACAGGTCGACATTCACTGAGTTCCTAAGATTCTCGCGCTCGGTTGGAGATTGTGGTGAAGCTCTGCGGCGGAGGGGTGCGGGCGGAGGGACGGAGTGGTTTAAAGTCGTGAGGGCTCTTCTGTCTCGTCGTCACTGTAACCGCTCTTCAGACAGACCTGGGAACAGTAAAAAAAAAAAAAAAAGACAAACAAGCATGCAAATTGACTAACAAGTTTCATCACTAAATTTGAAAACGTATTTAAGAAAATGTGACATTTTTTTAATGAAGAAATGTTTTCACAAGCTCAGAAAAACATGGAATGAGAAAGTTTAAGTTTAAGAAGGAAAATAATACAGTCTGAAAAGATTTAAATGAAAAAAGTTTTTTAAAGACAATTTGTGTAAAAGACGAAAACATTGCACATGTTTCAAAGTAAAATAAGAATGAAGGTAGTAGGAGATGATCCACTGGTTTGGAAAAGCTTGTTTTGCAAAATTCTTTGTATCCCATCAACTTTTTCATCTTTTAAGTCACAACCAAAACCTCCAGTGTTTTCATTTAGAGTTTATGTAATGTGAAAACAAAAAGTAGTAAATAATTGCAGAGTGAAGGGAAAATACAATACAATATTTAGGTGAATCATAAAAGATGGATAAATGGTGGCTTTTATATGAAAATAAATAAATACATAAAGACAAAAGGTATTCCTTTACTTTATAAAAAATAGTAACATAATGTTTGTAGTTTAAATGTGACAAAAAGCAAAGCTGCTCCTGGAGTATGACCACATATCACTGATGGACACTGAAATTTATTTTTCCTAAAGCAATGTTTCCTGTTCTGACTTCCTAGATGAAAATGTCAGTTTCACAGTGAATACCAGAGAGGACATAAAAAGCAGAGAATCGGTCAAGCCCAGAAAAAGGACAAAGACGAGAGACCGGCCTTATTCTAACAAACTCACAAATGTGCATTAATAAAATCTTTAGACTTCATGTGAAGTGATATCCTTTCTGAGTTTGGACAAGGCCTGTGGGATGGACATCAAAAAAGGAAAGCCAGGAGAGCAGGAAGTACCTTAGCCCCCACCCCCTCGGACAGTCGCCGGAGCGCTAGCACTTGCCTCTCTTCTGAACAGGCGGTAGAAGAAGCCCCGCTTCGGCGGAGGGTTGGGCCGGTTCACGTCCAGGTCTGAGCACAGCATCCCGTCGGTCTCATAGATGTTGATTTCTTTGAAGCACTCCATCTCAATCATCTACGAGCAAACGCAACAAATCCAACATTATATTTTTAAATACTGTACTTCTGCTACAAGGCAACAGACTTTTGTTCTACTTGGTAGCTATCAGACATTCCTGTGTGAGGTCATTGCTGTGGGATTTCAAGGATGATGTCATTTCAGGCTGCAGTACCTCGTTCTGCCACGGGATGGAGACACTGCCTGTGACAAACTTTGAGTAGAAGTCGTCATCCGTGGGGTCAAGGTTCACGCCTTTGACAGTGGAGAACTGCTCAATGTCCAGGACGTCTTTACAGTACACGGCTCGAGGCTGAGAGGGGGACAGAGAGGAGCAAAGCAAAAGACGTAAGACACCTGGGGGGGAAACAGCTGGCACAACAAACAAGTGATGCAAAATCTGGAAAAAGTATTTTAAATCTTACAGCAGCTTGAGACATTAGAAAAATTGTTGAAGGATAGTAATAAGAAGTGCTCTTTGCAGTTTGTTAAAATCCATGGGAGACTAACACGTGTAAGGATGTGAAATTTGACCGGGCTGGAGGTTTAACAATTAATCGAATTAATCATGATCAATCGATTATCCACATAGTCATCTGAATAATCAAAAAAGTCCATGTGCTCATAAACACTCTCCAAGGTGTGATTAAGCCAAACCGTGCAACGTAAGCATTAAGCATTTTAGATGAAAAACCTTTGTAAATATTTTCTATCCAGAGCCCTTACTCTGCCATAGTTTTAGTTTCAAATTCTGTAAAATTTTGTTCTCAAACGCCTTTTCATATCCAATTTTAAATTGAAACAATAATTAACAAATCAGCTCTACAACATTGATGTTAAGTGAAGCAGAAAGAGTTTATTAAAGTATTTATTTTGTTTTTTTTAGCTGCAAATGATCAAGCGTTCATTAGACATTGCATGAAATAAGCTTAAATGGTTAAATGTTAAAAATCAGCAGAATTTGCCAGTTTTTAAATTCAATTACGCAGCTAATTATCAGAATAATCATTCATTGCAGCTCTAAGTCCTGCATACAGCCAGAACTGTGATATGTAGGCATACACCATAAACATGTCAGAATGGCCCAGTCAAAGTTCAGACTTAAATACAGTTCAGCATCTGTGGCAAGACTCAATACTTAAAAAAATGATTCTCCGAAGTATCACTTCAGAGAGGCTACAAACAAAGACACGTCACATTTGTTCATTTGATCATCAAAAACAAATCAAAGACAATGTGCATGACTATGATTTGACTAACAACAAAGTCTCCCAAATTATCCAACTTTCATAACCAAAACACCTACTGGTCCAGTTTATGTCATATAAACTGAGCTGTAGAGCTGAAATTAAACTACAATTACAAATTGGTTCCACCACAGCCACTGGCTGCCATGATAAACTCATATCCTTCTGACAATGGCATTTCCTGCATCTGGACGGACTGCGCCTCAGTGTGCTGTGTGTATGGGTGTGTGTGTGTGTGTGTGTGTGTGTGTGTGTGTGTGTGTGTGTGTGTGTGTGTGTGTGTGTGTGTGTCCATTTCTCTTACATCTGGTAAGAAGGGAGGGTCCAGCATGTTGGCCTCCAGCCGTTTGAAGTTGATGTTTCTGAAGATGGGGTGCTGCTTGACCTCGGTGGCCCCGCAACCCCGACAACCGAGCCTCTCCTTGGGGTCCTTGGCCAGGAGCTGAAACCCAGCAGGAGGAAGGAAAAACACATTTAAACATCTGAGCCTTCAAAAGGTCCGACTGAAGAGAGGCAGGCAAACGAGACGACGGCTAGTAGGTTTCCTGTTATAAAGGAGGGCAACAAAGAAACGGTTCGAGAAATGTAATGTTTTCTCAAAGACCTTTATGAGAGATAAATATTCAAAACTGCAAAGTGCTAATGCAGCAAGAGAGAGTGTAGTTAATGGTACCATAATAAAACCCAGCTTGCATTTCTTTTTATATCTTTTGCGTGAACAACACGAAGTTTCCTAGCAGATTTTAAATCTTGTCATCTACTCAGCTCACTCATCTATTTCTGGCGGGAGAAGTCGCCGTCCCTCTGGCGTCCCAGAGACCGACGCCCCTCCCCGTCCCGCTGCGCTCTCTCCTCTTCCATATTTACCTTCTACCCAGAGACCCTTCGCCCCTGACTCCTCTTCTCACTGGGGAGACTTTTAAAAATGCTGAACTCTGGGTCAAAATATTCCACTAAGTTTAAAAAAAAAAAAATGTCCCAGTGCTCCTGCCCTCAGAAACACGCACACTCAGTGGCTCGCTCTTCAAATTTGTGAAGGGAAATAGTGACAGTAGGTAACAGTTGGTTACACTAAATAATTATTTTTTAATAATTACAAATGGTCCGTACTGTTATAAATGAGAATGTGTAGTTTATATAAATTTTCTTGATTTCTGTCTACCTGTGCTGCGTTCAGAGAGGCTGCAGCAGCCTGTGCATCTCTATCATAGTCCAGATGATATCTCAATGAACAATATTTTTATATAAAATAGAATTAACAAATACTTTAGAAAATTCATCTTCATTGCAATTAAATATCTGCATAACACCTCCACAACACAGTGACAGTAGTGGCACAAGGAATCAGTTTTTGTTCAGAATGATTTGCTTTAGTTATTTTCCTCTTCGATGGACACAGAAATTCTTTCATCTTTCCTGATGAAAATGTGCTTTTCTTTGCTCTAAATCCTAAACAGAAAACACAATTTTATTTTTTTCCACAAAGGATTTAGAAAACATAAGTTACCTTCCTTCTTAGCTTCATTCAATTCAATTGAAAAATACTTTATTGATTCCAAAGGGAAATTGAATGTTGCTGTAACTCATTAACTCAAGATTCTTCAGAGTTACTCTGGATGGTGATGGATGTGGGCAGGAAAGGCCTTCCGTAGCGGTCTGTGTTAAAGTCTTATAAAGAAGATGCACATTTTGCAGTTCAAGAAAAAGCTATTTATTATTAGCTAAGGCTATAAAGTTTCTATGGGTTATAAAGGTTCTTTACCGTTGTCCTAATCTAACAGAGAGACATTTGTCCCTTCAGTCTCTTCCTCCTCACCTGCCTGCAGATGTCCTTCGCATCCTCTGAGAACTTATCAGAGTACTCCTCCGGGTCCTCGCGCACCCGTCTGTCCACCTCCTCCCGCTTTACTCGCTCCTTGCGTTTCCGGAAGGGCGACTGGCCCTGGATCATCTCGAAGATCAGACAGCCCAGACCCCACCAGTCCGGGCTGAAGGTGTAGCTTTCGTTCTGGATCACCTCAGGAGCTGCGGAGTGGACGAGAAGCAGCGGGTGGACTGTGACGCAAAGCGGTTCGACAGAGAACTGAGACTACATCTTTTTAATCTTTACAAGTTACAAGTTAAGGAGTCGAAATGGGAAGAAAGGAGCCGGTGCACCAAAATGTTGAAGTTCTTACCCATGTATCCAACTGTGCCCACTCTCCCTCGTATCGTCTCGCCTTCAGGGATCTGAACAGCGAGACCCAAGTCGGAGATCCGAATGTGCCCTGAGCAAAACCAACAGACAGATTGTTTACCAGAAAATTTCTGGAAACCAGTAATTTAACAGAAACAGACACCTGTAAATAACATCTGCAGAAATACACACAGCTGGAGATGTGCTTGAGTTACACTGAAGCATGAGCTAACTCCAGGGAAAGAAAGGTGGGTATTCTTTTACTTCAAGATGGATGTGAGCAAATGAATGTTAATGCAAGAAGGAATGTAAGGAGAGTTAGGCAAACTTAAAACAGTGCCTCTGCAGCCAATGAAAACAGCCAGATACAGTGCAGCTTGTTTGATTTGGACATTGTAGACCAAATTTCTGAAATGAAAAATGAAGGACGAGAAGCACATTTTGAGCCAAAAATCGATGCAGTGAAAACTAAAAAAGGCGACATACCACGGTCATCCAGAAGGATGTTTTCAGGCTTCAAATCTCTGCAACAAACAACAAGTTATGAGCTGCTTCTGAAATTACAGCTGGTCTGAAAAACAATATTTTAGAAGAGTAAGAGTGTAACAGCATAAGTGAAGAATAAATGCTCTCATATGCAGTTTTGATCTTTACCAGAGGAGCAAATTAAGATGTTGGGAAATTTGACATTTAATGCAGAGCTGTGCAAGGTGATGTCTCAACTTTTTTCTGAAATTATATTTATTTTATTTTAACTAGAAATATTCTCACAGTTTTCTTTAAACCTTCTTTCAATCCAATATGCCAATATTTAAAAAAACAAAATAAATAAGACTTTGTTTATAATCCAGCCCAACATATAATAGTGAGATCCTTAGAAAAACACAAATAAATCACAACAATTTTCACCCAGACTGGGCTGAGCAGAAAATAATTCAATTTCAAAACCTGGTCAAACCAGAGATCTGAAACTGACTTCATTGATTTAGTTCAGTGACTCAAGCCTGAACTAAAGCTTTGCGTACTGAAACCTCAGAGCCAGCTGTTTCCTCTGACACACGCAGAGATCAATGAACATGTTTCTGCGGTTATAGCTGCTTGAGGTCTGGAGATTTAGCAGCGTCTTTCTCTTCTATGAGCACCTGTGTTTATGTTCCCATTTCTCACTGATCTTGACAGATGCTTTATGCCTTCTAAGAATCTATACGTAAATCAAATTGTCCTTCAGAAACATTTTCTCTGAAACAACAGATTGCATCCTCAGAATATCCCAGAAAACCTCCAGGAAGTAAAGCGTCACCTGTAGACTATCCTCTCGCGGTGCAGATCCTCAAGGCCACAGCAGATCTCAGCAGCGTAGAAAAGGGCCCTTTGCTCGTCAAAGCCAGAGTTTCCCATGTTGTAGATGTGGAACTTTAAGTCACCACCATTCATTAAGGTCAAGACCAGGCACAGCGCGTCCTTGGTCTCATAGGCATAAGCTAGACTAACCTGGAGGAGGGGGGAAGAAAAAGAAAGAGAAATTTACAGAAGCGGTAGAGAACCTGGATCAGAGACCGGATGGGAGGAGTTGGATAATGAGTAGATGGGGCACAACTCTCATATCAGAATTGTATAATGCTCCCCAAATATTCATCAATTATCCTAAATGGATTGTCAGGAATATACACAAGGTGAAACCTAAAGATGTATCCCAAAGAGGGAAGATCCATCTTGCTGCTCTCGTTCCATCATCAATCACTCTCCTTTTTCCTTCTCTCCCACAAGCCTCCCCCCCCCTTCTCCTCACTTCCCTACTGTGGGTCAGTGACACACAGGGTACAGTGTGTGCATGTGCAGTTGTGTAAAATGTTGCTGCCATCAGCAGGGATCCCATCTGCTATGGAGCATGTAGAGAGAGAAAATACAAGGAGGGAAGGAAAATGTTCCTATGGGCCAAGTGAGCAACAAACAACCAGCATATAGAACTTTATTGTGATATTTCATGGTACAATTGTGACAACAATAAAAATAAAGATAAAAAATTAACTATCACTTCTCTTTTAGGCAACTGTACAGCTGTGACTACATGGCTCAGCATTCACAAACACAAATACTACTTTTGAGAAGCGTACCCATTTGAAAAAGGAAACTCACAAAAACTACAATTTATCAAAACTGGACACCATAACTTAATTTAACTTTTCAAGGATGTAGTGTAACTCCACTGCAAAGGCATTAAATGCCCCAAAAAACTGAGACATTCTCATCTGATTTTGATTTTTCACTGCCAATTGTTGTTTTTATTTCATTCACATTTTCCAATTTTGACTAAAGAATTCTGATAAGGATTTGAACAAAAAAAATGAAGAATTAAAGCTCGACAATATAAACAAAATTGATCCATTCATTATCTACATTGTCCTTGCAGGGGTTCAAACACAAGGCAAAAATGCTATCATATATTCTACCTTGCAGCCTGAAAGTAAAACTGTTTTAAATTTAAAAAAAAATAAAAATCTAATTACATATTTTAAAAAAAATCTGTATTTGCATTATTTATTGAAGCACCTTTGAAATCCACAAGCATAAAAAATATTTTTACCGATTAAATCTAAGAAAAACTCTTACTTCTGCTTTATACTGCTGTGTATTTTGTGCTTGCATCAACACTGACAGGGATATTAGAGTAAAGCTCAAGTCAAAAAGATGGGAAACAAACTGCACCACAGTGCAGTAGCGCTACCTCACTTCCCCTGCTACAGACACCAGAGCAGAATCACCCCTGTGGCTCAAATTCCCATGTATCCTCCCACACTGAGAGCACACGGGCGGCTCATTGTGTGAAACATGCAGCAGGCTAATGGTATGCACTGACTAATAGTATGCACCAATCACAAAAAGGTAAAGAACAATACTGAGCGAGAGGAACGAGGACTTGGAGAGAGCACTTGACTCTTCTCCTCGCTGCTGCAGTTTGGTCAGCGTTTCCAGGCAACTGTACTGCTCTTGTAGGTAGAGAGGCACATCAAGAGTCATCAGTTCTGCCTGCAGCACCCAGAACGGACACACACACATACACACACACGTAATAATAATAATAATAATAATAATAAAAAAAAGCATGTGCCAATCCCAGGTGACTGGAGCTGCAAGTCTGAGGTTTGGCAACATACCCTCTCCAGTTTCTGTGTGTGTGTGGGGGGGGGGGGGGGGGGTGCGTGTGTGTGTGTGTGTGTGCATGCCTCTGTCATGACTCACTCAAATCAAGGGCACACAACATAACTCACGCTGCATCAGAAATCGACTAATCCAACACTCTGCACAACCTCGACACAGCCATTGGCTACAAGTGGAGAGAAGGAAGAGGCTTCGAGGCACAGCGCTACCGAGCGAAACATCAGTACCATCGCTCTGCGACAGTCTGTACGTGTTCCCACAGGGGACGGTCAAAATTATTTCCACAGCTGTCTAAATCCGTATCAAAATCCTTTTTCAATCGCAATTCTTGTCGGACTCTTGTGAAAAAAGGACTCCAACATTGTAAAAGCACAAAATCCAGTATTTTTGGTCTAGTTTGTAGTGCAAATATTTTAGTGCACTCTAAATAAGGCAAAACTAATTTACAAGTAACATTTCAGCAATACGTAGGAGCTTGTTTTAAGTCAATAATTCATTAATATTGAAGAAAAACTACTTGTTGACATAATCTGCCAGTGGAGCTACATCTTGCAGAAAAGCTACAAAACTAAGATATTTGCACAAGAAACTAGACTAAAAATATTTGGTAAGATTTTGTGTCTAGCAGTGAAGCTGTTGCAGATGTCAAAGCTCCCATCTTTGATCCACTACATAAAGGTGTAAAGTGCAAATCTTTACACCAAAATAATACGTGATCATTATCGAGAACAAATCTGAAAAAGGCCATCTAGCACTCCAAGTCATAAGACCATATGAGCAATTCAACACATTATTTAATCCACAGCAATGATTTCAATAACCACACGCACGCACACACACACTTCCACCCACACACACACACTTCCACAGCCAGCAATTGTTTAGGCTATTGTGAACATCACTTCTGCAGGAAATGCAGCATCGCTCTTTTTTTTTTTTTATTGGGAAAGAACAAGTAAAAGGCTGATACTTGTGTGTTTGCTAAAGCTTATGAACAGCAAGAGAAAAGAGAAGAATTCAGAAACTGAACTTCATTTGATTTTTCTCCCCACAGAAAGTATGCAGGTGAGTCCAGATATTTGCACACATTGTACGAAAAGAGGACCATCACGTCTCTTCTTCTGTCTGACATTTAATCAAAATATACGTTTTCTGTTTTTAGGTCAGTTACTGACTACTGAAATTGTCTGCATCTACTAAAAGAGAGAATGAAAAGAGAAGTTTTATTATTTCAAATTTAGAAGAATGCACACATTCCTTAATTATTTGATAGATCTATGAACTCAGGTTTGCAGTCTACCGTCTCTCTCACAGACACAAACTTCTTAAGCTCGGACCAGAGTTTTCTAAACGCCTGACGTCAGGGCTTTGTGATGGCCCCTCTAAAACATTGGTTCTGTTGTCCTTAAAGCTTTGTTAATAATTTGGTAGTATGCTTATGATGATTGTCTTCTTTATGCCTAAGCTTCAACTTCCTAGCTGAGAAATATTCCTTCATTATGAGGCCATGGATTTAGTGAAATGTTCGGTCCACACATCATGATGCTGCCAACACTGTACTTTACAGTTGGAATGATTTGTTTGTTTGTAAGCCTCTCCATTATTCTGCCAATCAAGAAGAATAATGTCCCACGGCTCTACTTAAGTTTCATCAGACCACCGGACATATCTCCAAATCTGAAGGTCTTTGTCCCTGTGTGCATTTGGAAACTGTAATCTGACTTTCTTTGTTGTTTTAGGAGCAATGGCTTCTTCCTCGCTGAGTGGTCTTTCAGCCCAAACCGCTACAGGACTCGTTTCATGATGTCGGGAAGATTCTGGCTAAATCTAGTCCAAGATATCTGGATGTTTTTATGGGGGTTTATGCAAACCAAGACAGCTTTATCTCTGGGCCCCTGCTGGGCAGAATGATGGCAGGACATGCTGTTCGTGCTTGCATGGAATTGCTTGAACAGATGAACAAATGAAAATCAAATACAAATCTAAAGAATGCAGTGATTAATGTGGCATTTAGCAAACAGAAACAATTTTATTAATCCTAACCGACTCACTTCATGTCAGACACTGAGAATATATTTGGGTTTAAGTGTGTTTACCTGCAACACAGTCTGACTTGCAGACAATAACATAAAACCATGACAATTTGTTGACAAGAATAAATGTCCAGTCAGTTTCAAGGAAATACTGAAACATTTGAGGCTGACGGCATGCTGCAAATAGACGCAAATTTCAGATGTTTGCATCCTCCAAATAAAATACTGAATATGACTTTGATTTAATGCATTCAAGCAACATAAGTGGTCAAAATGTCTACATTTTCTTGAAATCATTCAAGACAATTTTTTTGTGATTTCATTGTAGTAAATCTCTCTCCTCAAACCCAGACAAGCAGAACTCCGGTCTCCTGCATCTAACTTTTAGCAGGTGACGATTAAAGGATTTGCAAACATGTCATTTGCTATATTTGCAGGATCCTGCAGCCACAAGCACCAGGCATGCACACATACAATTCAGGGGAAGGTTGAATAAGAAAAAAAGTCGTACTTACTACAAAACTACTGTTAACTTTTTCTAATATGCGTTTTTCGTTTAGTGCCATTGCTTCACCTTTTCTCTTCTTCACCCGTTTCTTTTCCAGCTTTTTACAGGCGTACATCTTACCGGTGGCACGTACTTGGCAGGCACAAACCTGAGAAAACAAGCAAAATGGACTCATGTGAATCAAAACAACGTTCCTACTTAATATGAAATATAACACAATTACACAACAATCAATCTGGTCTTACCTCGCCAAATCCACCTTTTCCTAGTACTCTGTAATGTCTGAAGGTATTTTTGGTTACAGGTTGCCTGCAGGGATAAAAACACAAAACAAACAAACAAGAAGAAGATGTTAAAAAGAGGAGAGAAAAGTGTAAAAGGGGGAAAAAAAGGACTTAATATACCAGCTGATGTCACTCTGACACACCATGTGATGTTGCAGACAGATTAATGGTCTAATTTATTATTAATCCACTCTGATGAGTGCTGTTTCCATCCTGCTCTTTTCCTCCAACCATTATGCAAAGTATAAATTATTAACCTCTCGCAGAGACAGACTGATTGGCAGCCCCACCTTTATGTATTAGAGCAAACATTGCTGCTGCTACTTATATGACTAATAGGTTCTGGTATCAGCCATTTTCTAAGACCAAGAGAAAGCAGTATAGTCTAAATTTTCTCCATAAACAAGATCATAGTAGATGCTTTGCGTTTGCTGGCTCTACCCACCTTTCCAACCATTTCCACTGCAGGAAGCGAGAAAAGTACATGGACTCCTGGTAGGAGGAAAATGGAGCTCCACTCAGATAATCGCGAACTATTCTGGAGGAGGGAGAGAGAACAGAAAGAGGGGTTGTGATTATTCTGATAAGACAATCTTCTCACTAGACTGCATTCAGGCAGAGCAACATTAAATCACGATCTACTCCCCAACATGTGTTTACGTTTGTGCAGCCCTCTAATTTTGTGCATTGCTGGCTGAGTTACGGTTCACAGCAACTTGCAGCGGAAAGATAAAAAACAACAACAACAACAACAATGGAGTTTTAACACTGTGAAAAATACAAACTGCCTTTGAATTGGGTCGAGATATGGTTTCACACAGAACAGTAAATCTAATGCAACTATGAAGTGTCAATGGGGAAGTGGGTTGTGTTATTTGATCACATCAAACAAAAAACCTGACCTCAAAGAAAAGAAAATTAAAAAGGCTTTGTGGATTTCACACTTAGAAAGTAAAGTAGCACTGCCTCTGGAGAAAATGCCAGAAAAATTACAATCTGAGATGTCGGCCCCTGTCTTTGACCTCTGTAACACTCCTTTTGTATATAAGCAATAAGCTTTGCTTTCCAGACAAGACTGTAAAAGTGACCTCAGAGTTCAAGATAAAACATGATAATGCTTCAGAATAAAGGCAGCGCCAGGTTAGAGCAGAAATCTGGGTTGTGGATGACAAAGCACACTTTAAAAATGTAACTCTTCTTCTAGGCCTGTCACAATAAATTTTACTGGACGATTGTCTCAGAAGTTACTGCGATAAACGATAATATTGTTATTTTGAGATCATTCTCGAGTAATATAATGGTAATGGAATAATATTGCAAGACAGCCTCCCTCCGACCAATAAGCTTTAGTTTCTAACAATCACTTAACACTGCAACTGGGAAACATTTTAACCATCCAAACTAAAACAAAACACACATTTTCTGAAGTCTCTGTAAACACAATCACCCTTCAAAAATGGGGATAGTTGATTGCTCCAGGGCGAAGCCATCTGTCATCCAGTCTTTGATTTAGAGACATGAGAAAAACAAAACCATGCAAATGGGAATTATCAAGCTTATTTTAATTTATTATGTCCTTAAATGATTCGTTGCTTATTGTGACAGGCTCACCATCATTTGAACTACATAAATAAGTAATCTCAACTAAATAAGTTAAACTTAAAGAAGACTAAAGTTAAGTAAAATAGAAATAAAGTCAAATAAAAGTGTCACGAGATGGGAAATATTTCAGTGCCATCAAACTATGCAATGGTATTTATGACACATTACTTAATACAATCCAAACATTGGATGTAAAACACAGAAGATTTGTAAGAAATAAATTAAATTAATGCAAAAAGCTTTTACTATAATAAACAGAATTACTTGGACAAGTGGACAATCCGCTACAACACCAAACATGGAGGACGGACCAGCATACATGTCTAAGTAAGGAAGAAAATTAACCTCACACGTTTGTTTTGGCACTGCAGGATGAAGCCGGAGTACCTGGCGAGAACTCATGTATGCTTTGGGGAACATGAAGTCTCGGCATAGAAATGTTGAGTGGGATTTTAATCTAGAACCTTCCTGCTGTGCAGCTTTAACCACCAACACATTACTCCCCACTCAGAGGCGGCGAGCGGCAAAATACAGTTTATTCTGCAAAATTATGTATTAATTAATAATCATTCAGCCCAAACTATGTGTTTACGTTTCTTTAAAGTTTTTGCTTGAGATTATGATATTTCTAAAATCTTGAAAGAGCTTCAGCTTTTCTTCAAATGTGGTTTGATCAGCTGCTATCATCTCATCAACAACAAGCAAATTTCTGCAGGTACAGAAAGCCGTTAACACTCCTCTCGTCACAAAACCCGCGAGTTCAAGAAAAACGCTCTTTTTAGCTCACTACTCACGGACAGAAACTGAAGTCAGAGCAAATATCCGACCTCTATAACCAAAATGATGATGTGATGCTGATGTTGGGTTCAAAAATTTTTCCCAAACCATAATTTGAAAATACTTTAACACTAAGCAAGGCAAGTAAAGCTGCCTGTGGTCACCGCTCGCTGCTTTTGCCAAAACCCTTCAGAGTTTCCACAAGGAAAGCCCCCCGCTGAGGCAGAACGAAATATACGCTATGTCTCTGTGCGACACAGATTCTCTGTATATGAGAGTAATACACAAACAAGCTGTCGACAGGATTCCAGGGACACAATCACATTGATTAATATCGTTCCCTCCTCAAATCTTCCTGGTTTAAAGTTTAAAGAGCCAAGCCATGTCCAAGCTGAGCTGGATCATGGTCAATGTGGCACAAACGGAGCGAGAAGAGAAACAAGAGGATGAGGAAAGACTGCACTGAAGGGTGACACTATGCTCAGCCTATGACATAACACTATGTTGGACCGCAGCACAGGAAGGAATATCCAGGAGTGAGCAAATGTTCTGCCAGAAGTCGCGTTTCCTGCAGCTGAGGCTTAATTTAAAAACATGGAGGGAATCTAAAAGCAAAAAGATCATGAAAAATGGATCAAATACTAAACTTGACGAAATCTTATGTTCAAATGCATGTTCTCCAGTTGTTTCAGGTATACACGTTTATGATAATCTGAGGAAGTGTGTCTGCTGAGGAAACGCCTCTTAGCTGCAGCTGTGGTTCACCTGGGTTGTTTCTGCCAGATTAATATATATAGGGAATAATAAACTCAAGATAAATTCGATGGAAAGAGTCAATTGTAAGTCTTGGCAATGACTGTCGATCTAGTCAGGTGTGGGCTTTGACTAGGTCATTATCACAGCACCATGTTTCACTGTGGGGAATTCAGGGATATGTGCAAAAAGCTTAGTTTTAGTTTCATCTGAGATTTCTGAATGCAGCTGGTTGAACTTTATCTTCTTTAGGGTTAGTGCCAAAATATGCATCGGAAAAAATTTTAAACAATGTAACTTTTTTTCTCGTCTCTTTTGGACATGTCCAAACCACTCGAGTTGTTATTTTATTCAGTAAGAATAAACCTTGTGGTTGTCCAACTCTGATCCTCGCATTTCCTGAATTCCTTTTAAAACATTTTTCTGAGGATCTAAAGTGAGTCATTGGTCAACCCCACACTGATTCCTGATGTGTACCACTGTGCAAAAGTTTTAAACCATGCTTTAAGAAAAGCAGAAACTTCACTTCTAATGAGTCAAACTTTTTTTTGCTTTTCTCTTAAATTGGTTTTATTCCACAATCCTGAGTATTCAGAATTTAACATTTGCTTCTTTTTCCACCCATTTTCTGTCCAGTCCTGGACAAAAGAAGATCTTTGAGAAACTTTCCTTAAGTCACTTTGAAAGATCACAAAAAAATCTGTATACTTGCACGCAACATAGGGTGAGCCAAGACTTTTGTACCTGCCAGGTGATTCATTCACAAGTGGACAACCAAAGTGGGCTTAAATATGAAAATGTCTCTCGAGTCACAATACAGCCACTAAATCTTTACACAAACATAAAAGCACGTTTCCAGGAAACAGGTTGGAAGAATTAAAACATTCTGCTGGCGAAAAAAAAAATCAACAACATATTTGAGGTGTCCAAGTTTAGCTGCTTTAATGAGCGCTCGCTCACTTGAACCACTGAGACGCTGAATGGGCTTGAAAACACACATTGGAGCAGATCATCCGTCGTGAAATCGTCACCAGAAACACCGGATGGTACGGAAAGAGGTCAGCGTGGGATCCCAGTCGGCCCCGTCTGATTTTCATCAACCTGCGTGGTTTTTAAAAGCCTCGTTTCCAATCAGACGTGAAGACATTCAGAAAGATAAATCCATCAGCAGTGCTTCAATCGACTTTGGAGCCAGAGCTTAGAAACTTTCAGTGGACAACCAGAAAGAGTAAAATTAGGACTTATTCACCAAGATTAGCTGATCACGACTGTCCATTTATTATACAGCATGACAAAAAATGCAAACAAACAAGAAATAAACTGCTGTACTGACGTTAGGTAAAACTCTAAACAGCTTGTGTCCAGGATGTGTGGACTTGGCAGAGATTTTAGTTTCTCTTTTCTTTACTGGACCTGTACCAATTCTGGATGGAAGAAAGACCAGCCCTGATTATACAACATTGCTAGGCCTATCGCAATAAGCAATAACTCAACTTAATTTATAGCTTAATAAATTAAAACAAGCTCAATAATTTCTATCCGCCTGATTTATCAGTTTTTTTTTCTCTTTTCTTTTTCACCTTCCGCCAAAAACTGCATGTTAAACCTTTTCGGTCTGGTGTTTTGCTGTCAACTGGCCACTTTTTTAAGGAAAATATTGTTTGTAGACACATCATAATTTATCTGTCGTTTTTGTTGTTTGTTTTATTTAATTTGGATATTTAAAATCTCTTCCTGTTCCAGTGTTAAATGTTCATCATAATTTAAAGTTTATTGATCCTTGAGAATGTGCTCTTGCATTTCTATGACGACTGGAGCAATTTATCGTCCAGCAACATTTTTTAGTCATTTTTTAAGCATGATGTGTTATATTCACAACTAAAAATGTTTTTACAATATTGCCACAATACCAAAAAATTTCATACAAAAAGTCCAATTCACGTTCAATCCATCGCCTGAAAGAATTCAGAAAAATATTTTTCCTTTATGGAACAGAGTTTAGAAGAAATTCCTGACTTTACGGTCAAGGTCACTAAAAGCTATCGGGGAGTAAAAATGACCACTGTGGTGGTGGCTGCATCATGCTTAAGGGATGTTTTTCTTCAGCAGGGATATGGAGCTGGATGGCACCAAATATAGGGCAGTCCTGGAAGAAAACCTGGGCGGCCTGTTTTGCTGACTTAGCCACGATTCTTTTTTGTTGTCTTTGCACTGTCTCCTCTTTTCTATCTGATGTGCAATATCAGATAGAAAAGTGTTTAAGAAAAGTGCTCCATTTGTAAAGACTGACTGATAAAGGCTCAAAGACTTCAGATTTCCTTAAAACATAATTATTTGCTACCTCAGATTGGACTATCACACAAAATCCCAATGAAATGTGCAGCTCTAATCCTAAATATTGTTATTCTGGAAAATATTTTAGGCACATGACAATAGTTTGTAAAATAACACGCCAGGTGGTGAAAAAGGAAATTTTTTTTCAAAGGTTATATGATTATACCAAGCCCACCAGTTTCCGTGCCAAATTTCTGCTAATTTATTCAAACCAGGAATGTACATCACCTGTAACTTAACTGCTCCCAGTTTTCAGCTTTAACTGCATTTATCAGACAACAAATATAGCAAACGACATATGAATTACTGATGACCTTGATGTCATTTATCACTACCACGCACATGGTACAACGAACCATGAAGGTTTTGGTTTTTCCGGCATCATTTATTGAGGTAAATCAAAGTTGGTCAGCAGTATGCTAGAAACAGTGTGCGTGTATCTGCGTGCGTGTGTGCGCAGTAAAAAACAGAGCCAGTCTGTTTGCTTCCTCTGGCTCTCAGCGGAGGAAGCACAAACACCTGCACTGGCGTGCGTGTTTGTCAACCTGCGCGTACGAGGAAGACTGAGGTGGCTGTTGTTTCCATGCCAGCCGTCCGGATGCTTTCTCTGCCCGGCGCTGCGTGTGCGTGTTTACGAGCGTTACATAACCCCAGGTGTCAGCTGTCCCGCCATTACCAAAGGCGAGACGGTGCCACAAGAACACAGACCGTTCCCAATGGAGCTGCTGGCTCCGTACGCTGACGGCGACAATCTATGGCAGAGGTAAGTCGTGAGCAATTTATAAAAGTTTTGTTGCTGCGCTCGAGTCCGATTGCAGCTGGAGGAGGAGGATTGAGTTTCAAGACTTACTTGGTGCAGTCGTTGAAGAGCTCCTTGCATGGACTCTGCTCCAGCCTTTCCCGGCACCGAGCGATAACATCCTGGGGAATGTCGGGTAGATGGGCCGCCGACTGGAAGGAGATAAAGAAACACAAGATGAGAGGGGGAAAAAAGGATTCACTCAAAAATACAGTTGGTTTTAAATTATTTTGTATCAGTAATGTATTGATGGGATTTTTACACATTTATGAATAAAAAAATATTTCCACTCTCAAATGATCAAAGTTTTCAGTTATGTTTAAAATAAAATACAAGTTGCCTGTGGACCTCTGTGGACTAGCACTGTTGCTAAGTGATTTGTAGTCATAATGGACAGTGAAATCCATCAGAGTGATCAAACACATTACTGGGAAGCTTAGTTTTGATGGACATCACTGCAATGATAATTGCAAGAACACAAAGTTGTGTTTCTCACAGCACGGTAATTTCATCATCTGCTGATAATTACAAATGGTGAAAAAAAAATGTCTTGCATCTATACGATGTGAAGCCATAAGGGAAAGCCTGCATTTTCAGCTGTAGATTACTTAACACTGACTCTTGCAATGCCTCACTGGAAGTTCAAGATATCAAAATGCATCAAGTGGTTCTGAATCAGAGTAAACACGCTCGTGCGTCTTACCCCGTTATTAAAGTATGTGTCTAATACATTCAGTCCACAGTCCCTCCTCTTCTCGTCGGGAGCTAGCTGGTACATGGCCTGTCGGAGGAGAAACAGACACGTGAGCAGCGACACCAGGCTAAGCCACACTCGTTCAGCCATCTTTGATACTTCTCCAAATAAGGGGAGAGAGAGACGGGCAGAATGGAAGGCCCTGAATCCAGAAAAAATAGCGGGTTAAGAAAACACAAAAGGAGAAAGTAGTGAGAGAACTCTGCAAAACAGCAACTTTGTCTATTTTCACGCTTCATTCGTTACAATCATTGGCCAACAGGATCACAGACTGTGCCTCCATCAAACATGGATGTACGTGGGGAAATGGTCTGGAGTTTGACCACCTTCGTTTGAAAACAAGCTCTGCAGAGAGGAAGAGGACCGAGCGCTGCAAGTATGCATCACGGCAACAACGTGACTCTCTGGAGGGGAAATGGCAGAACACATATAACCCTAGAGATTTATTCAATCGTTTTAAATTTAAATCTATGAATGTAAATAGGTGCATTTTTAGTGACTGCAATGAAAAGACTTACCAAGTGTTTTTGGTCTGGTTTCTAGTGTAACTATACTATTACACTTGAAATAAGAAACAAATTGATCAGCATCACATAAGAGCTTGGAGAAAATATTAAGTAATTCCTTAATATTAATGAAAAGTACTAGTCTGCCAATGGAACAAGACATTTTTCTTATAAGTGGAAAAAATCTGGCACTAGTACTTTTTCATTTCATATACCATTTCTTGCTGAAAAGTTACTAGTTAGTTTTGTCTAATTTTACAATATTTGCGCTCAGAACAAGACCAAATACACTGAGTGACATTTTTGTGTTTTTGCAGTGTGCCTGCATACCCTGAAAACCCCTAACATAGGTCCTCATTAAAGAGGCTCGGCCCCCCTCACCCCCTGTGTTTCCTTTCTTGCATACCACCAGGGGCCTTGACACAAGCTCGGGCCTGTGTTTGCTTGCTCACCCAGGGGAACTGCCTCTGACGTGGGACTGACCTCATGGAGGAGTGCAGAGAGGAAGAGGAGGGGTCTGCTCTTTAACAACCAAAGTCACAAATCACCCACCCACCCATGCAGGCGAAGCGCCGGTTTACCACTCCCATTTCTCGTTCTGCGCAGCCTGATGTAGGCCGAGACCCAGCTGACAGATGGATGATATGAGGAAAAACACGACAAGCAAGAGAGCATCTGAGTCATGGAGAAAAGACAGCTGTGGGGTCGTCAAAGACTGCGAAGGGTGATTGTTAAAGCTGCTCAAAGTGCGGAGAGTATCCATAAATTTCATTAAAGAGTATCCAAACGCCATATTAAAAAGTAAAAAAAGAACAATGTAGTAAAAATACTCCTAAAAGTTTGTTTTCCCCAAGATGTTACTAAAGTAAATGCAACTAAGTAAACATAACTACATGCTGCCAAACGCTGCTCTTACCACGTCGTCCATGAAGTCGATGCAGCGCTTCAGCTCTGGCCGGGTGTCACAGTACTGACGGAACAGCAGCCGACCGATGGTCTGCTTCTCACATAGACTGGAGAAGTCCCTGTCTGCAGGGAGAAACACAAAGAAATGAAATGTAGCGGCTGTCCTCTAGCCCGGTCCAGGTTACCTGTGAGGGAAATGACAATCGCTGCGTACCCATCATCACGCTTTTGCTCCCCTCAATATCGCTGGCAGATTGCCATCTTGTCGTTCATGTGTAGTAACACAGTTCTGAAATAACTCACTTCACGTGTGTCTTCTGAGGAGGCAGACCTTTATGTAATCGCTTAAAGTGGGCATGAGCAGCAATTTACCAACTTACTAAAAGAAAACTAGCTTCCTAATTACTTATTTTCCAGCAACAGAGACTAAAGTTAAAATGTCCAATTTAATAAGAATATTTTGTAATAGCCTCCCAATAAGATTATTATAACGTCATGTCATTGGCAAAGCATTGCAAATCTTTTGAAAATCAAAAATGCCAACGTTTAACATATAAGTGTATATTTTTGACAACTGGGACAATTTACCAACACCCAAACTCTACCACATTCATCTTAATTGATCTCTTTGAGGAATGCAGAAGGCAGAACGTTTTCTGATCTCAAGACATTCGCAGGCTAGAGTGGGAAGTGTTGGTCTCTCCAGCAAGGCGGTGAGTGTTTGCCGTGGCCTCCTGTACAGCAGGACGTCTCGGAAAAACCTCCAAGGAAGACGGCCGGGAAGCATCCCGATCAGATGACCAAACCATCTGGACTGACTCCTTTTAATTTGAGGAACAGCAGCTCTACTCCGATACTCCTCATGCTGTCTCTAATGCTCATTTCAGCCGCTTACAGCCTTGTTCTTTCACTCATGATCCACGTCTCGTGATCATAGGTGAAAGACAAAAAAAAACAAAATACGAGAGCCTTTCCGTCTTGGCTTAGGTTTTTTACTTCCCACCACCAGTAAAGCTCCCGTCTGTATTCAATCTCCTGCTCCAACCTAAAATCTCTTGGGACTAAGACACCAGGACAAGCATGGAGCATTTCGTACAAATGATCAAACCACATGATGCTTGCATAACTTTCACCATGTCTCAAAGTATATCACCCATTTGAATTTTTACATTTTGATTTTAAAATATGATCAAATATATGTGGAAACTTATTTACAGTAGTTTATTTGAGGCAGTTTAAACTTGTATCATCATGATGGGAGAATCTAACTCAAATATCACAGAGATATACGAGGAAGTTAGAATCATCCACCGTAGCGTTATGCAGTGGATATGTTACTACTATAGCGTAGTGAATAACCTGTTATTATCTGCATTCATTTGTTTATCAACTGTATGACATCCCATTTTGGATCTGTGGTGTTTAATGTTATAATGGGCCACAGTTCACAGCTTTACAAGCCTCACTCTCCTGTACAGGTTTTCTACGACACGTTTGCATTTGTGCCATTTCCATGACCGTGTTTATGGGAATATTTGACCATTCTTCCGTAAGCCCATCTGTGAGCTCAGGCTCTACTGTTGGATGAAAAAGTTTTTGCTTCCAGTTTCCACTCTAACTAATCCAGAAATTGTTATATAGAGATAAAGTCTGAACTTTGTGAAGGCCAGTCAACTTCTTCCTCACCACGACTTTAAGGAATAACTTTGTGCTGTGCCACATAAAGAGACAATCTCTAACTGTTCCCAAAGAGTCGGGATTATGAGATTGTCCAAAACGTCTTATTATATATAATATTCGCTTAAACAAACTTTACATTTGACACGATGGCAGACATCACACAGACTCAACCTATTGCATAGATGACATCAGTCTCCTGAAAGTGACCCATTCTCTCACTAATATTTGCAGAAGCTGTTTGCAGGCCCTTTATGCACTTATGGCCCTGGAAGAGGCCTACAAAAAGATATGCAAATTAGTTTTTTTCAATATGCCTTAGAAACAAATTAGACCGATCGTATTGATGTTTTCCGTTGGTATGTCAGTCTGTTTTTTGTCCTGTGAAGCTGGTCACATCTTATTAGAACCAACTGTGTCAATTTGACTCATATTTCCTCTTTTACCAAATCAGGAAGAAGACCCAGGTTGCTCTCTGGCATTGGCTGACGGTGAGGACAGATCCACACTCGCACAGAGCCACACACAAAGCAAACACAAACGGTTACAACAGATTTAAAAAATAAATAATAATAATTTTAAAAAGAAACACCAATCTTTACAGTGGTTCTTTTATTTTAAAAGCATTGTGTCCTCTTCTTTGTAACTCACAGCACCACTTTAGACCTCATCACTGTGGGAAATATTCTCAAATGACTGAATTACAAAAAAAAGAGACCATTTGAGATTTTTATTACTTCCCTTTAAGAAGTATGGCCACAACATTTTAGATCCGATCGCAAAAGTTCTCACCGACACATCTTTAAATCCACAAACAACACTTTATGCCCACTTTTGATCCTATACCGCAATTCTTCGGAGGCATGTGCTCTTCTGCATAAAATGAGCATTCTCTCTCAGATTATTAGCAGGAATCTGAACAATAATAAATATTGGGACCATTTGTTTAAACAATACAGCACTTCCTCTAGGTGTGCATGTGGAAAAAAAATTATGTATGACATTTATAATTGATTGTCTAATAGATAAGCGGCATGAGAAACCTGTTTATGGTCAGACTGTTTGCTGGGAAACTATGTACAAAATGAGGTAAGATTTGTGGTTGTGAAAAGACGGCATCAGTGGATGTGAGGGGTTTTTGTGTTCAGAAATATTTTCTTCTCATCCTGGAAGAAGAAATCCTGGATGCTTCACTCAGCATCCAACCCAATGTGCACCAATTCTCAGATGTGCAGCAGATCTTACTGGTTGCACCAACATGCTGCAGACTGGAGCAAACTACTGTTGAAAAAGAAAATAACTCAGTACTGCAGTTAAATGCTTAAAAAGAACAAAAAGGAAAAAACATAGAGAGGTAACTATTTACCCAAAACAAAGACCACTTTAATCAGAAAGGTTTATATACTTGGTGACCTGATTGGGCCGGAAAGCGGTGACAGCTGGAAACCAAATATTTACTTTTCAGATATTCATTTGTTGGGTCTTTTGAAGAGCAAACTGCAGCGCTTTGCTCACAGTACTCACAAGAAAAGTTTCAATAGTTGCAGTGTATGATACACAGCTATTCAACATTAAATGAACCTACACTTTTTAGGTTTCAGATCAAATTTTGTTGCTTCCTAATATTTTGAAATTTAAGTACTGAGTCTAGGAATAAGAAGTATTTGGTGTTATTATGAAGCAGCTACTCTGCTGAAATCTAATCAAATGTATGCCACATCTGAATAGAAACACATTTTTGCAGATTTCATCTTCAAAACACTGGTATATTATTCAAACATTTAGCAAATATAGCCAACTTTGGTAATCCATTCAGATCTAAACAGTGAACGCTTACTCTGATTAAAAATGTTAAACCAGCATTTATTTATAATCAGAAAATATTTACTACTCAGCCTCTACATGATGTGCACTTTCTTCCACCATTGTCTTACCTATGATGCTTATTGTAACCAACCATAACAATTTTCTAATGTAAACTGGGAACTGGCTACAATTACACTGGAGGACACACAAATGATTTTAGTATGCATACTTTCATAACTTCTTCTACAAACAAGTCATTTCTCTAAAAGCCACCCACTAACACATTTTGGGATTGACACAGAGAATAATGACGTTGAATGAGAAACATCAGCTGAAAATATTGCTGGATAAATTCTTGACCTAATACTTGCATGTAATCAATTAAACAGCTAGAAACTGCAAAAGATTTGAGACTGGGATGGACATGTGCGTTATGTACACATACATACAAATTACAATCAAATATATTTCTATTTTTGGTTGTAATGTGACAAACTGAAAACATTCAATCAAAATGAATCATTTTGCAAGGCACCGTTTTATATATGAACATTATTATTTTGTGATAAAGACCTTAAGAAAAGTCTCGACTTCTCTCTCGTTTTCAATTAGCCAGTTGAAATTTGACTCTACGGTCAATGTTTTTCAAAAAAATAAATAAATCTCTGTGTGTAATAGAGATTTCTCCCAAGTCCTGACTAAGCTGCAAGAGTCACACTGGAAAATGAGAAGGAAGCATTATATGGTTGGGCAATCACAGGCAAGGCTGAGTAATTGTCTTTACCACTGAATTAAGCGACAATTTCAACTTAATTAAAACTCCAGTTTAGTTCAAAATGAAGTGGGTCAGTCAGATGATGAAAGGCAGTCGAGCGTGCGCGGTTCTTTGAGCATCTATAGTGACATGCTAAAGTGTTCTGATCACAATCAGTGATCAGTAGCAAATTTTCCATCACCTTTGAGAACTCGATGGAAAATTATGCATCGCTTTCTTTTTCTTTTTTACAAAAAAAATCTGGCGAGTGTGCATTGTAGCTCCCTTTACTCCGATACTCTGAGAAGATCCAATGTCATCAATTTTGAAATTACTGTGTATTTTTTCTCAGTAAAGCTCCAGCTGTTCTCTGACGGCCTTCATGTTTTGTTAGATAACATTGATGAACAAACGGCATCATGGTGGCCAAGGAGAACATCAGACAGGTCAGGGATTTACAGTTAAAGCAGGACTGGGTTTTAAAGCTATATATCCGAAGCCTTGAACGTCTCACTGAGCATTGCTCTATCCATCACCTGGAAAAGGAGAGTATGGGACAGCTGAGAAGCAAAGATATGGCTGTCCCCTTAAGCTGCATGAGACAAGGTCGGTATTATCAGAGAAGCAGCGAAAAGGCCCATAGTGACTCTGGAGGAGCAGCAGAAACCCACAGCTCAGGCAGGAAAACTTCTCAACAGCTACTACTTACAAAGTCTGTTATTAAAGAATGGAGAGTGGCCATTACCAACCCTAAAACCAGCCAGGACAAGCCTAAACCGAAAGCCAGTGGAATACGTCAGATCAATGCCAATTGGCATGCTAAAATTGACGAGTAAAAGCTGAGATCAATTGACAATCTGTTGTAAGACTTTAAAAAAATGTGAATTGAAGATAACTGGACTATTCTGTAAAGGAGAACACCGGAAATCCAAGATGTGCAAAGCTAACAGACTTACACCAAAAGCACGCTGCACTTTGTCACAAAAAGGCACTACGTTTTGTGTTGGTGCATCAAATAAGATCACGGTCAAATTAAGGCGTGCGGGTGCAACGTTACAGAATGTGGAAAAAGATCAAAGCCTGTGAACACTGTGCAAAGCACCATATTGAGCCAAGCAACGACGACGTCTCTGAACTGCTGTGCGAAAAAGAAACTTCTAAAACTGGTTTCTCAACATTACATGAGACACCAGGAATGTAAATTAGAAGAAGGATGTGGGCTTGTCACAATAAAGAAAATACTGCTGAACGATAAAATGTCCCAGAAGTTATTGAGATCAACAGTAATATAGTTCTTTTTGAGACCATTTTCGAATACTACAATGGTAATGGCACAATAATGCAAGTGAGTCATCTCAAAGATCAATAAACTCTCAGTTGTATTGAATATTTAACAGTGGAACTGGAATACATTTAAAATATCCAAAATAAATGCGTAAACAAAACAACGGAGACAACAAATGAAAATTAATTATGAAGTTTCTGAGCACAAAAAATTCTTTAGAAAAAGAAAAAAGAAAGGAGCTAGTCCAGGCCAAATATACCAGACTGAAGTTTTGGTAGAAGGAGAGCGAGAAGAGAGAAAAACAATAAATCTTGCAAAAGGAAATTATTGAGCTCTCAGTTTTAATTTATTATGCGATTAATTGATTTATTGTTCATTGTGACAGGCCTATGTGTGCTCAGGTCTGGCTTTTCATATGGCCCATATGGGCAGCTGCCTGGGAAAGCAGTAAAGAGAGGGGAACACCAGGAACTATAGAATAACATTTATCTTATCTGTCAGGTGGGCCCTGAACACCTTCACTACGACCTGGATACATGTTCAGCGGAGTCAGTTTCCCCAGCGTCAGTGAGCGCTGGGACACTACGTTTGGAAGAACAATTGTTGGCATTTTGATTGGTTGGCAGCACAAATATGTATACTGTATAAAACTGAACGGCGGAAAAATAAAAGCTGGATGGATGGAGATGACGAAGCACAGAGGTCTGAGGCTGGCAGACAAAGAGGCAGCAGCACGTAGAGTGGATTCTGGATTTACCAAAACTACCAGCCGCTTGTCAAGGTTAAGGTCAAATGCCTGGCATTATCGAGACACAACAAAGACACTGCTATCAGTTGCTTTACTGTATCCTTGCACATTGCTACACGTCTGCCAGCTAGATTACACAAGGGGGAATATTTTGATCTCGTGCTCCACGCGATAGGGAAATTACACAACACCATGTATGAAATGCTGACATATGTAAACTCCTCCAGCTGGGGAGCGCGCGCCCACACCTCCAACCCAAATCTGGATTGCAAAGTTCTAGTTCTAATGGAAACGAGAACATATTCTGCCTTTAAGGTGTCTGAGAGCCGACAGATTCGGGGGGGTTGTGCGAGTTATTTTGTGAGGGTTGTGTGAACAAGCTGACAAGAAGCACAATCAGTGCTGAGTAAGATACCACCAAAAGGGAGTGTATATACACCTACATCCCTTTCACTCGGCCCCGCTCTTATCCATCCTGCCCTCAAAAGATCTCTCCTGCTGCTGCAAATGGTCTCTCCATCCATCTTAAGCCCCTCTCTGAAGTGGCTAAAAGATTGAAGGAGAGAAAAAGAGAGAGACGCAGATAGTGGTGGAGGTACGCATGGAGATAGAGAAGAGGGAGGGCATGAGAGCATGTGGGGGAGGGTAGCCCTGCAATCTTTGGCAGCGAGAGCAGTGACGCACAACTACACACACGCTCTGGGGCGGTGCGGCATCCACAGAACCACCACGATGGTTGCACTGTAATCTAACCCAATGGGGCCGGCCGGACCACGAATTCACCTGTGGTGTTAAAAGTAGGAAGGGGGGTGCATGTTCTGATTTAACGTGTGAGCAGTCGTCTCGACATTGATAGTCTCCCACCCTAGACGTTCACACTCACACACGCCCAGTTTCCTGCCCTCTGCCGCCCCTCCCCGCCTGCAACCATGGGTGGAGACGAAGAGAAACAGGAAGGAAGTCCAACATGAACTTCTCCCCGAAGTCAGACACACCCCAACAACCCAACGACACCGCGGGCGCTCGCCACTCATACCAATAGTTCGTCGAAGCTCCTCGCATTGGCTGATGTGCGGGAGTTTAAGCATCTCCTTCCATTTCTTACTGCGGCCATTCCTCTTCCCTCCTCCACCTGAAAGACAGAAATAAAAGGAGAGATTAATGTCAGATAGTCGGGAGCGTCCAACAAGTAGCATTTTCAGCACAGGAGCAATGAAAGCATTCCTCCAAGTGTGTCTCTGTGTGTGTTGTGAATGTTTATGTTTGCTCTTGCATGCATGTCTTCAAGCACGCTGACCTTGGTGTGACCAGAAACAGCGACAGCTGCTTCATCTCACCAGTCGCCTCTGTGCAATATGACGGAGCATGTGATGAAGAACGCTGACAGCTTCAAACATCACGAGTCTCACACACACACACACAAACACACACCAAGTGGATCCCAGTCAAACATCAGCCAAACTAAATCGTCATTCAGATTACCTCCATCACACACACACAGAGGTGGTGAGTATTGTTCTGAGAAAGTCTGGGAACCTTTATGTAGGGCCTGATTACAACAGCAGATGCAGTGTGTGTTTGAAGCCTACAGTTGAAGCCAATTATTTACCTTCACTAAAACATACACACACCCAGGTTCAGATGATCAAGGATTCCTGGAAAGTTATTCGAGACGAATAATAAGCTTTGCAAGCTTCTCAATACTTTGCTGGGGGTTTGAACCCATTTATTCCATGATTAATCTGGTGGTGTGATTAGGGTCATTGTGTATTTTAAACACCTATTTGTGCCTGATATGGAGCTTCAATGTTTCCATTAATTAAAAAAATAATAATACTGCAGAACAGCAAATATTTCAATTACTTTTTTGAGTAAGAAAATAAAAATGCAATTGCCTTGAATGCAACAACACAGCATTCCTTTTGTTTTTGCTTGATCATGTGTAGCAAAAGATGCATCTGCAGATGTTAAAATGCGGACTATTACTCCGTTGATTATTCTTTGGATTAATAAATGGATAGCAAAAGGTACTCAAAGGGGGATATTTTCAGATTTCAAACCAGGTGAAACTAAAACTATTGCGTTTGAGGAGTTATAGGCAGAACATATTGACAGATGGAAAAATTTTGCATTTTTCCATCTAAAATGCAAAATATATGTTTCTGCACAGTTTTGAATTAATTACTGCTCTGATTGTTTTGTCCTTTCAACAAATGGCCTTTTCTGAGTCTGTATACTCCGTTGAACGATTAATTGATTTTTAAATTGGTTGACGATTATTTCAATTATCAATCACGAGTAATTTGATTACTTGTTTCAGCCTTAACAGTATGGTGGCTGAGGAGCCTCACTGTGTTTTCACTTTCATATCCCCGTTTCAACAGATGAATGTGGAAACTAAAGGCATCTGGAATTTGTATCCATTTTCCATGATGTCATGCAAGGACATCGTGGAAAATGATCATTGTAGTACAAGGACCTATTTTTTGAGGTAATGCCTCAAAGTGTTTTTTTTTTTTTTTTGAGGAGTTACCTTAAACACATTCAGAAGTCTGCCTCCATTTAACTCAAATAATGTGACTTCTGGGCCTTCCAGAAAGTTTGTAAACAAAGTAATAAAAAAATCTCTCTAAATATTCTGAGCAAATGTAAATACACCAGAAAAAATTACTTTCTCTGTGCATTTTTGGATGCAAGAATATACATTCATGATAATCAAAAAGGCAAATTTGACGTTTTTGAACCCATTATATATGATATACTGATTTAAAAAAACTCGATAAATCGGATGATGTTATAGCGTCAAAACCGAACAGCCAAACGTCGATAAAAAAATAAACTGAGAACATTGAAGTTTACAATCCGGCTCCGATAGAAACTAGATCAACCCCATTTTGTAATTTTTTTATGTGAGAATTACTTTCTTTCTTTTATTTCTTTATTTTTTAGTTGAGTTGTGCAGAGAATCCCAAAGTGCTTCACACTACATTCAGTCATTCACACGTTAATGGTGGTGAGCTACATTGTAGCCACAGCTGCCCTGGGTCAGACTGACAGAAGAGAGACTTGATACAATCAGCGCCACTGGGCCTCCTGACCAACGGGGAAGGCGGGTGAAGTGTCTTGCCAAGGACAACGACTGAGATGGACAGAGTGGGTATTTGAACCGTCAACCCGGTTTAGGTCAAACTTTGACCTCCCACCACCCGGATTCCTTCAGATGATCAGTGAATGCACCATAACTAACCACAACAATAATCGTCAGTGTTGACGTGGTTCCTGAAACTTTCTGCTATTTATCCATAAAAGGTAAGATAGACACTTGTTGTAACAACAGGGAGTTTCAAGTTTTCAAGAATACAAAACGTCAATTCGTACCTGATTCTAGAGGACTTTAGCAATGGCTTATTTTAATGGGGCAAAGGCTTTTAATTTAATATATCTAGCTAAACAGGTGCTTTTGAAAGCCTTCAAATAAATAACCATTGTTATTAACACTAAATAAACTTTGATGTAAAGAGTGACGTAAAAAATGCTGAGTAATTATTCTCAGGTTTGCAAAAACAGTCTAGTGTTCGCGATCTCTCAAAATAAAACTAGTGCAGCAACTATGTGCAATTTAGTGATAAAAATCACACTTAATTATACAACTGACCTATGCCTATTAAAAATGGGCATGTTTATAAAAGCACTATTTCTCTTTGTGGGACTGTCCAATTTCTCTGACATGCAATCCAAGCCATATTGTCACCTGAAGAAGAAAAAAAAAAGACTGCAAAGAGGTAATAAATAGTTTTTATACTT
Source organism: Poeciliopsis prolifica (assembly GCF_027474105.1). Lineage (NCBI taxonomy): Eukaryota > Metazoa > Chordata > Actinopteri > Cyprinodontiformes > Poeciliidae > Poeciliopsis > Poeciliopsis prolifica. The sequence goes on along the minus strand of NW_026562391.1, from coordinate 6,730,777 downwards.
TTATTCTACCACAACAGTAACAATACATATCTTGATAAAATCACAAGTCTGAGGGAATCTATTGGAAAATCCCAAAATTAGGATCAGAGACTACACTCTCTAGGGAACACACACAGACTAATATGTAGAGTTAGTGAAGCTTTTAACAATCTGGTACCAGATCCAACCAAATGAACTCTTTAATCTATCATTTTAAGCCTGGGTTTTATTTTGATTATTTGGGTATTATTTTTCATGCAGATTAGGATAAAAGGAAATAATCACCTGATTCTATCATAATCCTGCATGGGGTTTGATGACAGGTTCAACCTACATTCATGTTGCCTCACATCAGTCCTTGAACGCCCCTCAATCGCTCAGCTCTCGTCTATTTTGGGCATTTCTGGCACCATCTGTTGGGCCCCTTTTGCCTTTGGATTAAGACTGAACACAATGTGAAAAATCAGCCAGAATGCAGGTGATCTTGGCAGGTTTTCATGGAGTTCTTCAAGAAAGCAGTGTGTTTCCCATCTAACAAGTGAAGACTTGTTAGAAAGTCTGGAGCTTGCACAAAGCTGCTATGGTGGTATTGTGGCGGCTTATCCTGACAGCTGCATATCAGGAGCGTGTAGGTGTCTGCGTTACCTTATCCAGGACATGCGGCACATGAACAACAAAATAGATAGTTAGAGATTTGAAACCATGACGTCCAACACTGGCCTCAGCCTAAGTATACATGCTCTTTACGGCCACATTGGACTGGCGACTATGCACATTAAGACCCAACATTGTTCCAGTTGCAAGCAAAAAGAGTTTACTACGCAGCCAGAATGAACACAGTCCACAATTTTCCATGATAATGCATAGAAATCAATATATTCCCAGCTGGGGGAAAGCCACATACTCCTCCAAATTGTACATATAGGCTGGTTGTAGTTTAACCGTTTACTTTATGATGTTAAACAGAAGTTCTAGCATTACACTAAGATGATGAGGAAGGAGCAATTGTAGGAAATACTGGAATTAAAGCGTGTATCCATGAGAAAATGTGGGTCGACACCAATATGAATGTTATTTCTAATAGATGACATTTACCAATGTCATATTTTACTACTCTTGCATCTTGAAAAATAAAAACACGGCTTCACTACTGCTTTTCTGCTTCAGGTAAATTCCCCAGAGTCCTGCGCTGCCTCACTATCGCTGTCACATGACCAACTTCCTCCCATTATCCTTCAGAAACAAACAGCAACAACATGGAAATTAATATCGATTAATAATATATTAATCAAAAAATTGTATTTATCGGACTGATACGGTAAAAAGAAATCACTAATGTCATCCCATGCCAATGTTAGTGCTGATATATGTAATTTTTAAAAAAGCAATGTATCAAATCACAAGAAACGCCCACAAAAACAACTGTAGACCTCAAATTCGCCAAGTGAAGAGGAAACAGACTTTGAATCTCATGCGTTTGAGTCCTCTTGACTGCTCTAGAGAAGATATGCTTACACAGAGCTAAAGCGGCTTAAAATTATAATGCCGCACTAAGTGCAGAAAACAGTAAATCCTTTCATGTTTCTCTTTTTTTTCTTTTTTTTTTTTTGCCAAGCATTCAACACGAAACTTGTGAACGGTCTTTTTGCTTTCAGAAGGATCGAGAAATAAACCTTGCATTATGTCACTCCGCTGGCTGACAGTCATGGGAGTCTTTACAAAGAGTAAAGAAATGTCAGACATCTCTTCATATCTGGCTTTCAAAGGCAAAAATAAGAGGGATTTATTGTCATTCACTGCATCAACCATCACTGCGGTATTCACAGGTATTTATCATTTTTGCCTCGGATAAGCAGTCAAAGGTGGGCGGCGAACCATTTTTCCCACATTTAACCACACTTACATCTCACATGGATGCACTAAAACCAACAGCATCATGTCTGCCAGAAACAGAAGATTTCAGATGAGTGGGATGAGTCAAAGTTTATTAAACTTGAATAATTTTTTTGTTCTTTGTGCCTTTTGTCATCAGGGGACGGAAGAAAAATATGCAACTACTGCCAGGGGAAATAGTGGATTAATAGTCTGCTTAGCAGATGTGATTTTATTTCAAAAGTCATTTAACATTCTGCTGTTCAGTGTAAGAAGTGCTATTCTCACTTAACTACTCCTGGATTCAGTTAAATTGCTTGTTGTACTTCTGAGAAAAACCACAACCCTTTTCCCACACTGCATGTGCTATCAGGACTTCCAGGCCCATTGTTATCCTGTTTGTAAGGTACAGTGGTGGAGTGGGGAATGAGGTCAAAGTTGAAGCCTTCCTGGGATGACAAGGAAAGTCCTGAGAGCTGAACAGACGTCAATCTGTCGAGAGGACGGCCATCGCTCAACATGTTTCTTTATCAGCTTCTTCACTGGAGACGGGCTGATTTAAGAGCAGGTACTGAAACAGCCTCGAAACACTCCCGTGTAGTCAGAATGGAAGACCACATGCTATAAGAAAAACCAGACCCGTTTGTTTGCAGTAATAACTTCCTGAAGCAAAACCTGACGAGGACAATGCTGACTGCACAACATTTTCAAAATACAGCTTTGAATTTTCCAAAAACAGCGACCTTCGCTTTCTCTGGCATCTCTGGTGAAAATGTAGAGAAAAATAAGCCTCACAAAAATTATTGAGAAATCTAAACCTTTATTTAAATACAAAGGTTCAATTGTGGAGGCGGGGGGAATCCTGTTTTAAGAAATAACATTTTTCATGAACTAAAATCAATGGTTAGCTTTAGAGAAGCACCAATATCTTTTTTAGGATCAGTGAACACATCCATTATGCTGACATCAACAATCTGTTTCGAGCGATGCCAATGTGTGAATGAACTCAGGGAAAAGAGCTGCAAGAAGATGACCTAAATAAAGCTTTTGTATTTAGAGAGAGCATGACTTGCAGCAGAAAAGAAGACGTGTGTTCAAGAAATGTGTTCAAGAAAACAGGAAGATATTTAATGGTATCTTGTTCCATAATTGTGAGGCCACAGCTGAAAAAGGTCAAATGGCCTGAGGTTTAGCCAAGTATTAGGTACAACCAACAGATCAGCTGATCAGCTGAGCTAAAGCGCAGTAACAAAACATGAGGCTGAAGCAAGTCGCAGAAGTACAGAGGTTACAGTCATTCTCTTAAAACAGCAATTCAAGGGATGTAGTTCATGTGTAATTTCTCTGCTTCATAGGGAACAGGCGACTCAGCACTATTGCCTTAGTAATTATTTATGCTACCGCCCTTTAAAATGCAGATTTTTCAGTTTTCAGTGGAGAAAAGAAGTTTTGGGACCACAAGGACATCACTTTCTCAATGATGTTATCTGTGACAGCTTTCCTCACTGTCATCCACAGAAGATGCTAAAATACGTAATCAATTGGTATTTGCTTAGAAATCTTTGTAAAGTGACTGCTTTCACAGATATCGCCTCCTCTCCCAGTATGAATAATTAATGAAAAATCAGGACTAGAAACAGAAAAGGTGTGTTTTTATGCATTTTTGTATTATTGTTAAATAAAATCAGGTAAAATTGGTGTCAGGAAGTCAAAGTGTCACTAAACACACTAAACCTGTAATTTAAACTCTTGTTTTTTTCATAAAAAGTGTCAAATTTATAGTTCCAAAAGTTCACAGAAACAGCTTGATTCAGTTAATCCTTTTGTTCTATTAGACCAACACGCAAATAATGCCTACAAAACACAGCTTTTAGAAGTTTTACTCAAGGACACGTTGTGCGGTCGTATAAGCCGAAATAATGAGGCAGTTTGGTTTTAAATTAAAACTGGCTGATTTTTATAAACTAAATTGTTTTCATTTTAATTAGCAAGGAAGGATTGAAACGGGTATATTCCTGCTAAACTAAGTTTTTGAATCTAGAAGGAAAGTGTTCCTGCTATTCTTGGGACCAAAACACAAAGGTTTAACTAACTCAGACAGTATTTGGTGTCTAGGGCAACTTTTTGACATTTACTCTGCATGGCTCTTTTTTTAAAGTCTGTTTTGGTGTAAAGTTGGTGAAAGTTTATGCATCTGGAGAACTTTAAATGATCTGAATACCAACAGACTCCGAACCAATTGTTTTAACTATAAGACATTTTTAGTGCTTTGCTTTTGTCCCGCATCTGACAGTTCACTGACATTCCAGCTAATGTTGCAGGGAAGAGAAGATGGTGTTCCTTCTTATCTGATATTCTCCTCTTCTTTGCACTCTCAGTCAACGACGTTCTCCAATGTAAAATGCTTTCTGGGCGGTAGCATTTAATAAAAGAAAAAACATTTGGACAAAATTTATTTAACCTATTTTCTGGACTATAGAGCGCACCATACTATAAGCCACACCTGCAAATCTTTTCAAAAAAAAAAAAGGAAACGTACATAAATACGTTCATACAAGTTTGAAAACATTTCTCCGACATACCTGCTGTTAGCATGTGCTTGTTCTAAATTAAAATAATTACTTTCTTCTTTCATTTCCAATTTTGACTTCCTATGATTCACTTCCTGCTTAAGAGCCCCCTGGTGGTTGAAGAAAATTCACAGAAAAGCCACACCGGGGTATAAGCCGCATGGTTCAAAAAATGAGCGGCTTATAGTCAGAAAAATATGACAATTTAACATAATTACTTTTTTTAATTTTGATTCCAATACAAGTACAGAAAAGTACACTGTGGTCCTGTGAGTCAGAGTACGAGTCATAGTGAGACGCAGTCTGGCTAATTATTCAATCCATCTGCACAGGTAAGGCCTGCAGACGACTGCTTAACAAACACATCGGACTTGGATTGGTTTAAAACAGCCTATAGTTGAGTACAGTAGCCTTTTTTCAGCTCAGTGGATGAGAGTCCCACAGCAACAGGTGGGGGAGGGCGAGCACAGTTTTACTCTGTGTTTCATAAAAACAGAAAAAACTATTTGACATTTACTCTGGAATGTCAAAATAACAGTCGTATGAAATATTTGCATTTTTACAACCACATCTTCCTGAAACCCCGGTACTCCTCGATGGCAGTACTGTACCAGCAGAACTTCAGAGAAGCCTGTCCATCAAATCATCAAGACCAATCCAGTTTTTCACCTCATACATAGTCGCTTATATGACATGGAGAAATTAACTTAGATTTAGCCCTCTCCAACTACAACAACGCTGTTGTTGGCATGTCCTCCGACTCTGAGACTGGCAGCAACACGACCAAAAGACACACACACACACCCACACACACACCCCACACACACACACACACACACACACCACACACACACACACACACACACACACACACACACACACACACACATCCTGAACAAGCGTGAGTGAACCAGATGGTTTGGGTTTGATCTCTTCTTTAAAATTCTGCACATCACAAGTGAAAAAAAAGATAATTCTTTAATTATGTGATAATATGGATAATTAGATAAAACTAACTGAAAGCTGTAAGTTTTTTAAAAAGACAACAATGAGAGAAAACTGCAAAAGAATCCACATTGAGGTCAAAACTTGAAAGACCAGAATGGAGAGATTACAAGCGACAACTGTTCATGTTGCTCTGACGAAGCTCAGAGCTCATCCCACTGATATTCCTGAGGGTTACTATGCTCACAGACCAGTTGTGGGACTGGAGGGCAAATACAAAAGCAAATTCAGACTAGTCTCCACACAAACAAAAAAAACTACTGCTGTTGTGAAAAAAACGGGACATGCAAAAGGAGGGCAGCTCTCACTGAGTAGAGTACGCGATAACAGTGAAATAATGTCTTATTCTGACAGAGCAGACTAAAGCAAGAAGGATGGATAAAACCAGATGTGCAAAAAAAAAAAGAAAAGAAACACCCAAGCTAATTGTGACGTTCTTGGTGTTATGCCTCAAAACTGGCAGTATTTAAGTATTATTCTAGCATGAAAAGTTCTTGATTGAAGTTTGGATGAAATACATTGGACTGCACTGAAATGCTGACGGAAACGACAAAAACAGGTCAAGGTTCCCAAGAAGAAAAGACGGAGAAGGCAAGCTGTGTGGGAGTGGGGGAGCATGTGCACATACGTCTGTCACAGCCAGCTGGGCCACCCCACCCTGTTTAATGTCACTCTGACGTCAAAGCCATGTGTTAATGCAGACAGGATGGAGCGAGTATTTATTTAACTTTGCTTCTCTCCTCCGAGAGAGCAGGCGCCCTGCATAAACAGCGGCTTCAGAGAAGTTTTTGCATGTTCACAGCCGAGCCGCAACCGGGGTTGAGATCATCCTCTCAACATCCTGGGACGAGCCGGCGCATCTCTTCTAAGTAACAGAAGCGCTAAAAAAGATGACATGTCGATTTCCATAAATTGCCGGCGTGTCGAGGCGTTAGTTCATTGCTGAACTAAGGTGAATGGTTGCTGGTTTTTCTGCGCGTCGACCGTTTAACATAAGGACATGCAACGAGGACCAAATCAGTATTTCTGCATCTTTTTAGGTTCTCATTATCAAAAATACAAACAGTAAATATTCTGTCTTTTCAGAAATTACAACAACTTTCCTTAGGAGCTGACTCACTGCAAACATGAACTGAGTGTTATTGCTAATACCGCGATGACAGCTTCGTGTCGAAGTTCGTCAACCTGTGTGGACAAAAGAAAAACAAAACTAATAAAAAGAATGAGAGATTATTTCCATTTATATGAAACTTCTTTTAGAAAAAACTTTCAGTGTTCCTTGTTACTATTTTGTCTTCTATATTTTAGATATTAAAGTGCCTCTACACACACTTAACTCTTCCGAAATGATCTGTAAAAACTGATGAATATTTGTTAACAATTTTGCACTTAAATCACTAATGAAGTTTGAATAACTTTAGTTTCGTTTATAAACTGATGAATGGCAGCTTTAGGCTGTGACTACTCTGACTTCAACCATGCTAAAATTCAAGTTTCAAGAAAGTGTTTCTTAGGAAATTAACTGAATGACGAATGGATTGGTGAGTTTTTTTTCTTTTCTATTGAAGGAACCTAGTTTTTCAGAAAATTACATAGTGGAAAACCATCTACAATATGTTGTTTATTTTTTTCATGAACTACTGGTATATAAGTGAGGTCTGATACAAGATGTCATTTATATGAGATACACCCGTCATTAAAAACTTTAAAGACAAGCACGTACTTTAAAATAGCAAAATGTCTTAAGATTTTACATAACACACAAAGCGATGGTCATTCTTTCTTTTTTCCCCCTGCTTGTCTTTATTTTCGTCAAAAAAGCAATCTTTATGGAGCAAAAACTAAACTATTTTCCTGGAGCTAGAGGAGAAACGCCACACTTGTACGCATTCCTTCTCAAATTCTGTAGATTCTCTTCTAAAAGAAGCGATGTTTGCTCAAAATAAAAACACTGACAAAGCCTCAATCATGGGAGCTAAAAAGAAATATAAACTGCATTTCTACAAATCCAAACATGTTGTGACAACTTAAATTACAAACTTCACTATTTTTTCCAACTTTCCAAAAACACTGATAGCAGTGTTTACCAGCATGTTTTTTTTTTTTTTTTTTTTTGCCAAGACATTCATAGTCTCAACTCTGTGCCGGTGAGAGGTACATTGCGGACTGAATATAGAGGAAGGCTCGCAATTATTAATAACCCTGGCAGTTATTAGCCAAAGCTATTTTTATTCATCTAAGAAGTTTGTTTATGATTGGGAAGAAGACAGGAATTTCCCAAATGTTAACAGAGCAAAGTACAAGGAGTCTAAATATTGGAATGAAATGACTAGAACGTGAAATATGTTGAAAACGTTACATATACCCCTCTCATAAAATTATTTAAAAAGGCTGCCTTGGTAATATAACAATCAAATCATTTTTTGTAATAGCTGACCTCTTCTTTGCATGTAACAAACACATAATAATGAGCTCAGAGCCTTTTACGTTGGAAAGCCTCTAGGCCATCACCCAAATCTTCAGCACTCACTACGCGAATCAAGTCAGGACTCCGTCTGGGCCGCTCCAAAGCATCGTTATCGATTCCAGCCAAAGGAAACCTGTTACTTTAAAACCTTTATCTGTCAGGGGTATGAATAGTTCTGAGTCCGTAGGTGGAGATCCAACAGCTGCAGCACTCTCACAGAAACACAACGATAAAGAGGTAGGAAGCAAAGAGATGGTCGGCCACTGCTGGCTCCATTGTGAAATGAACTCTCACACACACACACACACACACACACACACACACACACACACACACACACACACACACACAATGGAGCGTGGTAGTAACAAATAAACTGCTGGCTGCTTGTCCAGCCACTCCACCTTACAGTCCGTGATTGACTGGTGTAGATCCCTAACAGGAAAAACATTAGCTGCGTCGGACTTCGTTGCCCAGTGTTTGCATAACGTAATCCATCTGTAAATGTGCGCTCAAAGACACACAACAGGAGAAATGCGCAACTGCAATCCTCACCTCCCTCTTGCTGCCCTTCTCCATTATAAACTCCTCGCCTCCCGTCATGCCTTCATTAATTCTTTACAGACAGATTTTCTTCCAGCGCCATATGGTCATGGGAGAAAGTGTGGGTCACGCACCAAACTGTGAACAGCACTGCAACATTGAGGAGAATGGCAGGACAGAACATGGACGTGGTAGGACTCTCACATGAGGTAGGACTCGCCGTTTTTCGCATGAGCAGAGAGAGGCGCACACAGGGCCTGGACACAAACGAGCTTTTGCTCAGTTCCAGCAGTGCGCTGCTGTGTGGGTTTTGCCAGGCCTTCCTTCCTCCGCTCCATCTCTCTCTGAACTCAACATATTCCATCAAACAGAGGCGAGATCTTGCTTGAAAACGGACCCCTGTTTTTCCAGAGTCCTAGGGGAGACGGGGGAGGGATGGCTGGACGAGGGAACACTGTGAGACTAAACTTGAGACACAGACTGACTCTGTGGGTCTAAAAGGGCAAAAATGAAAGAAGGATTGGATGCAAGTTATCTCCAGCTGTCCCTCTGATGAAGGGCCCTTCGGTCGATTTCATGGCCGGGCGGAGGGAGCAGGAAGACGATCACCGAGGCCTTGAGGCTGGAACACGCAGCACTTATTACGCACACGCAATTATCTCTGATAAGACAGGACGCCAGGTCACCCCGAAGGGTGGACTGACATGAAACACCAAGGGCAGACGCAAAAACGGCGATTCTGGGAATGTTACCAGAGGAAAAGCCAAAAAAGCAGGAGGAACCTCTGACATTTAACACATTTACGACAAGATTTCCATTGAAGAAAAACTACTTTAGCTTGGGGTAAACTTGTGGTTGTAAGGCACTTGCAGAGTTTTTCACTTCCCTTCAACTTTGTCACATTTTGTCATCTTGATGCCCTTTTGTTCACTAAAGTTCTACGAACCGCTGAGGCCTTCATAGAACACATCTCCATTTATTCCTTGAGAAAAATTTACCTGAAGCTTCGTTAATTTTTGTTTTATTATTTGGCGCATCATGTTCCGGCCGGAACATTATCTGCATTCTGCGGAGCTCTCACTTCAGTTGTTGACGAAAGCTAAGCGTTAGCGGCATAACGTCCGATCTTTACGTTCGGCCTGTGGGGATTTTATTGATTCATGATAACGCCCGGGTTTTCATAGTTTTTGGGGGGATCAATAAGCACCTTAAAATGACTGCAGTACGGCAGCCTTTCTACTCCGGGAGCCGCTGGTTGAAAGCGAACGGTGGGAACAGCCTGCAGGAGTACTTATACAGGTGACTGATAGCCTGATCCTACGGTGGGCGGCTGAGTAGTTGATGCTTACGGTGTAAGTGTAGCTTTACAGACGAACCGCACAACAAATTTCATATCAGCCCTTGACGGGTATGGAGCAAAGTGAGAATTCATCTATAAAACTCACTCAAGATGAATACATGAACTAAAAGCTGCAGTATAGACATTTTTTAGAAGCTTATTTGTGAGCATATTTGTAATATTTATTATTAAATTTAAAATAATTTCTGCTTTCTGTATAACTTTTCCTTCAGGTTAGGAGCTGTTATTGTTACAGGTTAGTTTTCTAAACAACAAAAAAGGAACTGTTAGAGAAGCTCAAAAATAGAAAAATTGAACTGATATTGATGCTACACCATATTTATCAATATTTTATTTTGTAATTTTTTTTTATTTGATTACTCAATTAATTGTAAGAATTATTGATAGATTACTCGATTACTAAAATATCCGTTTACCAAAGCCCTAACACCAAAGCTAAATTACACACAAATAGGGTTTCTGTCTACTAATCTGGTAACTTCTGATGCTTTTTGTGTTATTATAAGAAATGAATGCAGGAATTAATTTCCTTCACTAAAGCAGATCAAGCAGATCTGAGGGCAGGCTCCAGACTTCTCCAGACTGTGGGAAAAATCTGATGAAATCAGAATTTAAAAAAACAGTAAAGTTTGTAGCTGAAGAAACATGTGTATGAATACTTTTGCAAGGCACTATACATTGATAAAAACAGCTTCACGGCCGTCTTGTTAGGCGTTATTCTGCATTTAACAAGACAGCTGGTTTAACTAGCCCTATATTCTTGTGGTGCTTCAAAAAAAGTGCCTCGTCATGTTTTAACGACCCAGCTAAACGCATACACAGCGAGTGGCATGCAGCAGAGCTGAGCATGCAACACAGCGCGTCTCTCTCTCCCCACATGGCCCATTTGTGGGTGTTATAAATGTAAAATGAGACCCACATCAAGGGACCGTCACAAAGCGATGTGTTTTACGAGCTTCAGCTGGAGGAAACACCCCAGAGTGATGACAACAAGTGTTTGCCCAGTGACAACCACAAAGCTAATAAAACTACGCCGGCTAACGTCACACATGAACGCTCACCAGGGCTTTGAGAGACCTGCTAGCCTGCAATTTGAAGGCCAGTGGCCAAGAGGCAGGACGCACACAGGATTTATAGCACCAACAACAGAGGTGTGTCTCTTTAACACCTGCACTGCTCTTCTGCAAACATCCAGCTTCAATTACATAAAGAAATTTGTTGAACAAGGATTACCGGACTCAACTTTGCTGAGTTAGTGTAATCGACGGATTAACCACATTCCAGTTTTCAGGAAGACAACCACATTAATACAATGTGTAAAACAAATTACAGTGACTTAAACGTATGAATATGTGCATGAATACTTGTTAATACCCTTAGAGCAACTATGGAAGAACAGCCCACTGCTGTTTGACGTTTGCTTCATGTCCTTTAGAAAAACTCTTGAAATGAACCAATTTTTAAAGTAGTGCTAACGACGTCGTCAGATGCAAACAAGGTTTAAAGTTTTCACATTGAATTATTGGCCTTTTTATAATCGCTTATCAAGTTTAAGTTTTTCCTTTCGGCCTGTGGCACTTTTTTTGCTGCAGTGCAACAAAATAAAAAGTACAGCGCTTACCTGTTATTTTTGTTTGTTTTTTAATACAGCTTCACTTGTTGCTAAAGCGCTGCTTTACCAGATGAGCTGCTATATACTTGGCATATGCTGCCAACAGTTTAATGTAATATGTGTGTAGTGAGTATAATGCTAAAAAAATTACAGATAAGTTCATCCCTCTTGTCAGATGTTTCCCCTGAGATTTTAAAAACAGTTTTTATGCCACTGATAAAAAAAAAACACAAAAAAAAAAAACAATCTCAACAATCTCCAACTTTGAATCATTTGGCAACGTGACTAAAAAGCTGTTTTTCAACAACTAAATGGTTTCTTAACAACGACCAACCACTCTGACGTCTTTTAGTCCAATTTCTGTGCTCACCGCGGTGCTGAGACTGCCCTCGTCAAAATTCAATAACATCCACATAAATACAGACTGTAGAAGAACCACAGTGTTGGTTCTGTTGGACCTCAGTGCAGCGTTTGACACTGTTGACTGTGAAATATGACTGAAGTAACCGGAGAGATGGGTCGGACTCTAGCACAGTAATTCAATGGATCAAGTCTTTCCTAAAAACTGGGACATTTCTTGCATTGTACCAGACAAACATTCAATGAGGGATACCCCAAGGTTTGGTCCTAGGGCCCTACTTATTCAATACCTATAGACACTCACTAGCTCAGCTAACAATCAATAAGCTACAGATGATACACAGCTCTACATTACAATGTCACCAGGTGACTCCGAACTCATCCAAGCACTAAGATGTTCAGAGCAAATCAATGTTCTAAGAAAGTTCTGGTTGTGGCAGAACTTTCTCCAATTGAACATAAGCAAAGCTGAAGTCATTATCTTTGGACCTCAAAGTCACCAGAGAAATTCGGTTATTTCAGATGAAAATAGAAATGGATTCAGACCTGAACCTTCAGAGTTACATAAAGATGGTTACAAAGTCGACCGTCTTTCGCTGGGAGAACATGCCCAGCATTAAACTAATCTTTGCATTTATCTTTAGTCATTGTTGCATCAGTGTCCTCACTGGTCTGCTGCAGTTGATCCAGAACTCTGCGGCACATGTTCAGACTAAAACCAGGAGGACGGAGCACATCACCCCAAGTCTAAAGTCCCTACAATGATGACTCCCTCCCTTGTAGCTCAAAAAAATAGACTCTAAAGTACTGTTGTTAGTTTATAAATCACTGAACCTCACCTGGTGTCTGACATACCAAAGAAATGCTGATGGACAAGAAGCTCGTATTGTGAATATTTTCCATTGCTTGTCTCCACCTGCTGCAGACGGATTCCTGGGCCAAACACTGCCGAGGTGGTCAGCTATTCAACTTTGTCCCTTGAGTCCAACTTCAAATGATCACAAAACCCACATCATGCCAAAAAGTGTTTACAATTTGTAATGTAACTGGTGTGGAGAAAAACAATCCAAATATACTATCATTAATATTCACAATTAATGAAATATTTACCAATTTGTGTTGCACAATGTATCAAGAGACAGTAATGACAACTTAAATCTGAAAGTTCTGCTCGGATACAATATTTGAGACACTAAAATATTTCAGGTGAAATATTACATAATATTTAAACAGATTTCAACTTTTAGACACAACTGACTGAGGGGGAGACGCTTGCAGCGTGAAATTAGAAGACGAATCCCAGCAACAAAACTATAAAAGATGATTGTGTGTCAAGCAGTACTATGTATTGAATTGCAATCAATATCATCACAATGTTAATGCAACCAATACAATTTTAAAGAACTCCTTAGGATGATACAATTTTATTCCAAGTTGATAATATTCACTGCAAAATTCAACATCGCATCATACTACTGGTATGTCACTACAACTACACTTTATACCTTCAAATCAATTTTAAAAAAGGACTAAAACAGATTGAAGTCTTCTCTCACTGATATGAGACAAGAGGACAAGAGGGACGTCTCTGGTCAGGATTCTCCAAGGTTGTGATCATTTCATTTAAACAAGGGAACTACATTATAATAATGACTATAACCTACAGAAAAATTCAACAAATAAAGACGAATCTTGAAGGAATAAAACCCATCAATACCAGCTGCAGTAGCACATCATCTCAAATTGTAATTCATGATATTGTAGAACTTTCTAAACTACCACAAAACCCAGGTTTACCAATAATAAAAAGGTGTTTGTGTTCTTTTCCCATAGTTTGGTTGCGATTGTTCCAATTACTTTTTCCTTGAGATCACCAATAAAACGTCAACTACATCAACACGCTCCATCCCGCCACAACGCATGTTCAGATTCCAACCAAATGTTTTTTTTCCTCGCCCGAACAGCTTGTACTTTCTCAAAAACCATGTCACTGCCATAAGTGGTCATAGCCTCTATATTTAAAACACTCATTCAAATTCAACTTGTGAACACCAGCTCTGAGAGGACTGGCTTTTTTTTTTTTTTAACTTGAACAAAAACAGACTAATTCATACCCAAAAATGAAACAGGACATGCAAGATACCACTCAAAAGTCACCAAATTCACAGATGTTATTCTAAGCTTTATTAAGAGGTCTGAGATCACGTTTTTGAAAAGCAAACAGACACGATCCTCGGCTTTGCTTTGTTTGATTCCAGGATGAAAAAGTCAGCAGAAAACCATGTCGCTGGAGCCAGTACAAACTATTTTGAAGCTAATGGACAGATTGGACTATGCAAACATATTGTGTTAAATTAAAAATAGTTTTGCGTATTATATGATATTTTAAACTAATTATAAATATTCAATGAAAGGGCAATATCTGTTTGAATTGCTTTCCTTCATCGTTGATAAAGGGCTAAACATACGTTTACTTTTCCAGGCCATGTAAGAGGACGGCATGTCTCGAACTTTCCTGCATTTGAAAGTTCTGCTTAATTTCTTTGCAGGCACACAACAGCATTTTTAGTTAAAACTATATAATTGGCATGGTTTGCAAGTTTCCTACCTTACATAAGCAATAGATGTGATTTTTTTTTTTAAACGGTCTCAGACAAGGCAGAGGGAAAAGGTCTGAACAAAAGCAATTAATGTAATGTAGGCCCAGTGTTTTACAGCCCATGAGTAAACACAATTTTTCAGCACACTTAACATGACCATCTGCTCCAGAACGACTCTTTAACAGGGTACTCTGCCAACTAATATGCTATGAAGTGTTGTAAACAGTGGAGCCTGCAGGATAGGCTCTGATAATGTTGTCTCCAAATGATTAAGAGCTTTTTAACTAGCGTTTACTGTGAAGACCTGCAAACGAATGCGTTAGTACAGCCAGTACACTATAAAGTCACAAACATTTTTTAACTAGTAAATGAGCACTAAACACAACATAGTTCATAATGAGACACTGCGGATATTTTGCTGACTCAGACAATACCTGATGAGCTTTGAGTATTTGCAGGGAAATGGTTGTGTGCGTGTGAATATATACATATAGATAGATAGATAGATAGATAGATAGATAGATAGATAGATAGATAGATAGATAGATAGATAGATAGATAGATAGATAGATAGATAGATAGATAGATAGATAGATAGATATAGATAGATAGATAGATAGATAGATAGATAGATAGATAGATAGATAGATAGATAGATAGATAGATAGATAGATAGATAGATAGATAGATAGATAGATAGATAGATAGATAGATAGATAGATAGATAGATAGATAGATAGATAGATAGATAGATAGATAGATAGATAGATAGATAGATAGATAGATAGATAGATAGATAGATAGATAGATAGATAGATAGTAGATAGATAGATAGATAGATAGATAGATAGATAGATAGATAGATAGATAGATAGATAGATAGATAGATAGATAGATAGATAGATAGATAGAGATAGATAGATAGATAGATAGATAGATAGATAGATAGATAGATAGATAGATAGATAGATAGATAGATAGATAGATAGATAGATAGATAGATAGATAGATAGATAGATAGATAGATAGATAGATAGATAGATAGATAGATAGATAGATAGATAGATAGATAGATAGATAGATAGATAGATAGATAGATAGATAGATAGATAGATAGATAGATAGCTATATATATTCATATTCATACCACTTTCAGTGCGGTTACAGCTGAAAGCTTCATCTCAACCAGCTTTGATCACTGATGGAAAGTTTCACCCATTCTTCACATAAACAGATTTTGGGAAGAAAAAAAAATAAGTGATCATTCGTTATCCATTTTAAAGTTTTCCACAGAATATCAACTGGACTTTGATCTGGACTTTGATCTGACTTTGACTGGACCACTCCAGCATATCGATATGCATTGATCCAAATCTTTCATTGTAGCTTTGGACGCATATTAAAGGGTGTTGCCTGGCTGAAAAATGAACTTATGCCCCAGTATCACATATTTTGCACCTAGGATTGCCTTATATTTTTGCGGCTTCCTTTCAGCAACATGCAGGTTGTTGGTCAAACTACTGTACTGAGTTTGAAACTGATACATCCTATTTCATGAGCTAATAGTTTTGCGTATTATATGATATTTTAAACTAATCATAAATATTCAATTAAAGGGCAATATCTGGTTGAATTGCTCATTAGTGTTTCTTCATCGTTGACAAAGGGCTAAGCATACGTTTACTTTTCCAGGCCATGTAAGAGGACCGCATGACTCGAACTGTTTACTTTAGAAAGAGACAACATTTATCAATGCATTTTCAACCAACAATCAAATGTATTTTGACCAATAAAATTTATCAGCATGTGGTAGCATCAGCTAGAAAATGTGCATCTCTTTCCCCTCCATCGTTTGTGTCGCTGGTGTTACACATGCACCATAACTCCCCAACGAAAAAGAAGAAAGCAACAATATGTGATTACTGAAAAAAATTGCAAATATAGTAAACTCACAGTAACTTGCAACTTTAATCTGATTATTGGATTGCAAGTAGCAACGCGTTAAGAGTACACACTACAAGGGATCCGATTAGAGTAACGCGTTGATGACCACATTGTTTGCCATTTCTCCTCAAGCTATTTACGGATCTGTCAGGTTTCTGATATGAAAAAAAAAACATGCATGATTGTCTTTCCACTTCAATATTGTGGTTGTAACATACGAAAATTTATTCAAAGGGTAGGAGGACAGACAGCTCTTCTGTGTTTACAGCAATGTGAACATTGTTTTAACTTTTGGTCCATGACAGAAATGTCCTGGAAAACAAAACAAAAAAGTGCCACATCAAGGTTTGCAGTCATAGTCAGCCTCCATTTAAATGACGTAGCTCCAGTCCGACTTTCTGTCGGCATTTCAAGTTCTAAAGCCAAACACCAAACTATAAAGAATGTATAATAAATAGTATTTAAAAACTAAAAGGAGGTGAGGTTACACTCTGAGACTGAGATTCTCATTGAAACCAACTGGGCTGTGAGGATGTTTTAGAACAAACAAAACTAACTTTTTATGCTTTTAGTGACGTCTGAGAGTTGACTTGCTCTCAAGGACACATCTGCATGTTAAACCGCCGCGTACTGCTGGACCCACTGCTTGCAGCTTCAAAAAAAAAAAAAAAAAATCTGCTTAGCCAAGATGTGTTGCTGTAAATTATGGAGGTGAAGAAACAGAAGCCTTTTACTCCTTGAATGAACCAGAGAGTCTTTCCTGCATGAAGTCATATTTAAGGAGCGGAGACGGCCCTGATGCCGGTGACCATTTGAACACTTCTGATTCAACAAGTGAAGATCCAGCAGAGATCAGTGGCAGATTTCTGATTTTTAGTTTCTGCTACTGTGACCAGAATAATAATGGCAAAGACCCAGACCATCCATTAAGTAAATAAATAGTTCTAGTCATCCCATGAAACAGAGATTACAATACAATCGAAATAGTGTTAAAAATATCTTCTTTTTTATTATTATTTTCAACAGTTTGTCTGTTGTAAAATTTGTAGCATGACCATATTTTATTATTAATTGCTTACTTTGATTTCTGAAGTGAACGACGTCTCCACACAACTAGGGAACCACTAAACCAGTGATGTTCAAACTTTGTGTCATATGGGATAAAAAAAATTGAAAGAAAACCATAATTTTGTTAAAAACCATGAGGACAAAATTGTACATCTTTTCAACTTGCTCAACAATAAACTAAACATGCAATATTTTAATTAATCAAAGAAGTCAGATTTTTTTATTACAAGAAAGAGATGTTTAAATTAGATCCTTAATTTAAGAGTTTGCACATGTTCCTTGTTATAAAAAGGGAAGATTTTTGTGGACTTTTGAGTAAACATCTCTAGACGGATGTAGTTACATTTACATCAAATTAAAGAAAGTGACAAAAGAGTGGTTGTTAAAAAACAAACCCTATGTGCTGTGCCAAGCATGTTTCATTCTAAGATGAATTTGATTGTGTTGTATAATAAACATAAAAAGTTTCAATTAACTTGCTGTTCTGGTTGTAAAATTAAGTCCAAGGGTGAAACTTTGGACAGGAGTGAAACTTTCACCTCAAAAGATTTTTTTGTAAAGACTGCCAACACTCCTGGATCTGGCATGCTCCACGGCCAGAGGTCTAAAGCTCAAAGGAACAAACTGCAGCCAATTCGTTCAGTTATAAATTCAGCCTTCCTGTTAGCTGCTTAAGACGACTCTGACTCAACACTACCCCTCTTGGAAACACATCCAAGAGGGGTACAGACTGACTTCCTCTGGCAGATGGCTCTCTTTTCATTCTAAAAGGTCGGGTATGACCAAAATTACAAAACTACAAATTGGTGAAGGAGCAGAATGACCTGTTCCTCCCAAAGAGCCACTATACATATTGTAGCAACTGGAAAGAACAATCGACTTGAATCTGTAGCAAACACATTCACACTACTGGAAAAAAACAACAACTCAGAGTCTTATTCTCCCAACTCTGAAAACTTCCACACTGAAGAGGGTTGTGCTACCTCTTAAGGTATTGATAAACCTGTCTACCCATGAGAGCAAGCAGCTTGAACTTGATGAACTAACACATCTGCCTATTCATACAATCTTGCAGCTAGGATAAACAACTGTGCTCCACTCAGAAAGATATTGTTTGACTACAGCCTCTTCAACAACATGAGTGTGCTGGTTTTAGCGCTGCTTTCTCAGAAGAGAAAAAGAAAAAAGTACTTAAAAGAAAGAATAAAGTGATATCCCAGGAGAGCATCAAGGAAGTTTATGTATCCTTGTTGCTAATGAGAGATAAATTACCCACATTTGAAAAACAGCAAATTTCTCAATATTCAATATCTTAAGAAAAAAAAAAAAAACACCTTAATGTAACTTGTCTTTTTTTAAGATCTGCTGTGAGTCTGGTACCACCCTTGTATTGGGACTATTGCTGCCGTTGATGGCAGGAGTAATTAATGCCATCAGAGCCAAAATGATGCCATTTACCTAAAACTGTGCAGCCATAGCAGAGTTGTGGTGGTCCAGAGTTGGCATCGACAAATGACCTGATAAACATCAGGTCATCTTCTCAACCAGCGGTTGAGAAGACTGAGATATGTTAATGAGACAATTACGGTGGGTCAGTTTCTGACTGGGCAGTCAAGATGACAAATCGTCCGGTTTTGGTCATCAGCCAATTTCTAAAAAAAAAAACAAAAACAAAAGAACAAGGCGTATAAAAACCTGATTGTGATCTTGAGCAACTTTAATGGTGTCAAACCTTAACTGGTTAAAACAATGATCGGAAATGTCATAACGGAGCCTGGCGGGTTCTATATAACATGCATGTTATTAATCACCGTCAGCCAAACTTTACCTGCATCACATCATCATCTCCAGTGACCAATCTCTGAAACACACTCACTTTCATCCCTGAAAGGCCTTTTGAGAGCCACTACTGATAGAAGACTGTGTTCTCTGGCGAGTATTGAACCACTGATGTCAGGTCCACGCAGCAAATAACGACATGGGGGGGAGAAAATGCTGCCATGTGAAGAAAACAGGGCCTAGTTAAAACCTATCCACTGCTGGCTGTGGGTGATCTATTTTAACAGCGCCGTTTGCGTTTGGTCGTGAGATCATGACGAGGTAAATGAAGCACTGAAGGCCTCTGAATGTGCACACGAAGGCCACTGGGACACCTTACGGTCCCTGTTAAAAAAAATAAAAATAAATGTTGGATTTTTGCTTACAAATAAGCTGCTGCACCACCGGACTCCTCTTTCCTCTGCGTGGAAAGTTCTCGCTGCATTTCTATTTCCTAATCAGCAGCATTGCAGCGAAATATATGTCTGCGGCAAAAAATAAATAAATAAATAAAATGAAAATAAAAAAACAACACCCCCTTCGTTCCACCCTGGCTTTCTAATTAAGGTTTAAACAACAAGGAAAGGTAAAGACGGAGCAGCCAAACGTCTCCACACCCTGCAGCCCTTTTTTTCATTCGAGCACCATTACACGGCGTTATGTCATCGTAAACAGGCGCAGGTCCTCGCGAGTGAAAAAATTCGCTCGACTGCCCTTCGGTGCAACGCGATGCTGCAAAAAAAAAGAAAAAAAAAAAACACTCCCTGCGCCGTTCTTCCATCTCCAAGCCTTCCTTCCTTCCTGGGCCTCGTGTTCACCAGACCTGGCTGACAGACAGAGTGCTTCCCCCCAGTGCACGAGCAGATGATTTCATCTGAGGAGGTTTTTGCCTGGAGACAGAGCACTGCGCAGTGATGTGGGACACACACACACCCACACACACACACATAGAGAGAAAACATAAATCCTACAAGGAGGACAGCCTTGTGGAAGGCTCTGGCTTCTCATGTCGTACATGTTCGGATGTGGGGGGGGGGGGGATAATAGATTCAGGTTTATTTGAGTGTGTGTGTGTGTGTGTGTGTGTGTGTGTGTGTGTGTGTGTGTGTGTGTGTGTGATGGTAGGGGGGGGGGGTGAGGGGGGGGTTCCGTTTCGGGCACTTACCTTCCCTCGCCTTCAGGAGAACCGTGTTGGCCACGATATTTTCAATCTCCATTGTCAGAACGTGAATCCCGTGCAATGTCGATACATTTCACTCAGCAGGAGAAAAAAAGAAAAGAAAAGAAAATAAAGAAAGAAAAGACGTTTTTTTGTTGTTGTTTTTTTTTTTCTCTCTCCCCCAGATCAAAGGTGCCGACGGCCGCGAGGCTGTTGCACGCGCACAGGGCGAACGCGGCACTGGCGCATATTAGGACTCAGTTAGCGCTCGTCGGTCCTTTTCAGTCCCATATGTTCGGTGAAAAACCCGAGCGAGCCTACGGAGCTTTACGGTTACAGCGGAGCTTGTTAGCATTCACCGCCTGCCTGCCTGCCTGCCCGTCTTCCTTCCTGCTCCGGTTCCCTCCTCCTCCTCCTCTTTTTCCTCCTCCTCCTCCTCACCCCTCCTCTGCGCAGCAAACCAGGGGAGAGTAGGAGGGATCAATTTACAACCACCGCAGCCACCACACATTCAATCACAAGAGCATTCATACATACATGCATGCATTTCCTAAGCTCTGTTTCTGAAACGATTGTTACTGGACAATCGTGTCTGACTCTGAACACACACTCATATTCCATACTTCCACAGGCTGCATTTGGTTTGAAACAGAGTGGCTTTTCATCAGCTCTGCCTCCTGTCATTTTAGAAGTTACACATTTGAGCCAAAACTTTTATTCAGCATCTAAATGCAGCCCCTGGCTTGATTGCGTCTTTGACGAAACCTGTGCTGATGACACACAACATTTGTTTTTGTTTTTTCCTTCACCGGTTGTCTGCAGTCCCTTGTGGTTGTGGTGGTGGTTGTCTCGAGTTTGGCCATGTCACGCTTTTTCTGTCTTTTTTGGCACAGTATGATGCCATCCTCCGTGGGAGTCCAACCAATGCGTCAGTTCACCCACAAACAGAATGTTTGGTACCCACTGTGAAAGAACAATGGAGTGTTTAATGACAGTCTAAAATAAGAAAGAGCTGGGATCCCAGTAAATAGGAACAGATAGAAAACATCTGCAACGAGATACCTCCAATTTGCTGCATTTGTTAAGAATCTACTGTCCTTGACTAGAATCAAAGTTTGTAAAAAAAAAATTTGGTACAACTGAATTGTAATGTGCATGAATATTATTATTTTTATCATCTTTTATCTCCCTAATCAATAAGATTACAAAGTTACAACCAATAACACACTGATTGGTAATGGCTTGGGTGCACTGACACAAAGTGGTTTGTTTGCAAGTACAAGATTAATAGGAAGGGATGAAAAGGTGATGTATGGTTACAAAGCCACTGGAGGCTGGGTTTAAATTATTTCATAACCTGGAGAAGGCTATGATATAATTGTTCATATAATTGTTCACATATTAAGCCACTTGATTTAATATAGAGTGTAGTTTCCTTTGGCCACGATATTGTGAGTAGGTTTGAACTTGGATCAACATTTTCACAGTAACTAAAGTTCACTGCTTATTCAGCCTGCCGCTACCTTTAAACCTGTTCAAGAGTTAGAGGATTCAATTGGTGACAGAAAAAAGTACAGGATGTTTTTTTATGTTCAGTAGCTTATTGTTGTCTGTTGTCGCAAGGTAAGGAGACCTCAGGGCGAACACAGAACCTGTTGGAGGTAAAGTACACTCACTAGACACTTAGGCAGTACCAGGTTGAACCCCTTCACCCGTCAGAAGCACCTTAACCTTTTATGGCACATTCAAAAAGGTTTCATAAATATTATGAACATTCTACAAATAAATGAGCTGATCATGAGAATCTGCTGTTTCAAGAAACCATTCTGAGATGATTGTCACACAGTATTTGGGCCTGATGAAAGTAGCCATAAGAAGATGGCTGCACTGTGGTTATAAAACCAACAGCGCTCAGGTAGCACTTAAACAATGGTTGACTGGTTCTAAGGAGTCCAAACCAGCAAATTATTTGCCACACAATCACACCAACAGCACCAATCTGGGCTGTTAAGAAAATGGATCTGTTCCTTTATGATATCTATGGCTTATTCTGAGCACAAGGCCTGTTTCTTTGCAGCTGAAAATGATACTCATGAGTCGGTGACGTTTCTCCAGTTGGTTATTGTCCAATTTTTTGGAGTCAGTTTGGTGTTTGTGGCTTGTGCTATTTGCACACCTCGTGGTCTTCTCTTGCTGTAGCTCAACTGTGTGTTTTACATGTTGAATTTGTCTTACTTTGCTTGTAAAAAAAGGGGGTAATTTGTGCTTACGTTATGTTTTTAGATTTTAAACCTGTCTTTAAAAATGATTTGCTAACACGAGACCAAGATACTTAACAAATATCTTAATGATGCTTTTGGAAAATTTCTGGAAGTGTCAATGGAGCTTTATTATACAAACTGTCCAAGAACTTTATATAAAATAGAAAAATTTTATTCTCCTACAAAAAGATTACAAAAGGCCTGCAAGAAGAAAATATGATTTGTAAAAAAATCTTAACATTAAAAACTAGAGGAGCAGAATATAAAGAAAGAAATGCAATAAATGAATCAGTATTTTAAGAATATATGAAAAATAATGTTACAAGAAAATATTTAGTGAAAATAAGTACACCATTAAGAAAATGTAGACTATTATGAATTGTACTATTTAAAAAATAGCTCAGATATGATTGAGTATCCAAAATATTCCATCATTTATATAAATATCCCTGCATTTAATGTCAGTAGCAAGATTTTTAAGTATTTCTTTGAAATTAAATTTTTTCCTTTACTTTTTATGTCAGTTTTTATTGACCATTTTATGTGAAAACATTTGAATAACACAGTTTATCTTTATAACATGAACATTGTAAAAATAATCTTGTGCTTTATGCCGTAACGAAATCATCTAGAAAGGTTAAAAATCACCCATGTGTTTGTACAGAATTCGCAGTTGTTACATCAGGTTTTATTGGCAAGAGACACAAATGACGTTATGCCCAAGATACACGTTGAACAACACTGGCTCTGCTGTTGGACTTGTGGTTGTTGTGCATCCTGTGGAAAAGAGACACAGAGTTTCTTTCCAGTTCACGTTTCTGCATCCTCTGGGCTTTCCCACCCATCCCCTGTTGAATGCCTCCACCTTGTGGTGATACTGCAAAAACACAAAAAGTCATCAGACTTTGTAGGCCTCCAACATTGCTACAGTTTTACTGAACTTTATGGCAAAATGGCTCCCAAAAAGTGTTTATATGCATATATGGAATATAAATATGAAGACAGTGTTTCGGTGACAAAGAAAATGTCAGACTTTGTCTTCAGGGAAAAGTGACACTGTATTATCTGCAGGTTTAGTCAACAAAACGCTCAGTCTTTGTTATTCGAGATTCGATCATGAGTTTTACTCCATGATTTTATAAGATCTGCTTGTTGGAAACCTGGTCATTTGGTTGAATTAAAGGTGCAGTGCTATGTTTGCAACGCAGCATTTCTATAACAACTGAAGGCAACGTTGATCTAGCAATAAAATCACTGGAAAATACATAATAAAATTTTTCCCACATAACAGAAATTTATTTAAAAACTCCTTGTTAAAAATCTTACTAAGGATGTTCTTGTCTCATATCTAAATTGTTCTTGTCTCATATCTAAATTGTTCTTGTTCTTGTCTCATATCCAAACAGGTTTTTGCTGCACTCTTGGTAAAACCGATGAAGAGGAAAGCATGCATTCCTCTGAGATCTGTCTGGCTTGGTGCTGGAGGTGTTTCTCTGTAAACAATGGCTGCATATAACATCTCTGACAACGCACTGGAGGTCACTTTGGTCAAAGTAATATAATCTGCAGAAGCCCACCAGCTAGTTGTGGCTTGACTTAATGTTCAAGCGAAACACAATCTTTTCAAACATTTTTCATCAATTCTGACTGAAGTTTTGGCTAATTTGCCCAAAAGGAATGGGGAAACAATTCAATCTGATGTGCAAATGAAAGACATACCCAGACTTGCAGCTTCAAAGGTGGTTCCACAAAGTACAAACTAAGGCTGAAAACCAATTCATGTCACACATTTCAAACGTTCTTTAAAAAAATAAAAAATAAACTTTTGTATACTTTTTTCTGTTACATCACAAACATGCACAACGCTGTGCTGACATAAAATCCCATACATTGAATGTTTTGGTAGCAAAGTATGAAAAGCTTTGTGTACCAAGGAACCATAAACAGGAAAGAAGTGTGACAATTAAAAATATATAAGCAGAATACTTCTTCCTAGCAATGTAAACACTTAAAAGCAGAATAGAAAATATTCACAACAAATCTCAAGTTTTTACAGAGATTTTTTTTTTTTTTAGGAAATTATATAAGGCCATTTTTTTTTTCTCTTTTTCTTGGATGTTTTTAGCTTCGTCTACCACAAGTTTGTAGCTAATTGTTGATGAATGTTTCTACACTTCTTCAAAATAACAGAGGGTTGTTCAGAGAAACTTTTTTGGACTGTAAACTAATAATGTGATCAAAAGTGTGTGTGTGTGTGTGTGTGTGTGTGTGTGTGTGTGTGTGTGTGTGTGTGTGTGTGTGTGTGTGGTGTGTGTGTGTGTGTGGTGTGTGTGTGTGTGTGTGTGTGTGTGTGCTTCCGTGTGAGTTTTCACGTGACCTCCCACAGAGCCAGTGCACCTCTGCAAGCAGTGGCTGCTTCTGAAAGCAAAAGGAAACACGGCGATCAGCGGGTCTCGGAACCTGTTTACATTTGAACAACCAGCAGCTTTAGGTTCCCAGGATGTTTTCTCTTGGGGAGACCATGGAGTTTCTCCTCGGAAATCCATTTTCAACGCCCGTCGGACAGAGAATCGGTGAGCTATTTTTTAAAAAACAAACATATAAACAGCTGTGGTTTTTGTAGTCGTTTGTGTCATTCGAGATTTGTTTCGACGTGTTTCCGCATTTCGGCGGTCAACACAAACGTCTCCTGGTTTGTGCTGGTGTAAAATGCGGTTTTTATGTTCGGGTCTTGCACCAAAATGGTCCAAATTTGTACAAAAATAACAAATAAGTTCGAGAGGCAGTGACTCAGACGGAGGCGGGACCGCTTGTTTAATCCTCGTGTACCATTGGTCCGCGCGCATTGAGTGACGTCCAGCTCAGCCAATCAGCGATCGCCTTATTGTTTCCGCGCACTTCCGCAGTCTCCGAAGCGTTTCCATAACGCTGCAGCTTCACATCGTTCACAGCGAAAGTAACGGATTTATTTCCACACATTCTTTTCTTTTTGTGCAGATTTGAACCACATATTTATTCTTAGGCTCAGTGAGCCGCTTTCACATTCATTCATTCAGCAGCTGATGCCTGGAGAATGGCGCAGCATCAGGCTGCACACCCATCCGAACCCTTCCTTCCTTCTTTTTAATCCTCTCACTTTCCTGCGCGTAGATGTGAGCGAGTTCTGAGGCAAATGTGAACACAAGCAGCTGACAGTCACATGAAGCGGAGGAGGCCAGAGCAAGGCAGAGAGGGAGGGGATCTGAAGAAGTTGCCTGCTTGTGGATTGAGCAAAGCAAGGTTGAGGGTTTGGTGAGGTGTAAAGGAATGGGATTTGGAGACTTAGGAGAAGGGTGGAGTGCAAGAAAGCTGGCCTTGATTATACTGCAAAGGAAAGAAGTTCAAAGTTGACCTTGTCGACTGAAAGATTTGAGTCTCGAGAGGCAATTTTTATCAAACATGTCTTCAATATGGTGAAGATTCACCTTCCAAAACACACATTTTCAAATGATACCAAAATTACCTTGGGAGGTAAAAAATTAGGGAAGTGACATTGGTTTAAGTACTTAATTTACCATACGATTGGAAAGGCTTCAGTTAGCCAAGTCCTAATCAAGAAAGTATATTTTAACCTTCATTGGAAAAGCATTATATGTTCATACAAGGATCATGCAATTGCAGAAAATATGGATAAGTGTAAAACTTGGAAGCCTTATTTTGGTTTTATCAAGGTTCTTAACAAATTTGATCTAAGTGGAGCTATTGCAGAAATGGCTCTTTCTCTTTCCTTCATGGTTTTCCTACATGACGATACAAATTTCAGTTTTCTCTTTGCCCTGAATACATTGGGAAAAGTGGAGAAAATACATACATTTTAATTAAAACCTCCTTTAAGGAACAATTTCTGAAATGATGTGCCTGTATATTTTCTGCTATCGAACTACAGGTGGCTGTAGTTAACCCCAAATCGGGGTTAATGCAGCCGCATCCTGTGTGTATCTGCAGGCTCCAGTTGACATTTCCATGTGGACAACTTTTTAGAAAAAAAATGCAAGCGTGAGGATCGGAGGAATCGAGAGGAATCATGAGCTAAATTCAGACTCGGGATAAAGAAGATTTAAAAAAAATACATGCAACAAGGTTTATAAAAGCTTGTTGTATGTGACACAGTTTTTCTTCGTACCTTGTAGGTGAAACACCTATATGACACAATTTCTTTTAAAAGAACCTACTGGTTGGTATTATATTTTAGCAAGTGGCGATATGAGATTTGCACAATATCATAACTATAAGCAACAAATTCTTATGTATACACCACGGCGTGTAAAAATATACAACATGAGCTAATTGTTTGTATTTGAACAGAAAGTTAACAACTATTCCCAATGATGCTAAAATAATACAATATATCACATTGATTATTACACTTATCTGTTATTTTTTTTAATTCTGACTTTGATACATATTCTGAAGCAAAGATATACATTAACATTAGGTACTTATTTTGCAGAATACAGTTTTATCATCTTATTCTCTATTATGGCATATCATAAGCCAAAACTGATTTTAGTTAATTAGTTGTATTGTCTGCTTGGACAGTCAGCTTGTAGTTGACTGTGAAAAGCACGACCTACTTTATGTATTTATATGAAATGATACTTAGTCCTATTTTAGTTTTCATACTGCCATAAATTTATAAAAACGACATCATTAGCCTTTCTTCTAAGAAAGGAAAATGTGTGGCAGCCCTCTTTCAGCCAGCTGACAGACAGCATGCAGCAACATATGGGTCTCCAGCTGCATTGTCCCCTCAAATGCGGGAGACAGTGCAGATCATTCTGCACTTTCAAATCCAAGGAATAGGATGATGGAATATTTTATCAGTTTTGTGAACTTGGTTACTTTTGTAATGGACACCCAGCTGCAACCATAATATAGTATCTCTAAATCGGTTCTAAAGTTAATATTTAATTCCACCTTGTTCCTCATTTGTTAACAGATCGAGCAACCAGCGGCTCTCTGCAGTCGGAGGACTGGGGACTCAACATGGAGATATGTGACATCATCAATGAGACAGATGAGGGGTAGGTACTGTTTTTGTTTTGTTTTTTAAAGACCACACTCAACTCAACTCAATGCTCTTGATTGATTTTTTTAAAAACTGCCTGGATTCTGCTCTCTTGTGCAACAATTTATTCTTTTTCTGTTTTTAAATTTCAAGATTATAACCCAATAAACAAAGATCAGCTGATGCAAATATGTCTTCCCTCAGGCCAAGAGATGCCGTCAAAGCCATTAAGAAAAGAATTGTTGGAAACAAGAACTTCAGAGAGATTATGCTGGCTCTCACTGTGAGTAATAATTACATGATTCTGCATTAAGTGTGCGGTCACAGACTGAGGAATGTGGGGATGTCAGCAGGGACTCTTTCAAACACCAGAATGATCATCAGAAATTTAATGTTTGCTTCACTATTTCTCCCAGTGGTTGAATAAACATTTAACTGCTTAATGAACATATTAATAGTCGCTTAATGAATGGTACATGTCATAATTTTAGCTTTATGTTTTGCTCTCAGGTTCTTGAGACCTGTGTGAAGAACTGTGGCCATCGCTTCCATGTTTTGGTGGCCTCACAGGAGTTTGTCGAAGGGGTTCTGGTCCGTTCCATTTTGCCCAAATACAACCCGCCCACAATCCTGCATGACCGTGTTCTCAGCCTCATACAGGTTTGTTTCAGACAGTGTGTCCAAGTAAGTCATCTTGTTATCAAGCGTCTTCACTTTCTTTGTTGAATCAATCAGTTGAAATGTGACAAGCAGGATATTTTATATTCATTATAAATCTATTTATTATTAAAAAAGAACTTTGGATTTTTATGTTTTTTCTTCAAAAGCAGTTTTTTTTCCCCCAAGTGATCAGCTTTGTTCCAAGAATTGAAGTTATAAAAGGTTGAACGTATTCAATTTAATATTTACAAAAGCTTCCTTTATGTTTTTGATTGGTTTAGTTTATGAAAATTCAGTCTTTTATCTTGAGCAGATGTTAGATTCACTACTTTACAACCATTCCATCCTGACTCTCCAAACTAACATCATCTCTGATCTCTTTTTATTAGCTGCATAATTATGAACGATTCTAACTTTTTTTTTTTTCAGCCTGAAACAGTTTTAAGACCGTCTGGTTCATAAAGTTTACTAAACAGGCACTTGATTATGGCTAAATTTGGTGTATCTCTCACTTTAAGTGAGATTTCTATTGCTCTTTATTCTGTTCTATATAGTAATTGTGACTTTTCTGCTGATTAGACGGTATGATTACATTAAAAATGAGTTGCAAAACAATTCCTTTATGCTCTTGCTCTAAGTTGCCTCACTCATTGCTTGTTCCTTTGTCATCTGGAGGCTCTACCTCCATGCAGCTCTAGGAGTCAGTCATCTGTTCATAACTACTCCCATATCTTCATCTTTAGTCATGGGCTGATGCATTTCGTAGCTCTCCCTCCCTGCTGGGGGTGGTGCATGTGTATGATGACCTAAGGCGTCGAGGCCTGGAGTTTCCTATGACAGACCTGGACGCGCTCTCACCCATTCACACTCCAAACAGGGTGAGCCTGGTTGTTAACTCGAAGGTTATCACACCTGAATGCTTTTATGAACGTCTACGTGTATTTTACCTCTCCGTCGTGTCCTGCAGAGTATCCCCGAAAACGGCACACCCGAGGAGACCTCTGTCGCTGCTCCCACACGTCCGTCACCAGAGCAAGTCCCTGCTGCCGCCACCCCCAGTCAAAATACCTCATCTCCAGTCCAAGTCAGTAATGGACCAGTCCCGCTCACTCCAGAACAGGTAGGTCGCCCTGAAACTGCCTTGAAATTACATTTTAAATACTTGCTTTTATGGTCAGAATTTCTGAGTTTTAACTATTACAAAGATCATACTGGGAGATCTGCACCCACCTCTCAAATGAACTCTTTTTTTACTTCAGTTGAAGAAATTTTCTGGTGTAACTCAGGTCACTATGACTCTCAAAGCTAGACAAGACTTTGTTGAACTTTCAGGTTTTGAGATGTAAAAATAAAGTTAGTGATAAATCATTTTAAAATGTTGTCCACTTTCAATATGGTAAATGTAGAGTTAAACTGAAAATATAAACCAGTGTTTTGTTGGAGCGCCACTATGTTCTGCCCCCATGTGGCGACATGTCGCTACCACACGAATTTGTAGCAGCAGAAAATCACTGCAGACATCGTTTTAACAACAGATCTACTGAGGGAGGTGAGACAGACTCTCTCTAATGGAAAGCAGTCAGCAACTCTTAATCCTTCAGGATCAAATATCCTCCCATCTACTCACACCTAAGGTGTACCCACCCACTTTATAATTACTCAAAAGTTAGATTTGCTACACTGTTGGAAAACATTCATTTATACTAGCAAATTCACAGACGAAATCCAAGTCAAAGCAATAAAAATAGTTTTGGAATAGTTTAATGACTCTCTCCAGGGAAGCCAAGTTTGACGTTGAGCTCTTTGCCATTCTGCGTGCTCTTATATTGAAATTAAAAGGTTTCAATCTTGGCTCAGATATAAAGATGTGCCCTTTATTTGTACCAGATATTTATAAATGTAAAGCAAGAATGTACCTAATTTTGTGACTTGTTTTCAATTCTTGTTTTTTATGATCCTGCTAAATTTCAGGAGCAGAAGCTGCGGAGCGAGCTGGCCCTGGTTAAAGGAAACCTGACAGTGATGTCTCAAATGTTAAACGAACTAAAGCCTGGACAGAGCACAGCAGACGATGCAGAGCTGCTGCAGGTGGGTTAATTTGTTTATCTGTCTGCCACTCAGACTCTATTCTTTGCAGTTCCAGTTTACAATTACATGTCTATCTTTTTTGTTGTTTTTGTTTTTGTTTTAAATCTGGGTGTACATTTATCCACCAACAACTAATTTTCTTTTAACTTCATCAATACAGCTGAAATGTCACAGTCTAAAGTCTAAATTAAATCATATGCTCCTTAAAGCTCCTGGACCACATTTTCTGTTGCATCAACGTTTTAATTAGCTGCAGCAATTAATCTTTCTCTCTCTCTCTCTGCCGGTCTGCTCAAGCAGCAGCTGTTCTCGGTGTGTAAGAAGATGCAGAGTCGTGTGGTTGAACTGATCCCACAGCTGATGGATGAAGGATTCATGGAGGAGCTTCTCATGGTGAACGATGACCTCAACAACGCCTTCATTCGCTTCGAGAGGTGGGCTGCCGCAGGTCAGGCTGGATAGTTAAACATTAGGTGAAAATTTTGCAGTACTTAATCTTCTACTGCATTTTTTGTTTGTTTTTTTGTCAGGTTTGAGCGACTGAGCAAGGCTCAAAATACAAATACGCAACAGGTAAAAATAATCAGAAGTTGTCTGATGTGTTTAAAATAATAAAAGGTGTATTGAAACTAGTTTCAATAGTTTTTCTTCCTTCTTCCTGTGCTCACTCTGTCAATGAACGTGACACACCTCCTTCCAGACCTCTGGAAGTAGCCCAAATCTCATCGACGTCTGTCCCGAACGTCCGACCAACAAACAGCCCGCTACGATCACAGCAACCAACCAACCAGCCGTCAGCGCCCAGACCAATCACCAATCATCAGCCAACCACAGTGAGTAAGCTTTTTATAACTTATGTTGAAACAAAAGTTCCAACAAATAAAATTTCTAAAACTTTATTTCTGGGACGAAAAGGAATGTGGCTGAATCACATGTTTCGAAAATACTTTCTGCATCTGAACAAATGTCACAGTGAATAATGCTGAGCATTGAAAACAGAAATGCATCTGTACTATTTGAAATGAAGCAGGACAATATCTGTTCTGCAGAAGAAGACGAGGAGTTTGACATGTTTGCCCAGACAAGAGGCAGCTCTTTGGCCGAACAGAGGAAAAGGTGAGCAGCGCTACATAATTTTCTCTCTAAATAGATATGATTTACATCACTGAAAATATCTGCAGGGGGTTAACTTGATTCATTGGTAGTGCTGCTTTGTAATAGAGCAAACAGCAGCTCAGACACAATATGCAATATTGATAGTTTAAGCACTGCACACAAATATACCTTTTTATGTGATCTATTTGTGTGGATGAATAAGTGTTTGCTTCTTCCTGCTCCTTTTCAAGCAGAAAAGTTGATTATTTTGTCGTTGATTGTGCATGCACATGTTTTCTCCTACTGATTACTTTTTTCCTTGTTCATAAAAACCTGTTTCAAATAAAATGGAAAAACACTGAAATATTTGTATGCATTCATTTTTTCCATGCTTGCGATGAAAACCAATTTAAGCGTCGCTCAATTTAAAACAAGGCTGTATTTTCATAATGAAGTTTCTGTATTTGCGTCTAGCGTCAAGTATGAAGATCCTGAGACGGTGGAAGGCCTTGCTGAAGCTCTGGACTCCAGGCTGCAGGTCACAGGAGGGGTGTGTACTCCACGACGACATTCATCAAGTTTACAGGAACATCGTCATCTTGAATTACAAACAATATCTGAGTCATTCTATTTTTTGCGTTTCATTTCAGATGGTGCCAGAGAAAAACGCTTCGCAGAATGACATTGACAAATGGATATCTTCAGAGCTGGTAGGCCGAAGCGCTTGCTGCGTATTTAACATAAGCGGGTGATGAACGTAGGGCGCCGTATTTACTGTTTGCGTTTTAAAATAGCAGGAGGGTGAGTCGTCGGTTTGTGAAGGAGTCTCCAGTGAAGGTAGGTTTTCGTCTCCTTAGCTGTTCTAATAAAATATTTCCCAACATTTAATCTGGTGCTCGAAAGAGGAGTTCATAATACCCACGTCTCTTTAGAGTTTGACAAGTTTCTGGACGATCGGGCGAAGGCGGCCGACCACAGTAACCTTTCAATTCGCAACGTGCCGCCCTCCACACCAAGACCTCAGGCGCAACCCGCCAAGCAACAGGACGCAACGCATGACCAGCTCTTCTCTCTTTAAAGAAAGCCTCACCAACGAGTTCAGATCAACAAAGTGATACATGAATGTACACAAACCGCATAATCAACAAATTTTTTTTTTTTACAGTAAATGCTTTATTTCCTTATAAATCTGATGTTTTTATGTACATACACACAACTTTATGTAACTCTATTTAAAGTTTACTATCATGTCAATGTGAACAAAAGCCCTAACCCTGTATAGTTAAATAATTGCAAATAATGATGTATAAAATCTATTTGATGATGTGCCTTCAAACTGAAGACTTGATTTAGTGGGATCAAAAATAAATGGGGAGCTGTTCCCCAAACATGTAGAGCTTTTTATTTGAAAGTATTTTTCTGGTTTGAGAAAAAAAATAAAATAAAAAGTGACCCATGCCTTTTATCCTTGCTGGAGAGTAGCACATCATTTTTATTTTTATTTTTAAATTAAACTTAAAAGCTGACAGATTAAACAAAATAGAAAAGGCGGAGGGTTGTCAGAACTAGTTTATCTTTAAGTTTTTTTGTTTGCTTAATTGGCACATTTTATTAAATTGCACTGAGTTAGTGATTAGTACAAAAGAAGTATATCAGCATACGCTGGTAGACCAGTAATTCTGTGATTAAAAATGCATAACTTCAATTATGTTCTTGTTTTCTGAGATTGGTTTATTCATTCTCTCTTAGCTGTATTAGCAGAATAAATTGAAACAAACATGTTATAAATTGAGCTTTTTCATTACTGTAATAACTTTTTTGGTCTTTTTTTTTGTTTGTTTTTCACTTCGTCCAGATTTTTTTTTTTCATAAATAAAGTCCCAAGATAAATGCATGACACTGGGTAGGAAAATGGGTGAACCGTGTCGGTTCCCGTAGTTTCCGGATGTTTTCGAGGATTAGTCTGGAGCAACTGGACGCACAATCAACCATGACAACAACTGACGGGCATTTTGCTTTTTTACAAGTCTAAATGCAGTTGTCATTACTGCCATTACTTAAAGTACACAATTGTTTCGTCATTCAAAACTGGCGGCTTGCGTTTGTTTGCCGGAAGTACGTCAGATCTATTTCTGATCTCGCACATAGGATTTACCAAATGCACGTTTTTTGTTTTTGTTGTTTTTGAGTATTACTGGCATCATCAGACTTGGCTTGATGAGTCAGGTTTCTGGTCAGTGAGATTGATGTAGATTAAACGTCTACATCAACGTTTAAGTCAACTGAATTGTTGACTCAAAGGTCAACAATTCCGTTGTTGACCGAAAACTCAACAATTCCCTGAGTAAGTTAGTTTTATTACATTTAAGAATATGCTTTAATAAGCATCATTGACATGATCAGTGCACTTTACATATCCCAATGTATTTGCAGAGTCACTTATTGTGCTCCGTGCAAACATCCGCAGGAAAAAAAAGGTTGCTTTTATCATTTGCAATTCCGGGAGTTCTTGAACGCAGCAGTTCGCCTCAGCTGAACGGTGACTGTACACATTCAAGATGGCCGCTGCGATGGACGACGAATTTGAAGACGCGCCTGATGTGGAGCCTTTAGAACCGACTCTGAAGAACATAATCGAACAGAAATCGCTGAAATGGATCTTCGTTGGTGGGAAAGGTGGTGTCGGTAAAACCACCTGCAGGTAAGTCGAAGGAAATGCTCTTAGCGACTCGCGCTAGCTGAAATAAATACCTCAAGCTAGCTTTTAATGCACGTTGACGGTTTTTATTGATTAGATAATGAACAAGTAATGTTAGTTTTATTGATAGGAATAATTAATATCAATCAGAACATCATTACTTGTATTTTGTGGGTAAATTGGTGTCACCTGTCGTTTATCGGGTAGCTAAATACTATTTGGCACAGTCAGCAGCTAAAGTTAGCCTGCTGCCAGTGACACAATTCATTAATTTCTGTTCTTTAAATTAAATCACGACGTTCTCGTCTTAATGCCGCTCTCCTTTAACTACGGATTTTCCTGCCGTACTTTCATTTAATTTTTTTATATATATATCGTATAAACTGAATTGGACGACTACGTGAAACGACAATCAGAAAGGATAGGTCAGAGGTCACACATACATGAGGAAATCTTCAAAACAAAGCTCCTACTTATTATCCATACTGAATTACGTGGCTATCACTAACCATCATTAACTTATTAAACATGAAGATTTGCAGTGGAATTTTTAATTCTAGCTTTCTGAAGTTTTATTCACATTCTGCAAAATTCTAGAAATGAAGTGTCCAAAACATATGTGATAATTATTTTATTTATTTTTGTGTGTTTAGCTGTAGTTTGGCCGTCCAGCTGGCTGCCGTCAGAGAGAGCGTCCTCATCATATCCACAGATCCTGCCCATAACATCTCTGATGCTTTTGACCAGAAGTTCTCGAAGGTGCCTACTAAAGTTAAGGGCTACGACAACCTCTTTGCAATGGTAAGTCATGATGAATAGTACAAAAAATAAAATTCTTTTGAACAAATCACAAGTACTTTTTTAGAATCAGAATTTAATTGGTGACGTATGTAGCAAGGCTCAAGAGTTTGAGTTAGTAGGTAGGTTGTTAGCATTAGAAACTTTTGGTTCTTTACATTATGGACTACTTGCACGTGCAAGTTATGTTTAGTGTAACAAATTGTACATGTGATTGTTTTTTTCTACGTAGTTCTTGTGTGACAAAATTAAAACAGCACTGAGATTTGAAGACATACTGACAAAATTATATAAACAACTTTAATCACCAGAACTATAATTATCCAAGTTTTTATTTTTTATCAATTTAGTCAAATTTAGTGCTTTTTCCAAGTGATATGGTGTTATTTTAAGATGCCTGAGCTTAGTCCTTCATTTATTTATCTGTTTTTTGGATCTATGACACTGTTGTCAGAATGTCTCATCTGACCCAGCATTTGGAAACTGGAGTCAGCCATTAAGAAAACCACAAAGAGGTTTATTTGTCCTGTTTTTGGAAAGCGTTTTGCATTAGGTCACCATTTTGTCTGTATCACAAGGGCAGGAAACAGCAGGCCACTTGTATATTTTCTTCATCATTCATATTTGTTTTAAACAGGAGATCGACCCGAGCTTGGGTGTCGCCGAACTGCCTGATGAATTCTTTGAGGAGGACAACATGCTCAGCATGGGCAAGAAAATGATGCAGGAAGCCATGAGTGCTTTCCCTGGCATTGACGAGGCTATGAGCTATGCAGAGGTCATGAGGTGAAAAATAACTGCATAAATAAAAATTCAAAATGTAAAATGATGTTTGGCGATGCTTTATTTAAACTGCTGTGCTTAATTGCCTGTTGAAACAGGTTAGTGAAAGGAATGAACTTCTCAGTTGTGGTGTTTGACACCGCGCCGACTGGCCACACGCTGCGTCTGCTCAACTTCCCCACCATCGTGGAGCGAGGGCTGGGTCGCCTCATGAAAATTAAGAACCAGATCAGCCCCTTCATTTCTCAGGTGCACTGGGATTTTTCTACCAGAGTTTAAATAGCCGTGTGAGGAAATGACTGTCAGCGAGGCTTTAATAGCATCTCTTTTTATTATTATTCCCAGATGTGTAACATGCTTGGTCTGGGTGACATGAATGCAGACCAGCTGGCGTCCAAGCTGGAGGAAACTCTACCAGTTATTCGCTCCGTTAGTGAGCAGTTCAAAGATCCTGTAAGTATCATTCATTTAATAGTGTCACTCTTGAGAAGTCACCTTCTGACTTGAGTCACTCAAGTCACCTTGAGTTTGTGTTACCTCATAAATTTACCTTTTAATTACTGGAATCAAATGTTTTAACATTTTAGTACACTTCACCTGTCTTCCCACTCTTTGTTTATTTATCTTTCTGTTCTTCAGTGTGTCCATCAGTCTTTCCCTTTGTTCATGAATCCCGGAATAACTTGGTTGCTTTGAATACACATTAGAAAGTGGTGAAATACTTTGTATCTTATGACAACTCTTGTCCATCTGACTGTGCTTTTTCTAACTCCTCTGTTGCCTCTGGGAATGTTTTCCAGGAACAGACGACCTTCATCTGTGTTTGTATCGCTGAGTTCCTGTCGCTCTACGAGACGGAGCGGCTGATCCAGGAACTAGCCAAGTGTCGCATCGACACACACAACATCATCGTCAACCAGCTGGTTTTTCCCGAAGCGGAGAAGCCTTGTAAAATGTGTGACGCCCGTCACAAAATTCAGTCCAAATATTTAGACCAGGTACGGCCTGCGAGTGTTTCCGGTCTTTGAAGAGTTTTAACTTTTTTAAGACACTAATGTCAGAACGACCATTCATTTGTTGACTCTTTTGTCTCTTTATTGCCATCAGCCAATTCCCCAAAATTATGCAAAAGGGATAAACAAAATGTAAAATAAATGTGACCCAATGCTTTGAACTATTGTCTGAATCACATAAAGTAATATGTTTCACTCTGAAGAGCCTTTATTTGACAAAAGAAGACAAAAGACATTTCAAAAGTCAAATAGATGCACACAGACATCCACTGTCAAAGGAGCCTGCAGTTTACAAGAATACAACCTGAACATCTGTAGAATAAAGACTAATTAGGAAATATAAATCATAACATTTACATCCATATTGGAATCTATTTAGATGTAACTAAAGGGGATAAAGTGGATTACTGTAATATTATTAGAAAAAGAAGCAGGACTTATTTCACTGATGTGTAATGATTTAATAATTAAAGCAGTGACTGCTACTTTCCCATGTATTCATCATTGGTCTGCTTTGTCCCTGCAGATGGAGGATCTTTACGAAGATTTCCACATAGTAAAGTTACCGCTGCTGCCTCATGAAGTTCGCGGCGCCGACAAGGTCAACACATTCTCGAAGCAGCTTCTGGAACCATACAAACCCCCAAACAAGTGATCTCTCACTTGTCGGACCTCTTCTCAACAGCCCCCCGAATCTCCCCTCTCTTCCCTCTTAAGTCTGTAGATAAAACTCTTCATCAGTGTGACCGCGCCTGCTCCGGGTTTTCCCACCCCGCCCCGTCTTAAACCTTGCAGCAACGGCCTCATAATGATCCACTCTGTCCTCTGAAGCAGAACACCCCTACATCAACAACACACTCACATTCCCAAACTGAAGGGGAGCTGATGAGAACACACACACACACACACACACACACACACACACACACACACACACACACACACACACACACACACACACACACACACACACACGCAACCTCATTGTGAGAAGAGGCGGTGCGTATATGCAGTCTAACTCTCGGTTTATTCTCTCGTGTTCATATCCTTTGTGGCAGTCGTTCTAGTCTTACTGCAATCAACTCGGTCTCAACAGAACCATCCTATCTCGGGTCAGAGTTCAGTTCTAACCGTTTCAGTTCTGTTCGTTCAACAAATTTCAGGTGGTTGATGTCAACGCCTCGGTTTCTCTGTGATTTTGGTGCTTTTGTTTCTTTTCCAGTCGAGGTTCTGACTGAACTTGCAACCAAATTCACGTCTTGTATATTTTTCGGTTTCATTTACGTTACTACGACTTCAGAGTTAAATGACAGATTGTTGGCAAAAAGGAGCAAAACGAGAAATGTTATCATTCTTTTAGTTTCAGTTCTTGAGGGTTGTTTCATTCCAGGAATGGTTTGCTTGCTGTTTGGCATCATTGGTTCGAATCCACATGTTTCGTAAGACCAAAGTGTGACATTTCAGTAAGTTGAAGCTGAACTCAGAACCTCCTAAAACACATCAGCCCACTTCTCTCTAACATTGATTACCATTACAGGAAGAATCGGGATAACTATTCTGATTGTAGTTATTTAGAACATAACTCGTCACTGAAGTTTTGAGCTAATGATTGTATGCATTCTTTACTGCTGTGAATGAAAAAAAAAAAAGATTCTGGTTCAATTGAAGCATTCCCAACTGGAAAATAAGTATAAGGTCAATGCTTCCACCTGTCAACATCTCTCTTGTTTTCTGTCTCTGATTGCTTCAAGAATCTGTTTTCTATAGATTTTATTTAAATTATATTTCAATTGTGAATTAAACTTTCCTCAGCTAAAATTGCTTCTGGTCTTGTGTTTTATAATTTTTTTCTTTTGTACTTTGCTTCCATGAGGTTAATTATCTTTTTAGAGTGGTTTAAAATAGCTCTTTAATCACATATTTAGGGGGCATCGGAATTAAAGAAGGTGGACATACATGCTTGCAACACCTTTCAGTTCTTTCCAGTGTTGATCAGTCAAGTAAAAGAGACTGAAGGTGACATGAGGCCTGAGATGACCTTTGAAGAAAACATCTTAAGAGGATATGCGGAGTCGTTTAAACGCACAACAGTCTGCAGCTTCATTACCGACAACCAGAAAGGTTCTTGTTTGTCATTTTGCTGAGCAGGAAAGTTTGCACGGTCCGATTGCCCCTGTTTAACAATTCCCTGCTTGCACCGCTCGGCCCTGCGCGCTCCTCCGGCCGCGGCGCTGCGGCCTGTCGCTTGCGGTTCATCACTGGGCATCGCTCGCCCGGTCGGGGGCCGCGCTAACGAGCCTCCCCCTCTTTGTTTTCTTGGAGGGGATTTGCCCCCGGGGCGCGCTGACCACTGGACAGCGCCGAGGATTATGACCACGCAAGCCCCACGAGGGTTGGCGGAGCTGACGCCAGAGGATCTCAGGGCGGCGAGAAGCGGCGCTGCTGAACGCAGAGTGGGACGCAGAGCGGGACGCGTGCCAATTGCGCGCGGAGATGCTCTGAGGAGATTGGCTGAACGACGCACCTCTGAAAGGTAGGATGATGCATTTAGTTGAGTGATGAATCAAAATTCAAACTTTCCTGAAGGTATAGTAACTCTGACGAGGACGTATGGAACAGATTCAATTAGAAGCTGCATCTTTTCCCAAACAGCGCTTTCATTCTGGAGACCTGGAAATCCTCGGCTCCTGATGACGGTCACCTACACCGCCAGAGTTGCAAATGCCAAATTCTGCGGCTTTTCCAAGCTGCTCTTGGCCTGGAAAGGCAGCATCTACAAGGTGCTTTACAAAGAGTTTCTGGCGTTCTTCGCCATGTACACAGCCACCAGCGTCACTTACAGGTGAGGGAGGAACTGCTGTTAAGTTTATACACACTCATCAAGAGTGTCAATGTCATACTTAATTTGGGGCTTCTAGTGACTTACTTAAGCCACAAAAGTGTCCAAATGTACATTTATTAGATTTTTTGTAATTAGATGCTGGACAAAAAGTA
Organism: Poeciliopsis prolifica; assembly: GCF_027474105.1. NCBI lineage: Eukaryota > Metazoa > Chordata > Actinopteri > Cyprinodontiformes > Poeciliidae > Poeciliopsis > Poeciliopsis prolifica. Next base: position 6,690,983 of record NW_026562391.1, on the reverse strand, counting down.
GAAAGTATTCCTGAAGCGGCCTTCCGAAAATCTTTTGAAGAGACAAGGCTGACTGATTTCATGCTGGTTGCCATGACTGACTGCAGTTGGTAAATTCCTAAAATTATCAGTTCAAACAACAATGTGTGAGTGCAATTTGTTTTAGATGTGATGATGAGACTTAAGGAGACATGCAGTCGTCCACACGAAGAAGTTTAATAACTTTTGAGAAAAGTTTTATGTTCACGAGACAAAGACCAAGCTGATCAAACCAACAATCACTGCACCAGTTGTTCAGCACAGTGGAGGTAGCGTCATGCTGTTGGTCTGTTTTTCTGATTATATGTTTAGTTCACAAAGTTGATTATAATTATGAAGCTGGATAACCACTCCAGAGTTCCTCAACTTCACCACCAATTAACAAGTAGATAATCGAAATGCTAACACAGCATCGTGTTCCAGCAGGAACATCTTACGCAATTTGGTTCTGTTGTGGATAAAACAGGCTAACATGCTTTTAATCCAGGCGTCTGCAAAGAAAAACAAACTATTTGGTCAAAATGAGAAGTCAAATTACTCCAGCAGCAGAAAGTGTGTGTGATTTACTTTTAACTTTTGGAGGGATATTTATATTAAACATTACCGTGGGTTGGAATGTCACGTTTTTAACCTGTAAATCTTTTTCCAAGACTTAGAAATGTTCCTTGAAATAAAGACAGAACAGTCAAAGGAATCCTTAAAAGTCTGACATCACCCCAAAGTTATTTTTTTTCACGATGGGTGGATCTAATTGCAACTGTGGATAATCACCATTTCCATGACGCCTTATATGACACATTCTGGATCATTTCATCGTTTCAGATTTTTCCTGGATGACGATCAGAAGAGATATTTTGAAAAGCTGGCAATTTACTGCAACCACTATGCCAGTCTCATCCCCATGTCCTTTGTACTGGGTAAGCTTTTAGAGTCTTTTGGCATTTTCAGACTTGGGGTTAGTTATGATTAGTGTGGCTCTAACAACATGACACAAGACCTTTTTTTATGATTTAGTAAAACATATTAAATATGCAACTCATGAGTTATTCAGGATGTTCAATGGTGTGATGTTTTCGGTGATCAATGAAAGCTGACTTTATTAACCAGTAATTAAAGGCCAGTTAACATTTTCCTAATAAATACACATGAAAAAGGTGCAAGAAATGAATCTGATGGACTCATTTTCTTATTTAACCAGTGTTACCGTATATAAAGCACCCATGAGTAATCCTTAGTTGATAATTAATTTGGCACAAACTGAATACATAAATAATTCACCAGTCTGTTCTGCTGCATCATGATAGTTCTTCGTTCCGTTGAATGTTTTTCTGGAGCTAAAAATCTAACTCTAAATTAAGAACTTAATTTATTGGAAACTCTACAATGTATGCAACAAAATTTAAAAAAAAAACAAAAGAAAGAAAGTTTTAAATCTCTGTGCTGCTGTTTGCAGGTTTCTACGTGACCCTGGTGGTGAACCGCTGGTGGAATCAGTACACCAGCATCCCGTTGCCCGACAGGCTCATGTGCGTCCTGTCCGGGGGCCTCCAGGGGAGCGACGAGCGAGGCCGCTTGCTGAGACGCACCATGATGCGCTACGCCAGCCTCTCGGCCCTGCTCATCCTCCGCTCTGTCAGCACGGCCGTCTTCAAACGGTTCCCCACCATGGACCACGTGGTGGAGGCTGGTGAGAGCAGGTGGCGGCTGGGAATGGTCGCCCTGCACGGTGCATTGACTTATTTCTCTCATGGTTTGTGATGAACACCACTGAGCAGAGATGCCACATCTTTATCAGACCACCAGAAAGTGGTCAGAGGTGTTTCAGATGGTAATGCACACAATGATTGTGAGGCGTTTGTTTCTGCATTCACTGAACTCACCAGAGGACACACAAGGAGATTTACTCATTAAAAAACACGCAATAAATTTCTATTTTTAGGTCATTTTATATATTCAGAAACACTTTAACTATTCCTTATCACGTTTTTTTGGACACACAAGCAGCAGGGAACCAGCTTCTTCTTGGTCCACCAACCTGTGTTCAGTCTCTATAGTAATAACCAAGATGTTTAAAATCTGCTCTTCTTCCATTAATACTTTGGGTTTTAACACAGATATTCTCCACAGCATTGAAATATAAATTTGGTTTTGTTTTTTTTTTTCATTCGCAAAATTAAAAAAAGCTGACATAGTTTGAGAGTCTGTAAGAGTATATTAAAGTAATATTTTACTACCATCATGTTTTAATAGATCTTTATAGGAACCAATGGCTCATGTTGTTTTCTGTGCAGGATTTATGACAAGAGAGGAAAGAAAGAAGTTTGAGGGTCTCCACTCTCCTTACAACAAATACTGGATCCCGTGCGTTTGGTTCACCAACCTGGCAGCTGTGGCTCGCTGTGAGGGCAGAATCAAAGACGATCACACACTCAAACTTCTCCTGCAGGTGCAGCACAGCCAGAACTCACAGAAACCTTCACACACGCTGGCTAATAGTGTTAAGCTGCAGAGTTTCTTTACTCTTTTGAATGGAGATTTAGACTGTGGATTGACGGCTGCTCTGTGTGTGTGTGTGTGTGTGTGTGTGTGTGTGTGTGTGTGTGTGTGTGTGTGTGTGTGTGTGTGTGTGTGTGTGTGCGCAGGAACTGAACGGTTTCAGAGGGAAGTGCAGCATGCTGTTTCATTATGACATGATCAGCGTGCCTCTAGTGTACACTCAGGTAAGATCATTCACAGACTTGGTAAATCTTGAGTTTCTCTTTGGTAGACCTTAGGGTATTTTAATCAAGACTTTTGGTCAAAACATTCATAACTCTTCAGCCTTTTCGCTTTTTCTCACATTACAAATACAATCTTCCGTATTTTACGGGAGTTTTCTGTGATCGACCAACACACAGACTGAATTTGTTTGTCCATTCCTCTTTGCAAAGCTGTCATTCTCTTTGTCTTCTTTTTTTTTTTTTTTCGAAGGCCAAGAGCTATTGCAGTCCCAAGTATGTGTATGGCAGGCAGTTTTGACATAAAATCAGTTTTGTCTGATATTTTTGATGATATTTTAGATATCTAAAAATTGGCTTTGACTAGACACAATTACATTTGGACTACCCTGAATGGTAATCCAAGGCAATTAGAGATATATGAATTAACTAATATGTCTGGACATAAACCATTTTGAGATATCTGGAATGTAAGTGTGGTGAAGCCAATTTTATATTAGAACAGCCTGCCAAAAGGCAGCACACACTGGCAGCTCTCGTTGTGTTTAGTTTTTGGAGATCGTCAATCAAAATACTCACTTATAGAGAGGACGCCGTGTCGGACAAAGAAGGACCTGATTTCTGTTTCTCTACAAGTTTTAATCAGTTGGCTCACCAGGCTGTGCACATGACACCTGGGAAGATTAAACAATGAAATGGTAATGATGTTACTTACAAAAACACAAAAACTTTCTTTATTTTTGAGACTTTTAACAAAATACCCAATTTCTGGAAAAGAAAAAATCTATAAAATACTTTCATGTTTCAGAACAAAAACTTTTGTAACATTAGTAAGTTAATACAAACGCAAGATATGTTTTTACTTTAGTTAAATGTGTAACTTCTTCTTTCGAGCTGAGCTTGTCAGTTCACTAGAGTTACCACCAGTGTCCACGAGAGGGCGCCACAAGAAAATGCATGAGCGCAGATCGGATGCCTCTGTTTGTCTCTCAGGTGGTGACTCTGGCAGTGTACAGTTTTTTCCTCGTGTGTCTGATTGGCCGGCAGTTTCTTGACCCCGGTCAGGGTTACCCGGGTCATGACCTGGACCTCTACGTGCCCATCTTCACACTGCTGCAGTTCTTCTTTTACACGGGGTGGCTCAAGGTCAGACTGCGGCTCCCTTGATGTTTTGCTCCAGCCTGATGTCGGGAGAAAGTGGAGACATTCAGTCTTTTGTTGTTACTCTTGAAGGTTGCAGAGCAGCTGATTAACCCCTTTGGAGAAGATGATGATGATTTTGAGACCAACTGGCTAATTGACAGAAACTTTCAGGTTTTTTTTTTTTTTTTAAGCGTGATTTCAAAACCATTTAGACTTTGACTTATGTTCTGCTTTTTTAAAAAAAATGTTTTGGCTCCGACTTTTCTGTTTTACATTTTGTGTGCAGGTGTCCATGATGGCCGTGGACGAGATGTACGGCGATCTCCCGATGATGGAGCGAGACCGTTACTGGAACGACTCCAATCCCCGACCGCCCTACACTGCAGCTACACTCTTTGTCCTCCGTAAACCGTCCTTTCAAGGGTCCACCTTCGACATGGCGTGAGTTTCTCCGCGTGTCCTCTTGGGACGTTGAGGGGCCGAGTGAGAATCCCCCTTGCCTAGTGTTTGAAACATAGGAAGTTTTCTCCTTTTAGCCTTGAGAAAGAGTTCACATCTTTCCCCAAGAAACATCATTCTCGACAAATATTGTTTAGATTTGTCAGTAGCCTAAAATCTAAACGATCCTGACTTCCATTTGCAGGATCCCGAAGGAGGAGATGCACTTCCAACCTCTGGAGGACATTGCTGAGAATCTGGAGGAATCCGGCACTCGCCACCCCAACATGGCTCTGTTTAACCGCCTCCTCCACGCGGCTCCATCCCCAACTGGCTTCATGGGAGGAGCTCTACGCCGCACCTCGGCTCAGCTCCAGAGGCTGTACCACTCTCCCAGCAACGACGGATGCACCAGTGACGATGAGGAGGAAGAGGAGGAGAAAAGTTGTAAAATTGGCAAAGGTGGGTCGCTGCCATCAGGGCTGGGCCAGGACATCCAGAGCACCGTGTGCAGCTTCAGGGAGGACAAGAGTCCCAGGACGCCGCTGGTGGATGTTCAGTTTGGGGAGGAGCTGGGAAGACGAGAAGGAAACTTCTCAGCCGGCGAGAGCAGGGATGCAAAAGGAGCTGAAGGAGTTCAGAGGGATGAAGATGGAGCTGACGTGGAGTCAGAGGAGACTTCCACAGCTCTTGTGTCACTGCTTCCTCCTCCTCCATCCTCCAGGGAGACATCTACTCGCCCTGCCTCTGCCACTCCTAACGCATCCCGCCACCGTTCTGCCTTCCTGTTTCCCCCGACCGCCCAGTCCAGTCTGGAGCACTGCAGCTCCCAGCCAGTGATCAGCCATCCCAGAGCAACGCCTCCCATTCCCAAACCACCGTCTGCTGGGAACAAAATGTCCCTCCTCACCGTGCCGTCTTACATCGAGCCTCAGCTTTTTCGCAGTGTGAGCATGGGGTCAGAGTTCACGGGGTCCTGAGGTTGGCGACAAGCTGCAAACGTCTGGTTTTGTGAACGCTGAGAGGTTTAATTCTATAAGTAAAGCTGAAGTGGTACAAAGAGTTATTCCTGATTCCTGATTGCTCCCTTAGCATCACATTTAAAGTTTAAAGAAATTAAATGCACAACATAACAGAGTCCATGATTTCCCCCTTGTATTATCTCTTATTTATACAATAAACACTTAATCTCCTGTAAACTTTAAAAACAAAGAGAAGAGAGGAGTTCATGTTGGATTTTTGCTCGTTGACCAGTGGAGATTTATTAACCAGTAACTTTTGTAAAGTCCTCTTAGTTGTTATTTGTGTGCAGTGGACAAATTTAAATTTGAATCTGTTCATGCTTACTGCTCAAGGAGGCCAAAATAAAAACACATGGATTTGAACTTTTGACAAATTAAAACGGGCATTTGTATTCAGCACGATCTAAAACCACCAGATTGGAAACTGTCCTCACAAGTCATCCAATTAGTAGAGGTCACATGTATTTAATATAGTGCATATAAATCCAGATGTTCCATGAAAGTTTCAGAGTTTTCTTAAGCGAACATAATGAACAAGCCAGACATGTCAGAGACAAAGATGTAACGAGAGTTTAAAGCAGAGTTAGTTTATAAAACAACATCCCGGGATTTGAACGCTTCACGCACACGAGAACATAATGTCACCCAACTGCAAACCTCCCGAAACACGGCTGACCATATAGTCGCACCAAGCGTGCTTGTGGAAACTTTGAAGGAGCTGCAGAGAACCGTGGCTCGGGTGGGAGTACATGTCAACTGGTGAGCTGTTACCTGGATGGAAGGGAGGCGAGGCGTGAGAAAGCCTTTGGAAGACGACGAACACAAAGTGGCACGTTGACTGGTCACATAAAATCCCAATAATGACATATGAATGTTTCTGCAAGTCACTTTATGTTTATGTTTCCGCTTGATTTCATTGTCTTTATGTCATATTTTTCAGCGCTTCGAACAACATACTGAAAAACATAAAATAAAATAAAATTTCACATGTGATGCTATTCTGTATATTTTTAAAGACCCAGGGAACCGGTAGGAACAGACAGTTTGTTTTCTGATTGACATCACCAGCAGGTGGGGATAACAGCCCACCAAAAACTCGCACGCCCTCCTTCTCCTTTAGCACAGAGACGCTCTGTTCTTACCGGGGCTCCGTGCGGGCGCTGCGGGCCCTCCTCGCCTGGGTGGAGCGCCTCTGCTGGGCCAGGAAAGACTGAGGAAGGCCTGGAGCTGCAAGGTCCTTCTCAGACAGGCTCTGCTGCTGCAGATGCAAAAACACAAATACTAAAACTTGTCTGGTCCAGTTTTTTTTTCTTTTCTTTTTTTTTAACCAGTAGAGCAAACACAAATGTCAAGAGTCTTGCCGCTAATTTATTACATCACGCGTCATCTTTTTTGCCCCTATCTAATCCCTGGCTTAGAGCCATGCCAGCCCTATGACTAAACTGGTTGTATAAGAAACTTGGGAAAACACAAGAAGGAGCACAAAAAGCGGCGCACGTGTAGCAAAGTAGCAAAGACGTATGACAAGACCAGACCGAGGCAAGAAAAGGAAAAAACAGGATGTAGGAAAAGTTAGCAGAACATTTCGAGGCCATAAAGGGAGAAGTGGGATTGTTCGATTACGTTCAGCAGAACGAGAAAACTCAATCACAACAGAGCTGTGAAACAATCGCAAAGAGAGGGATTAATGTGACTAAAACATGTTGAATTCACACACCCACACGTTTGATTCATAGAAACACAGCAGAGCATGGTGTGACACTCCCACAGACCCTTTCAGCTTTTATGGTCTCTCTGGAAACGTTATCAAAATAACACTGCTTGAGAGCGTCGTGTGTTTGCTACTATCTCATTTTTCTCTCACCACGGCTCGCCACGCAGCCAGGATCAGTTTTTCCTCTTGCTCCTGTCTGGATCTGGCTGTCTCACTCTGAGAGTCAAGTGGCTGCAACAGTTTGGAAAAAAAAAAATCATCTGAGCCTCACACAAGCTCCCATTGTGAGTGACGTTGCAGCAACTCACCTGTGAGGCCTCGGCCTGCAGGGTGTCAGGCCCACAGGCTTCACTGTCGCCGCTCATTTTTCCTACTCAGATCTGAGCAGGACGGGGCCAACAGTAACCACCAAAAAAAAACCACAGCGTTCGCGTGACCGACCAGCTTGCACAGCAGCACCCCTCTGACCTGCCCCGACCGTCTGCCGACCGGTGCTGCCCCCGGCTGCGTTTCGCAGCAGAGACCCCTTTTTGTTGTGCCGCTGATAGAGAACAATATGGAGAGGTGCTGCAGGCCCAAACGCCTCCTCGTCAGAGTCAAACACACCATCCTGCTGACTCTGGCACATTCACTGCTGGGCAGCCAGTCACCAGGCAGGAGATTAGTGGTTAAGTTCCATGACACAATGCAATTATCTTGACAGCAGATACTGCTGATTATATTCTTGTTTAAACGCAGGGCAGGGCAGCGTGCGTGCAGCAAATGCTGGGATTTTCTTATAAATAAATGAGCTGCGTTATATAAAATGACATACATATACAAATCCCTCAAAAGTCTTTTTTTTGAGCAGTTGGTTTTTATTTTTTTTAATAATTGAGGGATTTTTTTTTTAAAGAGAACAAAGAGTTTTAACATATACATGATCTTCATTATCTACTCCAAGTGTACAAACAACACATTTATTTTAATATTCGCCTGAAAAAGCCTCGACAAATAAACGTACATCTATGTAAAACGGCATAAGTTTAAAAAAGATTTTCTTACTTTCTCTCTATTTCTGATTCTGTTTTTTTTTTTTCCAGATTTTTTTTAGTTCGACTGTTCTACTTACTGGAGGGAGGTTTTTAATAGTGGTCAGTATCTATCTACCTGCTCCAAACAGAAAACAAAGTTTGAAGGCTGAGAGGAGAGCCGGGTTTTTCCTCCATTGATATATATATATATATATATATATATATATATATATATATATATATATAATATATATATATATATATATATATATATAAAACTACTATGTTTGTCAGTTCATTACATTCACACACATTGGAAGAGTTGCACTGAAATGTGTCAATTCATTCAGTTTTCAGATTCATTTTTAGGGACAACTGCCAATGAGAAGTCAACAATTTTCCCCTTCTTTGTGTGAATGTTGGCCATTTCAGACAACTTAAACGCTCCAAAATGTCACACCAGTGCAAGGCAACAGTATTCTGTGGATTCTTATACACACTTCTTTTGGATAAGACAGATTTGAATATGGGGTACAGTGTAAAACCTAAAAATGCAACGTTCAAGGACATCTTTGAGATTTCATTTAATTTAGGAGGCTGAACTCAGACCAGGATCTCAGTTTCACTGTGAGCCTGTTCTCAAGGGCTGTTAGCTTCAATCAGTAGGAATCCTCCTAGCTTCTGTTTGGTATAGATAAGATACTGATTGCTCATAACTACACCACAGAACCTCAGTTAAATAAAATTTCCCTGCAACTCTTGGCCTTGATGTCGCATTTTAAGTGAATTTTAATCATATGGTGTGCTGCTTTTAACACAGCATTTGAAGCAAACAGAAACAGATAAAAAAAATTGATGATTGAATAATCTCAATGACAAACAAGAGAAACATTTTATAGAAACTTTATGTTCCAATGTTAACAGAGTGCTGCGGGATCCAGTGTACGTTTTGTTTTCTTTTCTGTTTAAACTCATGGTTGTTGTTTAATTAGAAGAGAAACTCTGTAATAGTACAGAACAAGATATCAGTTACATTTGAAATTATTCCAGCACCAAAATAATGACACCAAAAAATTGAAAGTTGTGTGAAATGTAGTTTATTTGACATCAGATGTGTCTCGCTAGGGTGTTGGAATGCTTCCACAATAATCCATGAGTTAATCTGCATGTCTTAGTCATTAGCAGTTTCAGTGACCCAAAACCTCTCTGGTTCCCCCGGTTCTCCTTTGACCGCCTTCAAAGACCTGCAGCCTCTGCATACCAGGAGAGATTCAGCATCGGCCAGACTGTCCAGCTATGTTGCTTCCATCAGAACATTAGATTTTTTTTTTCCTCTTTCAGTGTCAACAAAGGTCAACTTATTCCAGTTTTAGCGCAGGCTTCAGGGGAAACGAGGTTTGCGCTTTTGTTATTAAGTGTGAAAACACAAGTGTGGGGGAGGATTTCACAGAACTGCGTCTTTCTGTGGAACCAGGAGTAGTGAGGTCAGCAGGAAGGCTTACTGAAACTGAGCTCTACTCTGCTGCTCCTCATGAACCATCAGACCATTTTCAACCACAAGAACTGCGCGCGTTCACATGTCAGCGCGTTTCATCCACCCAGGTTGCTTGCATGCCTTTGCCACTGTCGGCTGACAGTTGATGAAGTACTTGTGGAAAAAAATAATAATAATAAAAGAAAACAAAACAATGTCGCTCCTGAAATGGAAAAAGAAAATGTGAATGAAGCAGAAACAGAAACGAGGAAAGAGGGGAAACCGAGTCAGATAAGTTTCTTGGAATCTGAAACCTGTGAATGTTTACTTAGTGATGAGAGATGCGTGTCACAGATGCTACAAAAACACACCGAGTGCCGCAGATTCCTGTTAGCAGCTCGAACATCTGGTGTGAAAGCTTCCCTCCTACTGCTGCAGTTTCTTAGGTGCCGTCTCACAGACTGTAATTTCTGAACATTTCTGTCTCATCACCGCCGGCTTCCTCGCAGCAGCTCGTCCCACAGATCAAAACAGATGACTGTGACTCTGGCTAGGACAGCCTGATAAGTACTCCACAACCTGCAGAAAGTTGGCAGAAATGGGTTTTTCTTCTACTTATTTCAGTCGCCTTTCTGCAAACGTTGGCTGGAGAAATTGCATTTCTTGTTGGGTATCGAGTCCAGCAAGAAGTACGAGTGGGAGTGGGGTCTGATTCACTTTGATATGAAGTAAAACTGGAAATGAACACACCCAAAATGTCAGTGATAATCTTGTGTTTGTGTCACATTCCAACAAACAGGTCAATACAGCTGCTGTCACTGTTCTGCAGATACATCCAGCCTCTGATGCCGCCTGATTTTGTCGAAGAAGAAACGTTGTCCAAACCCTCAGCTGCTGCCGATCTGTGCACTTCAAACATGTTTGTGCCTTTAAAGATTCCTGATTCACACAACATAAACTAAATAATAGGAAAAGTAAATAGTATCCATCTGTAATTAGTCTTTTTGATCGCTGAGGAAGAATTTCAACCCACTCTTCTTGCAGTCGTCTTAAGTTGAACCATGTTGAAGGGTCTGATTAAACTCATTCCACAGCACCTCAACTGGGTTTGAGTCTGGACTTTGACTGGACCACTGCAAAACCTACATGTTGAGCTGTTCAGAAGGGGACCTTCTGGTGCGATTTGGACCACAGTCTTGCTATGTCGAGCGGATCCTTCTTGTTTTGACATTAAAAATACTTTTGAGGATCCGAAACATTTATGTGTGACAAAAAGGCAAAAAAAAAAAACATGAAATGTTTAAGACAGCGTTTTCCTTGCACCATATGTTTCATAAAGAAATGAGACTTTTGATACTTTCTGATCATATTAAGTTTGTTGGTCTGATTGCACAACTTTCTTCAAGTCTTCAAGATTATTTGCTTCATGCAAATAAAAATCTACTCAATTGTGTGCTGTCTTGTTTGCATCATTTCATTTGTGATATATATATACAGTGTATATATATATATAAAATGTTTTTGTTTTTGCTTTTCCTTGTGTAAAAGCAAAACAAATTTGCTTTTGCATAGTTTTGTTTGTCCAGTATTTCTTGTGTTTAATTTGTTTTTCATTAATTGTTGGCTGTGCCACATGCACTAATTAACCAGCTAAATGACAAAAGTAAGAAAAGCAGTTCTCTGAGCACGGATTAATGAGCGGGAGGTGTTCCAGTTTGTTTAAGAAGAGACACAGACACCATCCATCCACCTATTCAAGACAAATATTATACAGCTGCAAGTAAATGAAGAATAAAACATCTGCAGTAGATAAACATGAGATTTTTTTTTTTCCACAAAATGCTTTAGACACAGTTTACAACCCCATCTTGTTTGTGTCTCTGAACATTATGTCACAAGGTCTAATGTCCTCTTTCCACCAAGCAAACACACACGTGACTCCAGCCGTTGTTTGGTGTTCCCTTCCTGACCCGATACTTTTCACATTTGTTTTTGTCTGCTGCGTGTGTGTTTGTTTCAGGCACTCCCAGTCTCGCTCGCCCTCCTTCCTGAAGAAGTACTTTCAGAGTGTTAGGACTTGTCTGTCTTGTTTTCCGTGTGTCTGCCGGTCAGCCCTGACGGTTGACTGGTTCTTCTGCTCCTCGCCAGCGGCAGATACAGGCGTAGTATCTTTCTGGCCGTCAAGCTGTACGGCTTGTTTAAGCAGTGAAATGTTATCACTTCATCCTGATCCAGGATGAATCAGTTTTGAATGTAATTTTATCAAGACGAACGGTAGAATAGTACGATGAATGTCTTTGGTATGTTATGTTTGTCCATAGCGATTGGATGTTTATGATAGGTTATCTTTAAGATAAGGCACCGTTTAATTTGATGTTTTTCTATTGTAATAATAGGTCAGCCTTCTAAATTTAGTGACAGTCCAAGGATCTAACCTATATAGATATATTTTAAAGTAGTCATTTTCTTTTCCAAAGAATGTCAGTAATGGCAATAAGATCACATCTCCTATTCTGTATCCTACATATCCTGTACTGTTTTATAGCCATATTCCTTTTCAAACTGGGTTCAGGCTTGTAGCTCCCAACAATTGCAGCTCAAAATAAAAAGGTATGTAAAATGTGTAATCAAAAAAAGTAAGCAAAATGCAGCCAGAACATAACATAAAGAGGAGCATATCAAAGTTATGTCTGGAACACTGAACTCTGGTATCATGGCAGAAAGTAGTGACAAGTCCCCAAACCTGAACTCCCGTTCATGAGGTTAAAAACTTATTTTGTGATTTATCCGGTGACATGGAGGAAACAGTAGATTGGAGACTTATCAAACTGGCTCCACAACCGGTATTAAAAGCTCTCTGAGTCAGCCACATCTGATTGTGGCTGACTCAGTGAGAACTTGAGAGAAACAGCAAAGTGAAACAGTTAAATTGTAGCAGCATTCAAATATGTGTTAACATTTCTGCTCCTGTTCTGACAGGCATTGCTACAAAAGTGGCAGCCCTTGCAATTCTTCCTTCAACTTTTACCATCTGAATACTTTTCACATTGTCAAGATGCGCAAATCGTGTTCGTCTGTCTCTAGAGATTTTCTCACAACTTGCCATTTACCCCTGAGAAAAGCTGCTCCAAGCTAATGCTAACCATGCAGATGGTTGGAAAGATAAAACACAAATAGTGCAGGCCTGAATTTTCACTGTTTTTGATGGGTGAGGAAAAATCTGCCGTGCCCAATATTTTTCATTTTGTAAAGCTCACAACAGTTTCATGCGTAGATCATTTTAAGAAAAATGCTTGGTACCAAAACAAAACCTCATGTCTGTGACAACACAAAGTCATCATCCATACCTGGCAGCGCCTTCCTTTTTCAGCTGGAATCACTCATAAGACCCTTTTTACTTCTAAAAAGTTCATCTTGAAATTACTAATATAAAAATAAAAACTATTTGTAAGACAAATTGTTGCTTATGTTGCTTAGCTTTTCAAATATTTATGATTTTTTTTTTCCTTTTGCCAAAATTTTTTATTAAACGAGGAAAAAAACGACTTTCCTAAGAGGTCTCATAGTATTTTCTCTTTGTTTATGTTCCTGGACTAAAAAAATTAAAATAAATCAAATGTTTAATTTGGTATGTTCCATACAAATTGTACTTTTGGTTGTTAAAATATTTCTTTTTAAATTCTAAGAGTTAAATTCAAAAAGTGCGAGCACATCCAGAAGTTCAAAACCAAATGAACAAATAATCATCCATGAAGCCCGATTGGAGAATCAATTCAATTCATCATCTAAAGTTAAATCCAAGTAATTCCTCTATTTTACTCTCTCAGTTTCACAACTTTATTCTTGCAGTTCCATTATTTTCATTTTCTTATATATTTCCAAGGTAGTGCCAAAATTGTCCGATTTTAAAAAGCACAAATACCGAAACTTCCTTAGTGGCTTTTTTTAGGTCAAAAGAAATATTTCATCGCAGATTAAATGTAAATATAAATCATGTGCAATTTTTGCTTCAACTTTTTAGCTCAATATGAGGAATATTCTGCTTATCAGACTTATTCCCTCTGCTGGCATCAAATGAAAGTTATATAATCCTGCACCAAGTTATATTTAATGGCAACAATCACCTCAGATGTGCTTCCAAGGGATCATCTTTAAAAATCTAATTAACCAGGGTCCATGCACGCTCTAATGCAAATCGCTGGAGCTGGCAGTGGATGAGCGGTGGGTGGAAGAACAAAAACGGTTTAAGGCGTGCTCAGCCAAGGTGCCGGATCTAGCTTCTTTTTATACTTCATGGTCTGGAAAATGCTGGATCTTCAAAAAGGTTTTGTTTCTATGCAGTGCCTTGCAAAACTATTCACACGGCTTGACACTTAAGCCGACTTTACGGCGTTTTAATTCGGACGGTACAAGACGGAGCAAGACGACGCCTGGCACGAAATTGTGAAGTGGGAGAAAAATGAGGCATGATTTCTAAAGTAATCTACAGGTGAAAGCGTGAAAAGCTTCTCCACAACTTTCGCCCTGATCTTTTGATTTTCATAACTGTGGTTATTGAATAAAAACCTCTGAGGCCAGAAACGGGGCAGCTGGGTTAATTCTGAGGTGTAATTACAGACATGAGGACTCTGAGTGATTTCTAAAGGCAGATGGTCATACAGAAGTTATTTAGTGGCATCGGAGTCAGTACAAATGCCCTTTTAAAATGTTCATTTAAAAATAAAAATAAAACAGAGAAGATGTATCTTTTGTTCTCACATCACATTTATAGTGTCCTGTGAATTGGTACCTGTAAGATGGCAAACTGAGACGATTTTGATACAAATTTCTGCACTAGAGTTCAAACATCAAAAAGCAGGGTCACTGCCTGACTGCCGGCCGGCTGCCACCTGAAGCATCAGCCTGACAGCAGCCTCCCTGCCCAGCCACCAGTGTTTATGTCTGGGCCCCAGCCCTTCAGCAGTGGCAGAGGCAGCAAAACATGTTTTTCTCCCAACCATCTGAAAACAAGACAGGCAGCGTCTCCACGGCATGACTGCAAGTGATTATTAAAGTCAACCCGGGTGATATCATTACCGGGACTGAAGCAGAGTGGACATTTGCGCGTTACCGGGGAGCCTGACATGAACATTTTATATGGATTTTTTTTGTTTGTTTGTTTGTTTGTCCTTTTGCAGTGACAGAACCATTAATAAAGAATCGCGTCGGCACAAAAAAATCAGGCTTTAAGACAAAGGAGGGTTCACCCTGGTACTAGCCAGGTGCTTTCACTGAGCAGATCAACACATTTACTGAATAATTCAACAACAAAAACACAAGTCTTCAATTAGTTTTCTTGTTGAGAATTATACTATTCAATTATCTGCTCATCCAATATTACTGCAACAAAAACACAGGATCTGTGACAAGTGATGAGATCTGTGATAGAAACAGACATGAATGAAATTCTGCCAGTAAAGACTGAAACCTTCATGGAAACAAAAAAAAAAAGTAGTTATAGTTAGTTATTAAAATCCTACATACTATGTCTGGAAGAATTTGGTACATTAAAGCTGCAATATGTAACTTTTACAAAAGACCACAAATGTTACGTAAAACTATCATCATGTTGTGACTCGTGAAGTTAAGGTACGATACAGATAATCTGTGTTAAAATCGAGCTCTTCTACTATACGGTTCCTGGAATGGTAAGTTGTTTCTCCACCATTACCACATTTAGCAGAGCATACACGAGGATGATTGACGGAGCTAAGATCTTCCTCCTGACTCTCATGGGGCATTTCTGTAGAAGGCAAAATTAGCACAGGTGATGAGGTAGACAGCACAATCTTTTTACAGATTATCTCTCTCATATTAAACTGACAGGATATGTATGAACAAAAATGTAAATTAAAAACTGTGACAGCTACATGCTGCGGCTTTAACCGACGCTTCATGCCTACATACTGCAGACTCGTCTAACTCTCCTCCACTCCCAGTTCGCAAACCTTCCAAGGCCGGGGTCAAGAAGAACGCGTTGTTGGATTCACTGCTGCAGGCCGACACATCTGCATTGTGACCAGATGGGGCAGGGAGGGGAGAGATGGTATGAGACGGCAAACGTGGACTCCAGGGCAGAGGGGTGACTCGTAGCAGGCCGCCTTTCCCACCCCGACCTCTCTCTTTATTCCTCCTCCTCCTCTCTTGCCTGCCTCCATGTCACCCCTGGGCTCCCTGATAGAGGCTGACAATAACGGCTGTCCCTTGTCCCCTAACCCATCACCCCCCCATCCACCTCCCTCCTCTTTTCCCTTCCCTTCTTCATCTTTCCCATCGTTCTCTGACCACGCCGACCTCGCTTTGGAAGCGCTGATCCTTGCAGCCTGGCTCGCAGCTTCTCGGGGAAACAAAGCTTTTGGAGCTCTGCAGTCAAAAAGCACATCCAGAACCCCCAGCCCTCACCCCACCTCCCCCCCATAATCCCCTCTACCTACTCCCATGACTATTATTTCCTGGCACTTCTTTGCGTTTCTCAATCAGGCATATCTCAGCATGTTCCTGGGCGTGCAGAGCAGAGCGTCTCGCTGCTGAACGCACTGACGCTGGCCTCGAACGCAACATATCAGAAATGAGTCAATAAGACACCTGTGTTGAGAAACGGTCGCGCGTGGCAATCACTGTTATTGTGCGCTGGGCGTGACGCGGCGCTTGTCCGTCTGTCTGCGCAGCGCAGTCACTTACGCACGCGCGTACGCACACTCCTTCCCGCTTCCTGTTGTGTAATTTCACAAATTACCCAGAAAAGAGAGAAAAGGCTAAACTCGCCGGACTGGATGAAAGATGGCAGCTCGTCAGCCACGTACGGAAGTAAAACTGGGACAAACTTCCACGAGCGCGCCTCATTCCAGGCTGACGTGCGTCTGCAATGATGAAGCAAAACTTCGCCAAGCAGCAGATGAGGAGAAAGTGGGAGGGGGGAGGGGCGGCTGTTTTGTTTCATTTATTTAGTTTTTTTTTTTTTTTTTGGTTGGGAAGAAATGTATTATTCATGTTGTCAGTGGAGATGTTGCTGAAGTCACAAGAGTGTGAATAATGGTTTCTGTCACATAAATCAACAGCGATGATGACCTCATTTTACGGCACGTCTCCCTCCACCCACCGCCCTCAGACAGCTGCAGATGCAGGGAGAGCACATGCACACAAACACCTCAGAGATGCGAGCACCTCTGAGGGCGACCGTGTGCGTCCAATTAGAGCAGAGAGCACAGACAAAAACAAATGCTCAAAAGTGAGTCGTTTTGTTTTTTGCTTTTTTTTTTTTTTTTTTTTTACATTTTGTAACTCTTGGATTCAATTCGAGCCTTTCTGGAACCTTAAACAAAACGTGATGATGTAGAGACGCTCTTAGAGCAAAGATATGTTGTCATATTAAATCATAATGATGTGTATGTGTATTATATAATGCACAATGTGTGTGTTTTTGAGGTTTAATGTTACAGTCCAACTGAAAATATAGCCTGATTATGAGGTGGAAGGGAAATAGCAGTTTTAAAATTGTCTTTCAATTAAACATTAAGTATTTCATGCCGCTGTTTTAAGTCTTCTTCACTCTGGTACTCTTAAATAAACAGTGGTGCTGCAAGATACCTAATTAGTAAGTAAGTAAATAACTAAGTCAGTAAAGACTATTTACAAAGCACTTTTCACAGACATAAAATTAGTAATTGAAGTACAGCTTTGTATGTTTTATATATATAAAAAAATATATCCCAAGCTTTGAGCAGAACTATCATCTGAGATTTGGAAAGAGTTCAACGCTACCTGCTCAATCCACATAAACTGAGATTAACCACAGAAGCAGCAAAGAAACCTATTGTAGCTTTTTAGGAGAATTTGTCAAAGCTGAAACAGAAATGGCCTTTGAGATGGTTTGCAAACATCTAGACAACCAATTATTTTTAGCTTATTTTGATATAATATAAACATTCTCTAAAAGCCGCTGGTCTCCAAAGTTCCTTTGTTTTGACAGCTTGACCTGATCTCATATTTCATAGGAGTGAGCTGTCTGAACAAACATCACCATCACTGGAAAAAGGAGTAAAATCAAGTAACTGTCAAATCAGTGTCAGACATCTCTAAGAGATGAGAATTTTATATCAAAATTGGTTTAAAGCAGGAGGAATAAATACACTGATAAGCAATTATGAAATAGCGTTATAAGTAGTGCATTTTCATTGAAAAACACGCAGTGAGTCTGTCTCTGTGATGTGTGGCGCTGCTATCTGTCTGTATTTTCCACTGAACACGACCTACATCTGATTCAGTGGAAATACTCTTGCTAAATCACACTCGGGAACAGCTATTGAAACGAATACAGGAAGTCTGTTGGAAAACATGGCAAGTATAGCTAAAAAAAAAAAAAAAAAATTCTGAACACATCAGAGATCTTTTGCAGCTCATCGGAAAGGAGTATTAGGTTGCTGATCACTTCCTCTGCTGGACAGGTTCCTAAAAAAAAAACAACAGAGAGTTGTGTAAAACTGGGAGCGAAAACCCAGATTTACTCTCATTGGTAGATTTTAATGATGTAGCTTCCCACACTTCACCACGTACATGTCTTTTGGCTCTGCTCAGGTTTTTCTGGGTTTCTGCTTTACGAGTCATGAGTTTTGTTTATTGCATTCTGTTGTTTCCACGTGTCCCGTTTCACTGTGTAAATACTTTCTCATGTAAATTTTTGGATAAGCTCGCTTCCTTTTTCTTTTCCTCAGCTGGCTGTAAATGTTTACTCATCACACTTTTTCGCGTCCGTACAGCCGCCGTGAATTTCTTTTGCTCCTCATGTTGCCAAATGACAACATGAGGAGTCATTTCCTCATGTTGTCACTACTTCTGTGCGTTTCTGTCGGTTGTGGTTTGGATTAATGTTTTGGCTCTTAGTTGTTCAAACACGTAAATCGTTTCTTCTCAGTAGGAAATGACCGAGCTGTGAACGTATAGCGCTTTTTAAAAAAAACGCAAAATCCAATTTTCAGACATTTCTTTTGTCATATTTCGCCCTAAAACAATGGTGAAGTATCAAGCAAGAGATGTTATACTCAGACACTAAACTTGTGATACCTACTTCCATTTTCTGCAAGCTGGTGAGTCGATTAATTGTTTTTGGATTAAGCACAAACTCTTAACTGTGGAGTCGAACCAAAACCAAGAAAAAAGGGGGGAACACTCTGTATTCTCAGAGGCCCTTCTGTTCTTTGCATTAAAAATAAATGCATGTTGGATTTTTTGATATTTCCTTAATGCTTTTTCCCCCTTTCGCACGGGTTGCTTTAGCAGCGTTGGAATATCGAAGTGCCAGCAGGGAAACACCAGCTCTGACGCATTTAAACATCCTGACTCTTGGAAGTATTGAATTCTTTCCCAGCTGAGAGAACGAGCTTAGCTGCAATGCACAACTATTTTCCTCCTGACTTAGATGTGCTTCTCTGCAGCTCCTCCAGAGTTCCCACTGGCCTCTGATACCTGATCAGTGTTTGGTAGGTGGAAGAAGTCTGTGAGTCAACTTGACCTTTCCGCTATTTTCTGATGCTCGCTAAGGTTCTCTAACAAACCTCTGGATCCATAAGCTGGACTTTTAAAAATATTAAATTACACGCCACAAAACTCTAATAATTTCAAAGCATCTGAAAATAATTGCTTGCATTACATTTCATGTAGGAGTATCAAAGCGAAAGGAGCCAGCTACAAATGCCACACCCTTCAGATTCTTATTTAAGAAAATATTTAAAATGTGTGTCATCTTCCTTCCACTTTACAGCTGCACAAAATCTCATTAAATTGAATCGAAGTTTGTGGTTATAATGTGGCAAAATGCGAAACACAAAAAAAAAACCTGAGCAGTGAATGCTGCAGTGTCTCTTGTTCTACAAACCACATTAATCCAAAACGCAAGGAGGAAATCTGCAGATAGGAAAGAAGCGACTTCAAGACCCAGACACTTTGAGATAATTTAGCGTCTCGAGGGGAAATGTTGTTGTTAGAATAATTATGTTTTGTTATCATTCTTACATTTGTAGTTTTGATAGATTTAGTATTCACATCTCTGAGAATAGGGACTTGTTAGACCTTGAAGCTGCAGCCATTTCTTATCTTGGGATAGTCCTTACACGGCCTGTGTGTAGATCTTCCTTTTGTCCTCCCTCCACATTCCTGCTATGCTTTGCAATAAAAGACCAGTTCTGATGCAGAGAGTCAGAACGCACGGCAGACACCTTGAGGAAGTGGTCTGCTGTGCCTTCTCCTTTTGCAAAAGACTTGCTTGAAAACTCAAACGTTGTCTGTGGTTCTCTTTTTATGTCGGTTGAGAAAATGCCTATCAGTTGTTTTTTTTTTTTTTTAAATGGCTCCAAGCTGAACAGAGAGCATCAGTAAATGTGCCGTCCTCCAGCAGCAGGTTCTGACTTCATCTGTTTATGTTTCAAAGCTCATGCAGGTGTCGCAGCTGGCAGCGAGAACAAGTGGCTGTCTACCTTCACACCTGGCTGGCGCTGCAGACGACCACATAGCAACACTCTCTCTCTCTTTCTCTCTCTCACACACACAGTTAGTCATTGTCTCTGATGGGGAGATATCAGCAGCACAAGTCAGACCCAGTTCTGAAAACACAGACACTACCAGGCAACCAGACAGGCCGTGAGGCAGCGAGAAGCATTCTTGCCATGCAAACATGAAATCAAACGTAGTAAGTGGCCTCCTTCCCCGGCTGGGAAGAACTCCCACAAGTTGTGAGTCTCATTTTCCCTTGGCCTTGCCCCAACGCAAGTGGTTAAAACACAACAAAATGCCGACACGTCTGGCCAGCTCTGAGGCGGAGAGGCCTCAGCGATTCATTACTTTTGCTCCATTTTCACATCTCCGTACTGTTAATAAGACATTCTTCAGGGGATTAACTATGTCTAGGGATTTTTTCCTCACTTTTCTCTGTTTCCAGGGAACTCCGGGGCAGGTTTTCTCCAGGTTCTGTCTGAAACCAAACCTTCAATGCCCACTTAACCGTTTCCAGGTTTGTTCGGCTCCTTGTCTTGTCTTGCTGCCTGTTGTTTTGCTGCTTAGGGAACCTTGAGAGGTGATCTCATCTGCACCTCGCTCTCCCCACCCTCCCTCTGCTTCCAAAACAACACCGTATTTATCTGACCAAAATAGCCACCCCGGCTCGGAAAAACCCTAGACAAACAGAAATAGGCCCAACGTTTCCAAGGAAGCAAGCAGGTCCTGGCTGGAGGTGATGTTTGTGACTGACAGCAACCACAGGGCAACGGCAGAACAAGACTGTACATTTGCAGCTATAAAGTAAGGGTTAGAGGCATACAGGTTAATGATAACTGTTATTATTCTTCAGCTCCTGCTGAAGGTGCTGTTCATAGTCTGCTTGAAGACATTGCTGCTTAAAGCGGCCCGTAATACCGATCGGATCTGTTCATCTGCTTTTTATGATGGATATTTGTGACGTTTATCTCCAAAAGTCAGAGTGGGTCAATGAGTTAAACATTTGTTTTACTTCACATCTAACAAGTCACTCATTGTCCAACAGGCCAAAGTTCACATGAGCCTTTTGTTCGAGGGAAATTTACTTCAGCACATCCCGAGGTTTTTACCTTCACTTTTATTTTGAGTCACTGCTCACTTTTTCTTTCACTTGCGGTTTGGTTAGCTTAGCTGTTATAAAATATGTGATCACGCTTCCCGTAAAACAGGCCGTTGTCACGAAATTGCATGTTTGTCTTGTGAAAATGGGCGGAAATCTGTGAAAGAACTTAATGAAGTAAAGTTGCAAAAGGAACAACACTCTTTCAACTGAAGCCATAACAATGAAGGTTGTGGTGGAAAATAAAAGCGCAGTTTTCGGGCCTGCTACTTGAAAACATTTCCTAACTTGAGAAAACAAAAAGCTGTAACGAAGTTAGAGTGATAGTTTGCAGACTGCCTTTGTGATAGGTGAAGTTTGCAGATGGGTCCGTAATGGAATGAAAATCAACCCTTCATTCATTCGTGCACACACTGAGAGTGGATATCACGGAAAATTCAGATCTTTTCAATTAACCCAATCAAGACACATCGATTGCTAAAACCAAATGAAGCAGCAAGCAAAATTAAGACACTCACCTGTTTTCTCCTTTTCAAGGTTGTGGATGAAATTTAATTCATCCCTGGGATCAACATAGACACACACTGCTGTTTAAAATTGACTCATTCATCCAACATGTATGTCTCTAGACTGCCGGAGAAAGTTATGGAACGAGGATGAAGCTTGTAAACTTGGTGCAGAGAGCTTTGAGGCGACAGAGCTCAGTTTAAATTTGGTCGTTTCAGGTTTGGACTGTGTGAAAAACTCTTTTGGACGAGGATTCTCACGGAGCCTCCACATTCACGTGTTGCAGGGTTTGTTATCGCTTACTTTATGACGGCTGTGTAAGAGCTGGAAGGTCTTTTGCTGGCTTCATCACACTGCTTACATTTCGGAACGGATTTATGTTGAATGACATTAAATCAGACTGAATACAGAGTAAAGATAACAATATGAAAAAATTAAAAAAATTGTTGTCTTTGCATTTGGTGAGTTGGATTCACATTAAATCTTCCTTTAATCTAAATATATATTGTTGGCCAAAAGTTTAGTCCAAAAATATGGTGTCAAATGACCTTTTCATTAGACTGCGTAAATTATTTGAGAATAGATGAACAAAAAGTGTATTTTCTGTTTTAGGCCAGTTGAGATAAACAGAAACATTTCAATTCGCTAAATGTCAAAATAATGAGAAGAATTGTGTTTGTGTGTTTTTTTTTAAAGAAATATAAATTTTCTTTCTTTGAAGTCAAAACAAATGTTTTTTGTTGTTGTTTTTTTTTTAAATAAAAAACAATTATGTTAAAGTTATGGCTTCTGAGGCCCTGACAAGTTATTTCACAACATTTAAATTAAACTGAGACACACTTGAAGTATTTAAAAGAAATCAGTCAAGACGTCACAAGGAGAACGATGGACTTTCGCAAACCTGGATCTCCTTTAGGAATCACCCAAAGGCGCCATGCAGATCCCTTCAATTAGTCAATTTACTTTACCAACTTTATCACAAAGTGAAAAACATTATGTGGATTAATACTGATCATTTCTGCAACGACTTTCTCTAAAAGCAACATGAAAAGTTGAAGCTGGCCAGTTTTGTTTTGTCAGTTTTGTAAGTAGAAATGGGTTGATAAAAAAGAAAATGTTTGTTAAAGAAAAAAAACAAACAACTAACTGAAATACACACTCACTGTTTCCACCACCCCAGACACCTTGTGGAGCAATTTGGGCTACCAGCCCTCAGGTATGAACTCCAGACACGCACACGAAACAAAACAGACACACCACAACATTCACACAGAAACACTAACAATAGCCGACTGTCTGACCCTCCTCGACTTCGCCAAAGCAAGGAGTGGGGGTGAGGAAAATAAACGAGAAGAATTAAAAACACATTCCACTTCCCGTAAAACCAGGAGAAGGAGCGGTGAGTCACGGCAGCAGCTTGAAACAAGCCCTTTATAGTTTGAGACACGCTCTCTCTGTGAGCGTCTCCAACTAGACACTTTTTGCCTTCGTGCGCCGTCCTGGACGGATGAGTCCAGAGTCTTCCTGTGTCCCACCTCCAAATAGTGTTTATGTAGCTTGACCGCTAACCTGACAGACCCAGGTCAGCTGGAGGTCAGCTTTATAACATTGGGAAATGATGCTGATGATCTTAAAAGTGACTACTCTGGGAAGGCTTTAAACGCTCACACACACACACACAGACACGCACACACACACACACACACACACACACACACACACACACACACATGCAAATGCTCCACTACAAACTTGCTTTTCAAATAACTGGTGACGTAAACACGCATCAAAAAAGCCACAAACGCAATCACAGCTGGTATGTGTAATAGACCACTGTTGTGTGTGTGTGTGTGTGTGTTTTCCCGACACTTATGCCAGGAAAAGTTTTTACTCTACATCAGAAGTGCAGCTCAGAGTCAGAGTGAGAGTAAAACCACCTTCTCTACTTCTTTTCATCCTGCCGTCTCCTCCTACGGGGCAGACACTGGGCCCCCTGAAATAAAACAAAACAACCCCTAAAACGACGCCGGGTTTCCATTTGGTTCACAGGCTGCCTCCTGAGTCACACACGCAGCTCGGCCCGCTCCAATCACACACATGCTGACAGCTTAATTGACTCTGCTGGGGAACAGTCCATGCTATCAACTCCCCTGCTGGTGGGACTGAGTCACGCGCTGAAGTTCAGGTGGACCAGTTTTCAGCTGAATCTGTTACCACTCAGTGGGGGAGCCTGATTCAAGCCTGGGCACATGATTCAGACCAGCTGGCTGAGAACTATCTGCTGTTTTAAGTCCCACACCGTCACTATCTTTCTTTTTTTTTTTTATTGATAATAATTAAAACTGTTGTTTATGTGTTTCACCTCAATGTGTCAGCAACTGGTGACACAAGAAATACGCTAGAATCCCTCTGACGAGTTGACAGCTATTTTTCTGTATTAATCACAGAAGCAAATGGGAGTTTCCCTCTTTACCTTTGCATGTTTTCAAGCGTTTCATATTCAGAAGTCCGCTGCAAGGAATGCCTCCCTTTTCCCCACAGGATAGATTCATGTCCTGAACTGCCCAAAGTCCTTGCTCTGATTGAAAGGACTTCTTGTATTTTGTGCCATCAATTAACTCTGGGACTAATCCAGAGTTTGTGCATCTGATATAGACAGACCTTGTAAAATTAGACTGACAGCCAATTGCAAATGAGGCGTTGTTTATGCATTTTAAAGAAGATTAGTCCATATTTATGTCAATGCATTTATACTTAAATGAGTGCAAAAAAAGTGTCTGAATCTCAAAGGCTGAAGCTGTTTGTGATAAACACTCTTCAAACACGGCTGACCGTTACAGAAAGCTGATGGTTACCTGAAATGGGAAACACAGAAACCTCTGATAGAGAGACTCACTCATTCTGGGACCAAAAAGACCCAAAATATGTTGAATTCTTGCAAGAAACCAATCGTCTCAATGTTTTTTGAACGAACCGTTGGAAAACCTGCGCATTATTAGAACCTATTAGACTGCAGAGTGAAACTGTAGATCAAGGAGATAAAATCTGGACGACGTCTGACTCATAACTTTTATGAATATGAGTGTGCATCTGGTGGTATGAACCACCAAAAATTTGTCAGACATGGGGATGTTCAAGGACAATACTTCCCCATTCAGACGAACATTTCCCTTGTACTTTATGACTTCACACGCGAGTTTATGATGAATTTAAAACATTTTTGGTCAACAACATAACCATTTCTAAGATATGTTGTACAGTATAATATTTAATACACATTTCAAACAAGGGATTATTTAAGCAATAAAAGTGTTTTGGTATGAAGTCAAGTGTGTTTAAAGATTTTAAATCCAATATTCACTCATTTCATAGACAGGTGGATGTGATGTTATTATAATTTTGGGCATCTATGCTTGTTTAAGCCGATATCGTATGATAAAACAAGTTAATCCAGATTCCACATTATAAGACAAATGATTTCAGTTTAGCTTAACCAGTTAGACTTGATTGTAACAACAGAAATAATAAATTATTTGAAAAGAACCTGACTGTCAACATGAAGCAGGTCTCAAAATTTTCTCCAAGAGTAAAGACCCATGCAAGAGGTGACATCAGAATCCAGAACAACATCCAAATCTCCACAGCGTCACTTATCTCAGGGTTTGTGTTCATAATTCGCAATATTAGAGAGACAAAAATAGCATCTATGTGGAATCTCCGAGGTGAAAACCACTGCAACCCAAAGCAAACCCAAAGAACCATCAAGGCTTCTGGGAAGGTATTGTGTGGATCGATGAAACAAGAGCGTGACGCACCAACACGGCGGTGGTTGCATGATGACTGAGGGTTGTTTTGCTGTAATTGACTCTGACCTCCTGTAGAAATTCCTGAAGTAGAATATCAGGAAATTATTTTGAGCTACAGCACGATTTGGGTCAGCAGCAGAACAATGATCCAAGAGAACAACCTTTTAAGGTTTTGAAGAGGCCTAGTCAAAGTCTGGAGTTAAAGCTGAGAAGTTCTGATTCTTGATTTATATAGGGGAAAAAATGTCCACATGTAGAAAATACTCACTGTTAGTTATTGTCAGGTGTTGATGGGAGTTTTGATAGCCAAGAGTTGCTCACCCAGTTATCAGGTTTAGTGGTTACTTCTTCTTTTTTCTTTTTTTTTTACGTAAGGCTAACTGAGTTTGGAATGCACGTTTCATGAATAAATGAAGGAAGTCACTACCTGAAAACTTCCTTTCATATTTATCCAAGTCATCTTTGTCTGACATTTTTTTTTTTTTTTTTAACATTTAAACATGACAAGAAAGCAAAACCAGAATCACTGACTGATGCTCTGACCTTTTTCAGACTCTGTACATCGATGGCCGTTGGAACCAGAAAATGATCTTAGAGATGATGAAGACTTGTTGATGGGAACGGTCAGCTGCTTTTCATTACAGGAGGGTGTTCAGATATGAGGAATGCGCCAACACTTCACACACCAATGCATGGGATCTATAAATCACACAGACACTGACAGAAATGAAAACAGCATGTTCACTCTCTCTCTCTGCAACACACACTCACATGCACACCCACAAGAGTACTTCTTCTTTGGCCTGGCCGTGCACCCAGGAGGGACAGCAGTGACTCAGAACGAGTCATACACAGAACATACGCACAGCACAAACTCTCACATACATGCAAATGTTGCCAAAACGTCAGCAAACTCCATTAGTTATAATCCTCTGAGTTTGTGTGCTGGTAAGATTCTCGTGTTTGTTGGTGCTTGGAGGTCAAACTCAAGGCTTCGGCTTAGAAAACTGTTTTTAAAGAAGAAACCCTGATCTGACTTTATTTGGGAAGAAGACTTGGCAACATGTGACTCTGTGAGCTGTCACCACATGTGGTGAGATATCTCTCCCTTTTATTGAGATGTTTCCACAAGCGGTGAGTCAGTCACACCTTGTCGTTGAGAAGATGTGAAGGTGACCATGCGGTGCTGATGCCGCGCGGTTGAGGCAACTCATTGGAAATAAAAACGGTCAAGCAGCCGCTCTGACCCGACTGAGGTCCAGGGATCGACATTTCTTTTCCGCCGTGTCAAAATCAATTCGACACGGGGGGACACGTCCTGGATCGCTGACATATTTATGTCTTCTTGGGCGTAAGTGTAACTGTAAAAGCCACATTGTATTTTAGATGAATAGCCTCTCGCTTGACAGCGAGATGTGAAAATTAAAGTTTTACAGCGGAGCATTGCTGATTTACAAATGTAGGTTGCAGATGGCTCAAAGGGACGGAGGAAAAGCAGTTTTGGCAGAGTTTTCCACCTCCCCCCCATCCTCACACAGAACCACTAATCAGAGACAATGTGAAGTCATCACGCCCTCGTGGGATTTTACTGCCCGTAAAAATAAACCGTACACGGCTCATAAGCGTTGTTGCTAATGCTGATATCACACACTAAACAAGCCTTGGCACATTACTTTGCTATTCCAGGACAAATTCCTGTGTTTTTAATCAAATCGGCTGAAATTAGCGGGATTAGTTTCAGCTACGGCTTTTGTTGGATTTAAAGCCAATATGAAACGAGATGATTGGACACAAGAGAGAGAAAAAAACCCAAGTCAAGATCTTGCAAGAGAGAGAAGACAGGAAAAAAATTCAGTTAAAAGGGGAAGAAAGATGGACGATGATGCAAAAGATCAGTGCACAGATGGATGGATGTTGTAACACAGAATGGGGAGGTGAAGGAGGGCGGTTTCTGCTGGCGTGGAGCTTGCGAGCGAGCGTATGCGTCACCAAAGCTATTCCAAGATGTACACACACACACACACACACACACACACACACACACACACACACACACACACGGGATGAGCTTTGACTGTTTCCCTGACAACTGTATGGGTTATTTGGGGTATCAGAGGTGGCAGTTGTGCGTACATGTTTGTTATCAAAACCAAAAAATAAAAAATGACTTCCTGACGAAGTCGTAACATGAGTGAAAATGATGTAAGTAATGCTATATATACTCTGTGCCCATAACATCAGTCTGAGACGGAGGTGTGACATGCTTCGAATTCGTTTTCCAACCCCATCGGACAGCGTTTGCTAATTACTTCTAAGTTATTTCATCTATCAGACACATGGAAAACAGACTGACGTCAAACTCAAAGAATTTCAGTATATGAGCCACACGTTACGTACCGCTGCCGATAAGACAGCTTCACACCTAACCGCATCCTTCTAATAGTCCACAGTGCAGCCGCACCATTTTAACACATCCAAAGAGCCACGATGGGAGAACACACAGGATGCTCTTAATGGACTTCATCTTTATTCAGGTCTGTTTCTGGGAAAGGCGCTTATCTTCATATTAGATGCCCAAATACAATCACTCACTTCCAGTGTGTGTTTAAAAAAAATAGACAAAAAAAAAAAAAGTTCAGGCTTAAAAATACACATCAACCCCCCACCTACACTTCACTAGAGGAAATCAAGCATTTCCTGCTGCACAGGATGTGAGGTTAGCAGCTCGCCGCGTATTCAGCATATTATGAATGAGAGCACTTTTGAAGTGCTATAATCAGTGGCAATCATATTTGTACAAAATGCTGCTCTCCCACATGTCGGCATGAATGGAGTTCAGGCTGGTTTTCATAAAAGGCCATTTCTCTTCAAATGTGTTAAAAGATGTTTTTTAAAAAAAAGACACATTTTGAATTTCAATAGCTTGCTATGTCCCCTTATCCAATGTGATCTTTTCTCAGGAGGAATACGACATTTATTGAGCAAAGGTAGCGTTAGCTCTGTTTAGTGTGGTGGAAAACTCAGGCTGATTTAGAGATAAAAGCAGATCAACGACTGAACTGTCAAATCTCGATTTACTTGAAGGACAGAAAAGGGATGAAGCAAGCCAACCTTTCAACAGGAAGTTATTCACTCCTCATTTTCACTACACCCTCATGCTCAATGAGATATAATTGAGAAATATTAACAACCAGCACATTTCCTCACCTGTAGCATCCGTTTCCCAGTATTTACATGTGCATATAAACACTGAAACAAGGTTATGTCACTGTGCTTACTGTCAATGCTGTGGCAATGTGGCTCTGATGGTGTGTAGTCTGTGTTCTCCACAATCGTATTTTCCACTTTGGGCTAAGTGGTCTATAAAATTAAGTATGACTCAGTCCGGCGGTAAAGGTCTAAGAGGAGGAAGGAATTTTTGAGACGGCGCTTTAATATTCTCCCGGTGTTGACGTGGGATCCCTCTGGGTACTCCAGCTTCCTCCCACGATCCAAATACATGACCCAGAGGTTAACCGGTCTCTTCAAATCGCCCTACGATCCACTAGATTTTATTGACAAATTACGTGAGTTTGAACATAAACAACACTATGATGACATACGTTTATGACATGATGATTGGTGATATTATGCTTCAGAAGGAGGATTTTTAAGTACAGTTATCGTTAATTTCCTAACACCAATAACTATAGAGTAAACAGCGTCTGTGTGAGGAGTCAGATATATTGAGATACGGCTTCTGAAGACCTTCTGATGAGTCGAGAGTCACCTGACAAGGTTTAGAGAACAGGAAGAACATGTCAGATAAAAATAAAGCACACGCGCACACAGAACAGTAGCTACTCCTTATGGGAAAGGACAGCGAGTTACATTGAGTTAATGGAAGCAGTGTTTATTTTAGCCGATTTGTCCAGGAAAGACACACAGTTAAACACAGAATATCCACTTTCCACTGAGAAGAAAGTGAAACATCTCAATATTGACAGCAGCAATGACTACACATAGTTATACTTTATTTTATTTTCTAAGAGAAACTTTCCAAACCAACCTTATCATCAGTAACTTATCATTATACATTACTGTGTAAGTTTTTAATCTTCCATTGTAATTCAGTCACGCTGAACTGCAGTCAAGCGTAAATTGTCTATTCAAAGTTATGCGGCAACATCTCAACAAGATTCAAGTCCAGAGTTTGACTAGGCCACTCCGGGACTTTATTTTCAGCCGTTGCTGTTGCTTTGAGCAATATTCCTGCTGCCGCCGAACCCACCTGAGTGTGCTTCACCTTGGGGTCACAAACTGGTGGACAGATATTTTACTTCTGGATTTTATGATAGTTGTTATCATCCTTTTAGCTACCTTCATGTGGCCGGACAGGTCAGGGGAGTGCCTCATGCTGCTTTTTGATTTGAATAAATAAAGTTACAGATAAGATTCAGCACCTTCATTTAGGCAGGAGTTCCCTTCCTGACATCAACAATTTCTTGGTGATCTGAAACATTTCAGAGCATCAATGTAGCTCAGGATAATTTAATTCGCTCTATCAAAAAAAGAGTGTTTTAATTGCAGGCCTAAAAGGAGACAGAGTGTCTGTTTCACTGGAAACCCGATAAGCCTGACAACTGAATCGCCTCTCTTCCATTTTACTCTTAGAAACCTTGTAAACTGTGTCGGGATCACAAGATACTTTCTATTGAACATAAACTCGCAAGAAATATTGCAGAGTGGGGAGAAGAAGAAAAAGGAGAGCGAGAGAGCAGAAATATAAAACCGATAATGAATGATAAGATGTGCAGCAGGTCAGTGTCACCTGGGTCAAGAACAAGAACTGTTTCTGTCTGACCCAGAAACAGGTGAGGGGAAAAAGAGGAAGAAGAAGAAGAAGAAAAAGAAGTAGTAGAAGAAGAAAACTGCTTTTACGCCCTTCTTCCATAATCAGAACACGGTCCGCTTTCGGCCCAGGGCTGAATTTTAAATACACTGCTTATGCCAAGAGCTTCTGCTCAAGAAAGGGGGGAAAAAAACACCCGAAGGGCTTTCGCCATGCTCAGCAAAGCACACCTAATGAACGCACGCATGTCGGAGGAGGAGTGTGCTGACGGAAGGAGCGCTGAGGACAGGAAAGTGTCTGTGGAGGACAAAACCGGGGCCGTCCTTCCAGGGGAAGCGGTCCAGCCCGCGGGTCTGACTGGCCGATGACACCCCGCACCTCCACCGGAGACACGAGACATGCTGGGAGGCAGAGAGACAGACAGAGACAGAGAGACAGATAGATACAGAGAGAGAAAAGCAAAAGTGCAGTTTAACCGTTTCACTGCCGGGGAGAGTTGAGTGTCCTGTGGTCGCCTGACTAAAACCGCTCCCTCTCGGTCTGTGCGCGCGCCTGCTTTCACTCCGGCGAGCATCCGGTGGCAGACAGAGAGAGACCTCTCCCCGTCACGCCTGTCTCCTCCACTACCTGCAGACGTCTGAGCGAGACGAGGCGGCATCTCAGAGCACGACCAGCTCTCTATTAATGACTGGGTGTGGCGCTGCTTGGTTTGTGCCAAACCGAGCCGAGCCGCTCTGGGGTGGAAATGCTCAAACGTGAGGCGCGTTCACCGCTCCTGTAGTAGCAAGAGGCTGCCGTGTGTTCGTTTCTTATGACTGTGCGTGACTCTGCATTTCCCCCTCCGCCGTTTCCCCTCGACTCTCATGAGAATTTCAGGCAAATGAAGAGGACCGAAACTGCAGAAAACCAGGCGATAGAGAGCAGGCGAGGCCGGCGATCAAATTCGTTGGTGGTTAAAACGCGAGGAAAAGTCTGAGTGGATGTTTGACAGAAAGATGACGCAGACGACTAGAAATGACCTCGCGTGTTGCACAATATCGGAATCAGAGCTCAAATGAATCTAATCGCAATGCATGGAGATGCATGGGGTTGATTCAGTTTGAACCCTGACTTGGCTAAAAAACGTCCACTGTGGTCACAAGATGATGAAACGCCCATGAAAGGACTCACTCTTGATCATTTTCACATTTAGTCACTTTTCTTGTTTGTTGTTGTTTTTGGTTTTTTTTGTAGTCATTTTTTCTTGTTTTTTTTTCATGGTATTTTATGTGACAGACAAACTCAAAGTAGTTCAGAATTGTAAAGTGGCAAAAAAAAAAGTAAATAAAAGATTCATCTATCTATCTTAAATCAACCTTGAAAAGATATCCAGGGTCCACTGAAAATTTGCATCCACACAGCATGACATGGCAAGGCCATGCTTCACAATTTGATGATGTCGCCTGGATGATGTGCAGCACACACGGACAGCACTTTAATAAAGATGTAGGGTCTCATCTTGGACTCGTCTGAGCAGAGCGCCGCCTTCTACATTTTTTCTGTGTTCCCTGCACGTCTCTCTGCTTCAAACGGGGGACAAATCTTAACAAAGGCTTCCCCCCCGGAGCTCGCTCCCCTAAAAGCTAGATAACTACTGCTGAGATTAAATCACACACAGGTGAACACTATTAAGAAACTGGGCAACTTCTGACCGATTGAGAACTTGCAATTAATGCAATTAGGTTTTTACTGGTAGCAGCATGTCACAGTGGAAAATAACCCAAAGTGTCAAAGTTTACAGTTAAATAAGCAGACATGGTTAAACGTCAAACTGATGAATAAACGTATATGTTTAAAGGTCCATTAAATGGCTGCACTGCAGATTGTTCACAGTTATTAGAGTGAAGGAGAGCGCATACAAATTGTAGAAGCCACAATTTTTAGATTTGAAAACCACACATCACTTTGTTCTGATTCAGATTCATGCGTTGCTCTGTAGTGATTTATCGCACAAAATGCGGATAGATCACGTCACGGTGTGCGGCTGCAATGCAAGAAAATGTGGAAAAGCTTAAGCGGTGCGAATCGTTTTGCAAGGTGCTCTGAGGTGAGCGCTCAGATCACACAGTGAACTCACTCTCTGGTGACGGTTACACAGCAGCATCTTAACGTTTCACCATAAAACCACCAGTCATACCAAACCCACTGGGGACTGTGGGAGCTGCCGCTCATTGACCTCCTTTATGCCAAAACCTGGTGATCAGTAAAAGTTTGCCATGTGTAGACTAGCTTAAGCAAACAGTTCGCATCAATGCGAACCTTAATTTCAAACCACTTCAGTTGATCATCTGAAATGAAATAACATTTAGGACAAGTCAGTTTCAAAGAAATGTACAACGAATTTACCGGTGAGTTGTAAACCGAGCTGGAGAGAGAAATGAGTGTAGGGGGACTCTGGATTTCACATGAGCGATTTGGTGCTTTTGGCAAAGTCAGTATTTTTCCTCTTCTTGATGGAAACCTCTTGAGTTCTGCTGCAGGCGGCACATGCCAGCAAAAGCATGTGACAAAACATTTAATGAAGATTCTGATGTTCTGAGAGTGTTGATATCCTGAAATGCTCAGTGAAAGACAAAAATACCCAGGGCCTTTCCAGCTCCTCTTCAGGGCATGTTTCCCTGCTAGAGACTATTATTTGGAGGCATTTTGCAAGTTATTTACTCAAGAGAAGACCAAAAAGACCAAAACAAGAAGAAACAGGACTGGAACATTTTTGTCAAAAACACTGGTGATTTGTGATTTGATTGTGTGGGACAAATGGACTGCATCAGCTAATTCATTCTGAAATTTTATCTCACATGTTTATACTGTGCATAAACTGCAGTACAAAGAAATTACAAACAAATCTGCCGAACATAAACATTTCTCTCTAAACAGTTGCTAAACTTGTTATAAAATGTAACAAGACCTAAAGTAAATTCACATTTTTTTTGGCTGCAGCATAACCTCACTGTGTCATATGGCCTGCAAAACAATAACAATTTGTAGAAAATGTCAACTACAGTGTAGTATTTATTCCTCCTGTTATTTTTGGTACACTTCTTAAACCTTATAAATGTTCAACTAAGTTTTTAAGTTGATCTGAATTTTCAGGAACTTACATTTTTGAGGAAATTAGTGACCCACGACTTTCTGTTTCACTGAGGTAAAAATATTATGTGACACGGAGGCCCATTTTTATGAGGTACTCGTCAAGAGAAGTCAGGCGAGTTGCGTTCACAAGAAAACGGTCATTCGCCTAAATATGTGCAGAGGGATGAAAATAAAGCTTACAGCAATGAGAGCCGTGAGATACTGAGCTGGACGAAGACGCACAACGAATAAGAGGGTGAAGAAGGTAAAACCATCTCCAAAGGTCATCACATCGGCACAGATAACGCATGCACTTGTTTTATTTCATTTCCCTTCATTTGACCAACAGCAAAAAAAATAAGAGAAGGATGTTTTCTCTTCTCCTTTTTTAAAAAGATGTAACTTGTGCAGCAGTGCAGAGTTCAGCTTCACATCATGTGAGGTAACTGTGCGTGGTGTTTACCTGTACTTCACGGTTCTACCGTGTTTTCTGCTTTAGTTCCTTATTAGGAGCATTTATCTGATAAGCATCCACAGAAATATGCGCAGAATGTCAAGCACACTGGAAGACGTCAAGAAATCGTATATTACAAGAAAAAGATGCTCGCCCACGTCGCTTTGTCTGTGTCATTTATATCAGGAGGCGTGTCACACACTCAGACAGAAAGTAGAAAATGGAGCATAACATGGTTTTCACTTATTTGATATGTATGTCACATTTGATTTTTATCTTTGCGCAGTTGACTTTTTCAGTAGCTGGTTTAAGCGTTGAGGAACAGAGACAAATAGATTATCTAATAGATAATCATTACTAAAAATAACAACAAAAAAAACAAACAAACAAGCTACAGGCATGAGCGAGGATTTGGAGGACAATGCTCTGGATCAGGGGGGTTGAACTCATTTAAATTTGGGGCCGTGTAAAGATCAGGAATATCCTCAAAGGGCTGGTTGCAACAGAATGTATTTACAAAACTAACAAACTGTTAAAATATGAATAAATAGTTGTCTCTGCATTCAATGAAATGAAATGCAGAGAAATGAAATAATATTGAACATATTTTCACATTTAGGTTATTTGGCAAAATTTGGATGAAAACAGTTTGGACTTGATAGATCAAGTATTTAAAGAATGCAGCTTTTACATTGAAAGTTATGTTCGTCTAGTCAAGAGGACGGCGTAAATCATTTTGGCTGCCAAGACCTTGAGTTGGACACCGATGCTAGTCTAGACACACATGGTATGTGCTGTGCAAAAAAAAGGAAAAGAGAAAATGCTAAAACTGATTCATTTCAAGGCAGCTCCTCAAGCTCAGTGCTTGTATTATATCATGGAAAAAAAAATTTAAAATCAGCCAAAACTTGAGGAAAAGAAATGTGTACCTTCGTAAGTCAGACTCATCGCAACTTTCAGGTATCAGCCAGTTTATGCAAGATGGAAAAATCCAGCGACAGCTCTGTCCAGAAGAGGAGAGGAAGAGCCTATATGTGCATCAACCCCAGAACAAAAGCAAGAGAGCGTCATTATCTAGAGGAAAACTATGACTTGGAAATAAATGTGCATGATATTTTCTCATAACTTGAAGGAAGAAACACAAATAATTTGGACCTTCATTAAATCAGGATTTAATGAAGTAAACCAGAGAAACAAAGAAGTTTTCAGAGTCACCCAAAGCATGAATTGCTGCAAAGATTCCAACAAATAAAAGAATACCCAATGTTTTTAAAAACATTGTACTTAAAGTTTTTTTTTTTTTTTTGGAAACAGGAATCCTATTTGTTGAATCTGGTTTCCCCTTCCAATGTTTATCTGATCAGAAGAAAAACTGAGCCTTGTAAACATTTACTCAGAAGTTGGAATCACAGCTCTGAGCGGTTCTTAGAAAGTTATAAAAGCTGTCAGACCGCCCTTTCTGCAGGCGGAAGGAACCCGATGAGAAATTACACTTTCTGCACATTTAATACAACAACTGACTAAAAGATCACATAACTTAGTCTTTTTGACCTAAATTCCCCAAACTTGCGTTTGATGTGCATAAACGCGTGACATGACTGTGGTCTTTTTTGTCAATATGGGGCAGGATGTTCAAAAGTGTGCAAAATCTGGCTTCCAGAGAACCCAGCTCCTTCAACCTGTTGCGCAACACCTTTGACCATTTCTGTGACAAAAGATGATTGAAAGCTGTACTACCATGCTGACTGAAACATGAGAGGGATTTCAGATAAAAGGATCCAAGAATAAACGACTGACCAAATTATCACAAACACACACGCACGTCGCAAACAGCAAATACAGTAAATGATGGAGCTGCTTGATCGGCTCTTTCGAAGACCGAAGGATTCGCCTTCTCTTCTTTCCGATATATTCATTACTTCCCATTTAGAGCTTTAGTCAGTGATATGACTTCTTATGTAAATACAAAAAAGCAATGACCTCTGACCTCTATTGTGTTCTCACGCTTAACTTTCTTAGAATGAGCTCAACTTTGACAGGAAAGTTTGCGTGCGTGTGTGTGTGTGTGTGTGTGTGTGTGTGTGTGTGTGTGTGTGTGTGGTGTGTGTGTGTGTGTGTGTGTGTGTGTGTGTGTGTGTGTGTGTGTTGTGTGTGTGTGTGTGTGCGTGTGAAAACCCAGTCTGGTGAACCACTTCTGGTAAATAAAATAGAAGTGGGCTTCACTCACTGGAGTCATCGCTGAGCCTTTGAGACAGTAAATACCCAGCTTGGTGACAGTGCAGATGAAATTTTGAGGGACCCGAATGACTAATGAAACAATGAACTAAGCATGTATTATGACTGTAATCCTTTCACTGGAAGGAATAAGATTATGTGATAAGTAGATCTCTGTATACGAGTCTATTTGCAGTATATTTACATTTTAATTTGTGTTGTGCAGATGTTATCAATAAGCTGCTTTTGAGTACAGTGTAATTGCTTCATTAAACTAACATGTGGGTGGTAAACCAATTCTTGGAGATCTCCCGTGTCAGATATTAAACCGTGGAAATGCCTTCCACCCCCCCACTCTGCCCGCCCCACAATTTGCTCGCGTTTCACCCAGCATGCACTCTGTCGGTCTCCCTGGAGGCGATGAAGGCGGCCATATCGCAGCATCCACTTCTCTGCATATCTGCTGCCTTTTATTTCCAGGAAGCTTTTGGAGAGAAGAAGTGCTGAGCCTCGGTGTTCACCCGTGACAGTGAGAGCGTCGGGTTGCGCATCGTGTGCCCACACACGGTTTCACCACACTTGCACCATTGATCTCCCAGTAACCACACAATTAGAAAAACTGTCCTTTCCCTGTAACTGCTCTGTGCGTCTGGGTAAACATTTCCCATAAAGTACACACTGTGCCGCAGCAGCGAAGCAAGAGGCAGCATGTGTGGCTCAGTGCAAGTCAAAGTGATTTTGCTTTTCAGTTTTTAGGAGGGTAAAAGTGGCAGCAGCTGAAACAACGCAAGGTTTGTATTGATTTGTCACCTCGATAGGCAAACTAAAATAAGAAAGTAGAATATGATATGGGTGGCACAAGCACAGCAAAGGCACATATAGAGCCCATGTTTTAGGTTTAGGGCTGTATATATCTATAGTACATTATTTATTACAGTTATTATATAGTTATTATATTGGTGGGTGTAGTTTCTGTGTAAATCTTCTTGTTTGTCAGGGCCTAAGAGGAACATTAGTGACCTAAAGGTAACAAAGCAAACATGTGAGAAGTTGTTCTCGTCCAATGAAACCAAATAATCAAAAGTTAAACCCTTTGACCCACATTCAAAGTTTTATGTTTGGCTAAAAAAATGTGACTGCCCCTCATCCTGAACACAGAATCCCCCTGGTATGGCATAGTGGTGGCAGGATGATGCTGTTGGAAAGCTAATCTTCAGCAGCAACAGGGAAGTTAGCCGCTGGCCGTTTTGTGTTTTAAGTATTTTGGACCCAGTTTCTTCGGCTGCTACATGAGCCTGACTGCAGTTGGAGGCTTTTTGTACAGAAAAGGTAAATCCCCCCCCCACCAGCAGGACATTTTGTGCCCACTCCCACTAGTGATGAGTAGTCATTAGTCATCACTGGTGGGATATAGACAGTATATAAGCAGCATACTGTTTATAGTACTGAGTATAAACAAAGGATGCATAGTTACTCAAACTACTCTACCTCTGAGGATAAAGACCAAGACACTTTAGCATCCAATCTCAAAGAAAATCAGGTGGGATGAGCTGGAATCTATCTTGGGAATTTCCTGAGTGGAAAATTACAACACATGCACTTTAGGGGAAAAATACAAACTAACATCTCTTACTCATAAAAAAAGTGCTCTTACCTGTGGTTATGTTGCCTATAAGTCAAATTATTTAATTTGATCAGGGTCATGATCTGCAGACATCATGAGAGTCATCTGGCTCTCATAGAAAACAAAAACAAAAACAAATGGTTTTCATAAAAAATCTTGGAACTAAATTCAGCTGGATGTGAGATTATGGATGGATGTGTTTTCCTGATGTGTCTTTGTTATTTTTGAAAATCTCTGTGTGTGATTGTTTAGAGTCTTGTTTTCTGATGTTTCCTGTCTTTGCTTTGGTCCCACCTGTTTGGGACGAGTCATCATTCTGTTTGCTTTCTCCCAGCTTCCAGCTGTTGGTTTTTACAGATTGACTTATACCACTTTGCCACATAGGCAAGCTGATTATAATGTCCTCATGAATCTGTGACTAAACAAAAGTGACTAAACTAACTTTCAACTTTTAGTTCAACAACTAAAAGTTGAGTTTCTGCTGGTCAGATAGTTGGATATTTATGCTAATTAGTTCTGCTAAATATTATGAATTCCAGTCTAAAATATAACCAGAAAGTCATTTTGGATATCTTTTGTTGCTTAATAACACCAGTTAATGATGTAAAAATCTAAGGCCATGTTCACACTGCAGGCAAAAATAGCTGGAATCTGACTTTAGATTTTTTTCTGAAATCAGATAAAATCAGTCTGAACTGCACAAATCCCATGTCAATGGAACCGACATTGTGCTATATTTGATTTTAAAACTACAAATTAACTTTTTCAAAAAAAAGTTTTATATCTATTATTATTTTTTGGTTTAGTTTTTCATGCCTGACTTGTCTCTTGTGTTTATGGTCCAGATTTGAACTTCAGTAAAACAATTATTTTTAGCTTTGTCTTTGACATTAATATTGACAACCCAAACTATGGAGGGAGGTCAAGGCCAAAACATTCAAACAAAACATTCTGAGAAAGCGGCCCTCATCCTCTTCCGTACTCTCCCGTAACTTCAACAAACCAAAAATGGACAAAGGAAAGGAAGCGACACATTCTGTCCAGGAGACACTAAAGTTCAAACTAATTGCAAGAAGACGCTACTTTCTGTCGCTGGAGCCAGTTTCCTTCAAGATAAATCACAACAGTGTGAGAGGATGTAATCATTGACACAGAAAAAAAAAATTATGTCCTCCGTTCAACAGATAAATTATAAAAGCTGCTTGTGTAAAAACGATGGAGTGATGACCCGTTTCAAAGCACACAAACAAACAACTCCTGGTTTTGGTATCTGAGTATGAAAACACTCGATTTCGACTCCTTGTATATTTGCTCTTCTGCTTTGACAAGTAAAAGTCACAGTTTTAGTTTTAAGCTGCTTGTTTCCCAGCATGTTTCATCACACTCAAACGTGTTTTTATTTCCTTTATTGTTTAGGGTTGGGCTCCTCGCCGCAGTGCTGCGAATTGGAAATTGTTTTCTGTTTTGCACGCAGCACTTCCATGCCCTCTGCAAAACCAAAGAGCATTAAGATAAGGAGCCTCCCACCTTGAAAGTAGAATACTCTGAAAGCGTCGCTGGCTGGCATGACAATACGCAGAATTTGAGTTTATCAGCTCAAATGTAAAGATGTTCACAGGTATTCCAATGTTTTCGGATTACATGCTTCTCACGAGAGCTGAAAGTACAAATTATGAACTAATGAACTGTGAATGAGACCAAAAGAATTTTACAGATAAATATAATCTAATAAATATTATTGTTGGAGAGACATTATTATTTAGAAAGCCTATGTGGTTACCTTATCTATTGTTTAAGTGTTTGAATACTGTATTTCAGGTTCCCTACAGCTAAAACAAATAGACTTCTTCTTCTTCACCATCTCTATTCTTTAATTCCTGGATGTGTCATTTAAGTCAGAAATCCCTATTAAGGTAACCCAAGTTTTCTTTTTTTTTGTTTTTGTTCTAACGTCTATTTTCTATTTCAGGAACATATCTAACAATAACTCTTGCCTCTTTGCACCGAAAGATAAACATAGCTACTGTTTCTCATTCAAATTACCTGCTGGGAAATTGTGTAGGCTGAAGTGAGGCTTTAACCTCAAACCAATACCACAGCTTCTCATCTGACATTTCAGGAGTAAACAAGCCAAGTCATTTACCAGCTTCTGTGATTAATGTGACAATTTGAGCTCATGTGAATGGGGCTCACTTTCTCACAGCTCCAGCACATAAACCTCTAATTTGTGGGGGTTATTTTATTTTATTTTTTTTCGAGAACGCCGGGATGTGCGGAGGAATCTTGCAGACATGCCGAGTAGGAAGAAGAAATGGCGCAAAAAAAATAAAAATAAATGTGTTTAATGAAATCCACCGTGGCATCCATACATGCTTCGCTGTAATCCCAACGAATAACAATGAAAATGATCGGCTTTAAAAGCACTGCAGACATGAGCAGGAACGTCTTGTTACCAGAGCAAATGCGGTGGTTTGTGTTTCTCGCTCTGTGGATGCTCTTTGTGTCACAAAAAACATTTTTCTACTAAGAAGTGTCTCTTCAGTGGGTTGTTTTTGTGGCCAGTTTTGCTTGGATGGGGAAAAAGAAATTCTTATTTTTTTAAGCTAGTTTTAATTTTGTTTCAATCAAACACAATAAGGTACATATTGTAAATAAAAGAGTTTAAAGAATTTTTTTTCGTAACTTGATGGGAATCGATTTGAGGATTGATAAGGAACTGAATCAATGTGGTATTGATCATGGATTCGGCAAAATTCAAATCCTTATCAATTCCCATGCTTTGTCGCAAGAGTCAGAATAAAACAAATTACATTTATTAAAAATAAACATGTTACAAAAAATATTAACCAATAGATAGTAAGTTCCTATTACAAGAGAGCATCTGGAAAATACTTGACCTCTGTATGAGCTGATTTTAGAAATATTGCTTTCATGTTGTCTCTCCTTCCCAACACAACAGTCTGCAGTAGCACTTTGAAATGCTCTGTCTTATGCAAACGTTTAAAAACATAGAACTGGTATGAATCAGAGTGAGATTAATGAGAGTGAAGCTGTTTACCAATTATTAAATTCTGATGTGAAACTGTTTCCCACTCTGACTAACTGTTAACTCAGATCTGTGAAGAAAGCAAATGTTTTCTTAAAACGGAAGCTGCTCGGAAAACTGCTTCAGGTAAGCCGCCGACTGTTAATAACCTTTCCACAGAATTAAAAACTGTCCCTTTACGTTGGTGCTTCTCAACAAGCGTGTGGTCAAAACCTTTTAAAACATAAAGCTGACAGCATTTGATAACTTTGCTATTTTAAAGAGGTAAATCTGGCTTTAAAATAGCATGAAATATTATTTGCGACAATCAAATCGGATGAATTATTATGTAATTATTGCGCTGGGTCTGGAGTGGGTTTACAGACCTGACGGTACACGCTTTGATCCATCTGTTGTGTGATTCCTGAAACTTCTCAAGCCTGCTGTTGCCACACTGACACCGCAGCTGGCCCATTAGAGCAACTGAGTAAGGGAAATGAAAATGTGGTGTACCCACATCCTCCACTCCCTGGCCTTCTGCCATCTTACATTCACTTCTCCTATTTTCACACAAAGAGGAACTCTTTGGCCAGTGTCGGACTCAGGACTCTAATGTCCTCAGCGCAGGGGGTCGGCGCTGCCCGGCTCCCCGGTTCTGACGACCGGATCCCACCTCAACCCAGATGTAGTCTCTGACAGGAGGAGAGAAGTAAGACAGGATAGATTCGAACACCGTTTGGTCTCAAAATGACTCGTCCACAGGTGTATTTGCCGAAAATCTGAAACATTACTTATTTCTTTTTACATTCTGGTTCAGCTTTTAGATCATTAGTGGCCATTAAGGTAAAAGTTATTCTTCCCATTTTGTCAGAAGAGGTTAATGTCAATAGAAAGTACATTTTCCCATAAGGTTAGGTTTATGTAAGTAGATCAAATTTTTGGATCTCTTTCATGTTTTGTCTGAAAAAGTAGACATGCAGAGTTCAAATAATTTTCCTAACCACTGACCGTGATGATCTCATATCAGCTGATGTTTGCAAACTGGTCAAATAAAGTGGAGAAGACCATGAAACAAATTGTGACGTGCTTTTCAGGCAGCAAAGTGCAAAAAACCTTCAAGGAGTTACGAAAAGAGTGTCAAAATCATCCGATGATCCCTGTGGGTAGATTGATCAGGCTCTGGGCTTGTGTTGAAGGATGTGGCTTAAGTTCATTTCACTCAGAGTGGGAAGGATGGATTATAGTACATCCTCGAAGCAAATATTACACAGTAGAAAAAAAAAGCAGAAGATAAAAACACAACAGTTCCTGCAGCAGACTCTCCGTGGTAGCCAGAACGAGAACTGACACACCTAGATCCTAAAAAAAAACAAGCTTCAGGTTGTCACCCAGTACAAAAAGGGTCTTATTGTTCAAAAGAATATAACTTTTTGCTTGTGAAAAGGTGGGTTAGCACAAACCAAGCGGTGTCAAAATGGAATAAACATTTTTCTTTTTCGTCTCATTACAAGACTGGAATATATCTATGGGTTGGATGCAGCATAGTGACCTGAAATGAAAATAATACATGGTTTTGAAAATGACTAACAAAAAAACCCTGAAATATGAAGACGGCCTTTATATTTCAGCTCCCCTTTGTCACCTTTCACTGCAATTACAGCAGAAGGTCTTGTGGAGGGCGTTTCAACTCTAGAGCAACGAAGCTCCAGCTCACTCATCAACTTTTAAATTTTGCTTCCATGATCATTGCGATTTAGTTCTGGACTTTGACTGGGCCAATCTAAGACTTTAATTGGCATCAATCTAAACCGTTCCACATCCTTCAAAGTTTCTGACTGGTTTTCTTCCAGCATTGATCAGTCTTTAGCTCCATCTATATTCCTGTCGACTCTGAAATAAATCCCCACAGCATGATGATGCCACCACTGTCTCCAGATGGGGATCATCATTATTATGTTTTATTTTCCTGAAGGCATTTTTTTGTGTGTGTCCCAGAATATAAGTACAGTAGCTGTGAAGCTAGCCATTATTTTTAATTATCTTCCACAATAATCAAATAAATTGACGTTTTAGTCAGTAACTAAAGGAGAAAATTCTTCTCCAACGCGCTGTTTGCCATAAATATCTTTTAATTTGAAGCCTCAACAGTTTTGATTACTCCATTAGATGTACTTTGTTAGCAAATACTGACCGCTGTTGGTGTAAGCGTCAAACACAAAATCAGCTTCAGGGACTCCTGAGCTGCAGAAGTTTAAGGATTTCTTCTGATCGAATGTTCATTAATGGGATTTTGCATCATCTACATCAAACCTATGCAATGATTCTCAAACAACCGGGGAAATGTCTCATGTTTCTGAGATAACTCTATGCGCTGGCTTACATAAGCTTTCAATTAGCACCATCACCATCATCGTTTTGTCCTTCACTCAAAACAAAGCGGCCGACAGAACAGCCGGCCCTACTAACAAATTAAATGAGCATGTAAAATCAGATAAGCTTTAATTGCCCCACTTCCCACTGCTTTTTAATTTTTTTTTTCTTACTACAGAACGGCATGGAGATAAAGCATCTGTGTGGATGGAGTGGAAGTGGGAAGGACAGCTCCATATGCGTTACGTCAGCCCGAGGGGACAGCTTGGTCCAACTGTCTTTTCCTGCCACGCTCATTTGGCCTCAGCAGTCATCATGTCTTGTGCTAAAGGTCTCTCGTCGCTACGAGGCTGCTTGGCACTATCTGCAAGATACAGACGGAGAACGCACTGATTAAAAGATGTCTTCATTAAAACGATTAGATGCACGAGGCGGCTCAGTCCCCACAGGCGTCCCGCTAACGACGAAGGGGTGGAAGCAGGAGGAGAAGGGACTGATGGAAACACGAGGTTCTCCCCACGTTCTAAAGGTTGCTTCTGATTTCATCGACGGCGTTTTACCGGACTTTAACGGTGTTTGGGCTTGCATGAGGCGATGAGCTGTCCCCTCCTTAAGGGAACGGCCATCTTTTTGCCCCCGACGAGCGTCTCCTCTACCTGACTCACCACAACTACGGGCCACTTCCAGGTCATCGAGCTTCCAGTGTGGAAGACCTTGCCAAAGACACAGGAGAGACATTACTTCTGGTTCATTTAACGAAGTCGACAAGTGTTTTAGAAGGGGAGGAGAGAGTTAACGTCGGCCCAAATGAACATCGGCAGCTCTGAGGCGTTCTCTGGTTTTGTCCTT
The DNA here is from genome assembly GCF_027474105.1 of Poeciliopsis prolifica. Classification (NCBI taxonomy): domain Eukaryota; kingdom Metazoa; phylum Chordata; class Actinopteri; order Cyprinodontiformes; family Poeciliidae; genus Poeciliopsis; species Poeciliopsis prolifica. The sequence goes on along the minus strand of NW_026562391.1, from coordinate 6,647,030 downwards.
TTCTGCTCAAAGTTTTGCAAAGAAGGTGACAGGAGAACGCAGCATTCTTGACTTTGTGTGTGTGTGTGTGTGTGTGTCACAACTGTTTCTCTTCCCCAAACTAGACACAAAACACAGTTTTCAAATAATGATTTAAAATCTACCCAAACCTAGTAACTGGTTCAGCCAATTTTGGTGGCAACATCTGCCTCTGCAGTGACTGGAAACCAGTTTTTTGAGTCACCGTGGAGGAATTTGACCTACTTTTCTTTGCACAATTGGTTTCTTTTCACCCCAAGGAAGGCTTTGCAGTATGAATAGACAGCTTTTGGGTTCAGACCTTAACTAGGCCACAATAAAGCCTCCATTTTTTTGTCTTTCGGTCACCTTGTGAGGTTACAAACTGATGTCTGGTCAATCTCCTTCAGGATTTTCTGGATAACAGCAAACTTCATGGTTCCATAAACCATTACTGCTACTCCGGAAGCAGTGATGGAGCATCATGCTAACACCATTGTTGTCTGTTGTTAAAATGATGTTTTTCTGAATTGTTAGATTTTATGCCACATACAGCATGACAGACAGCCTCCAAAATGTTCAGATTTCTCTGCCCAGTCCACGGATTATTTTTTGGAAATAAATGAAATTACTATTTAAAAAACACTTGCTTTTTAACATATTTACGTGTGACAGGAAATACATTTGAAAGGGATGAGAAAATACTTTTTTCACAGGACCACTTCTTCAGAAGTCAAGCTGTAGTGGTGGGAAATATTTCACAATTGGACACTTTGACCTTCTCCTTGCAGAAAAGTTGCTTGTAGTTATCTCTCGATGATTCAGAGATTTCCAGGTAAGAAAACAAAAATAATAATAATAATAATAATAATAATAATTGAAAGTATGACTCATGGTTAAACCAACGCAGATTTGGAGCTCACATTACAGGCTTTCTATTCTTTTAATGATGCATCCGTGTAGCAGAAAAGTGATAAAAACAGTTCATTTCCTCCGAGGTGCAGCTTCAGGCTCCTGCCTCACTCGGCTCACCTGCCTTCAGTCTCTCCTCCAGGCTCAGCCAGAGGCCTTTCTGTCCCACCTCAATGTGCTAATGGCCATTAAAGAGCACAAAAAGTGTCTTTATAAGACTCAGCCGCTGGCGCTGTCGGCTCCACTACGGCTGATTGCACCTACACACTCCTTTGCTGCTTTCATGGGTTTTTTTTTTCCCCCTCTCATTCTGCTGCTGCTTTGTTCTCCGTGGTCTTATCTGTCAATGTGAATCATAGTCGTGTTCAAAGAAAGTGACAGAATTGCTTGTATGAGGTGCTTGCACTCTGCTTCTCTGAATTTTTGCCCGTAGCTGTATGTAATTATGCTCATCTGAACCAAGAGAAAAATGGCTAACAGCTGCAGCACCGATTGGGACCTCAGATAAGAAGTCCAGTTTATTTGAATGCTTCATTATGGGATCATTAAAGGAAAAAAAAAGAATCATAATTGATAACGCGATGAGACATTCCTCAAAATGGTCATGACTTTTATGACCTGTGGAGATGAGGTCACGCTGAAACTGGAACTGACCAGTGACTTCAGTCCATTTCCCTTAAACGACTTCTGTTTTTCTGTTTCCCCTGGTGCTTATCTTCCCCGACAGGAGAACCATCACATCTGACCGAGGTTTCAATGGGAGGGGATGGACCCACGCTGACCACTGTGTGACTGCTGCCCTAACCTTAGACTCCTACAGGGACGGGAACAATGCCGAAAGCTCCGGCCAAAGTTGCATCAGACATACTTTCACAAAGAAAAAAGACAGAAAAAACGTTGCCTCGCAAAGATATTTATGCTACTTAAGCTTTTCTACATCTTGCCACATTACAACCACAAACTTCAATGTATTTTATTATGATATTCTGTGGTAGACCAACACAAAGTAGTTCACAATGGCTCGTGCTCAAAGTCACACTCCAGGAACAGCCACAAATTCTCAATTGGATTTAGGTCTGTACTTTGACTGGGCCGCCCTAACTCTTGTACGGTGCTCAAAGTGGGGCCAGAGGACAAATATCTTGCGGCCTTCCCGAACATAAAGTGATTTTGAATTAAATAAATTAGGACAAAAACCACAACTTTTGAACCAAAAATCAACCAACGAAAATGTGAGATGTGATAAAATGTGTTCATCTTTTCCAAGCTTTCTGGTTTCCTCCTATTGCCAGGGCAATTAGGACCACAACTCTTCATTTACTGACACTCTAATGTACATTTTGGGCCACACAAAATGTTCTTCCTTTTTTTTTTTGCTGTATTAAAACTCGTCTAAATACAATTTTGAACAAAGACTTAGCTAGATCCTGCTTTCATTGCTAATGATAAACAAAATATATATATATATAAATATATATATAATTTTTTTTCTTCAATTAAAAAAAATGGGTAAGCTAACTGGATGCTTTTAATCTAACAATAAAAATAATCCTGTTCCTAAAATCAGATTTGTTAAATTGATTATTTGATTGTTGCGTGAGTAAAATAGTAAGAATTAAATTGATTTTTTTTTTCTGACCTACTAGAGTTTTGAAAGATGTTTTCTGCATAAAGAAACATGTTAAAAATGTTGACCACATGTGACAAAAGGTTTGGGGACCCCTGATGTGAGCCATTCCAGTGTCCACTATTGGTTATCTCATTAAATCCCTACATAATACGATGAAGTGTGAGCTGGGAACAGGACAAAAAGCAGAAAAAAGTTAGAGTTACAGTATGAGGTTGAACATTGCTACTGAATCCAGGATATTAGATCAGTGGATAGTTATTGTGTCACCCTACTGTACAGAAGAAGTGTAAACAATGTAAGGGCTGCATGACAACTAATAATGACAAGGTGGCCTTAAGATGGACTCTGGAGTGTCACAAATCTAATTTTACACATGAAAATTAACACACTATTACTCAGCCTGTGACAAAATGACATGCGAAGCTCTGGAGGTGTTGAATAAAATCTGATACAAGCCAAATTATGCCACAGCGATGTCACCACATCATCTAACAACCTTTATCTGGAATTTTTGAATTGCTTCGACGCTGCGTCATAAGAAACATGGAGGATCGGGTATTTCTGGAGTTCATCCCATGCACGAAAATAAAAGATTCACATTTTCAGCTTCCGTTGTTCAGCATTGTGACTCATGCTGGCTCTGAGAATTCCTGCGAATTTGCATTTGATGGCTATATGTACAGATAAAAACAAATCCTTTCACAAGAAAGAAAGGGTTAATTGCTTTGTCAAACATAGAGATTTACAAAATTGAAGTGCAAGGGTTCATTTGCAAATTGGAATTTACTTCCTACATGAAAAAAATAGGTTAGAAAACATTCATGTTTATGTCTTGACCAAGCTTATGCACATATATGTTTCTGAGACATGAGCCTTAAAAAGACTTGCAACATGCAGCTGTAATAAAATGAAATGACAAAGAGGGGTTGAATATATTTGCTCTATGGTTTTGGATGGTTTTTCTTTGTGATACGTCTTTTTCCTTCCACCCTGCAAATTTCCGCCACTGCATGTAACTTAATTACATCAAATCCCAGCAAAAATAAACTGAAGTTTGAAGTAAAAGAGTTAATGAATTATGTATGATTTTACAAGGTACTGTATGCCTTGTAGATGTGCTTTGTTATCAGATACCTTAAAAATATAGCTTAAGGTTACAGAACTTCTCTGAAAAACCTGCGCGGTGTTACTGAAGGGAATTTTGCAACGATTGTCACACAACAAGACACTTCCGACATTAAATAAACAAAGCAGGGATGAGAACAGGTGCATTTTGACAGTGTAGTCGATTCATATGTGGGTCCGAAACGCAGGTCACTACCATCTGTCTGAAACGGCAATAAGAGCTCAAGAGCTGGAGCAAGAAATGCAGTCAAATCTATGCGGCCTTACAAATTTGACATGAACGCTGGGAAAATTGGGAAGTTAAAGGAGTGTGGGTGTGTGGCCCTGTGGGCACTGAATCAGAGGTCATTACCATACAGGCAAGACAAAATGTCTTTCTATCAAACAGGTGTTCAGTTCAGGGAACACGTCTTCCGTCACAAATACCTGAGCGGCTGTGTCATGTGTTCGCTCGTCCAGGAACGCCTCAAGCTACGATAAAGAAAAAAAAAAACATACATTTATAAGACGCAAACACATTTCCTCTTATTTTTTCTTTTTTTCTTTTAAATAGTTAGCCAAAATTCAATAAAACAGGGGCTTTTTAAATACCATGTCATATACCAAGTCGTTGCCAGATACTTTTTGGGCATGTTTGACAGTTACCCATCTTCTCCTTGCCCTCCGGCTGGAAAAGAGCAGAATTACACCTCCTCCTCCTCCTCCTCCTCCTCCCACAGCGATGTCAGGAGCTGGAAGAGGGCCAGAATGGGATTGACTTTCTGCCCCAGGCAGGGAGGAACTGGCGCTCCAGGATACCCAAATATGGAGCGGCCCGTATCAGTTTGGATCGCATGACTCAGCGCCAGACTATATATCCACGGACCAGAGGGAAAACTGGCCGCTTTAGAACAGCTGATCACTTAATGACACATCAGGCTCCATCGCCGACTTTTATTTATTATTTTAAATTTTTGATACTTTCTAAATCACTTTAAAAAAAATAAAACATAAAAAAAAAATACCTACATGTGGATTTAACTTCTCAGTCGTCTGTTTACCTGCACCGAGTTTCCCCCCCTCGTCTTGTTTATGGCCTTGGATTACTGGCAACAACGTCAACGTCAATCTCTCGGTGGGCGGGACCTCTGAACGCGGCGGCCAATCAGCGGGCTCCGCTTGAGACGCGCTTTAAAAGCGGAGGAGCGCCTCGGCCGATGCCAGTAATAAGGAAACTGAGGACGAGTTTAGGACTTACAGAGAGAAGAAGAGGAATGAAAACATCCGAGTAAATCTCTGGACTCCGCTTTGAATCCATCTAAAGGTACAAACCGACGACTTGGTACAGTACAGTTCCCATGTTTTGGAAGTTTTGCTGTTTTTCGTAGCATTAATAAATACAGCGGGACTTTGCGCTGGAGACATTTGGGACACAGCAGCATCGTTTGCAGCGCAACTCTTGTATTTGACTGTCGTTTTTTTTTTTTTTTTAAAGAAAAACAAACACACACAATATGTCCACAATAATGGAACAGCCTTTTTATGACGACTCGTTTCTCTCTGCTTATGGCCATCCAGGCGCTGCCCTGCCAGACTACAAGCTGCTAAAGCAGAATATGAACTTGAACTTCTCCGATTCATATCGGAACTCGAGCTTCAAGCCACAGCACCTGCGCGCAGACAGTGATTTCTACCCGGCGGGCGCCGCGGACGTGGGCTCGCTGAAGCTCGCGTCGCCCGAGCTCGAGCGGCTCATCATCCAGAGCAGCAACGGGGTCATCACTACGCCGACCCCCGCACAGTACCTCTACAACCGCGGCATCACAGAGGACCAGGAGGTGTTCGCGGAAGGCTTCGTCAAAGCCCTGGACGATCTGCACAAGATGAACCAGATGGCGCCTCCAAACGTCTCCATCGGCACCGGCGGGATCGCGTGTCCGGCTCCGGGCGCCGTGTTCGCGCACTCCATGCAGACGGAGCCGCTGGAGTACACGACCCTGAGCAGCTGCACCACGAACCCCAGCCTGACCTCCACGGCCAGCTACCCGTCCACGACCATCAGCTACCTACCGCACCACCAGTACCACCAGCACCCCCAGGCCGTGGCGCACGGGTCGCACCACTTCCAGCACTCTCTGGCCGGAGCCGGCGTCCACTCGCAGCGCTTCGGGGGCCTGAAGGAGGAGCCCCAGACGGTGCCCGACATGCAGAGCAGCGACAACAGCTCCCCGCCGATGTCCCCCATCGACCTGGAGAACCAGGAGCGGATCAAGGCGGAGCGCAAGCGGCTGAGGAACCGGCTGGCGGCCTCCAAGTGTCGGAGGCGCAAACTGGAGCGCATCGCCCGGTTGGAGGACAAGGTGAAGGTGTTGAAAACGGACAACGCCGGACTGTCGAACACGGCCTCCCTGCTGCGGGAGCAGGTGGCCCAGCTCAAACAGAAAGTCATGACTCATGTGAGCAGTGGCTGCCAGCTCATGTTAGCGCCGAAAGTGAAGTCTTACTGAAGAAACTATGCACTTTTCAATGAACACTGGACAAAGAACAAACAAAAAAAAAAACTGCACTGAAAAACAATAAGACTTTATACGCTGAGTGGATGAGAACTGAAATGTGTGTGGCTTTAAAGAAAAAGAAAGAAAAAAGCCAGACAAGAAATCCTCCGATCAGCCTACAAGAAACACTTAGGGGCATTTTTGAACGCGTTTTTAAAAGTGTCGTCTTGGCTTTCCCTGTTTACATCTTTTTGTTGTTGTTGGTCGCCCTTTGTGATGCTTTTTAAGTGTATAAATTATTTGTATTTTTGTTTTGTTTTTTCCTTTTTCTTTTGTACCTGTAAAATAATATTTAAGTAAAAGAAAACAAGTCATTAAAACACCATGCTGCTTATAAATGTCTATTCTTTGAAAAACTCGCTCGTATTTCTCGTAAACACAACCACACTGTTGTCACTGATCAGAAGTTTTACACCAGAAGTTGCCAAAACGTCCCAGCGTAGGACTTTTCCTCCCCCTGTCCCCCTCCCCTCCTCGCTGACGTACGTGCGTAAAACCCATATACGGCAAAAAAAAAAAAAAGGTTGCGTGCGGACGTCACAAGGTTTCCGGGAACTCCCTCCTACATTGCCAGTCAGAGGCTGCGCTCTCCCCTTCACACCACAGCGAGAGCGAGGTTTGTCAATGAGTTTATTCTGGTGAAGGGAGTTTCCCCCCCCCTATTCTGCTTTTAGTTTCCCAAAAACAAGCCTTGTGATCAACAGTTCAGGAAAGAGAGAGAGAGAAAAAAAACAACAAAAAAAGTTCCATGAAAACATGTAGTGACGTTTAAGTTGAAAAGTAGTCGGAAAGAAAAGCTGGTGGAAAATCTCTGATATGAAAAACGTCAGATTTGAAGGATATTAATGCTTTTGATGTGGGCTCCAGCATCGTTACTGATTATATATATATATATATATATATATATATATATATATATATATATATATATATATATATATATATGAAAGTACTAGTATTAAGAAACAGTAGGCTACTGCTAAATTCATTGTTTTTTTTTCAGTTATAAAATTTGCTGGTGAAAATAATCAAAAGTAATAAAAGGGGCCAAAATTAAGCCACTTGATTAAATTTTCCTTTGGAATATATCAATCCACATAGCAGATAAACTCCAAACAAAAGAATCTTGAATATTTTCACTTCATTATTTTGAAACTTTTACAACTTAATTAGTTGAGAGGTGAGTGAAATAAATGAATGAGACCAAACTCTACAGGGTCAACATCCAATGGTTAGATTTATCAGATAAAAAAAAAAAAACCCTAAAGAACTAAAGGTACTCCACTGAAATGGTTAAATGTTTGCAGGTTTTCCTTTTAAGTAAAATCCGGCATACACACATTTTTTTTTGAATGTCCAATTTTCAGTCATTTACAGAAGTGATTATTCAAGTACTCATTTGGAGTACTTTTAGACTTTAATATTATGGTTTGAGTTGAAATGACTACAATTTGGGAAAATGTTTCTACTCAATTTTAAATTAAATACAGACATATATATATATTGAACTATCCAATCTTTCCTAACAGGAACTGGAGCCATTTGGCAACAGCTGATTGTTGTGCTGAGTCAACCACCACAATAACTCCAATATTAACCAAGACTTGGCAGCTTTGTGACGTACTGTGATCTTCTGCCAGGCAAAGCTGTTCAACTGCCTCAGGTCCAAGAACAGAAGAAGAAAAAGAAAAAAAAACAAAAAAAACTCAGATTGGAGTCTCAAAGTCGGATTTAGAGTTTTGCTGCCACCTAGTGGTGATTAATTAATAGAGATTTCAAAAAATTCATTTGCACAGAACAGTGTTTTCCCCACATTTTAATAGAGATGGTAGCAAATGACAGCAAGGAAAAATATCACTTTTTTGATAAACAAAAAAGAGGGAGGAAAAACTAAACAACAGTTTCAGTGCGTGAGACTAAGAGGTTATCCCATCAACTGTGGCCCTGGAGAGGAAGTTTGTAAGTTTGTTCTAATGGATGAGATCTGCAGTATTTCACAGGAAAACCTCCACTCCAAAAAAAGACAAGTGCCATACTCATGAAGAATCTGCTGGACAGAAAACCTTGAGATTTACTGCTTGGAGAAGAAGGCTTTGCTCTTCTCCACGTCGGGGATGATTGTGTCGCTCCCGGGCTTCCAGCCGGCGGGACAAACTGTGCAGAGATAGAAAAGGGATAAAGTTTACTTCAAGTGTCAGAGGTGGTTGATAAGCTACGTTATCACAGGACAAAGTGCACATGTGTGAATGTACAAGAGGATAAACCAATATCGTTGCTAGTTAAGGTTAAACTATGAAGGCAGATGGCTAATTCGGTTTCATGTTGTTCTTTTTGACAAATATGTGCAGCACATGTGCAGATGCAGTAAACGTTTGTCAAATTTCAGATTATTTGGTTTTGTGCAATAGGCTGCCTTTATTTCTTTACATCTCCTGTCACTGCTCTTTATAGTTTCAGAGGAGCCTGTGAAAATGATTGGGTAGCAAGTATTTTACCGTTGTGCAAAAGTAACTCCAACAAAGCCACGCATGTATCTCAAAGTGGGTCACAGCTTTTGCATCGTTATAAAATATGAATTATATCAGCGAAAACATTTAAACTGGGCAGAATCAATACTTTTTTTAAAAATTACTTCATCAAGAAACTAGTTCCCACTTCTTGAATTTTGTCTTACTTTTTGTACATTACCAAAATAAACACATGCCCCAAGTTGCACATAAAAAAAACTAAAACATTTTTGATTACAATTTTTATTTCTTAAGATAACTGGCAATATCTTAAATAATAAAACTTAAATTTTGCTTTACAACTACCAGGATGCCCACCATGCAGGAAAAGATCTGACTGTGATATTGTGTCTGAATGTTGGGATTATATTTAGAAACCAATTTTTTCTGACCATTTCTTGTCATGGTCGTTTCCCCAATCATCATCTTAGAAAAGCAACTAGAAATCTATTTATAGTGTGGATTGAATTAGCTGGAGCAATATCTCAAACATTGCTACTCCAATGTCACACACACATTGCAGTGTTACTGTTTAAAGAACAGCAAAAATAGTAAAAAAAAAAAAACAAAACAAAACACAGTTGAACACAGTTGTGATGTCATTTCAGATCCAAGATTACCAAAAGCTCATATTTAACCCACTTTGATTAAATATATCCTTGTCTGCTTCTATGTTACCCATGTTTAATGGCTTTTCTCAGAACATATTCAGCAGACTTACTGCAGTGACTGACCACAGGTTTCCTGTGTTTAAAACCACATTGACTGGTGAATAAGAACTTGAAGCCAGGCACCAAGATTAATGTTATTTTAGTTTTAAACTCAAATACAACAGGCAGGATTCAGGAAAAGAATTAATTTGAGGTTTACTGCTCTGCCTCGTGGGCTTTGTGGTTTTATTGAACTTGCTGTCACTGCACAGATTATGTGACTCCAGTAGGAAAGCAAGAATTTACAGATGTAAAGTTCATTTGATGATCTGGCAGGGGAGATCTTCATGCATCTCTCTACATAGAAACCTTAGAAAAAAATAGTGGTTTTCAAAGTTCAGCATTTTAGCTTGTGCCTATAGTCATATGGATGATAAATTTACCCTCTCCGTGTTTGTCAGTGTGCTGGAAGGCTTGCACCAGACGCAGGGTCTCATCCACAGAGCGGCCCACAGGCAAGTCGTTGATGGTGATCTGCCTCAAGGTTCCCTTACCGTCAATCACAAACAAACCCCTGAGAGAGCAAAATGACACCAAAGGATCAGCAAAATATATTCAACGTCATGTTCCATCTTTTAGACAAAATTTTATTTTTTTTAAACCACCCAAAAAAAAAAAAGAAAAAGAAAAAAATTGAATCTAAGGGGTCAAACTGACCTGTATGCGATGCCTTCATCCTCCTTCAACACGCCATAGTCTCTGGAAATGGACTTTGTGAGGTCTGCAACAAGGGGGATCTTCATGGCACCCAGTCCTCCTTCTTTCCTTGGTGTGTTGATCCTGAAGAGGTGGAGGAAAAATAAATAAATAAATAAATAAAATAAAAGATTATATATATATGTGTATATATTTTTTTCCCTCCACCTCTTCAGGATATACTTCAAAATGATCCCTGGCAAAACTTAATGACTGCTACATTAAGTTTTGTTTCAGAAAGCGCAAAGTAGCCATTTGATTTAGCAGCAACAAGTCACGAGGCGCCATTTCTATGAGTTGATTTTAGGGAAAAAGCAGAAATCCAACAAAAAGCAACTCAGCAGCTGACGTAAGCAACACAAGACTCGAAATAGTTTCAATTATTTTCGTGGAGGAGGGAGGCGTTATTAATACAAACAGAAGATCAGGCAAGTTGTGCAACACCTCTCTTCCTTCTAGAAGGTGAGACGAATTGAAGGCCGTTATTAAGACGCTTATCAGCAGCTGCAGAAAGGCAGCAGGGCAGCAGATAGAGAAGGGTGGGTTCTTCTTAGGCCAGAGTTCCCTCCATATGGAGCAGATATTACACAAACTTCAATACCAAGACAGCCTGATGAAACTCTTACTTTAATTAGTGGCTTAAAACAGAAACAAAGTGGCAATGTACAAGTATTTTACGCCCAAAAACCTCTTACCATGCCAAGTGGGTGAAATGGGAGTCAATGGAGCAGCCGATGACTTCACAGTTAATGCGGCGGAAATCCTCTGCTCTGTCGCTGAAGGCGATGATCTCAGTCGGGCACACGAAGGTAAAGTCCAAGGGGTAGAAGAAGACGACCACGTACTTTCCTGGGGGACACAGAAAAATGTTCAAACTCTGGTTCTCATCCGATGCTGAGCATACTGTGCACATACTGGGTTTCCCCCCCACCCCAGGAATAAAAAAATAAAAAATAAAAAAAAAAGACACCTTTGTAGTCAGACAGCTTGATTTCCTTGAACTGGCCATCTACCACAGCTGTGGCCTTGAACTCTGGCGCAGGCTTGCCAATCTGAGCGTTTCCAGAAGACATGCTGGTGAATAACTGAGGGAGACAAATACCTAAAGCATTAAAAACACAGAAATGAACATCGAAACTGAGAAGGAAACTAGACCAATACAAGGCTGGAAAAAAAAAAACCCACAACAAAACAAAAACATGCATGCAAACACCTGGCATTTGAAGTATAATTCTTATTGGTTTAAAAGCAACGTCTCAACATTAGCCCCCTTTCAAACGTCTTCTGGAGATCACATGCAAGTCACGGTCTGCCAGTAGGGAACAATGGCCTTTCATGCTTATGCAACCATGATCAGCACAAGCTAAGACCTAATGCAGGATACATTGATTTGATATGAAGCTGAAACAACGCGACATTTAACGCACTTCAAATTATTTAACGGTCATCCGCCAACATGGTGATTATGCAAAAAGCGCACTTCCAACATTTTTTTTTTTCTAACGTGGTTCGCTGCAGAATGCAAAGGCATCGCTTCTGCTTTCATTTAGACGGAAACAACAAAAATCCCTCCCTGCGTCACTTCGGCGTTTTAGCAAAACATTAAACCAGCGGATGTCACCAGTTTATCGATGTCGCGGAAAGCCTCGCATTTAAATCGGTTCAGACAATAAAGTCGATAAAGGAGCACAGACCCGAGCAGGAAGCTGCGCTCCAGGAACAAAGAAAGAGCCAGAAACTCTTGGAGGAAGAGGAGGAGGGAGCAGTGAACCCGGGCAGTCTGCTTGTGGCTTAGCTTTATTCTTAGCTCGGTCCACTGCGCTCACTCTCCTGCGCTTCTTTTACAGAACAAACATTTTCTTGAAACTGCGCACACACTCGTCAAATAACCTCCAACTAAAGACGCACACTCGACATTCCGCGCTCACCTTAGTTTCGCAGGGCTGCGGGGAACTTGGCCACGTTGGTCTACGGCTTGTGCTGCAGGCAAGAGGATCCAAGGAGGGAGATTCTGCGCAAAAAGGACTCCAGAACAGCTGTGGCCCCCGGAAGTACAAATGTGGCGCTTTAAATATAAAGCTTGGAGCTCGAGAGCCAGCTGACACTTCTTCTTTACGTTTCCACGAATCTTAGATAATTTAACTTAGAAGTGATAAGTTGTTGCGACACGTTTAGGAGACACTTTTTATGTTTCGCAAATATAAGTGAACCTGAAATCCGATAGGGGTCGAAAAGATACTCCTAAATTAAGCCTGACAATAAATAATTGGAATGACATGTTGAATAATAAACAAAAGGGCTAAATGATCATTTTGCTCTGGCTGGGAAGTGAATGGGATTTTTGTCTGGTACCCACTAGGGCTGGGGGGAAAAAAATAAAATAGTTTTATCGACTTTTTTGGTTAGTACATTTAAAAATGTATCATTTCGACAACTTTTATTTTGAAAAGAACAGTTCCAGTGGCGCACCATGCTACTTCCGGTTAGCTCATAGAGCGACGTGCTGAGCGGTTTCTTGAACGTCCACGGTAATTTCGTTGTTACTGAGTTTCATTTATTGGCTGAAATGACAGATGTGCTTAATTCGTGGTTCGCTCGTGCTTCACTTGAATGAGGGGCCGCGCTAATAACACGCGGCTAATCTCGGGATTTCAAATGTAAACAAAAGAGCAGAGAGGTGGCTCAAGTTAGCTTTTACTTAAAAAAAAAATACAGACGAAATTTTCTCTTCGTCGTTTTTTTTTTTTGTTTTTGTTTTTGTGAGGTCGGTTCAAATCAGAGCCACACAATTAGAAAATAGCTCGATATTGTTTCACACGACATGTTAGCTGCGTCGCGTTGTTTATTTCTGTCAAAGTATAACATGACGAAATGTTGGTTTGTTGTTAACAGAAATCATTTCTGTTATTGTCATTTTTTTAATTTGATATGATTTCTAAGGACCCTACAAGAAGACAGCTCCTCCTCTCCGGGAAACCGCCCGCTTTATTCAGTGTAAATGGACTCTCAAGGTAAGTTTACCAGTAATTCAACTGCTGTGTGTCCTATAGTCCACTAGAGAGAGAGTGAATTAGTGTAGCACTGTGCACAATATGACACAGCCCTGAAGCTTCACTGATATTGGGGAAGAGGGTAAAAAATCAGGTTTGTTCAATTGAGACAGCGTCACGTTTTTTTGCAGTATTTTCTCAAACAAATGTCCAAAAACTATTGAGAAGTCAAATGGTAATTGTAATTTTAAATAAAAAAATATTACATTGATGACATATGCAAAATCCTGTGTATAAAGCCAGAAAATGTTAAACTGTGACAATAAAAAAAGAAACAGTTACATTGGATTACAGTTCAGTTTTTGATATAACAGAGTTTTGTTTGTTTTTGAACATCCTGATGCTTATCATATTATGTGTTGATCAGTGTTTTGTTTTGTCGTACTTGTTGTTCTCTCCATATTTTCCTTTCCGCCCCGTCTTTCTTCAACTCCAACGTCTCTGCAGCTAACTCGGGACCCGTAGTGTGTGAGGTGTGCGGGGCCTACTTTGAGACACGGCGGGGCCTCTCCAGCCACGCTCGCCTCCATCTGCGTCAGCTCGGCGTGACCGTGTCAGAAAACAGCGGGGCTCCCATAGAGCTGCTCTACCAGCTCATTCAGGAGAAAGACAAAGACCTCAAACCAGACGTCGCTCCATCTGTGTCTCCACCGCTGCCTAAGAAAACATCCCAGCAGGAGCCGAAGACACCTGTACCTCCGGAGGACGCTCCCGCTTCCTCCAAGACAGCGACGAAGTTTGTGGCCACTCAGGGATCTCCGGCCAAGCTTAAAGAGGCAGGAGCGTCTTTTTTCCCGTCCTCTCCCTCTTCTTCTAGGCCGACTGAAGGCAGCAGCTCGTCACTGTCAGACCAAAAAACAATCACCAAGCCACTGTGGGCTCCGCTGGAAACCGATGCTCCGCTTACGTTAGGTAGGTTGATGCTGAAACAGAAACACAGAGCTGCAGTGGAATAGACTTTTTTATCACATTTGTAGTATTTAGTATTTTGTTAAAGATATTTGATTAAAAAAAGATAGCTTTGTAACAGTTTTATCTTTTTTTCTCGTTCATTATTTTTGACAGCTTCAGAAACTGACAATGAGATCCACGTCTGCCAGCTCTGCGGCTGCTGGTATGAGACGCGCAAGGGCCTCTCTAGCCACGCTCGTGCACATCTCCGACAGATCGGCATCCCCGACGCCGACATACAGGGCGGCCCCATCGAGTATCTGTACCAGATCATGAAGGAGCAGGACTTTGAGCCGATCAGCAGCCTGCAGAGGGACGAGCTGAAATCAAGCAGCCCTTCCAAGTCCTCCTCCTCAAAGCGTCCCTCTGATTTCACCCCTCTGCCCACGTCTCCGTCCAGCAAGCGGCCTAAGATGCCTGAAACCTGCACTTGTGTCCTCTGCGGGGAGAAGTTTGAGAACCGTAAGGGCCTGGGCAGCCACGCACGCTCCCATCTCAAACACATGGGAGTGAACGACTTGGTGGGGAAGAGCTCCGCCATCGAAGCCGTGCAGGAGCTGGTGAGCAGCGGCGTGTTGGAGCCAATGCATCTTCCGAAAATGTCCAGCACTGCCAGCTCTTCGACGGCGCCGTCCTCGGCGCCGCCGTCTCCCGTTGTCCCCGTGCCATCCCCGGCTGCCAGCCAGTCCAGGACCTCCTTCACCCCTACGGGTCTTTCTCCGAGCCCTTCCACCAGCTCCCACTCCCCCCAGCCGCTGCTCAACAGGGCGCCGAAGGCGAAGAAGGGATTTCGGCTGGCCGTGGATCCGCTTCTTAAGAAACCAAAGCCAGAGCCGGTGGAGATGGAGATTTCTGTTGAATCGCAGCCGTCCAGCAACGACAGCAGCTCTGTGACGCAAAAGGCACCTGCATCGGCCAGTTCCTCAAAACCTCCAGAGTCAGGTAAATCACAAAGTTCCTGTTTCTTTGATCTATATAATCTCACTGATAGCCCTGTTTGCCCGGCTTATGTGTGAGGACACTTAGATAGGGGTGCATCAGTAAATCAGCCCCGATTTTTTTACTTTGGACTGAACTTGAAAAATTTGTCGTATCCTCCACAGACCTGCCGTCTCCACCGACGGTCCTCTGCGACTTCTGCGGGCAGCTGTTCGACACCCGGAAAGCGCTGTCGTGCCACGTCCGCGCTCACCTCCGGCAGCTCGGCCTCACCTGGTCTATCAGAACTTCCCCAATCGACCTTCTAAAAGAGGTCATGCTTCGGCGCGAGGAAAGGAAAGAGCCGGTGCAGAGCGGGTCTTCGGCAGCGGGCAAAGCGGCGTGGAGTCCTCCGGGCTTCAAAAGGCCTCCCAAGGAGAAGCCTCCGCCCCGGGAAGGAGCTTCCAGCTCTGCAGCGATGCCTGTCGACTACTCAATGAAAGACAAAACGCCGTATGGGAAATCTGCAGTCTCAAACATTGGTGAGTCATTTTTCCTAACACATTTTTTCCTTCCGCTTAACTTTCCATTTATTAATGACTTGTCTGTGACTGTGCTGGAGAACTGCATCTGTTCTTATGTCATTTTCATATTCTCCAAGGGACTGAATTTCTGTGTATGGTGCTGTAACTCATCATCAAAGTGAAGAGCAAAAAAACTTGAAATATCTGATCTTGAGCAAAATACACATAAGATGTATGTTGGATAAAATGTATCCAACATGCTATTAAATATTTGTAACCAAAGCACAATTTTTTTCTTTTGTTTTGTGTTTTAAATAAAACCTTCACCCATGCGTTGCTGCCTGCGTCAGATGCCACCTGTGAACTCTGTGGGTTCGACTTCGAGAACCGCAAGGCGCTGGCCAGTCACTGCCGGGCTCACCTCCGACAGCTGGGTCTGTACGAGTGGAAGGCGGACGGAGCGACGTCACCCATAGAAACCCTGAGCGAACTGATCCGAAGAGACCCGAACAAGGTGGCAGAAATAACCAGGCGCTATCGCTACGGAGACCTTTACATCAAGAAGGTGAGCTCTGTGATAAATGCATTCGTTCTTTTAGACATGCTGGGTGAATGAAGTGGATGGTTTTATGCATTTGGTATAAAATATAACATCTTTCTTCTTTTTTTCAAGCTGTTTTTGTCGCACATGAATGTTTGAGATCTTAAAATACGCTGTCATTTTCGACAAAGATAATTTTAGTCAGTACAACATGCAGTTTTGAAGCGATTAGATTTATTTTTCATTCATTTATTCAAGCGAATTAAACCTAGAGTTCAGTTTTCTTGTCTGTCTGGCAACAGGAAGGGTTGATTTAACACGGACTAAACAAGACTGGCGTAAATGCACCCTAAAAGATTTTAAAAAGCAATACCTCACCCTGATTTAAAAGAAAATGTAGGGATGATTAGACACCAACCAGGTTTTAAGCTTTTATTGGGCCATTCACTTCCTTTCGTTTCTCTTCTTTTAGTCTCAGAGGTCTTCTTCTTTGGCTTCGACGTCTATGAATTCTGACGCTTCGCCGAGCAGCAGCCACAACTCGTCTCTGCACCAGCCTGAGCACAAAGCAGGCAGGAAGGATCACAGCATCCGAACAGTGAGGGGTGAGAAAGGCCAGGTCCAGAAAGAGCTGAATGCTGTTTTCTTTTGTTTTTTTGTTCATGTAATCCCTCCTGGTTTCAGGGGTCCATGCCCCCCAACACGGAGTCTCGGGGGATGAAAATCGCCACTCTCACTCCCGGCAGCCGTCTCGGACCGGCAGCATCCCTGCCCTGCTGCCGAAGCCGCCTCTGACTCCACTGGTCAAACTGGTGGGTAAAATCTACTCCCTCAAATGCAGGTGAGCAAGAAGAGGCTGTTCTTTAAATAAATGATTGGAAATAAGACTCACTCCCGCTTGTCCTGCCGTCCAGGTTCTGCGATGAAGTGTTTCACGGGCCTCTGTCTGTTCAAGAGAAGTGGATCACACACCTGCAGAAACACATCCTGTCTCTGGGCTACAAGGGCAAAGAGGCTCCATCTTCCCCTTCCTCTCCACCTGCTCCACCTGCTCCGGCACTCGTCCATCCGGTGTCTGTATGAACTGAAAAACTAGTGTCAAAAACTCCACAAAGGAACAATGTCTTTATGTCAATTAAAAAAAAAAAAAGAAGAAGAAAACTTGTTCCCTTCTTGTCCATGGGAGGGCAGACATGAGCCGTGAGAGAGAAAGAGAGGCGGTAACCCACTCAGGTAACATCCACTCCACACGGTTCTTTTCACAGAACTTCCTCCTCCTGCTCAGAAGATTTTATTTTATTTTTTTGAGCAAATCACTTTTCCTCTTTTGTATGTTTTTCTACTTTCTGATCTAAATCACATTTATACTTAAAAAACAGATTCTTATGCATTGAAAACAACTTGATTTTAAATCAGTTTATGTATGAATTACATTTTCTGTCAGTTTTTTTCTCTCGTTTATTTGGAGAAAGTAGTGGGATGTCATTGCAGAATATTCCCAAATTTTTTCTAAAAAAAAAAAAATAACTACATCTCTTGGATCAATTATGTTTTCTGTTGAATATCTTCTTTAAGATTTTTCTGCTTTTTCAATTTAAATTGTATGTTAAAGAAATCAAATTATGTCGCATATTTATATATTTTTTAACGTTTTTGGTCATTTCTAAGCAACACACAGTAAAAGCTGGACGCACCATTAACCGTTTGATGAGAGGCTTCGCTAGCTGCTCGCTAGCGGTCCTTTTCTACTGAGATTTAAAAAACAAACAGGTTGCTCAGGCTGCACATGTCCTTTTCTCTTGAGTCTATTTTATGTGTAAATAAAATTTGTCATGTTTATTTTCTTTCATTTTTTGGACTTTATTATGTGCTGTTAGAAGATGAGAGGCCTCTCCATGCACTGTATTGACTATATGGCCAGAAAAAACTCACATTTGAAGTCAGAAAAAGGCTACATTAGCAGGGGTTTTCATTTATTTTGACAAACTTTTACTGTACTTTTTTTTTCTTTAATCCTGGAAGATTTATCATCCCTGTGGTTCCTTGAACCGTGAGTTTTATAACTTGTTTTTGAGAACTGCTTCACATCTGCTGCTCGGACTCAACTAACATCTGGCAGTTGTGAGCAGGTCTTCCACCTTGGGAGGGTTTTCCACAACTTCCATGCATTTCTTGGTTTTGCCTCAGAAATATTACAGGACAAATAGTGAAGGAACTATTTGTCCTGTTGTTACTTCGCTTCTGTTTTTGCTCCAGCACTTTTTGACCCAAAGAACTCCTGTTGCTCCTTGCAATCGAACGAAATTAAAAAGCAAAGAATAAACATCATAAATAATTGCAAAAATGTTTACTAAAGTGTGGACACCCATATTATCAACTACTTTGAACCAATACTAGAAAGTGAAAATAATCAAATGTTCTGGAGTGAAAGATGTTAATTAAGTGCCAACACTGAGAAATGGCTGAATGAACCTTGACCTCTGAGTTGGTTCGATCCAGCTCAACCTGTAACTCCAAGGTCTGGTTTCAAAATCCTCTTCGTCACAATGTGATCTCTTTATTTAGTCAGTTCATGAGAGGAAAAGGTAACTTGAACAGAATCTAAAGTGATTCTGTTCAAAATGACATTCAGTGTTATAAACCTCTCACCTGATAAATCAGAAAAAGAATCTAATTCATTGCTGATTTAATCAGTTGAGTGATCATCTGTTTTGTTTTTTTATTTTGATGTTGATAGTTTTTGCAATACTTTCAACATTTCAACGATATATGTAACCCTAGACAGCGCTCATTGCTAATATGAGGACATCCATTTTTTTACTCAATTTGTCCCGAATATGTTTGGTGGAAGCAAAATCTAACCTAACCTTGTTTTTCCCTTTCCATTGACTTAAAATGGTTTAATTACACGTAAACTTTTATTGGACAAGTTTAGAAGAAGAACAGCACAGACCTGATTGACTTAGGATGTTTTCTTGTCTTATCTATCGTCACGAGCAGAAATAGGTGTTTATAGGTATCTTCTCAACCTATATAAGAAGAATCACAGACAATGTTCATTATATTTCAGTCAGGCTTTGACTAAACGAGAAATCGCAGCGGATAGCTCCTGCAAGCCGTTCACTGCGGGTTCTGAGGGTCTCCCGTTGGAGCTTGTCTTTTATTTCCAGACAAGGGAGAGATAAGGAGGAAAGTGAGGTTTGTCTCTGCGCACAGGTCATCAAGTTCTTTCTCATGAGAGCGAGATCTCTGTCAAGGAGGAATTGTTGTTAGAGATAATCATGCTACAGAGACATTCTGTAAATGTGGGTCAAAAAAGCCTCAGCATAGCATTGAGTCATACGCAGTAAAACTAAAACCTAGAAATGAAAAGCGGGCTGGAAATATAAACTACTAATATAAGAGTGATATGTAAGCGTGATCACGCATAGTGATTCTAACAGGTGTTATATTTGTGCTCAAGAAAAAATGGAAATCATTTTGTTAAAATTTCTCCACCAAATTTGCACAAGTAACTTATTTTTTTCAGACACTTGCTGTTACATTTCTTTTAAAACATTAAACAAAAACTTTTTGAAGAAACTTCTGCATTATCTAATTTTTCATCTGGATTAATATTGTATTTTGGAATTAAATTTTACTTAACTGAGTTGGGATCTTTTGGGTTGATTTAAGGTTTAGTTTTAGTGTCTGATGCATTTTTTTTTTTTTTTTTTTTTTTTTTCAGCAGCAGCACACCAAACCTATTGGCATGAAAATGTCCAAAAATCAAGAGTTGAAGTGAATTGAAAATAGAATAAATTTCTGCAGGACTGGTGACTGTTTGAGTGGGTAGGTCAGAGTGAATTTAAACTCTTGTTTAAAATTGGAAAAGTATATTCATAAAGATAGGATGTTTCTGATGTATTTGAGCAAAGTAGCAGCAGACAGGAGAATGCATTTGACGATTCCAGTAACTTATGCTTCATGCGTCCTGCCTCTGCCTCTGGTCAGGCTTCTTTCCGTTTCTTCTTCACAGTGAAAGTCTCTCAGGCCTCAGGCTGTGTGATTTACTGCCAGAAGCAGTCCGCCTCCAGCTGCTGATGAATTATTCTGATGGGTGCTGCTCTAAAGGGGTGCCAGCGTTGAGGCGTTTATGGTGTTCTGCAAACTTTCCAGCCTGACAGAAGCAGATTGAGTAACTGCACACGGCCGTCAACGTCTAATCATTCAGCGACAGGCACAGGGGACTAGAAGCAGCAATTTCAAAACACTTATTGAACCGAGATCCCAAATTAGAAGGTCGTCTGTCTTTCAGGGCTGCTGGGTTTGAAGCACTTGGCAAACAGCTTCAGGTTTTATAGCTCAGGTTTAGGATGGATTTATTTTCCCCAAGAGAGCTGGAGAGTCTGGCACAACCTGGCCATTACACCTGCTATAAAGCTTCAGCTGAAGGGAAATTAATGTGAACTAATAATAATAATAATGAGATTTTAAAGACTCAACAAAAGAGACAAATTACCTCACTTTTAGAGCTAGTTGTGCATTAATTTGTATCCATAGATTGTTTAAAATTATAAGAGCATATTTAACTATACATGGCAATAGCTTGATTTAGTTTTCAACGTCCCTTTTTGTCTACTTTTTTACATTTGAATTTTTTTTTAGTTTTCTAAATTAGCAAACCAGCTTTATTAACTCTGCATAAGAATTGTGTAAATTTACTTCAAAGAATTTTGCTTATATGAATCAAAAATGTGAAATGACATCCTTGAATCGCAAAAGGAACTGCTTTTCACAGCTAAATGATGATCCATTTCATAATTCAGTTCAGATTGAGGTTGACTTCAATACCTGGACATTTCTGCTTCATGTCACACCGTCAAGATGCAAGATGTGTGCTTAATACGGCAGCTTGTAACGGTCTGCTTTGATTTGAATTCGTCCACTTGGAGCAACAGAGACGGTCTGCGTGTTTGGACATCTCCCAGATAGTTTCTGGCCCTCACACTCTGAAAATCTGCAGATACAACTATCAAGTGATAAGAGGTGACTAATGATGCGTTTCCCTTCCTATCCAGTGCACAGAAAGTTTTGCTTTAAAGTTCTGAATCTTTTTGAAAGAAATCATCTACTTATCAGGCAACAAGACTTTTTCTCCGTCTCCTTCTTTGTCCATGACTCATGACTCTGGAAGGGAATCGGTCCAGGAGCTTCAGTCTGATTTACAGCTTGTTTTGGTCCTTGGCAGAGAAAAGGGTTTTATCACACAATTTGTGGCATTACAATTATTCTCAGAGAGGAGGGATTCCTCAAGACAACTCTGACGCTCAATCTGAAAATTACTTTCTGGTTGTTGTTTTTTGTGTTGTTTACATTTTTGCTGTGTGCTATTCAGCTTTAAAATAGTCAGTCTAGAACTGGGACACATGTTGGTATGCTAGAGCTACAGAACGGCTTTTGCTGCAAATTTCTGTTGTGTTCTCACTGTTTGTATTTTTGCACATAATTGAAACGTGCTATATTTTTGTTTTTGCATCTGCAACGCCTCTCCTTAAGATTTTCTCTCCGTTGCCTTCTGTGAGGTTGTTAGTCGCTCATCAGTGTGCAAGTGGCAGCACAGGGTTCCAGATTCACGTTGTTTGGCTGGGCTGCGTTGACACTGGACATCAGTGTCAACCGGCGCAGGGGGCTGACCTGCTGCTGGTGTTATCATCAGCTGGCTGCACGAACCCAGAGAACTAATGCATCAAAGTCACAACAAATCGTGAATCAGCAAAGAGAATCTGAGGCGTCGCTGCAGTGAGAGGAAATGCATGATTAGCTGCGGAGGCGCTTTCTGACAATACTACTGCTATGTGTTATCATGGATCAATTTTATGAGGAAAAAAAAGGCAAACAATGTGAAAATAAGTCACAAACTGATTCAGGACAGAAGGCATTATGTATATAAAAAAAATAGCCTTCATTTGATGAAAAACGGTCAACACTTTTGATACTAGAGAAAACTCGGGTTTTGGTTTTCTTGGGTTTTTACTGGCTTATGGGAAAGTTCAATACTGTGCTAACATTTTAATTTCATTAAGTTTATGAAGAATAAAATGTTTGATTTATGAGTTAATACAACATGGAGTGAAGGAGGAAGAGGTTATCTTCTGTATGCTCCAGGTATTTACAGTTGTAATTCAGTTTCTTTGATTATATTATAACTTTTATTACAGAGCAAACTGTTCCACTGCTTAGATGGAGAGGTTTTAGTCTGAACTGCCTGGCCTTCATTCTCTTGGGTCTCATGCGTGTTGCACAGAGAAACATGATGTCTCTGATCAGGATGCACAGTCATCCCGAGTCCTCACTCAAACAAGATGGGAAAATAAAAATACAGCAGAAAAAATAAGATGCCTTCAGGGTTTTTACAGAGAGATGGGAAAAATAAGATGAATCAATGCAACTGAGTAGAACTTTGAAATAGAGTGCTGTGCACTTCCTCTTGCTTGGTCTGCACCATTTGAGCAGTTATCAATATTAAACTCTCGCCTGCACACATTTCTAGTTCCAGGAAGAGCTCCCCCACCCCCTGCTTTCAGAGCCGCATTAATTTTTTATAGTAAAGATTCAAAAGATTCAAAGATTTCCGAAGTATACTTTAGAGATTTTGCCAAGATTTTGTCTATTTGCTGCAGGTTTGTCAGCTGTACATCTCCACTTCACCGGATTGAGATCCAGAGTCTGTGGAGGACATTGGACACATGGAAACTTATTGCCATGTTGAAAAAACCAGTTTGTGATGTTCATAGTCAGGAGATGAAGTTGGACAGCAAAAGTACTCAGGTAGGCTGTGAGGTTTAAGCAATGTTGAATTGGTACTAGAAAGCCCAAAAGTCATCTTCACATCGTCTGCAGCAGATTCCTGGATGCATTTGACTGATTAATAAACAACTGAGCGACTGTACCTAGAAAAGATTGGTGAATGTATTAAGCAGATCAATTAGAAATGCCTTTAAAACTCCCAAAACATTTACATGATAGTCAGTGGGTCCACGAGGATCTTCTGACACTTATCCAAGCCTCATCACAAGAATAGCAGCTTTCACAAAGATACCTGGACATGTTTCCTCAAGGCTACTTCCTTTATGTCCTCTGGGGGACTTTGAGACAGCTACAACACAGCTGGAAGTTACGTGGCACTCAGTGGGTGTTTGATCACATAAAAAAGACTAAGGATGTCATTCGGAAGGTATCCATCCAGATTTGCACTGGTGGCCTTTATTTCAGAGTAACCCAAAAAGAAAGGGGCTGAGAGAAGGGTGGGAGTTGACCTCGGGACACTATCATCAAGGTCTATAGCACAGATGTCCAACTCCAGTCCTCAAGGGTCAGTGTCCTGTAAATTTGTGGTGTGCAACAGGAACAAAACCGCTGGAATGAAATGGCTTGATCACCTTCTTTTTGTGTAGATAAGTTCTCCAGAGTCTTGCTAATGACTCATGTAATAAAAATGTTTGGAATCATAATAATTATTCTAATCAGGTGTGGTGCAGCGGAGGCACATCTAAAAGTTGCAGGACAGCATGGACTGGAGTTTGACACCCCTGGTCAGTCTCTGGAGCAGAGACACATCTAAAGCAGGGCAGTGAGGACCAGACTTGAGAAACGCTGAAAGGAGTGGGTGTGCCTCTTCTGGCCTCTCACCCTCACAACATTTTTGATTCTGAATTGCTGAACTCCTGCAGGGGCCAAACAGCGGTGTTAAAGGAGTTTCACATGACTCTCCCACACATACGTAAGCAGAGGTCAATAATAAAGGAGCCATGTTGTAATGACTTTCTGAAGGTTGAGTCTATTTCAAATTACATAGCCACATTTCTTTTTAGAAATATTTGAATAATTTTATGACACCTGAAGGTAACATACTTTGCTATAAAGTTCCACTATATGCCTGGAAAACACATATTTAAACAATTGACAGTTCAGCTCATTTTGTCATGAAGACCAAGTGGATCATTGAAATGACATCCAGTGTAAATCATCACTACTTACGACGTCTGACCATAAAGAGCCTCAGGGTTTTAAACTGGCATACTATGGTTCCCAGTCAAGTACAGTTGCCCAGAAGGGGCAATAAAGGAAACATACTGGGCCCTTTGTCAGTCAATATTTGTTGAATCTGTCGCTTGGAGGCTCTCTGCTGCAACTCCAAACCTCTGCAGCTAGATTTGGTTTCTTGGTCATTTGGACAGATGGTATTGATTGTTCTATTTTTTTCAAGAAGAAAATAATGCTTTTGGCTTCAGCAGAGCTGAAGGAGTTCAGATATGTGGTAGTGGTGAGAGTTCAAGACCACCATGGAGGAAACACCTTAACCCTTATTCTGAGACTCATCCTGACTGCATTTTATATAATGAGCTATAAATATCCAAAAAAAGAAGCTGTGGTTGGGGGAAAAGAAAAGTTTTGTATATGTTACTAGAATATTTCAGGAATTTACTGAGGATGTAGCTGGAGTTTATAGTACTGATTATATTTTAATAATTCAGAATACTCCAGTACACATGTTTTAAGTTGTTCACAATGCTGGATCAGTGAAATCTGCTAAAATGTTGATATAACTGCATTATAGAAATCCTTCCAGTTTTGTCCAAAAACAACAGACTGGGCTGCAATTGTTAAGAATTTTCATCGTAGGAATCCAAAAAGAAGAGGGTGTTAATGCCAGTTCTTTTTTATCTGTGCTGGTTGGAGCTCAGAAACATGTGTGCACAGTTACATTTTTGGTTGCCTTATTATAATTTCAAATCACAATAATAGCAGCTGCTTGACGCCTTTGATCGACTGCAGTTTCCCAGTGCGGCCTTGGGCTGCGTCTCTGCTCTGAGTTTAAAGCATAAACTTTTTACCAGCATGTTAGATGCCAGTGAAATTATTTGGCCCCGCAGATTGTCTCTTCCTTGTCAAGGTCTGGCCAGGGTTTCTGTTGACATTTTTATGTGGAGGAGCAATAAAATACTTTGTGGCGTTATATTGGAGGTCTGGCGGAGACGCAGAGCAGCTTGCCAGTCTTTCACATCACTCCAAGATATTGAAGGATAAAACCTTACATGCAGTCATGTCTGACAACAGCAAATTAAAGTATGATCCGGTTGTGTTTAGATAGCTTCTTTCTAAAAAAAAAAAAAATAAATAAATAAAGTCACATTTGCAATCCTTTGAATTCAACAATTAAGCATTATTATTATTTTGTTATGATTCTCTTACATTTTTATGATGCGTTTTATTTATTTTTCCCACTTATTGAGGTGGCAGAGTTCATTTAAACTGCTTTGTATTTTGTTCCAAAACTATAAACATGTTTGCTGAAGACAATTTCTATCATGTCTTAGACACTTATTTGTTTGATCATTTCTTTCTTTTTTTGTGACACTTAAATTTTGGTGTATCTCATCTCATTATTATTGTTCTATTTATGTATTTTCATTTATTTTCAGCATATTGAGTTGCCTGCATAAATTGGGCCTTGTATTTGTCCTTTAAAAATAGTTTGGAAGTGTGTTTGGAATCATAATAAAGTTGAAGCAGCCCACTCTATCCAGGTTTTACCCATTGGACCTGAACTGGAGAATTCAGTTGAAAGGAAATTAGTTTAAATTGTCCAGAAAGATCCAGATCCAAACTGGAAGATACTGGTAAAGTGCCTTCTTTAAAAATGCTTTTATGTCTAAAAGGAACAAAGATTCAGTAGTTCAATCAGAGCGACAAGCAGTGTTGGAAAGTCTAGGACAGTCTTTCAGGTCTAAAAATGCAACATAACCTGAGTAAAATGGTGATTTTAGTTTCATAATAAGGTGAAGTGTCACTGTCAGTGGAGCTGATGGATGGAACGAGGTGGAAGGAATGATGAATGACGATGGTGAGCTCCTGGTTCTCCTCCCCAGAAAGCAGTGGCATCTTTATGTTCTAACTAAACAATGATCCAAAAAACTCCATGGCTTTGCTTCAATGGCAGCTCAGTTCCAAGAAACATCAGATCTTAGATCAGCGTCATTGTTTCTGAAAAAATGGTCAAATGTCCAACCAGGACCTGGCTGCTGATGCTAACAACATGCTGCGAGTTTAAATGTATTCCTGTACATCATATTTTGCCATTTTGTCTTCAAAAGAAAATACACAATCCCATTTTGTGTGTGTAATTATCGTATCTGAGAAAGGCTCGGCATGTGTTTTTTGTTTCATCAGTTCTCAAGAGAGAAATAAATCCAAAGTGCAAAAATGAAATCACATTCATGTTGATGATGAACGCTCGTCTTGAATGATTGAGCCGAACTTTCGCAGCAATAGAAACAAAACGTTTCGCTGTTTTGTCTTTTTGTGCCTCTTGCTCTCCGCCGTGTTGACATGCTTTGCAGACCAAAACAGACGAGTGTTTCCATCACAGTCGGGATGTCAGTCTGCAGAAGCAGCTTCTCACAGGCTGCGTCACAGCAGAAGAGAGACACGATCCCACCAGCAAGGTGAGATCTGCAGGACGTCAACCCAGAGCGCCGTGTGTGCTGAGAACGCAGCATCTTAAAAGACAGCACAGGCCTCTTTCATGGGATGTGCCGTCTGCTGCCTCCTAGGAAATAATCCAGGACCATGAACTCCAAAACTGCTACTGTAGGATTTTCTTTGTATTAGTTTAAACTTACTTATTTGCATTTTTTAGTTCACGATTTGCTGTTTTATGAACTAATGACTGCATTTGTTTAGAAGTGGTGCAAGGAAGCAACCACATGCATTTATTCATTCATTATTATAATTTTATAAAAAATTGATTGAATTGCAATTTTATTTAAGTTTTTTTTTTATGATTTCCTTTATTTAACCAGGTAAACCCCGTTTTCAAGAAGGACCTGGGCAGAAGTCTGCAAGACACAGCAACCTGGTAACAAGATAAAACCAATTAATACGTATGAAAGTGTAAAACAATAGAAAATTTAAAAGCATTGAAATAAATCAAATGAAGTCAATTCTGACATCTTGAGTTCAGACTGGAGCTGATTCCAGGCAGCAGGAGCATCACACTGAAGGCTTTATTTCCTTTTTCAGTTCCAACACGTGGAACACGCAAAAGAAAAATGTCATCGGAGTGTAATATATCAAAATGACTAATACAGTGAAATCTGTTTCTATATGAATTAGTAATTTTAGTTCAGGAGAAAAGACTGAGTGTTTTACAGTTCATTGATCATTAATCACATCTTGTCTCAATTTATTTCCCACATTAAATATCCTTTTCCTTAACTCCAGCGTTTCCAAATCCAGCTTATCCACATCTGACGCATACATGCCTAACTTAATCATTAGTTTCATAACCACAAAATGTGAAAAGGTCCCAAGGAGAGTATTGCATGACAGAAGAATGAGCTGAGAAATCCTGGAAATTCAAAGAAAATTTTAAGAGTTGCTGAATGTCCTCCCTCATCCACACAGCATAACCTTACATGAACCATTTTTAACTTTGCAGGATTCAGTGTCAGGTCATTTGGCTGTGCTTCTTCACAGAGGAGGTCACAAGTCAGAGAGATTTCACTGATTATTGTAAACTTTTACATATTATCCATCCAAATTAAATGATTGTCTATCAAAGAATGTACAGATTAGGACATTTTAATGACCCAGACAGATCAGATCAAATATAAGTTCAACGTAAAGTTGAGCAGATCTAAAAGCCCTGAGAGACTGCCTGAAAAACAATGCAGAAGAACCAGAGGAATAGATAGATGCACATCGATTGTTTTGCAAAGCCGTAAATATGTTTAGGTTAGAAATCTAGGAGGAAATTAAAGGACCTTCTGGCTGTGGCTAAGTGGTGAAGCTAATCTGAATCAAATTCCACCAGGGTATGTAAACTTATGAACCCAACCGAATGGAAAACTTTCAGGTTTGCAAACTTTACATCCGTCTTTGGAAGGTGCTTCTCCTGGAAAGTCCAACTTTGAAGTTCAAACGAAGCGCATCACGAGTTTTACCCTCTCTGGTCCACTGATTATCTGGGTGATGATGTTCTGCTTTTCCTCCTTATTTATGAGAGGAAAACTTCCGAGACTGACTCATCAAAATCATACAAGTTCGTTCCAGGAAATGGAAATACATCCATAACAGCTGGGCTTTGTGACTGATGAAAGCATCGCAATCTGTCCGTTTTTCTCCAGCTTGTGTGTGAGTCAGCGCAGGACACAAATATCAGCCACCAGGAGTCCAGAATCAGTGGATCAATAATTAAACAGAACGAGTGGTTCACACATGTGGAGGTTCTGTCTGAAGCTGTCTTGGAAACAACTTTCTAAGACTGTAATTTGAAAAACATTATTAATTAGCTGAATTAGAGTTGCATTAGCTCTAAGTTCAAACCCAGACCAAGTGTATACATCATCATGATATCAGCTTTATATCTATTAAAAGGGATATTTCACCAGCCATTTATGTGTTTCTAATAATCTGGAGAGGAGCGGTGAAAATGTACATTTGTCTTCTTACTGAACACTGACCTACTCTTCATTTTATCATATAAACACATGACTCCACTTCTGCAAAATGATGCTGTGCAGAGTAGCACAATCTCCAAATATGGAACCAAAAAAAAAAAATAAAAAAAATTTGTCTGGGAAGCAAGCAGAACCCTACAAAGCTCCCAGCTCAGGAATATTTCCGTGTTGTTTACAGCCGTGTTTGGGTCAGCAGGTGAAAATAACCACCTGCCTCTTTTGAGCTCCTCTGAGTTTTTACTCATGCATTTGATAGTAGACCGTTCATTCGCCCCATTCCAGGTTACTGACATGGAAAACATGTTTAATAGGGAAATGACATGAAAACAGTCAGAGGTATTCTGAAACTCCTTTTTGGTATTCAGTGATGAGTTTTTAACAGGAAATCCCTTTTAACTTTGACCGCTTCTTTAACAGGCTTTATTTGAAACAGCAAGCTCATGTTTAAGCTTGCGTATAAGTGACAAACATCTACAGATTTGACAAAATTTAATCGTAAAAATGTGTGAAAATCTTTGAAATAAAATTAACTTTGAATGCAAATTTAGGAAAAAAAATGCTTTTTTGATCATATTTATTTTAGGCAGCATCCTTCTTCCTTTTCTGAGCTCTTTTATCCACCAGAGGCATGCATGACCTGTGCTCACAGGCATTATTTTTACTAACCTTCTCTAGAGTTTGCACAGATTTTGACAAAAGATTTTAAATGCTGGTGCATGGAAACTGCTTCAGAATGAACTACAATTGAAGGAATCTGTTCTCCTTTTATTCTTTCAAGGAGTTTTTTTGTTGTTGTTGTTATTTAGCAGAAACACAGTCTGAATGTCTTCAGTTTTGAAGATGACCCAGCTGAGTCCTTTCTTCCTGTTGTCAAAAGGAAGAACAACGAAGAATCCAAATATGCTGCACACCTGTAATTGTGTCAAAAGCAGCTATTTCTTCACATGGTGGCGTTTTCCTTCAATTTCCTGTGTGATGTCATACTGCATGGTAAAAAGGATGGTCAATATGACCAAAACAAACAATAGAGGTGACGATAAGGTGGCCATTCTTCATCCCTTTGCATCACAGAGTCTCTCCTGTCTGTGTCTCTGTGTGGAGTTTTTAGCTGTGACGCTTCAAATCTCTCATCAGCTGTTTTTGGAAGATCCTGGACGTCAGCCAATCCCAGCCGCTCCCCTGGCGAACACGCAGCAGTTCAGTGTCCTCATTGCACAGAGTCAACACAGCATTGCGATGAGGACTGCATCTCCACACTGACTGTCTGGTGTGCGACACCTGGCTGTGAATCTGACCATAAATTCACTCGGCAGTCGTTCGAGGTCGGGCTTCCCCTCCCAAAACGGGTTTGTCTAAAAATGTTAATGTGTGACGGTTTATGAAAAATGACCCACCCAGAGCAGCTCAAGCCAGATCCGACAGGGAAGGGAGGGAACACATTATGTTAAAACTGCAAAGTACATGTCTCCTGTGAACACTGAGAACAGAATGAAAAGGGCTGCCAATCACTTCGGTGACCTGCCAGATAAAATTTAACAGCAAACAGACGTCGGAGTTTCAAAATTCACCCCCGTTCTCCCAATCCTCGGTGCAGCGACTGCTTTTTCATGATCTCATCCATCCTCTTTTCCCTCCCTCCACTCTTCTTCTGGGGTTAAATCATCGGAGTTCAAACACCCCAGAAGCCTGCAAGGAGCCAAATTTCCAAGATAAAACTACCAGGAGGATTCCGACGTCCACAGATCTGCCGCTGGCTCTGAGTTTGAAACGTCCATGATATGATTAGGAAGGAAGGACTGCGAAAAACAAGAAGGGAAAATCGTACATTCCAGGCCGGCTGCGCCTACCTCACACTTCCATGTCATCTTAATAGGAGCTCTGTTATTGTCAAGGTCTGATATCTGAGGTCAGATCCATCTCAACTGTTCCCGTCATAACATGCAGCTGAACAGTCGCCCCATAGCCCACACAGCAGCAGACAAAAACACATGTCTATCCCAGTTTTCAATTTATGTACAAAGCAGAGTTTCTACATGAAAATGTTCCTTTTCAAGATTTGTTTTTTTTTTTTTTTCTCCCAGATATTTCCACAACTGTTTTGCTCGATGTCGATAGAAACCTTCTTCCAGCTGAAGTTTTCCTGTTCCAGCTCTGCAGGAACAGGAACTCACACTTGGTTTAGCTTCATGAGCATCAACGAGAAGAGTAAATCAGCTTTTGACTGGCTGACTGTCAAATGTCGGCTAATGTGAACATTAGCCGACAGCTGCCTCAAAGCAACATTCATCAGCCACACGGGGGGAAAAAGGAAGAAGAATCCTCCCTGGGTCCAGCTGCGCGATTCGTTTTCGCATATTGATTAGGGAACATTCACAGATATTTTTCTTTTCATCCGTTAAAGTTTATTTACTTTTTGACAGAATCTGAATTAATTCCAAAATAATCCATGCTAATCCGGGACACCTGCTCACAGCACATGTGAAATGTGAGGAATGTCTCGTCTCGCCAGAGCTTGAAGTGAGACGCTTTATTTTTTCCAGATGTTTAAAGACTGACATCTTGATGACTTTAACTTTAGGAAACGTATATTTTGCAAAGTGTTTGGAAACCTAAACGAATAACTGACTTTTTTAAATGTAATTTTCTCCCGTTTGACTGAGTGCAGAATTACGTTGCGTTGTGAAGAAGCTTTGACCTGCAGACTGCAGTTTGTAGTGAGCAGAGCAGCACTGTGTGCCAGACATCTGCTTTACGTTTAGTGTCAGAAAGCTCCTGTAAGAGAATATGGTTCACATAGAGCAGGTGAACAGCTGAGATTTCTTATTTCTGTTTTTGTTTCCTGAAAATAATACAGTGAATTAGTATGCAATACAAGGGAAATAAAACAATTCAAGTTTGTGTGATTCATACAGATGTTGGAGAAACTGTGGACATTATGAGTTCCTCGGAGCCTCGTGATTCCCAGGAGTCCATGATCCTGGAAGGTTTGTGAGGATTTGAGTTTTCTGTGTGTTCATTTAGGTTTCTGTGTTCAGTTGAGTCTCTCCCAGCTGTGTCTCTTGTTCCTTGTAGGGCCCTTGTCTAACGGGTCGCCTGTCCAGTCATCAAATGTCAAATGTCATTGCTTCTAGCAACTGTCTCCCAGTTGCTATCAGTTCTGAGCTCCTTGCCTCCTACACACCTGTGCTGCTTGGATTTTGTGCATCATCTGTCATCCTTTTCTCTCCGACCCGAGTCCACTGCGTCTACCTCACCGTCCCACAACCGTAAAACATAACAAGGTTTTTGGGGTTTCAGTTTTTCTTGTGTTTGTATTTTGATCATTTAGGTTTTGCACTGTTATTTGTCCCTAAAGTCTTTCTATGTCAATGGATTGAAACTTTATTATCAGTTATTTTCTTGTCTATTTTTGAATTGTTTTTTTTTTTTTTTTACTGATATTTAATATGTAATTTTCTCAACTTCTATTATTCTTGTATTTTTAATCAATTGTATGGTTGAAATCTAATAAGGCTGACTGTAACCTTCTATTCTTTAAAATGGCTTCTGTTTTTGGAAACTCCTGGTAGTTTCCAAACCCCAAGGTTTCTGCTACATACTTAGCAGACAGTGAAGGTGAGATTCTGTTGCGATATTTTGAGCTCCGACTGTGGAGACGTTGTGGAAACAGCGATTAGCCCTTGAAGTTCGGTGAGGGACAGACGACTGCCTGGCCGCTGTCATTCCTCCTCACAGCTGTCACCGTTTGATCATTTGTTTTCAAGAGACCAAAGAGAAAAAGAGAGTCCTCTGGAAACTTGCCATCATGATAAACGAAGCCATTTTAAGTTTTTTTTGTCACAATCTTGGTTTGCATTGGTTCAATGTCCATTAAAAGTATTCACCCCTCTGGATGTTTCACCATTTTTACTGTGGTACTTTTACAAATAAATATTGACAGAAAAAGGAGTTTTTCTTTTGCCAAAACAATAATACAAAAAACTCTGCTGTTAAAGTGAAAACTGATTTTCTGCAAAATAATGGCCATCAGACAGAAATATTAAACATAAAATAAACTGCGTAAGCAGGTGATTGACATAATTCGACCGGTCGACAAGTTTAGATAGGATTCATGAGTTCACATCATTCTTCCCAGGGAAAAATTTTAATTAGATCCTTTTTTTTTTTCAAAATGAATCTGCATCAGTGTTGCGATTTAACATTTAAATTAATGAAGCACATTCTTTCACCTTCTGATTAATGTGAAACATTATATTACATGACATATGGGTCAATCTATTAACGGTAGGTATTGATATTTATTAGACATTGGATCTCAGAGCCAATTGGACAAATTGCCCTGCAGACACAGTAGGAAAGGTCATGCTGGAAGTGAAACCGTCATTGAACTCATCTGCTGTATCGTATCTAAGCTGGTGCAGACATTTTACGGCGTCATCAGGTAGATGACACCGTAGAAGTTGTGCTGATTGAAGTCAGGAGGGTCACTTTCTGGATTAGGAGAAAGTGAATTGCCCGTTTCTGGGCCAACACCGTCTCCTGCAGCGTCACTGCGCAGCCGCCTCTCAGTCTGTCGCACACAGCACACTCATCCCTGCGTAACTCCTGAGCTGGAAGACAAATGCAGGGAAAGTCAGAGCACATACCTACTCACAATCTGACTAAACCTTCTGGAACAATTACCTTAAGAAATACACACAATGAAAACACGGTACTGCTTTTTTATTTAGCTTTAGGATTTTAGGGTCTGAAAATGAGTATTTGACTTTTATGTCAGTGCCTCAGTGTTAACACTTCACAACTGATGACAGGACAGACGAATAGCATTAAAACACCAATCAATACTTAGTGGCAGCTACTAGTTGGCACCATAAATTAAATAAACTGATGACAGGTGACATCTCATAGAAAGGTCTTATATTTACCTATATTGTCTGTGTTTATCGTTATAAAAATCTCTTTTTGCTTCAGTTGAAAACACAGTTCAAAGAAACTTTCCATCCAGCCCGACAGAGCTCGAGCTATTTTTCAGAGATGAAATGGCAAAAATGTTGTTGTTTTTTTGACAAGCAAATCTGGTGGAGACTTTCCCTGAAAATCTTGGCAAAATGTCGGTTGAAGTATTGGCTACCGAATGCAAATTCTCAAAACACTTTTCAGATTTGGATTTATGAAAAACCAAATTTAAATCATGCGTTGTTTTTTTGTTTTTTTACACTTCTGGCCTACGACTTAAAATCCCAATAAAATGAATTAAAGCGTGTGATTGTAATGTGACAAAATGTACAAAAGTTCAAGTAGCGTGAACATCTTTGGAATGCGGCGCATTTTCACCAAGATGAGCGCTGCCGTTCAAAGCCACCGAATTCCCAAAAAAGTAAATATTGTTGAAAACTATTTTCTTCCTGCAGTTCTGCTTCTTATTTTCCACGGCCCACTGATGATAGATGTGAGCTACAGCGTGTTGAAGCACAAACTTTTATTTGGCAAAAGAGGAGTCCAAAGACTAGACACATTAAAACTATCTAGCAGTTTTACTGATGGGAGACAAAGATTTAGGATTTGTTTCAAAAGTGTTGAAACAGACTCAGTTAATGGCTTTGCCACCTGAGGATAGAATCGATACATATTTTTTATTAAATGTTTTTTTGGGGGAGGGTTTTCCAGCCCCTTGTGTGTTTTTATCTTTTATTCTGTTTTTACTGTCGGTGTAAGAATGACAGTGAAAGGTCAGTTCGAGGTCAAGTCAGAGCCATGATAAATGACTGCTTTCAAAAAACAAACAAGATCATTCAGTAGGTTTTTTTATGCACATCAAGAAAACATGCAGATAATGTGAAAAATGTCTCCCATTTTTTTATTGCTTGGGAAAGCCGAAAAAAAAATTACTTTTACCTTCATTTCCCCAAAATATTTAGCTACATGTTGGGAAGTAAGTGTACATCGGAGCGTGATCTGGGATGACACTGTCGGATAAATCTTCATGATAGTAATTATAAACGTTTGTTAAAAACTATGACATAGTTGACCTGATGGCAAGCAGGATGTTGGCAGTAAATGTGATAAATGCTGGCTTGATGGAATAAAAGGGAAAAACTCAGAGGACATGAGGTAACAACATGAACGACACGTCAGGCAGGATCTCACTGGCGGATCTGGCGAAACGACTGAACCATGAGGTCTGTATGCCGGGAGGGTGATTGGTGAACGAAGATCAAGTGAGACTGGTATATAGGCTGATTGGGGAGAAATTTCATCAATGACCAATACTTAGAGCTCCAGTTTTTCACGATGAGCTCTTAAAAGCGTCGCGATTTCCCAGCAGCTCCATTTCTGCTGACTTGATTAGCAAGCAGTGACACCTAAATCTTGCTCTCCTGCAGAGCCACTTTAATTCCCACATCCCCAGTTTCATTCACACTGACAAGAGCCCTCATTAATCCTTCGTTTATTACCACATGAGTCGGCGAAGGACAGCGCTGCAGCCCAAGATCAGATCATCTAGAAATGTATAGTATGATTGTCTGATCTTATACCATCAGCCAAACCTTGTGCCGCATGTCAATGTGTCTCACTCCTCTTTAGATGAAATGGCCAAACTGCATTGTGAAAATTACAGCCACTATTATCAGCTCTTGTGCGTTTCAATGATTTGAAACTGAAAATGAGCATAATTTAACAACAAGCAGATCCAACTCTACTCGGAGAACGGTGTTGGGGGGTTAGTGATCTGATTTGGATTATTCATTATTTTTAATCAAATAGAATCATGTCTGTTTTTGCAATATCAAAAATGAGAGCTTGAGTAAAGACATAAAAGCAAAGCAATTTTATTTTGTCTGGGAACGACATCATAACATTTTATCACTTTGTAACATTTGCATAAAACTTCCTTGATGTATTTCTTCTTTCACTAGCATCATTATTGATCTACTGATTTACTTTAAAGAAAAGTTTTTTCAGTGCTGGAAAAAGGGAAAGAAATATTTTTGATATTTTGCATGTGTTTTTATTCTTTTCTAACGATCAAAGTAGATCAACTTGTTCTGTGTAGACTTTAGAAGAAAAGTTTGCTTCTGAAGCAATTTTATGAAGACAAACATCCGTCCACTCACTATCCAACACACTTATATTTGCAGCGGTCAGAATAAACCCTGGACAAGTCGCCAGTCCATCGCAGTGAGGCGGAACTCCACACAGAATAAATATTACATTTCTAAATATTAAATTGAGTGAAGCTCTAACATCTATAAACATGGGTTGGACTTTTCATGATCAAGGGAAATTGTATTGACATTGTGCACAACAAAATTGTTTCTGCGTCAACCAAAAAAACATCACAAAACAAAAAAATAACTACAAAAATATTTACATAATATATCAAATGTACATTTTCAGTATTAGTATGATTTTATGGTTTGTGGAAAAAGAGTCAGTATAGGACAACTTTGATTAATTTATTTCTACAAAAAACAACAAAAAAGAAAAAACACCCATAATTTCAGCTTAAGGTTCAGCAGAAAACAAACTAAAAAGGACAGTAAAGTAATTTACCAAAGCTACAATGAATGTTTTGCAATTTGCAGGAGAAGCTGCCAGCTGGAGTCACAGCAGTGGCGCTATTATAACCTGTCTGACCTTATACCCTACAAGCACAGTTTAAGTAGAAACCTGGTTGCAGATGGAAAGAGGAAACATCGAATGTTAGAGGCAATGCAGGTCTGATAGAAATAAAAAATGCTCCAGTTCAATTTTAAAACAAGCATTATTTGCAAAATCATTTCACATATTTTGCAAATGCTGGATATAAATGTGTGTCCAGAGCTACAACATGACTCCTCTGAGTTCGCTGGATGCTGGGGTTGAAATCGATCCAATTAAATCCCGACAGACTGTAGCTTTTCCTGGTTTATCTGGCTGGAATCGACAGGAAAAGTCACTGTGACAAACTTCAGAGGGCTTTCTGCTACACATGGCCACATTAACTTATCTACACTCACCTTTTTATGGCTCAGTACGAATGCTGACACATGTCCCTGTTTCACTGCGATAAAGTGTCTAAAGACTCAGAACCCGGGGATGTTCGATTCTGCAGAGAAAACTTTTTCATGCTTCTTATTTAGCATCTAAACATCCTCTTTTTGCTGCAAACAAAGAAAATAAGAGCTGTGTAGATGATTGGAATGTTAATTATTAATGCATTTTCCTGCGTTTCCCTGCAGACATTTCATTTCAGGGTATTTTCAGCTCGTCTATGGATGAAAGCAGCAGGCACTGTTGACACACTCTCCCTCTATAAACACTGGATGTCCACAGACATCTTGCTAGTGGCTGTTTCTGGATAACCAGACTGGCCAGATTTGTGTTCTGAAAATTGGACTTTAGTCCAAATTTCTCTGAAGCGCAGACGTCTGAACTCAGTCTTGGCAGATCACTTTTCAACCACATTTTAGACATCGATGGCCATCTTCATATGCACGGAGTTTCACCTTTCACATTTTCAAACTCATTTATTGAGAGTGAAAGTAATAAAACGTGTTCAAGCCAAAGCCCTGACGTTAATCAGATGAAGAATCCGGAGAGAGCTAAAGGTTAGGATGTTGCCAAGGACAAATAGTTTTGGGTTTAGTTGTCATAAATTATCATTTGTGTTGAAATCGATGTACAGTCAGTAAATTTTGCAAAATAATTAAACGTTCTTGCCACTGTAAGTGTAGATTTATGTGTGCAGTTTGTAGCTGTTAGTACAGAGGAGTTGCAAGAAAACAAAAGCAGAATTAAAAAATAAAAATCAGCAATAGAACCGTTTGCTGAGGGTAATGAAGCTTTTTCTCTGTGGTGGAAGATTGAAAACATCACCTTTGGGCAACATTCAACCTCTTACAACAAGGTGTTGAGTGATCAGTTGCAGAACACACAGAATATCTTTGTGAGACAATCTGGGACATGAGCAGAAGGAAAAAAAGAAACAGCATCAGTCGTATTTAAGAAAAGTCCACAAAGCAGAGAAAAAAACTACGCCTTTCGAGCAACTCTTGTATTTAAAAGCTAAAATGAGAACGAGGCTTTTTTGTGAATGACTTTCCAGCAACCGTTTAAACTTGTGTTTTTTCACTTCTTGTCACGTCGAAGTTATTCTGCTTTGTTCCACAGCTGCTGACATGTCCCTCACGCACTGCATGGTTTGTCTTCTGTTCTTACTTTTAGTTTAGGCTTTAGTGACAAGTCGAGTAAGCAACACGTCCAGCATTTCACGCCTATATTTACACTGTTGTGTGGCTTTGCATCAAAAGCGCTCCTGAGTGGCTCCGATCCAAGTTCATGTTGAGCCTTCATGTTGAGCCTTTGAGTCCTTTTCAGTGTTTTAATGCTGCAGACAGGCCAGTCGGCGTCAGGAGGATGTGGCCGTTTTCACCATTTGTTTTGGCACAACCAGAAATTCATCCTGTGCAAAACCACAGACACACAGTAACCCAACATTAGGAATTATCTTTGAGGTTCAGCCAGACAACAGCCTTTATACTATTTGCACTAGAAAGAGAGAGTTGAACTTTCTAGCAGTATGTTTGTTCATCTGAACACATTCCGCTGTTTTGTTTCTTGGCCGGCAGATGCAGATAGCATGCGGTTTTCCACTTATAGTCTTCATAAAATGTCAAGAGAGGAATGCTCACACAGTGGCTTCCTCTGCCTCATGATGTCACGTTCACTGGCTGAAGCCGATTTAATGGTTGCTGCGCGGCGACGAGCTTCCTTGCTGTGATCGAGAAAATCAGAAATCACATAATTAAAGTGCAGGCCGCTGTCGGTTTCAAAGACGGCGATGGTTGAAAACGAGCCATCGGACACAGACAGGCGGGCGGTTGTTCTGAACGTTTTGGTAAAACGGGCCAAAAGAGGAACCTTCAGAGTTATGGTGGGAGAGTTTCGAGTCCCCCGGCCAAACGAAATACTTGTGTGCACGTCCAACCGAAAGAAGCCGACTGCACGTCATTACATTAAAAAGAAGCAATATCACTGAAATGTTGCTATCTGGAGCCGATCTTCTGTATCCAAGACTGTTGCGAAGGTTATTAGGTGTGTTGTCAAATTTGTGGTGAAATGAAGTTGAAATTGTGTTGAAGAGCCTTCAAAATCATAAACCCTAGACTTGGTTTTGGACCTGCCAGTGGACTGTTGAGGCCAAATGGCATCGTTTCATGGGAGCAGTCAATGTGGTAAGACGAAGGGCGAAGGGGTCTCGCGTCGGACGGTAGAGGCAAAACACACATGGTGGCCAAACGTTTGGCTGCCGCAGTGGACCGAGTCAGCGCTGACGGGGAAAACGGTGAAGCTCTTTCAGTCCAGAATCAACTCAGCGACTGGAACAATGTGGTGGTTGTGAGCTTTTTTTGTTGTTGTTGTTTTATTTGGATGTGCTGATCAGAAACGTCAAGTTAAAGGTGATTTGAAGTTATTTTAGGCAAGCATCAGGTAACGACAATAAAATATGCTTGTAGTAAAACTTTCAAAAACTAGAATATCGGTTTTTTTGTAAAAAAAAGTTGGGTGTTTTCAGCAGTGGACAGCAGCGTCTTTTGAGACGTGCAGATGCACAGGGAACTTCATCATGTAGTAGACAGCAACTTCTGCATTTATTGACAAAAAAAATTTGGTAAAAAAATAAATAGGCTAAATGAAAAACATTTGGTCCCTAGAATATTTTTTGGAACTGTTTTATTTAAATGATATAGTCGTTATTAATATTTTTATTAGGAACAAGGCAACAGTCTGTTTATGATCCAATTGCCACTAATTGGATCATAATTACTGCTGAGTCATCAAAATTCAAGTCACTATTTTCTATTTAATATTTTTGCTCTGCTGCTTTCTTTGACCTACTAAAGCCAGTAAGTAATAATAACAATAATATTAATAATAATAAAACTTTAAATTTGTTTAAGTTTTAAGAGTCATGTGGTATTTCAGCTGCGCATCGTTTTCTCCTCATCTTGGCGTCATTGATGTTTTCTCAGCTGTGTCGTTTTCTCATCTCTTCACCAAGCAGAATATGATAGCATGCAGGAGTCTCAATCGATGCCAGATTGCCCGTCTATGTTGTGGAAATTCAACCTGTCTTGGTTTATTTTTGCTCCCAACGATTCAAACCATCTTCTCTACAGTCTCCTTGTGCTCTAGGAAGTGAGTATAAACCCAAAGTAACAATCCCTTCAGCCCTGTCCTGGCTTCCTGTTCTGTGGCCCAGTGATGTTTTGTCCATTTCATCCTTTGAGAGAAAGACTGGTGAATGTGTCGAAGGATGGACAGGCGGGTGAGTTTAAGGCCATAAGAAGTAAGG
Organism: Poeciliopsis prolifica; assembly: GCF_027474105.1. NCBI lineage: Eukaryota > Metazoa > Chordata > Actinopteri > Cyprinodontiformes > Poeciliidae > Poeciliopsis > Poeciliopsis prolifica. Next base: position 6,607,094 of record NW_026562391.1, on the reverse strand, counting down.
ATTCATTGAGTGACTACCAAGAGGGCTGATGGCGGAGCAGTGGGGAGAGAAATCTGAGCCGGAGACCAGAACCCAGACATTTATGGAAAAATCCAGTTCCTGTCTGAAAAGACAAAGTAGATTAGAGTCAGCGCTTCGGGGCACAAGAGGAGCAACGAGATGAGAGCCTGATTACTGCTCCTGTGAGCAAAACAAGCCAGCGCCCCTTTAAGCACCTTCTGGTGAGTCTTATTGAGCTGCACCTGTCTGTACCTGTCAGCCACACCCTGGATGGAGAGGAGGACCAGGAGAGACACAGCAAAACAACCTGAATACTGTTTTCTGCTCTCTCACATATTTTGGCTCCGGAGGCTGATTGTTTTAAACAACTGATTGTTTTAAAACACTGCGTAAAACTTGTCTCTTGTCAGAGGGTTTTCGTTCTTGCCGGTTTTCTCTCATATGCCTTCAAACACATGAAGACGACTGACATTCCTTGGAGTCTAATCATCAGGAGTTGGCCCAAAGTTTGCAGCTTCAGCTCTGACTTTCCACACGAGGTTTAGTGTTCTTGGGAATTGATGACAATTCATTCTAGATATTTATTTGTGAGGTCAGATACTGATGTTGGGCAAGGCCTGCTTTGCAGTTTATGCTTTCGATGAAAAAGATGTTCAGGACTCTGTAGAGGTCAGTCAAGTTCTTCTACACCAAGTTACCTCAGCTTATGAGCAAATAAAGTGAAAGAGTGTATTGTTTTTCAATAGTTATTCTGCTGATTACCTTGTCAGAAAATGCTAATTTGAAGAACTTTATCTGACTATTTCTACTATTCCATCCAACGCTGACTTTCAGAGGTTTATGCCGCCACACAAGCCTGTAATAAAAACTCTTCCTTCACATGTCTGTCTATAACAGAATCACACCAATACCTGGTCGGTACCCGGACCCATCTGGCCTCCCTTCCTGTGCACCAGCAGCCAACTTGAAGTGTTGATTCAGTCTGTTTTCAAACTCCAGCTGGTGATTCCAGTGAAACTGGAGCAAACAGGACCAACTGTTTCCAGTCTGCAGTAAAAAAAAGGGGCATTAATGTCTTCTTGGTTTCATTGAGCCAGACGCAACATGACCGATTTCCCCAGATGTGTCTGCAGAAATCCGTGTCCTTGAGAAACATCTGGATCTCTTTAGAGGGTCGACGTTGCTCTCTCAATATTTTAACCAAAACGGTTTTCACCACCCTGTCGAGTGTTTAAAAGTGCCATGTAAGAGTTCTTCTGTTGTTTATAGATGTAGATATTTTAACCTGTCTTGCTGAGGTCATTTATTCAGTCTGTCAAACTGACAACCTTTCTGGCCGCTGACTTAGTGCATCCATTAGGCGCTGGATCCTTCTGGACAACTATTGTTTCAGAGGCTATTTTGAGCTCGGTGGAAAAAAACAAAACGAAAAAAAAAAAACACAATGCATGGAACCGAACCTCTACAAATCGATCCAAGGGCTTAAAAAAGCATCTTCACCATAAACTGACACCAGCAACAACTTTTTAACCATTTACTGACCTGATGAGGGCATTTAGGTGCATGTGTGTGTGTGTGTGGGGGGGGGGGGGGGTGCGTGCTGAGATAAAACAGACCTCATCTTCTTTGAGGTCATTTTAGTGAAGCACATAAAGTGAGTAAGAGGTTGAACTCACGCTGCACTTCATGTAAACAGCAGCAGACATGACCTGGTCGTGGGGGCGCGCGCGCGGCAGAGACGCCCCCCCGTCACGGGCTGAGGAGGCGCACGCGCTATAAAAACACCAGACGGCGTTTCAGCGTCAGCGAGAATGCTCTGTTCATCTCCAGCTCATGGTCAGTCAGCCGAACCGAGCCTGCAGAGGAAAACACACACACACACACACACACACACACACTTCAGAGAGACGCCGAGGAATATTCAGGCGCCCTGGAAATATTTTCTGGTCTTATTGGTGAGTTTAATTTCTGATTTTTAGCAGTCGGTGAAATTTAACGATCAACTTTCTGGGTAAAACTATAAAAAATAATAATAAAAAAAGAAAAGAAAAGTTAGCGTCATCAATTTAATGTTTTAGCTGGGTTTTATATTTGCATATTTTCATTTTGTAAAGCGCGACAGCTAAGAACATCCGCTTCTTTTGATCGTCACATTGCGTCACATTGTATCGGAATATCGGATTGATAATAATTTTTTTTTTTGAAAGAGATCGTTGCAGGTTAAGCAGCAATATAAAGATATGTAGCTATATAATAAATAGTTAATAAATTGAATCGTTTTTTTTTTTTAAGAAAAAAAAACATAAGTGATGGTGCTTAGGTGCTTAGGTTAGGAGTTTTATTTTCTGGACAAATTCTATCAACGTGCTCTAATAATAATAATAAAAAGGGAACAGAGGAATTGGTTAAACGTGAGAGCTGGCAATATGAAAGTCATTATCGCTCCCAGAATTGCTTCATTGCTCTTCTTGAGTTCTCGGTGGCTGAAAAAACATGGCTCTCAGAGTGTGTTTCCCTCATTTGGTGTTTTTAAGGTAACATGCAAAGAGAGTTTGGTCAAATTATCCAAAATTACAGCTGACAGCCTCACTGTTCATGCATGCAGGGCTTTTCATCTTTATTGGTTTTCGTGCATACAGCGCTAGAGAAAAACATTTGGCCTGTTCTGTTGCTCTTAATAAATGAAATAATCATTAGAAAAGTACATTTTTGTAATTAATCAGGTGGTCTTAAAACTGCTCTTTTTTTTCTTTTTTCCTGCAGCCTGCTTTGACAATGGAGCCCATAAACTTCAGAGGTCAGAGATGTTTGCTTTGAGGCATTTTAAGCCCTTGCCTCTTCCTCTTTGGGGTAATGGCAGTGCATCTGTGGTGGAGGCCTTGGTGACGGCCATGGAGCAGCAGCAGGAAAATGTCACTGCTGTGCAGAACCAGACCAGTGGTGTCATCAGTGTGGTATTGCCCATGTCGCTAGGCATCATCTCCAACACAGTGGCTCTTTTCATCCTGGTCAATGCCTACTCTCTGCAGCGCCGGCGCTCCAAAGCTACATTCCTCTTGTTTGCCACTTCTCTGGTGATTACAGACTTCTTTGGTCATGTGATTCCAGGTGCCCTGGTCCTGAGGCTCTACCTCACCGGTGGACAGAGCACCGAGGACTCCTCTGATAGCATGTGCCAGTTCCTAGGCGGCAGCATGGTCTTCTTTGGCCTTTGCCCTCTGTTCATGGGCTGCGCCATGGCCGCGGAGCGATGCCTGGGCGTTTTCAAACCACTGCTGCACTCGTCCCTTGTCACCAAAACGCGCACAAAGATCTGCCTGTCCGTCATCTGGCTGGCAGCTCTGTGTGTGGCCTTGCTGCCCTGCTTCCACCTCGGCTCATACACCTATCAGGAACCGAAGACCTGGTGCTTCATCAACGTGCTCAACGACACCATGGGGGTGGACGTGGCCTTTGTGGCGCTGTTCTCTGGACTCGGCCTGACCTCTCTGGCTGTGGCTCTCGTGTGCAACACAATAAGCGGACTGACGCTGGTGCTGGCCCGGATCAGGAGGCAGCCCGGCTCCCATCACTCAGCCCGCTCCCATGACATAGAGATGGTGGTTCAGCTGGTTGGTATCATGGTCACATCATGCATCTGCTGGAGCCCTCTGCTGGTATGTAACAATAAAAATCAGTTTTCCAATGAGTTGTTCTGTTTTAGAGGACATACCTCCTGTTACAGCTAGATTAAAGCAAATATTACCTTTCAAAAAAAACAAAAAAAAACATCATACCGAAGGTGAAACTTGGTAAAGGTATTTTGATCTGAGAATGTTTTGCTACTTAAAGATCTGAATGATTTCAGATCTTTATTTGACCAAATTCTCATGCATGCAGGGCTTTTCATTTTTATTGGTTTTTGTGCATACAGTGCTAGAGAAAAACATTTGGCCTATTCTGTTGCTCTTAATAAATTTGGTGTTTTTGAGGTAACATGCAAAGAGAGTTTGGTCAAATTATCCAAAATTACAGCTGACAGCCTCACTGTTCATGCATGCAGTTCATTGTTGCACCTAATGGAGCCAAAACATGACATGACGTTATATGACATCCATATGGCCCAAAATGAATCATTGTGATTGTGAGCTCAATATGACCTGGCGCTTCGGTCCACACTTTTTTTTTTTTTTTTCAGCAGCAGAACCTCCTGAACCGAATTGGACCTAAAATGCTTTAAAGTCTTTAAAACCCTGAAGTCAAAATTTCTAAATTTGCTTCATGTGCATGGGGGCCGATGGCATCACAAGAAGCACTAGAATTGAGCTGGCATAAGTAAATAAAACACTTGAAGACACCTCTGAATGAGGGATGTGAGTAAAACGTGAATAAATGGTCGGTTGTCCAATGCCTGGTGTGACGTGACCAAAGGTGTGTGTGAGCGCAAACTTGTGGTTGAGTTTTGATTTTTTGACCAAATATAAATACGCAACAGAACAGTAAAACAAATCAAAAAGCAAAAGCACTTTTTGTTCTATATGTAACAAACTATATTTCAGTGTCTGATTTTACAGCAAACTGGCATTTAGCTTTAAGATGAGAACAGAATGTCTTTATTCAGAACTTCATCCAAAACTGCAAAATTCTTTCAGAACCTACGTTTGCTTTTGAGACAAGAACAACTACATTTTCTTCTTTTTTTTTTATTTATTTAGTTTATGTTTTTAATGTATAACACATTATCATCTATATATTGACACTTGTAAATAAAATGTGTTTCTTGCCACCAGATCTTTGCTCTGATGTCGGTGATCCATTCTTCCAGGAGAACCGTGGGTGAAAACCTGACCAACTACCAAACTCTGATGCACATGGGAGTGAGGCTGGCCACATGGAACCAGATCCTCGACCCCTGGGTCTACATCCTGCTGCGCCGCACCGTGCTCCGCAAAATCTACCTCATTGTAAAGTGCCAGGTGGGCCTGAAGGACACCGTGATGGGTCGCTGGGAGAAGAGCTTCTTCCCCAGTCTGGACCAGAAGGAAGTTCAGCAAGTCTGAGCAAAGAATTTGTTATGTTCACAGGTCACTGAACACACAAACCTTTATAAATACAGAAACGGCCGTTGAAGGAGGACATGTTGTCGCTATGATGAGGAAGCAGTCCAGCATTGGAGGTTTTCTTGATTAATCAAGGTTGTTTTGTTTTTATTTTTTTTCCAGACTCCACTGTGTTTACCAGCATGTTTGTTTTTATTTTCTCTGACCTGAAAAATGCAAGCTCGCTAAAGGCTGCAATTTTGCACAAAATACCATAAATGCTCTGTTTACTTTGAAAAAGTAAATATTCCTTATTTCTCTGTGTAAATAATGAAAGGATAAATATTAATCTGAATTCAGCACTAACCACACTTTGTAGAACATTTGTAAAAGGGAATGGTTTAACCTATCATAACTTTGACGAGCTTTGAAAGCTCTGAGACTTACATCGGTACAACCACCAGAGGGCGCTATGGAGCAGACCCAGAAATAATCGAGAGTTTTGTGAGAACTTGAGTCTACTGAATGTAATTTATTACAGAATGTCCAATGTTCACATGTAATTTTGACTTTGAGTATTATTTTGTGTGTTTTATACATCAGTCTGTAAAACAATATGCTTTTTATGAGTTAATACTTGAATGTTACTTTCAGTTTACTGGTAAAACACTTTTTTACATGTAAAACACTTTAAACTGAATGTAAATAAAACCATACAATGTGTTTTTAGTTTAAAATTCTGCTCTTATTTTTTTGTTTTACTCTGTCTTGTTTTGAAGAGCTTCAAAAGAGGTAAATGTATTGAAAACCCTCTGGCAGCTTCCCTCTGATTGCAATGAGCAATAATTTCCCCTTCAAAACATTTCCAACACAGATGTCCTGCTCAGTTTATTATGTTCTTCACTTTCAGTATGTTTCAGCAAAAGGACATTCCACAAACGTTCTTTTGCAAGAGATCATTATCTGATGAATCAGAAACACATTTGAGAATAATATTTTGACTGAAGCTTGAGTCACCGTGTAATAGATTATCAGTGTTTTACCCCAGAAGTACAATAAACATCCAGCTCAGCAGGGAGACGGTTAGAAATAAGAACTTTTTTTTGTTTGCTCTTTTCAAATGCTTCTTACAGTCATTACATCCAGTAAAATGTCAATGTAAATGTGGTACATATGGGAGGATTTAACATGGTGCATTTCTGAACAACTCATGTTAGTTGAGATTTTTATTCGTGAAAACTGAAAAACGAGTTTAAATGTTGGTTCATATTTGCTGAAATATGAACCAAACACAATGACCTCAGCACTTTATTGAAACCTCTATGGTTTTTGCCTGCATTCATTCTGACATACTAATGAATAAGTGGCATACTTCTCTCTTGATGTCCAGGTACAACTTTAATTGGAAGGAGATACAGACTGCTGCTGGTCTTAAATTAATCGCTGTGTCTTTCGAACAACATTAGAACAACATTAGAACATAATGCTGTTCTAATGTTAATGACTTACATTAGAACAACATTATGTTGAAGGGATGAAGGTCATTTGAATAAGATCAAATATTATCAACGATTATGAGAATTTGCTTGTTTTCATCTGATTGATATTTGTCACAAGACGAGATACTAAAGAACGCGCAAGCTGTGCTCCAGAATTTGTAATTATCCAAAAGCCTTTTCTTGTATACGTTTGAGTTCATTCTTTTTCTAAATATTTTAGGGTTCAAATGTTCAATTAATCTGCGACAGACTGGCGACCTGTCCAGGGTGTATCCCGCCTCTCGCCCGGAACGCAGCTGGAGATAGGCACCAGCACCTCCCGACCCCGTCAGGGAGAAGGGTGCTCAGAAAATGGATGGATGGATGGATGTTCAATTAATTGCCTGGTTGCGAATTTAAGCAAAAGTCTGAAAACATCCAAGATCGAGTGCACTTCAACTACTGGACCGCCAGGGGGAGATATTACGTCAGTAGTCTGAATTGCAGCCAATGAATTACGTGAAGAAAAGGCTCTACGTACTCATTCCTAACGGCTATGAATATTTTTTTTTATAAAATCATCAGAAAAACTACGAAAGGAGAGGTGAAGTTCATCTGAAAGGTCTAAAACTGTGCATATGCGCGACTTTAGAGGTAAGCTGTGATAGCATTAATGAAACTCATTGAGTTCGTGCAGGTGCTACAGCTAGCTAAAGATAGACGGTGCTTACTATAAAGTATTTACACCTGGAATTGATGTAGAGCGAGTAATAGAGGTTTTATTTATCAATTTATTGAAAAGACATATGCCCTCTTAGTGACAATTGCAAGCATTCATGCACAAGTTGATAGTTTGCCTCAACTTTTGCTGCTGCGCACTTGTTAGCCGCTAACGCTGGCTGCTACCAGCACCTGTACGCTGCGGTGTACGTGACGTAAACGATTTCATTTTATGTTATTGGCATTTTTCTGCGGCAGGATAAACGACTACAGTTTTTATTTATACTGCATGAGGCAGTGAGGACAGCATGGCTTCAGAGTGGGACGAACACCAGGCCTATGAAGAGCTTCTATATTGGGACGAACTGATCCAACAAGGCCACCGTCTTCTGCCTGAGGATTTTGACAGGTAGCGCTGAAAACATGCTCTATTGCTACAGATTCGCACAGAAATTAAAGGGCTAGTGTGTCACTCAGCATCGTGAAAGGATCTGGCCACGATTGTTCTTAAAGACAACTCATATGGGGTCGGTTGGAGGTTCTAGCACTAGTTTTATTTTTAAAACGTACTATTTTGGCTCCTTTTGTTGTCACTCCTGACAGATACGAGGAGCTGCGATATTGGTACGACTGTCTGTGCTACGAGGAGGAGCTGAGGCAGTACCATGAATACATTGCTGCAGTTCAAAACTTGGAGGATGAACGACAGCTTGAGGTTGTTGTTTTTTTCCCCATATTTCCTTAAAAGCACACACCATTTATGATCTACTGTGCAAAACTCTTAAACCACCCATGTGTTGGCCATTGTTTTACTTCCAAAGAGTGAGGCAGTCCTGTGTTATCCTAAAAGGAATTTCAAGGAGTAGATCTCCACATATTCATGTCTTGTAAAAAATGATTTTAGGCTGCTGTCTGCATTTCAAAATTGCTAGGGTCTTGTTAGCTTGCAGACTTGAGGTTTTTCTTTCTTGACAACTGAAGTGAAAAATAACATTTATGAACGCTACAACAATTTAAACAAAAAATATGTAAACAATAATGGCTTGTCTTTCAGCATTTGTGTTAAGTATTCATATCCCTTCTTTTTCACGTGTGATTTTTAGAGCTTTATAAATATAAAGCTTCCTCCTTTTTAGTTATAACTGCAGATGGAATGTCCCTCCCCCCAAGTATATTTATAACTTCTGTTTATTTTCATCTTTTTTTGACTGCATAGAAGACTTCTTTCAAGCACTCTATATGAAACGTAGAGTGCTTTTTATGTCAAAACTGAAATAACAATTAATTATAAAAAAGAGAAAAACCACAGTTTTTCTGTGATTTGGAAGTGGAGTTTATATAAACATTGCTTTCTTCTGATTTGTCTTTGTTTTCTTTTACCGCAGGAGCTTATGGCACCTTCAAAACAAACTGGGCCTCAGAATCACCTCGTGATGACAAAGCACTCTGAAGTGTATCCTTCAGCTGAGGAGCTAGAAGCTGTGCAAATGATCATTTCTGATGTGGAGCATGCTTTTAAAACACTCTCTGAACAGATTGATGGTGGGAGGTAAGCTAGCTGACCTTATTGGTCTGACGTCTTTTAAACAAGGAATGCTCTTATGAATAGCATGAGTCAAACTTACAATGAAACATCTCTCTCTTGTTTGTTTCTCAAAACACAATACCAACTAAAATGAAAGTTGTTTATATTTTCTGTTTGTTTTTGTTGGTACCAGAGGCGAAGAGCGAGTTTTGCGTGCTCTTATGAGGGTCGGTCTGGTTGCTAAAGGACTCCTCCTGAAAGGAGATAATGAACTGGAACTGGTGCTGCTTTGCTCTAGCTGGCCTACAATCACTTTATTTAATGAAGTCACTGAACAGTTAACTAAACAGCTCGAGGTACGGAGTCACATTTGTAGTTATTTAATGGCAGCCTAAATACACTTTTCACAGCTTCAATTTCTTATCTTTTCAGTTAGTTTCAGCTGGAACATATACAGTAAGCTCACGTCCAGAGGAAGCGGCCATTGTTGTGACCAGTAGCAAGGAGTCTGTCCCGACTCTCGTCATCAACCTGACATCACCTCTGGTCCGGGCGGAGCAGCAGACTAACGTCGCTGAGGCAGAGGGGAACGGTGTGTATATTTGTCCGGCTGTACCCCAGCTCTCACAGGCCTGTTCTGTGTGATGTCAGTAGACAGGTACTGTACACCTCCACTGATCTACAACTGCAGTAGATATTATCCCAAAAGTCCCCTGGGTGTGGCTCAGCAGTGTCAGCACAATTATTTTCTGTCATTCGCTCTTGTTTTCTGTTTCACACTGCAGAGGAAATGTTTTAGAAAAATCATATTATTTGTCTGAACTTAAAACCTGGACTCAGCTATTTATTATGTTGACCAATATGGGTTATTTACCATCTTTTCCTAGAATATCAGGAGTTAAATTCAGCAGCAGGTCTCAGTTTTTGTATGAAAGTGTATGTCTGTGTGGACTTAAAGCACGGTTAAATAATAATTATTTATGCTTAAGTAAAATGATTTTCAGGGGAGTAGCCGTCCTCTGAAGTACTGCAGAATGTCTTTTATTCTTCTGAGCTGTTCATGTTTGAGACAATTACTGCCCGTTTGTTGACCTGCCACAAAATCATAACTAGTTTGTAAGGAAATGGAAACAGTCTGCTCACTGCTGTGATTCTGCACAGGAGGTGCAGGGGATTTAACCGTAGAGCTTAGATCTATAACCCAAGGCCAAACTGAAATTCGGCCTGACCAAAATTAATTCTAGTCAGGCCAGAATTAATTTTATGATTAATGGGCTCGGGCATATTTGGTGGATTTTTTTTTTTTTGAGCCTGCAATACATGCCGCACAGAGAAAACCAATTGAGATATAAAGTTGTAAATATATTTATTATGTTATAAATAGAAGAGTACATAGTTTAATTTTGAAGAAAGAAAGTAAAAAGGGTGTAACAAACTCAGCACATTGCATGCGCTCACAGCTTTGCCTGTATCCCCTCAAGCAGCGCCAGAGATGGGATCCTTTCAATAACACATCCCAGATGATTTACACTTGACTCATCCTGCAGTTACAACGAGCAACAAGATGGAGCCAGAAGATGTTAAACAAAAGCTAAAATTGGAAAATATTACACTACTTACTCAAATGGTGGTCTAAAAGTGAATGCAGTAAAATTGTAATTAAGATATGTTTGGTTTACATTGATTAACTTGTTTGTTCAGTGTTTGTCAATATGAAATTATTTTGAGATCTAGTCTCAAGTCCACTGCTGGCTGCAGGACCTCTCATGGGTGTATTTCGGACAAGGACCACTGTCAATCTCTGCATAGTTACTGAATGTCTGGGAAAGTGTGTAAAATCATTTTGATTTGTGTAGTTCTGCTCAAAAACCGTAATAATTGGACGATCTGCAGTGCGATGTGATGTCAGACAAGACTTCAACCAGCATGTGAAAAACATGAACAAAAGTGTTGAATTGGGAAATAAAACGAGACAAAACGACATGCGTTGTGAGGAATTACGTCTCGGGTTTTTCCTGTCTTTCATCGTGCCACTCTGATTTATGGGTCACAATATTTTTGTCCTAAAATCCCAAAAGCTATCGCAGGTTTTCTGTGACCATGTTGCAGCCACACCCAGTATTCATCTTTTTTTAGATCAGTGGTGTTGGTACAGCGACTGGCTCAGACTAATGCCAGAGAGTTAACGGCTAATATGCTCCTGCCTCGTGGTCCTCACGTTGTTTTTGTTGTGAGCTATGATTTGAGGAATCTGTTTCCTCTGTTGTAGCTAACAACATTCTGCTCACGCTGGTAGTATTGGCTCAGTTATGTTGTCCAAGCCCCTGCTAGATTTACTTGTCAAAGCGCGGATTGCATGCTCTTGATGCTAAACCTGTACATTTAAAACCAGCTGCTGCAAAACTGATTCTGTGGTTTAGCTTGACCTATGTCAATTATTAAGGAGGGAGAACATTTATTTTAAAATGGTTAAACAGTTTAACAAAGGATTGTCCGGCTAGTTGTTTCTGTAAAAAATCAGGAAAGGTTATGTGGAAGTCTAAAGTTGCAGAGCATTAGTTTAAAGGACAGATTCTTATTTATTTTATTTTTTGGTGGGGGGAGACCCACATCTAGTTTTAGAACTGTTTTTAATTGGTAATGAACTGATGGGTTTTGTGACCAGTTTGAACGCTCCAATTTTTGTAAACATACCAAATTTATACTTAGGGATGCAAATAGAGACTGCAGTTTTCTCCCTGCTGAGAAAAGTTGATCTTTACGTGTCACAAGCTGCAGTTTCATAAATCAAACAGTACTTGAACGTGTCACACTGTGTACAACTGCAGCAGAATCGCATCAGACAGAGATAACCGAGACAACAGTCAGCTGCGGATCGTACTGGGTTTATTACAAGTCAGCTGGTGAGGGGAACAAAAGAGAGGAACAGGAGAGTAGAGAGCAGTTGATGTTCTAATGGCTTCACAGTGCAGGACAGAAATTTGTCATCTTTCAAGATTTTCCCACAGAATATCAGACCCGGCTTGATATTATTCTTCAGTCGTCTGGTCACTTGAGCTCTAAACTTTTGCAGGCCATTGATTCTAGGTCAAAACCAGATATTTTCTTTAAAATTAAGGATTAAAAAAAAATTTTTTTTTGTACAATGGCTGAAATGTATTACTTTTGCACTTAGGAATTGGTAATAAAAAGAAAACCCAACAAATCAGCCCTACATTGTATTGATAATTCAAGTAGAAAGGGCTGAGGTTTTCACATATTGATTCTTGGGTTATATATATATATATATATATATATATATATATATATATATATATATATAGATAGATAGATAGATAGATAGATAGATAGATAGATAGATAGATGTGCAGTCCTTGCTGCAAATGATACAGCATTCACTAAATGAATATGTGATTGCATTTTGAGCAATAAAATGTTCACTTATTATAAAAGGTAATTGAATTATTTATTTGCATTTAAAACGTTTTACGTGACTAAATAAAAAATCTCCATAATGTGGCACTTTTTTTATCCAGTTAATTCTCAAAATAATTGATAGATTAATCGATTACTAAAATACTCTATAGTTGCAGCTCTAGTCTGTTTCCACTCTTTCCATTTGGTAGAAGCCACCTTTGGGCAGGGATTGATCAGTTTTGCTGCAGTATGGGATAGTCGTGAACTTTTTCTCTCTATGCCTGTGATTTTAAACTGACTGCCTTATAGTTTGTGAAGTTTTGTAGGACCGCTGGACCTTTGACCAACTGGACACACTGTCTCAGGAAGTGGAGGGTAGCAAACCCAAGCCATGAGGCTGATGGAAAGGGGTTTTATAAATAGTGCAGACACATTCACAACATGTCGAGCAATGTTGTGAATGTCACCCTAATTCTTTCACTTACAGTAAATCAAAAAAGTTTGCAGAAATCTTTGGTAGATGATTTTAGGCTAAGAACAAAGCCTGCCACGTCACTTACTCTTGACAGCCCCATTCCCTGCTTCTGCTGGTTTGGGGAAAGCTGCTGCTCCCTGAGCTGCAAGACAGAGCCAACCCCCTTGGTCAAACTGTACCTTTTCTTCTTACCCCACCTCGTCAATAGAAACGCAAACGGTCAACGATCCGCCGGACGTTCTGGACAGGCAGAAATGCCTAACTGCCTTGGCGTCTCTCCGCCACGCCAAGTGGTTCCAGGTTTGCATTCACGTCATTATTTTTAATTGATCTCTCCTTTATGTTTTGTCCAACCTATAGAGAGTGACAGTTTATTAGTTTTATTATATTGCCTTTAAAACTCCAGACTTTAAAGTTAAAGGATGGACTACTAATCAATACCAATGACACATGTGGATGGCTCATTGGTATGGATTGGATCTTAAGGCTGAGCTTTCTCTCTTTCAACTCCAGCACTGTGCAAAGATCAGTGAAAATCTGACAGGTCGTTTATCAGTAGTTCTTGCTATTCCATGCCTGCCTTGTTTTATGAATTGGTTCATGAAAACTCTGAAAGCACAGAAGCGAGGTCTCTTTGGAGCAGCCAGACGGGCTTTCTGACTCAACTGGTTTTTGTTTTGTGTCCCAGGCTAAAGTCAGCAATCTCAGTTCTGCAGTCACTGTGATCCGAGTAATGAGGGATTTGTGTAAACGGGTTCCCGATTGGTCACCCCTCTCAGAATGGGTGAGAAATGTGTTTCTACTTTTCCATATCAAGGCTGGACAGAAGTTTTTGTCTTGCTCAAAATTGTACCCACAGAGGCTCATGGTTCACAAAATATTGAATGTTTTCTCTCTTTTTCAAGAGTAGTTTTAATAAAGCAAGGCTAAGGCCTCGTAATTATGTGAATCATTTAGTTTGTTAGTTTCTCTTTTTGATATCTTGATACTAAACACCACAGGATTATCAAAATAACTATGAAGGTCTTAAAAGGACAGTGATCTGTTTTAATTGTTTCCAAGTATAATTTTGACTTCAAGTAGCGTCTAACTTGAAATGTTGCTGTTTCTCTTTCACATAGTCTCTTGAACTGCTGGTAGAGAAAGCCGTCAGTACATCTGAGCGGCCAATGGCAGTAGGTGAATCCTTCCGCAGAGTTTTAGAGTGCGTCGCCTCTGGGATCCTACTGGAAGGTGAGTTCCTCTTCAGTCCATCATGGCATGGAAACCAGCATGATTGTCCAAACTGAAACATGTCTGTTCAAAGACGGCCCCGGTATAAGGGACCCATGTGAAAAGGAAGATGCTGACGCCACTGCAAATCTGACTGAGCAGCAGCGTGAAGACATAACAAAGAGTGCTCAGGTATGGTGAGATGCAAAAGCAGGCAAATGTTAAAAACGGGTGTTAAGGTTAGCATTTGACATGTCAACCTTTTTCTCAGTTAAAATGTTTCTAATAGGGTCACTTACATGACACTCATACCAGTCGTCTCCCACACAAACTGTCTTTCTACTTACTCTGATTTTCAATTCTTTACATAGATTTTCACCTGGGTAGAAGTCCTGTGATTGGCTGAGTCACTCAAGCAGTTTTAATTTCGCTTGACATTTTCTTTGACTTTGTTTTGCGCAGTGAGTGTGTAGATGTCATTGAAGTTGAAAAAAATTGCACCAGGTGTTTTTTTGTCTGTTTTCTCTTTGTTTTTGAAGCTTTGCAGGGCTTTTTGACTCCTGCAACGACTCTTGATTATGCTTCTGACGTCTGACAGGAGGCCTCTTGGCTGTGGCTTTTTTTTTTATCTTATTTTTTTTCCACTTCTGGATTATGGCTGCAATGTTCTCTAAATGATAACATCTAGAGATACAGCTATACTAATTACCATTGGTATATTTTGCAACAGTCTTTTGAGTCTTTGCTTTTACTAATCATGCCTCTCAGTTCTATACTCTGGTGAAATGAAAAGGCGTTTCTTTTTGGTCACCAGTCCTCTACTGGTCCAGATACAGCAGCAAGAACTCTACTGATGAAATTCAGCTGGTTTCCAGGCTTTCTTTGCTGTTTACATAGGATGCCATGTGATCAGTACTTATTTCCATCAATCTATCCATTTCCTAACACACACTTATTTATAGTAGGGTCATGAGGGGTGCAGGTGTCTACCTCCAGAGGTCAACGAGCGAGAGGCGGGGCTCCTCTGGACAGGTCACCAGTCCATTGCAGCAATACTTATTTAATTACAAATTTAATTTATGGACTTATTTGTATTGATTTCTCTCTATGTGTGGATTGCCTTGATTCTTGCTGACATTTGATTATTCCACACAAATATTAATATAATTGCTGAGAAAAACATTGACTTGTTCAATACTTATTTTACTCGCTTCAGTTGCATTAAACTTCTTGACTCTCTTGACTTAGTTTTTTTTTTTTTTTTTACTCAGTTTGCTTTGAGGCTGTGGGCTTTTGGACAGATGTACAAGGTGTTGGGGATGGACAACAAACCTTATAAATCCCAAAAATTTTTGAAATACACCCGCAAAGACGGCACAGGTACAGGACAACAGAGATCCTCTGTGGAGCCACGCGTTGTTCAAAGAGTCTGGTCCCAACCTTGTTTCTCTGGTTTAATGCAGGTCAGATGACTCCTGCTTCTCAATACTTCCTCCCGGCTAAGAGGCCTTACTCGGCAGTGGAGAAGGATGAGGACGAGTCGACCTCGAAAAGCAAAGAGAAGAAATTTGAGAAAGGCTTTCTAAAGAAACATTGTAAGAACTATCACAGTACCATAAATTTGTCAAAAGGCTGTTGTCTGAGTTGCACTATTTTTCACCTTTTTCCTCTCTTAGTTGACCCCAACATAAATCCTGTGATGCGTCTAAACCAGTATCAGTCTCGCCTGGAGTATCGGCTTATCTCTCAAACCGGTCCGGTCCATGAGCCGGTGTTTACCATGTCTGTGGATGTGAAGGGAAAGACCTACGAGGCGTCGGGACCGTCTAAGCGAGCTGCCAAGCTGAACGTCGCCATCAAGGTGAAGCTAATAAATCATCTCTACATGAATGAAGTCAGTTTATCAGCTCACACCCCTACCTCTATGTTTGAGGCCTATTACTGTTGTCAAAGTGGGCCTGTCAGAAGGAAAATAAACAAAAATGCAAGTAGAATTTATTGAGCTTATTTTAATTTGTCAAGCGATTAATCGATTCAGTGCTTATTGAGGCAGGCTTAGCTGAGGTTCTCCTTCCTACAAACACACCAAGCATCAGACTGCAGACTCTACCTAAGCAGATCACCTGACCAGTAAACCTGCTGTTATCAGCTGTTGATTTGATGTGTTTCTTATTCACAGGCCCTGAAAGATCTTGGTCTTCCTACAGGCCTGGAGTCAAAATCAGAGCTGAGTGGCGATACTGAAAGCTCTCAGAAATCTGACTCTTCGGCAGCTTCTACCGCAGCAGACGAGGTAAAGGACTCTTAAAAGAATCATATACAGTGCCTGCCTTAAGAGAAGAAAATTTTTGATTTAATTTTTTCTCACTGACTGCTGATAGATTGGTCAGGGTCCCCTCTTGACTAAAAACGGGAAGAACCCTGTGATGGAGCTCAACGAGAAGCGGCGCAGCCTGAAGTATGTGGTGCTTAAAGAGACTGGAAGGTCCAGCGCCAAGTCCTTCGTCATGCAGGCGAGTCAGCAGCATCACACTGGACAAACAAATGTAGAGGTCAATGTCAGTTGACCTCTATACATATATATATTATTTATTTTATTTATTTGTTTGCTTTTCAAAAGCAACAACATGGTGCTTTTTTTTTTGAGGATTGCAAGGTAATAAAATAATATTCCATAAATTAACTAAACTACAGAATAAGAGCTCAATAAATTCAATAAGGCCAAGTAAAAAAATCCCACCTTCAAGGACAATACTAATTTTTTTTTTTTTCTTGTTTAGTTTTACTCTAAACTTCAGAGGTGCACTGATCACAATCTTCTGGCCAATAACTCAATTGTTAAAAGCCTGACCTTCCGATTTGAACCAAAGACTATTTATTTTTAGAACCAACACTTTTAAGTTGTGACACTGCATTTTACTGAAAAACACTGAACAGTGTCCACAAAACAAAGAAAGTTGTTTTAACCACACATGAAGTAAAGCTCTCAAATATCAATAAAAAGTTAGGACAGAGCCTGGCTGCCCTCTCAGCCAGCTGTGTCTCATGGCAAAGCAAAAGGAGGCAGCAGCTGCTTTTCTGTGTTGGTGCAAGAGTTTAGATGGATAAGATTGGTTTGAAATGTAATTATCGTTTAGATTGCCAAAATTAAGAAAATCAGGACCGATCGATTGATGATTCTCTATGAAACTTTCATTCACTTGATCTAAAAAGTCAGATATTCAATAAACATTTTGCCAAAAATGTAGTAAAATAAAGTCTTTTACAGAAATGGTCCAAAGCAAACGGTTTTCTGCCCTGTGTTTCAGGTGGAAGTGGATGGGCAGAAGTTTCAAGGGAAAGGCTCCAATAAAAAGGAAGCAAAGGCTCACGCTGCCCTGGCTGCTTTGGAAAAGTTATTCCCAAATGATGACGACGCTTCAGACGGCAACCGAATGTCTGCAAAGAAGAAGGTTATCTACACCGACATGGTAGTTTATTGGAGAAACTCCTTTTGATGGTTTTATTGTTATGCCACTTTACATTAAACCATCTAAAATGTCCTGCTCAACAGCACATCCCAGGATTTGGCACAATCCGTGGTATTCCATCAGATACTGGGTCTCGAAGCTGGGGTCCCAACAGAGGGGGCCAACCCAGGGGCCGGGGCAGAGGTCGGGGCCAACCTTTCGGCACCGGACCCAGCTATAACACAAGTAAGAGGTTTTACACCGATTGGATAGAGGATCTGCACCAAGAAGCTCAGGGATGAGGAAATCACTAAATGTCTTTTTATTCATTTTAAAGCTAACTACAGCTATGAGAGCAGCGCTGGGACAGGCTACCGTAAGTATTTTGATACCCGTAATCATGGTCAATCCAGAACACATGAGCATAATCTACTGGGGATTAGAGGAATCTCAGACAGGCAGCGCTCGCATCCGTCAATGTTTTTTACCTAAATGTACTTTGATCAGGTGATCTCTATGAATACGTTTACTTTGGATAAGATTGTGATGAGTACAAATCAATGGAGTGTTATAACTTTAGTGCCTCACACTACAAACCCATTGTTATTCCCCTGATTCAATTAACCAGAAGGATCTTTTAACCTTTAATCTATCAAGTGAAAACATTTATGAGCAGTTTTAAATCAGTTTGAAATGGACAAATCATAATATTCGCCCTGCTAAAAATATAAATATATCTTCAGAGATTAAAACATAAGAGATTAAAATATATAAATACAAAATTTCTTAATATTCCAAACAGTGTTTTGTTTAGTCCTTCTTTAGACTTTATTGATTGTTGAGCCTGTTTCAAATTTAATACGTTACTCTTTCAAATATGGATGGTTTTGTTCTCACGCAGCATCACAAGATTATTTATACTAGGAAATCTGCTCTTTCAGAACACAAGTCTAAAGTCTATGCTTTTGTAAAGTCTGCCTTGCATTCAATCAAATGAGGCCATCTGTCTGACAGATAAAGATTGGTCCTAACAGTGGATCATGGGGCAAGACAGTAATCACAAACACTGCAGCCAATCTACCACAGAATCACTGAGAAATAAATCAATATGTTGCAAGGAATCAAAACCTCTATCTCACCCTGATTGAGACCTTAAGAGAACTTTGAAAAAGGCATTTCTGCAAATCTCAATGACCTGAATAAAATCTGTATAAAGAATAGTGGGCCACAATTCATCAGATATTTAGTCATTGGGTTGGCTCAACAGAAATGCACTAGAACTGCAGGATGGTTACATTTAAATGAGAATTATCTAAAAAGTCTTCAACTTAAGCCTGTGGTAGCTTTTATTATAATATATATATTTATACATATTTGTTTAAACTGTAACTATGTCCTGATGATAATTTATGAAAAAAATCAAGCTCATCCGCCTCTTTCCTGTGGCCCTACTGACATCTGCAGAAATACACTGCTCAGTCATAAGCAATCAATCAGTCCAGAGGAGAATCTTAGCGCTGTTAATCACTCTCATATATGCACTGCTCACACCCTCACAGATTATTAATGGCCTGAATTTGTTTTTTGTTTTTGTCGTTGTTTTTTTTTTAATTCAGACAAACTTTATGCTAACAATGCTGCCAGCAACACTAGCAAAAACACCAATGTGGCTGAATCGGACGGCAGCACAGGCTACGGTACATTTTACCCAGAGAGCAGCACCACCTACTCCTCCCCACCCGTACCCAGCACCAGCGACACAAAGGGACAAAGCTACCGCTCCATGCCCCCACCTGTTGACCAGCAGAGCCCATATAGCTACGGATATGGCGAGGAAAAGAAGAAGATGCTGACCCAAAGCAATCCTGTGGTCCAGGGAGGAAACTCCTCCACATACAGCACAGCCTATCCTACTTCTGTTACAGCAGGGCATTCATATGATTACGGTAACAACCGGTTTCTCTTGAGATGTCTTTAATTTTTTTTTTTTTCTGCCGCTTGGCGATAACTTCTACTACAAAACTAATATATTTTTGCTCTGATCTCTACGCAGGCTGGGGGAACCAGGTCAACTGGGGGAATCAACAGGGATTTGACACCTACCAGAACTATATTGGACAAAACCAGGGCCAGTACTCTGGATACACAAATTACTGACGCTTTCAAATAACAACACTGTTTCTTCACAGTTTTTAAAGTCCGTGTCCTCTGTGTTGTTGATAATCCAGAGAACCCTCATGCTTTTTCATTTCGTTTCATCACGTGGATGATTTTAGTTGACATTTGGTGAAACAAGTTTCTTTTAACATCGTCACAACAGTTTGAAACTGTTTTGTTTCTGTTCTTCATCAGGATGTAATTCTGATTTAAGGATTTGTTGGTGTCAATAAAGATGCTCTATCCTTGGTCTAAGAAAACAAGTTTCAGGTAACTCCTTTTGAAAAAGGTTTGTGGCTAAATAAATACCTTTAGACAATAATAAATTGACAGAGCAAGGGGTAAGGGTCAGGTAAACTCACCTTTGTCTTTTGACCTTGCAGCCAATAGTAAATAGTAAATCCATTTACTATTGTTCCATACATCCAATATGCCCAATGATCAATTCATTCATTCACTTTGAGTCCATCTATCCACCCATCCCCTTCATCCAGCTGGCCATCTATTCCAAGTTATGTCCAAGTTATGTCTTAGAAATCATTCCTCCGTCCAGTTGTCCATCCATACCTCTTTGCGGCTTGTTTCCAGATTCCATGTTTGGATCCTAACCAGAGTAGAAATATGTTCAACGTACAACAGGAGCACACATTTTTATACTAAATTGGGCTTAAGGGTACAGAACTGTGGGAATTTTGATTCTGACGAAGTTTGACATGAAAACTTCTCTTCAAACGTTTTAAAAAAGTCTTATGAGGCTTAATTTAGGTTTGGAAATATATAGTTTTAAAGTGAACTTATGTCTAACTCCTGGACTTTAACGAGTGTGTTTTGTAACACGATGAAAGACACTAAAGAGTTTCCAAGACAGACAACTATACCCGTCCGATTATATAACATGATCTGTTTTCCATTAAAAAAAATAAACAGAAAGACAAAAACTTGAGCTGGAAGCAAAGCAGGAAAAAAACGTGATTAATACTGAAGTGTTTAGAAGTGGAGTCTAGACACGAGCTATATTAACCATTGAGGATCACACATGGCACCAATCACCGCCTGGTCCTGAGTCAGGCTGTGAGCAAGAATCATGCCTCCTCCAAACGCACCGATATAAAGCCCAGGAAGGAGGAGAGGTGTGAGGACGCAGTCAGCCAGATCCCGTTTCCTCACAGTGAGTGTTTCAATTTGCTTTCTTTATCTCAACAAATGTAGACAATTTGAACAGCTTGTACTTAAAAGGAGTTGTCTGTTGCTTTTTAGGCCTAAGTGTTCTTTCAAAGGTGATCTATTGTGCTTCATTGAACAAGTTATGACAGATTTTTGAGCTATACAAAACATGGTTATTGGATTTTTTTTTTTTCTTTTTGTACAAAATCGTTCTTGGGTATTGACATTTTAGTGCACAATTATACAACTTGTAGATGTTGGAAAAGCAGAAGTAGAGCCTCCTGCACAACCAGCAAGAAACTGGTGGTTTCTGGATGGGAAGTCAACAACAAAACAGTTTTGTTTTCCAGCAGCCATTTCTGGAAAACACCTCGTGCGGAGGTCATGTAGCAGTGAAGCCAGCCGACCAAACATCCTGGAGCTCCCCTTGGGTTGCTATGTTTCTGGCATTGCATGCAGAAGGTTTTTGAAATGGCAAATTTTCTAGCATTAATTTAAAAACAATAATTTATTCCCAGAACACAACCACATGTTTTTTTTTTGTTGTTTTGTTTTTTTTTGTGGCTTTTTTAAAGTGCCTGAGAAAAAAATTAAATTACAAAATTACAAGTATAAAGTCATATTATGAGAGTAAACTGGTATAAAAAAATTATGAGAATAAAGTCAATAGTTTGGGAATAATTGCAGTAATATGACTTCATTCATGTGTTATTTTGACTTTATAATTGTGCAACTTTATTCTCATTAAATTGACTATTTTATAGTACTGTTACTTTATTACAGTGTGTTCTCATATGAATCCATTGTTGTTATATTGCAACTTTATTCTCATCATTTTAGCTTTTTTTCGTCTTAGTGTGACCCCAAAGCTCTTCCAAAGGTGCCCTTTAAACTGTCATGATAACATTAGATGTTCTATAAAAGGCAGAGATGCTCTGGAACACTGAACTGTGACCTCTGACCCTCTCGGCCAGATAGATATGGCCACATTGATTGGCCATCATTATCTGGGACATGACGGCTTCAAGTTGCACCAGTCACACTCACGATAGTGTTGTTTACAGCAGTCGCAAGAGAAAGAGGAAGCATAGCCACACACTCTGAGCTAAACGTGCAAAACTTGCTCTTCCGCTTTTTTTTTTTTTTTTTACTTTGATCACATGGATGCTGAGTTTCAGATGTGGTTTTGGTTCACTTCTGTTGTTTGATTTATCTTCAAGCGCTCTGAAACTCTTGATTATTTTTACTTTTTTTTAAGATGGCATTTGCTCTTTTGATCCTCCTCGCCGCCGTCGTCGGTGAGACCCTCTGCTATCCTGCTGCTTTTGAGGACCTGGGGCTAAATGACAGTAAGTCTTTGGTTTCACCTCGACTGCTGTGAGTTCAAATGGCCCTGCTTGTGTTGCTGCTCAGCTAACGGGTCTTTGTTTTACACCCTACCAGGAAACAGGACCTCCATTAAGTTCCTGGCTGTAGGGGACTGGGGTGGACTCCCTTCCCCGCCTTATGTCACGACTGTGCAGACAACTACAGCTCAGGAAATGAGCAACGTAGCGCAGCAGTTTGGTGCTGACTTCATTCTGGCGCTTGGCGATAACTTCTACTTCACCGGTGTGAAGAGTGTGGATTCCCCACGGTTTAAGGTCTGAGTTTCTCTGGTATGAGACCACAGACACCCGTCTAAAAAGCCTTTTCCTGTGAACTCAAATCTACTGTCTCTTCTAAATCTCCTACTTGAAGGACACCTATGAGGATGTGTACACCTCAAAGTATCTCAAAGTCCCTTGGTATGTTGTGGCCGGTAATCATGACCATGCAGGAAACGTCAAAGCTCAGATCGAGTATTCTCAAAAGTCCGACAGATGGTAAGGTGTGCTTAAACATATTGAAAACTTGAACAGATTCATTACACAGAGGGATATAATCAAAAATGTTTCTTTAACTATTAAAAACATACTCTTCAATTTTTCTAAAAATCTGATAACGTATAATAAATGCATTCTAACCCAGAAATTACTTTCTTCATTGTGTACAACCATGGAAGACTGCTGACTGGACAAATGTCCACACAAAGGCTAAACTTCAGAGGTATTGCTGAAAAGCAATAGCTTTAAAATGTCTCTGTAATGAGTGTGTACAAGCTTCGCTCTTTCAGATGATATTCTGAAATAAATGTATTTAATGACATTCTACTTTCTTCTGCACTTCCCAACAAATGACCAGAAGTCGTGAAGAGAAATTTCTCTGTTTCTCCTTCGTTAGGAAGTTTCCCTCTTATTACTACGAGCTGAACTTCCGCATCCCCAACACGGGGAAGACTCTCACCATCATCATGCTCGACACGGTGATGCTCTGTGGAAACTCTGACGACTTCGCAGACGAGCAGCCCAGGGAGCCCCTGAACGGGGTGGACGCCAACCGTCAGCTGGTCTGGCTGAAGGACCGGCTGGCCCAGTCCAAGGCAGACTTCCTGTTGGTGGCGGGCCACTATCCGGTCTGGTCCGTGTCGAAACACGGCCCCACAAAGTGCTTGGTGCGGAAGCTTCGCCCTCTACTCATTAAACACAACGTGACCGCTTACCTGTGTGGACATGACCACAATCTGCAGGTCAGATTTAACAAACAACTTTATTTGCAGATTTTTTTTTTCTTTTTTTTCAACTTTATTCTTGCGTTTCTGTCTTCTTCCACAGTATCTTGAAGAGTCTGGCGTGGGCTACGTAGTGAGTGGTGCTGGGAACTTCTTGGACCCGGACGTCCATCACTGGAAGAAAGTCCCCAAGGGCTCTTTGAAGTTTTTCACCGGCCAGCTCTCGACTCAGGGGGGCTTCGTTCATGCAGAGGTCACCGACAGCAAGCTGATCCTGACCATCTTCCAGTCCAAAGGCTCGACTCTGTACCGCACCGTCCTTTCCCAGAGGGAGTTCAAGTAGACGTCCAGCTGAGAAAATCATGTATTGTGAAAAGGACTCGATCTGTTGAATCGGCGACAATTCATTCTACTTTTAACTTTGCCACAAAATTTTCAATGTGTTTAAATATTTTAAAGGAATCAAAGTTTCATCTGTGAATTTAATGTAAGCTAAAATGTGTTTTGTAAAGTGTGGTGTATCTTGTTTTGATAGCAGTTTTCAAAGACTTCCTTCAGAAACTGTATCTTCAAGAGTTTTATTGTATAATTTGGTAATGTCAAAAAAATGACAGCATATTGTATTAGTTCTCCTCCCATTAGATGTTGTGCATGCTAATGCTATTCTTTTATTTTGTTGTGCACACAGGGAAACTGTTCTGCTGTTTGAGAGAAATTTAACCCCAGACCTCCCTGAAAGGCTTTATAGCCATTTCATTTTATTTTCTTCTGGATACCTGTGCATTCTCGTTGCAATGGATTTTCTTTTCCAGTGAAATCAATTCAAACCCTTCTCTTAACATGTGAAGATAATTAAGTAAATGTTTTATAAAGTTTCTAAGTTGCATTTTGTTCGTACAAAAACAGTCAATGCTAAGTAAACATGCTTCACAAGGAGAGTAACGTATGATCCAAGACGACACTCGGGGGTTTTCTTAAGTCTGGAAAACTTCGGGTGGTTTTCCAGGTTTGGAAAATATGGAAAAATCTTCACATTTCCAGATTTTTTTTCTCTTTTTATTCGCCCTCTGATCCATTCTTTGTCTTGTTTGCTTTTCGTTTCGTCCCCTCACCCTTCCCCCTTCCTTCGTCCTTTTTTTTACCTTCTTCCTCGTCTCCTTCCTTTTCATTTCATCCTTCCTGTTATCCTTAAGTTTGATTTCCCTGTTTTTACCTGTTTCCTCATCCCTCCCTTCATTGATACATTTTTGCATAATTTTCTTCTGTTCTTTCTTGTGTTCTTTCTTTCTTTTTGTCCTTTCCTTGATTTTCTTTTCATAGTATTTTCCTTTTTCCCTCCTTGTCCCTTTTTTTCCTCCCTCGTTTATCTACCAGTTTTGCATCTAACTTTTTAGATGAAGAAATATTTAGATGAAGTAAATATTTCCGGTTCGTTTAGATTGGCTGTATAGTGCCTGTAAACAGCAGTTTTACAGACCCTGTACATATAGTGCCTGTAAGATCCAGATTTAATGCTACACACTCTTAATTGGGTTTGTGTTTGGATTTTTACTGCACCATTCTGACGGATGAATACATTTCACTCCAGTTGTCCCCAAACGTGGGGTCACAAAGTGTGGCGCATCGAGCTCTTCTTCAGAAATCAAAATGATTATGGGAAAGCAGATTTATTCAATAAATATTAGCGTTAAAAACAAACATCAAATGGATCAAAACAATGCAGTGGCTGCTGATGCTGTTCATGTTTCATAGCCCTGTGTCACTGAGTTTTCTACAAATAACAGGGCCAGGAGTTCCTTCCTTTATTAGTTTGTGACTCAGAAGCTACAATGTTTGTTGGGTTGTTTCTGAACATAACCCATCATTGTGGCCGTGCCTGCATGTGACGAGGTCATTCTTCTGCTGGACTCTCCGCCACACTCTTAAGTATTTTCAGCTTCTCTTTCTCTGTTGTTTTATGTTCTGCCTCAGACATCACTTTGCATTTTGGTCTCCTCTGACCAGAGCTCCGTCCACATGTTTGCTTCCTTCTCCATGTGACTTGTGGCAATCCGCGAACAGGACAGGACTTCTTGTGGCTTTCTTCTCACCACCTCATGACTTTGAGATTTGTGATGGTTTGGATCTCTGCAGCTCATAGGCTGACGCTGCACAGGGCAGTCGGGGACAAGACTTTGACTGTCAGCTCTTTTTTCGTCACAGAGAACGGCCTGGCCTGCCAACAGGGGATTAGCCTCAGTGACTCCAGGTTGGCAGGTCCGTGGTGAGCTGAGCCAACCAATGACGGCTAACCTGGGAGAGGAAGCAACAAAAAAAAAAAAACAACTACAAGCAGATGTTTTCTGTTCATATCTTTGGAGAAGCTTTTTTTTTTTTTTTTTTTGTTAAATGTGCTCTAATCTCTTTTTATGTAAGAGTGTTTTAGAGGGAATGTTCTTCCCTGGATGCCAAAACAAACAGAATTTATAACATTTTGTTAAATTATAATCCCTAATCTCTAATGTTGAATCGAACTTAATCTTTTATGTGGCACAAAGGCAGAGACTCTTCTGCTCCGAGCATAGCTTAGCTTAGCTGGAGGCTATTATAAGGTAACTCACAGTAAGTGAGGTGTATGTACATCCAATTAGGATGAATTTCAGCCTGTTGGTGTAATGCACCACCAGACTGAGCGCTGGGCTGACGGTCCTCTGTCAGAACAGGAGAAGATGGTTGGGGTAATCTGAGGATAAAGGACAGGTGAGGCTCACTTAACCCTGACTTACGTAAATCCACCGCAGATCTGAAGCAAACCTATTCGGGCTGCTCATCGTGTCAGTTACTGCTGATTAGAGTCTATCTAAAGTAAGATGTGGCTAAACAGGAGGCACTCGGGCAGGTACTCGCAGACCTTACTTTACACATTAATCGCTTCATTTGTCTAAGGTCGGGACATTTTCAGCAAAACAGTTTGACTTCCTCTTGGCTTTTAACAAGGTCAGCTACTTCTGACCTTGGCGGGGGAAAAAACTGCTCACCAAAACAAGTCCAAGCTGCCTCACAAATAAAACGATGACCAATTTTATCATTTCAAATAACAGTGAAATAACAGTCCAGTGAAATTCAGTCCAAGTTTGACCCATGTAAACACTACAGGTCCAACAATTTATTCAATTTAATCTAAATCCATTGCAAAGAAAAAGTGATGATATCCGTTTTTGTAAGTCCATTTTAGCCAAATACGAAGGTGTTAAGTTCAAACTGTAAACTATTCAGTTTATATTGATCCAGGTGTTCATAGCTGATTGTTTTACATTTTGAACAAGAAATAAACCAGTATTGACTGGATTGCTTCATAAAACAGTGAGATGATACAACTTATAATAAACCAGCTCCAATGTTATTAACTTGTTGTACATGTTCATTTTTTTTCTCACGGTATTGAAGCTATGCTTAACACATGGTCCATCTCCAGTTAGAGTTTTTATTATCTCTAAGGCACAATCATCAAAAGCACAAGAAACAATGAGTATGTGTAATGAATATATACATATTTTTTTAGCTGCACATGTTGAGTAAAAATAATAACTTCTTCTTTCCAGGACTTTATTCTCTGACAAGCCAAGAGTCCATAGAGTCCATAGTTTGCGCTACTGTGTCTATGTTATAACAGGATAACACTGCATGTTTTTATTGTGTCGTGTTGCTCATCTTGTGTTCAGTTGCTCTATATGAATCAAAGTTTTCTGCAATCAAAATCACATCCCCCACCATGTTTATCACGGGTCAGTTGCTTCATCCATTGGTTTGAGGTTTGGAGATATTCTCATGATTGTAGTGCGTGTTGCGTAAGCAACATACTAAGATCCTTAACATCACCGACTGATTCGACTGGGATGGTCCGGTCGTCTAAATCTGCAGCAAAGTAATAAAAGGGCATTTCGGATGCCGAACTTGCTCATCTACACTGAAAAAAATAAGTCATTGGATGAACATAAAAAAATTATGGAAAGGATTTCCACCTGATTACTTTGCTTTATTTCAGCACCATGTACTTGTGTTACTCCTATTTAAGCAGCAAATGTGTTAGGTCAACCTAATTTATTAAGATTATTCCAATGTAAAGCAAATGTGTTGGCTCCACTTGTTTACAATGGTGATTCAATGGTGATTCTAAATCAAACATGTTGGCTCAACGTAATATATTGTGGTTATTCTTATATAAATAAATGAGTTGGCAAAACTAATTCATTAAGGTTGTTCTAATTTAAACCAAATATTTGGCTTAACCAGAATTATGGTAAGGCAATGGATGATTGTAAATCAATGAGTTTGCTCAACTCCATTCATTAAGTTATTCAAATTCAATGAAATGTGTTGGCTCAACATATGTTTTAAAGGTTCCTTTAACTCAGTTACTATAGCATGACCCAGTGTAGTGCAATACAGCCCGCCCAACTAATCTGCAATGTTTAGGACCAATCATTGATGTAACTTCATTAAGATGAATGTAAATCTAGTTGAAACCACCTATTTTACAGTGGTACCTTCACACTACCTGATTCAGTAGGTCCACTCACTAAAAGCAAGTTAGCTCAACAAATATGCTTCATGCTAAAGACAGCTAGTTAATCGTGTGGAAATCCTTTCCATTATTTTATGACGTTAATTCAAGACATATTTTCAAGCGTTAATCAAGCATTTTAAGATAGCACTAGGTGAAAGTGTAGGAAGAACACTCAACAATTAGAAAAAGTACAACAAATTGTATTTTCAGAATTGTTATACATCGTTTTTTTACACAGCACAAAACAGCTGAGTTGGACATTGAAATAAAAAAACCTACAAAAAGGTTACAGTTTCATTTCCCAGCCAATTCTTTACAACATAAACATGTCAGTATAGTTGCTCAACTTAGAGAACTGTAACAATATAAATCTTTTCTACTGCAGACTTTAAACACTCATTTTCCATGTGAAACTTTGCTCAACTTAGCAGCGAGTTTCATATTGAGAACTTGTGCTTTCTTTGATAAGTTCTTTCCATCCAATTTCATTATTATTTTCTGTATTACTTCAAAGGTATGCTTGAGTTACTGAGCAAGTTGAGTGCTGAACGCACTAAACTTGAGGGTAGCTCAAGTTTAGTGCATAGATTAGTCCCAGCAGCATCACTATTGCAGAAGATACACTGCCCAAGCTGTTCATAACTTCCCCCTCCTCCAGGACAATCCCAACATCCAGATGTGCATCGGCAGCCTCTGCACCCTCTGCTCAAATGACGATTCCGAGGACAGCCTCGGCTTTGGCCATTTCTGCGCATTCATCAACGTCCTAAGGGAGTTAGGGAAGGGTATTGGGGGAGAGACAATTCACATGTAATTAAATAAATAAATTAAGACTGACATTGATTGAGTCACTCATGGACCTTAGTTGGTGAAAGTATTTTAACAACTCTTAGGAGTTCTATTGTAAACACAAAGAAATTTAACATACCATGTACTCCCTCACCAGCTTCTCTGGATCTTCATTTAGGTACACACAGACATTTGAGGATGCACTCTCGTCTGACCTCAGCAGTGTCTTCCTAAATATGCAGATCAAAAACAATGAGAACAATCTCAAACTCCAGCAGTATAGGTTCACACACTTGAAAACATAGCTACATTCAAAGGAAGTGACAACAAAAGTGATCAGTGGCTTGCAGTCTATTTGAAAGATATTTAAAATTGTTAGTATCCCTTCATTATGCATGACTAAAATGGAGTTTAACATCTCATTTAAACATCTAACTGAAGCTGTTAGAGGTTTAAATAAAGACATGAATATATCACCAAAGAAATATGTGAAAAGTACAGAATGGTCAACACAGTCTATATCCTTCTACTTAAATGAATATGCAAAGCATTCCATGTCTTACAAGTACATGGACAGTCTATGTGTGGGCATGGATAACGTCGCATATGCCGGTGTTTAAGTGTAAAATGTTTTAACAGGTCATATCTACGAGACAGAGAGAGACTACACTCCTTACATTTCCACATCCCCACGCAAATAAAGACAAATAACAGACTGGCCAAATAAATGTTTAGCTGAACTCTAGCTCTATAAGCTCTCTAACACTACATTCAGTCACTTTAGATCTGGCAAAACTTACTATTAGCCACTGAAATCTATAACTTGATAGCCGATGAGCCCCTTGACCAGTACTTACGCAGGTGGATTACAGACAGGTGATGATCTGAAAGAGATCAGATATATTTTCAGCCATTAAAATATGCAATCATACTGAACTGAGTTGTATCTTTTAGTACAAGTCCCTTGAATGCCTCATGAATATAACCACTGGACACTTGTATGCAAGCACATATGTGCAGAACAATGGTGAATTGAACATGGTAGAAAGCAATAGTAACAAAGTCAAATGAGCACAAACAATCAACACAAAAAACATCAACATTTCAAAATTAACCAATGAACTTCAATATTGTTTCTGAGCTACAATTATTTGGGGACAACAAAGAAGAGTCCAAAAAACCCCAACATCTTTACAGCAGAGGAATATGTATTTTAAAGAAAAAAAATAGAAAGCTCAAGTCTGTAATAATGGATAATCCATTGAGAGTTTTAGCCTGACAAAATATACTAGAAATCCATAACTAACAGGTATTTTAGGAACATTTAACAAAGCTCAGAAAGCAATGCTTTCTGCAGGTTTCACCGACTGAAATGTAGGGCTTTTTATTACCATAATTAATTAAGAATCTCGATGATGATAGAAAGGTACCAAAGTGTGTGTGTGTATCTACATTTACCTCCATAGTAACATTACTGAAATAGAATTAAAATAGTTAGAAATAGACTGATGTTAGATCAGTGTGTTAAAAATCCACTAAACCTCCAGGGAGCTCAGGAGGAGCAAAACTGTGACATTTCCGGGGTCCATTTGTGTCTCTGGCACCAGCTTTGTGACCCTTACACTACATATGGCTCTGCAGAGTTTTTCGCACAGAATGTACCTAACATGGTGCGGCGATAAATGTAAACAAAAGCTATCTGCCTTAACCTAACCGACTTAATCTACAGAACATGAAATAATGTGACACAAGTATGGAACAAGTAGAAAATGGTGCAAATGATAGAGAAATTTTAAGTTACATATTTTTTATATGGATTTAGATGAAAATAGTTTGACTCTTACCTTCTTCAAATTAAGTAGATGCACGCCAGGAATCTCCCCTCTGCCCTTGAAAAAACCCAACAAGGTGCGAGCCAGTTATCTCGCGTGATTTTCCGTAATCTCTTGATGTCGCTGGATCCTCTTCAGCGGGAGATGAGTCTGACACAATAGCGCTTTGGAACTGACGTCACTGTGTTTTTTTTTTATTAGATTAACTTTGACAAATATTGATATTGAATAAATAAAAAAAAACATATATATATATATATATATATATTATATTATATATATATATATATATATATATATATATATATATATATATATATATATATATATGTTTTTTTTTATTTTATATATATATATATATATATATATATATATATATATATATATATATATGTTTTTTTTTTTATATATATATATATATATATATATATATATATATATAATATATATATATATATATATATGTATATATGTATATATATATATATATATATTGGCACAGCCAAGATACTGCGCAGGACCCTCAAGCTCCCAGGCCTCTGGTAGAGGCCTGGGAGCTTGAGGAATTAGATGTATTCAAGTTGAGATAACGTCATTCAATCACGTTAGTTCAGTTGAGAGAAAAAACCGATTGTCTCGCGTGTTCTCGCGTGATATCCCGTGATCTCACTCGTTGTCGTCAGCACAATATCTCTAACTATAATGAATCATGTTACCTCAACATGATTCAATTTTATAATGTGAAGTCGTGGAATATCTTGTTTATCCAACATGATTTTATCACGTTTTCGCTTCAAACCCAACATTATTGTGTGAAAGGTACATGATATTTTTTTGTTAATGTAATACGCCCCGACGTTCTTTTTTTTTTTGGCGGAAGATCTAGCTGACGTAATTGAATCACGTTATCTCACCTTGAATACATTTTATTCCATTTGCGAGAAAAACCGATTGTCTCGCGTATTCTCGCGTGATATCCATGATTTCCCGTAATCTTGCGTGAACTTGCGTGATATCGCGTGATCTCACTCGTGGTCTTCAGCATAGGATCGGTCTGACTATAATGAATCATGTTCGCTCAACATGATTCAATTTTATAACGTTGAAGTTGTGGAATATCTTGTTTATGCAACATGATTGTATCATGTTTTTGGCTCAAACATGCAATTATTTAGTTAACAGTACATGATATTCTTTTGTTAATGTGATAACCCCTGAGGTTCCTTTTTTACAGTGTAATCTGCTCACTCTAATCTCTGCCCATCGCTAAATACACACGGGCTGCTCTTCACATGTGGGATGAGCGATGTCAGCGCAAAGCATCGGATTTTCAAAACAAGGTTACATCAGCAACTTTAAATTTTGTTCATAAAAACAAAAAATAGGCATGGAAATGAACAAAAAATTTTAAACTAATTCAAATAGATAAAGTAGCATAAAAATGAATGAGATTGAGAAATTGATTTGATGCACTTTTTTTAACTATGCACTTTTTTTCCACTTCAGCAAATATTCTGCCTGCCATAATGTGATTTTGTCCTGCAGACTGAGGCTCCTTGACTTAATCGTCTCAACGCATTGATATGTACATATATATAAACATAAATGAATGAAACCCATAGAAAAAATGTAAATAAAAGCAAACATTCTTAAAACATTTAAATACTACAACTTAAAGATGAAGAAAATCTGAAACCGAAATAAACAAAAAATGGTTTTATTCGGTCTTTGGGCTTAGTTTTACTTTATTTATATAGAAAACGACACTTTCACTCTATTTTTGAGGTTTCCATGTTTTCCTATTTATCGCTGAGTCTCTAAAAGGTATCACAGAGTCAACTTAAAGTGGTCACCTTAACCAATTGAATCAACTTCACCCCAACAGCCAAGCTCCTTCAGGTCCACAGATATTTTCAGCATCAGAATACGACTGTGTCAGCATATATAAGCACCTTACTCCTTTATTTGTCTTTGATTCACAAAGAAAGCAGACATTCGAGTCCTGCGGTGTGCGTTATCATTTGGTTATTTTATAGCTCATTTTAAAAATTAAATAAAAGAATCAGTTGAAGACAAACTATCAGCGAAGGATATTAAACTTGGCAATGTGAGCGTAAAACGCTACAAGAAGTCTTCAAATGTGCAGGTTTGTACTACCGGTACAGTCTTTTCATCCTTGCATTTGATATGCAAGGATGAAAACATTTGCTATTTGAGAAAAACTGAAAAATGCTTGATATATTAACTAAAACTTCCCGGGAGGAATATAGAGAAATACCAGGACTTCTGAGAGTAATGTTCATAGGTTAGAAGAATCTAAACCGAAATTATTTGGAAATCAGATCAAGACGACATGTTTGACATAAACCAAACAGCATTTTAGGAACATAACCACAGAAATTGCTTCTCTCCATGAGAGCCAGTTCAGCTCACCTGCATCCTCCCAAATGCACTGTAAAAAAGGAACCTCAGGGGTTATCACATTAACAAAGAATATCATGTACTGTTAACTAAATAATTGCATGTTTGAGCCAAAAACATAATACAATCATGTTGCATAAACAAGATATTCCACAACTTCAACGTTTATAAAATTGAATCATGTTGAGCGAACATGATTCATTATAGTCAGACCGATCCTATGCTGAAGACCACGAGTGAGATCACGCGATATCACGCAAGTTCACGCAAGATTACGGGAAATCACGGGATATCACGCGAGAATACGCGAGACAATCGGTTTTTTCTCGCAATGGAATAAAATGTATTCAAGGTGAGATAACGTGATTCAATTACGTCAGCTAGATCTTCCGCCAAAAAAAAAAACGTCGGGGCGTATTACATTAACAAAAAAAATATCATGTACCTTTCACACAATAATGTTGGGTTTGAAGCGAAAACGTGATAAAATCATGTTGGATAAACAAGATATTCCACGACTTCACATTTATAAAATTGAATCATGTTGAGCTAACATGATTCATTATAGTTAGACTGATATTGTGCTGACGACAACGAGTGAGATCACGGGATATCACGCGAGAACACGCGAGACAATCGGTTTTTTTCTCTCAACTGAACTAACGTGATTGAATGACGTTATCTCAACTTGAATACATCTAATTCCTCAAGCTCCCAGGCCTCTACCAGAGGCCTGGGAGCTTGAGGGTCCTGCGCAGTATCTTGGCTGTGCCAAGATATATATATATATATATATATATATATATATATATATATATATATATATATATATATATATATATATATATATATATATATATTACCATGAGAGATACTAATACCATGAGAGATACTAAGTTGCATAACATGCCGGCTCAGACGTCGCCCGGCCAAACAAGGTCTGCGTCAGGTGTTGGGAACCAGAGCACCTTGATGACAAATGGGCTACTGGAACAAGACGGAAATGGGCGAGAGATGAAAATGTGGATCTGTTGGAATGCTACTACTCAAGTACCCTAGTGAGAGAGGTTACATGCAAAGACTGGGGAAGGAATGGTTACTTCGACATCCCCAGTCAACACTAAGCGCTAAACAACTAGTAGCTCAGTGTTCCAACATCCGCAAACGGCAACTGCTATCACAACTTGAGATTGACGAGATACAACACAAATGCTACGGCAAAAGGGAGGAACCCGGATGTCAGGACTGTGGGGACTTAACTACAAGTCCCCACCCAGTGAGGGGATACACGGCCCCAATGAGCGAAACAGAGCTGAACGAGACAGCTGCTGACCTGAGAGAGAGAATCATGACCCGAATGACAACCAGGCCTCCCCGGCGCCAATTACAACGGCTGAGTGAAGTACCATCAGAAAGTCTCATTGAGAATGTGAATGCAGCATTGAGAACGATCCCTACCAACACCATAACAGAAACCAATGAGCTGATCTACAACTCAGCATCAGTGATCCTTGAGATACTTGGCTATAAGAGCAACCATGAGACCCAATACCCACCATGGAAAAGACGGTTAGAGGCTAAAATCAAGGTAACAAGGAGGGAAGTGAGCCAACTGTCAGAGCTCCACAAGGGTACAATGAAAAGACCAGTACCCAGAAAGTACAGCCAGATGCCCATACCTGAAGCACTCGAGACTGCCAAACAGAGGCTCCAAGCCTTGGCCAGCCGCCTAAAGAGGTACACAAGGGAGAATGAATCCAGAAGGATTCTCCACTCAACCAGCTAAGGTGTACTCTCAATGGCAGGGTAATAACAACAGAGCAGACCCACCAAGGCTGGAGACTGAACAATACTGGAAAGGCATATGGGAAAGGGAGGCGTCCCACAACAGCAATGCACAGTGGCTGATCTCTCTACGAGAGGACCACAGCAACCTCCCTGAGCAAGCCCCGGTAACCATCACTGTGACAGATGTTCAAGAAAGAGTCTCAGGTATGAAAAACTGGACAGCACCAGGGCCTGACATGATCCATGCCTACTGGCTAAAGAAACTCACTGCTCTCCATGAGCGACTGGCAGCCCAAATGAACCAGCTGCTACAAAGTGGGACTCACCCTGAATGGTTAACTGAAGGGCGGACAATCCTAATCCAGAAGGATCCATCAAAGGGTCCAGTCCCACCCAACTACCGACCAATAACCTGCCTCTCCACAACCTGGAAGCTCATGTCAGGCATCATAGCGGCCAAGATAAGCAAACACATGGATAAACACATGAGCACGGCACAGAAGGGTATCGGTGTAAATACCAGAGGAGCCAAACCCAACTCCTCGTAGACCGCACAGTTGCCCGAGACTGCAAAACCCGACACACCAACCTGTGCATGGCTTGGATCGATTACAAGAAAGCCTATGACTCAATGCCGCATACTTGGATCATTGAATGCCTAGAGATGTATAACATCAACAGGATTCTGAGAGCCTTCATTGCAAACTCGATGAGGCTGTGGAAAACCACCCTTGAAGCCAACTGCAAACCACTTGCACAAGTGTCCATCAAATGTGGCATATACCAAGGAGATGTCCTGTCCCCGCTACTGTTCTGCATAGGCCTGAACCCCCTCAGCCAAATTATCAACAAGACTGGCTATGGATACCGACTCAAAAATGGGGCCAACATCAGTCACCTCCTCTACATGGATGACATCAAGCTGTATGCCAAGAGTGAGCGAGACATCGACTCACTGATCCACACCACCAGGATCTACAGCACTGACATTGGAATGTCATTCGGACTAGAGAAATGTGGTCGGCTGATCACAAAGAGGGGAAGGTGATCCACACAGAAGGAGTCTCACTCCCACAAGGAACAATAGCAGACATAGAGGACAGTTACAAGTACCTAGGTATACCACAAGCAAATGGCAACCTCGATGAGGCCACAAGGAAAGGAGCCACAGCTAAATACCTCCAACGAATAAGGCAAGTCCTGAGAAGCCAGCTCAATGGCAAGAACAAAATCCGTGCGATAAACAGCTATGCCCTGCCAGTAATCAGATACTCTGCTGGAATAATCAGCTGGCCAAAGGAGGAGATGAAAGCCACAGATATTAAGACTAGAAAGCTACTAACCATGCATGGAGGGTTCCATCCCAAATCCAGCACCCTGAGACTGTACACGAGCCGCAAGGACGGAGGCAGAGGACTAGTGAGTGTGAGAACCACTGTCCAGGACGAAACAACTAAGATCCATAAATACATCAGGGACAAAGCCTCAACAGACAATGTGCTCAGTGAATGTCTCAGACAACAGGGAACGGAGGTTGAGGTGCCAGAGATACCAACATGGGAGGACAAGCCCCTACATGGGATGTACCACCAGCAAATAACCCAAGTGGCTGATATCAGTAAATCCTACCAATGGCTGGAAAAAGCTGGACTCAAGGACAGCACAGAGGCCCTCATCCTGGCCGCCCAGGAACAGGCCCTAAACACCAGAGCAATAGAGGCCCAGATCTACCACACCAGACAAGACCCAAGGTGTAGGTTGTGCAAGGAGGCCCCTGAGACAGTCCAGCACATCACAGCAGGGTGCAAGATACTGGCAGGGAAAGCGTACATGGAGCGACATAACCAAGTGGCAGGCATAGTGTACAGAAACATCTGTGCAGAATATGGACTGGAAACCCCGAGATCAAAGTGGGAAACACCCCCAAAGGTGGTGGAGAACGCCAGAGCTAAGATCCTGTGGGACTTCCAGATCCAGACAGACAAAATGGTAATGGCGAACCAACCAGACATTGTCGTAGTGGATAAACATCAGAGGAAAGCCGTTGTGGTAGATGTAGCAATACCAAGTGATTGCAACATCAGGAAAAAGGAGCACGAGAAACTGGAGAAATACCAGGGCCTCAGGGAAGAACTGGAGAGGGCCTGGAAGGTGAAGACCACAGTGGTGCCTGTGGTCATCGGGGCCTCGGGGCAGTAACCCCCAAACTGGAGCAGTGGCTACAACAGATCCCAGGAACAACATCAGACATCTCAGTCCAGAAATGTGCAGTCCTTGGCACAGCCAAGATACTGCGCAGAACCCTCAAGCTCCCAGGCCTCTGGTAGAGGACCGAGCTCAGAGGATAAGAACCACCCGTGGTGGGTGAGAAGGGAATTTTTTTTTTTTTTTTTTATATATATATATATATATATTTTTTTTTTTTTTTAACATATATATATATGTTTTTTTTATTTTATTTTATTCAATATCAATATTTGTCAAAGTTAATCTAATAAAAAAAAAACACAGTGACGTCAGTTCCAAGCGCTATTGTGTCAGACTCATCTCCCGCTGAAGAGGATCCAGCGACATCAAGAGATTACGGAAAATCACGCGAGATAACTGGCTCGCACCTTGTTGGGTTTTTTCAAGGGCAGAGGGGAGATTCCTGGCGTGCATCTACTTAATTTGAAGAAGGTAAGAGTCAAACTATTTTCATCTAAATCCATATAAAAATATGTAACTTAAAATTTCTCTACCATTTGCACCATTTTCTACTTGTTCCATACTTGTGTCACATTATTCATGTTCTGTAGATTAAGTCGGTTAGGTTAAGGCAGATAGCTTTTTGTTTACATTTATCGCCGCACCATGTTAGGTACATTCTGTGCGAAAAAACTCTGCAGAGCCATATGTAGTGTAAGGGTCACAAAGCTGCTGCCAGAGACACAAATGGACCCCGGAAATGTCACAGTTTTGCTCCTCCTGAGCTCCCTGGAGGTTTAGTGGATTTTTAACACACAGATCTAACATCAGTCTATTTTTAACTATTTTAATTCTATTTCAGTAATGTTACTATGGAGGTAAATGTAGATACACACACACACACTTTGGTACCTTTCTATCATCATCGAGATTCTTAATTAATTATGGTAATAAAAAGTCCTACATTTCAGTCGGTGAAACCTGCAGAAAGCATTGCTTTCTGAGCTTTGTTAAATGTTCCTAAAATACCTGTTAGTTATGGATTTCTAGTATATTTTGTCAGGCTAAAACTCTCAATGGATTATCCATTATTACAGACTTGAGCTTTCTATTTTTTTTCTTTAAAATACATATTCCTCTGCTGTAAAGATGTTGGGGTTTTTTGGACTCTTCTTTGTTGTCCCCAAATAATTGTAGCTCAGAAACAATATTGAAGTTCATTGGTTTAATTTTGAAATGTTGACGTTTTTTGTGTTCATTGTATGTGCTCATTTGACCTATGTTACTATTGCTTTCTATCATGTTCAATTCACCATTGTTCTGCACATATGTGCTTGCATACAAGTGTCCAGTGGTTATATTCATGAGGCATTCAAGGGACTTGTACTAAAAGATAAAACTCAGTTCAGTATGAATTGCATATTTTAATGGCTGAAAATATATCTGATCTCTTTCAGAACATCACCTGATCACCTGTCTGTAATCCACCTGCTTAAGTACTGGTCAAGGGGCTCATCGGCTATCAAGTTATAGATTCCAGTGGCTAATAGTAAGTTTTGCCAGATCTAAAGTGACTGAATGTAGTGTTAGAGAGCTTATAGAGCTAGAGTTCAGCTAAACATTTATTTGGCCAGTCTGTTTTATTTGTCTTTATTTGCGTGGGGATGTGGAAATGTAAGGAGTGTAGTCTCTCTCTGTCTCGTAGATATGACCTGTTAAAACATTTTACACTTAAACACCGGCATATGCGACGTTATCCATGCCCACACATAGACTGTCCATGTACTTGTAAGACATGGAATGCTTTGCATATTCATTTAAGTAGAAGGATATAGACTGTGTTGACCATTCTGTACTTTTCACATATTTCTTTGGTGATATATTCATGTCTTTATTTAAACCTCTAACAGCTTCAGTTAGATGTTTAATGAGATGTTAACTCCATTTTAGTCATGGCATAATGAAGGGATACTAACAATTTTAAATATCTTCAAATAGACTGCAAGCCACTGATCACTTTTGTTGTCACTTCCTTTGAATGTAGCTATGTTTTCAAGTGTGTGAACCTATACTGCTGGAGTTTGGAGATTGTTCTCATTGTTTTTTGATCTGCATATTTAGGAAGACACTGCTGAGGTCAGACGAGAGTGCATCCTCAAATGTCTGTGTGTACCTAAATGAAGATCCAGAGAAGCTGGTGAGGGAGTACATGGTATGTTAAATTCTCTTTGTGTTTACAATAGAACTCCTAAGAGTTGTTAAAATACTTTCACCAACTAAGGTCCATGAGTGACTCAATCAATGTCAATCTTAATTTATTTATTTAATTACATGTGAATTGTCTCTCCCCCAATACCCTTCCCTAACTCCCTTAGGACGTTGATGAATGCGCAGAAATGGCCAAAGCCGAGGCTGTCCTCGGAATCGTCATTTGAGCAGAGGGTGCAGAGGCTGCCGATGCACATCTGGATGTTGGGATTGTCCTGGAGGAGGTGGAAGTTATGAACAGCTTGGGCAGTGTATCTTCTGCAATAGTGATGCTGCTGGGACTAATCTATGCACTAAACTTGAGCTACCCTCAAGTTTAGTGCGTTCAGCACTCAACTTGCTCAGTAACTCAAGCATACCTTTGAAGTAATACAGAAAATAATAATGAAATTGGATGGAAAGAACTTATCAAAGAAAGCACAAGTTCTCAATATGAAACTCACCGCTAAGTTGAGTAAAGTTTCATATGGAAAATGAGTGTTTAAAGTCTGCAGTAGAAAAGATTTATATTGTTACGGTTCTCTAAGTTGAGCAACTATACTGACATGTTTTATGTTGTAAAGAATTGGCTGGGAAATGAAACTGTAACCTTTTTGTAGTTGTTTTTTTATTTCAATGTCCAACTCAGCTGTGTTTTGTGCTGTGTAAAAAAACGATGTATAACAATTCTGAAAATACAATTGTGTTGTACCTTTTCTAATTGTTGAGTGTTCTTCCTACACTTTCACCTAGTGCTATCTTAAAATGCTTGATTAACGCTTGAAAATATGTCTTTGAATTAACGTCATAAAATAATGGAAAGGATTTCCACACGATTAACTAGCTGTCTTTTAGCATGAAGCATATTTGTTGAGCTAACTTGCTTTTAGTGAGTTGGACCTACTGAATCAGGTAGTGTGAAGGTACCACTGTAAAATAAGGTGGTTTCAACTAGATTTACATTCATCTTAATGAAGTTACATCAATGATTTGGTCCTAAACATTGCAGATTAGTTGGGCGGGCTGTATTGCACTACACTGGGTCATGCTATAGTAACTGAGTTAAAGGAACCTTTAAAACATATGTTGAGTCAACACATTTCATTTGAATTTGAATAACCTTAATGAATGGAGTAGAGCCAACTCATTTGATTTACAATCATCCATTGCCTTACCATAATTCTGGTTAAGCCAACATATTTGGTTTAAATTAGAACAACCTTAATGAATTATGTTTTGCCAACTCATTTTATTTATATAAGAATAACCACAATATATTACGTTGAGCCAACATGTTTGATTTAGAATCACCCATTGAATCACCATAGTAACAAGTTGAGCCAACACATTTGCTTTACATTGGAATAATCTTAATAAATTAGGTTGACCTAACACATTTGCTTTAAATAGGAGTAACACAAGTACATGGTGCTGAAATAAAGCAAAGTAATCAGGTGGAAATCCTTTCCATAATTTTTTTATGTTCATCCAATGACTTATTTTTTTCAGTGTGGGTTTTCACGAGTCCTGGAAGGATGGGGTGTCTTAACCTTTTCCTCAACTAACTTCTAATATTTTATTTGCAAAATAAAATTTGTCTCCTTGAATCACTCTCTTACCAGAGGTTTTTAAAAAAATCGACTAGACATTATTATGTCAGCAATTCTTTTGAAATTGACATTTATTAGAATGTCAATTTTATTAGACGTTTATTAGAATAATAAGTAGGATATTTTTTCACACGACTGTGAACAATATATTTAGCTTAAAAGGATCAAAGGCTCCTGGAAACAATTAAATGAAATAGTCAGTTGAATCGCTTGGTTTGGCAGGTGAAGAAAGATCACTGCACTGAGTTGGCACAAAACTGTTGGAAAAAGCAACTAATGAAGGCGATCCTCCTGAATATTCCAGGCTTCGAGCAAATGAAAACATCTTGCATGTTTTCTTCTCTTGCAGAAAAAATAAATGACAGTATTCTTTATATATATATATATATATATATATATATATATATATATATATATATATATATATATATATATATATATATATATATATATATATATAGTACAGCCACGATAAACTTATTACTGCTTGAATGTTCCACAAAAGATATCAAAAAGGAAGATCTCTGAACCGTCTCGTGGGGTCATTCGTAGACTTTCAGTACATTTTCCAAGGTAAATTAGTTCGCCAAACATTTTGGGAACTGGTCTGTTTTAACTTGAAGTGGTTTCAGATGCAGAAGTAGCTGAAGAGACTTCAGTGTGCGTTTATCTCCTCACGCTTCGCTCTCCCTGGGAAGCGGCTGAGTGGTGGTGGGGCTGGCGATGCTGAGGGGGCTGGGGAAGAACGAGGGGATGTACGGGATGACGGACATCAGCGGGCTGGCCAACGGGCTCTCGTTGACCGGGGTCATGGGGATGATGATGTCGTCCTGGTTCCACACGTGGAAGGCGTTTGGGTGGGAGTGGCTCAGGGCGGGCGGCATGTGAAGGGGGTCGACACCCCCGACTTCTGCGTCCTTCTTCAGGTCGTCTTCAAGCGGGCCCAGCAAGCAGTCTGTGAACAAACACACTTCGTGAAGTTTTCGTGTCATTCCCAACATTCGATGAGGCCAACATGGCGCTGAAGGGTTTCACCCTAGAAAAAGCGTTCAACGTCCACTTTCTGTACAACTATGTAGTGTGTATTGTTCCTGTTTTGCAAGAGAATTTGGGATAATCGACACACCTGCCATGCTACAAAATGTTTGGTCTCAGAGGAATTGCTTTGAGGTTACAGGAAGGCAAATAACTATTTGTAAGGATTTCTGTTCTTTTTCACTCATGCATTTATTCTTCATAGATTTGCATATAAAATTCAGGATATTACCACCATTTTATCTGGGGCTTAGAGATGATTGCTATTTTCCAAGATAATGTTGTACAACTGCAACCGCTACAATAATACTACAGTTTCAATAAACTACAGAAAGGTGTGTGTGTGTGATTGATGAAATAAAAACTTGACTGAGAATTATCGTCTCTATTTGTTCGAATAGCCCATGTCAAATTCAAACATTTTCTCAATAAAATTGCAAAGGCGAGAGTCGACTACTTTACTTAACGCAACAATTTTTGACAGCAGAGGGCACACGACTAAAAGCCTGATTAGCTCATGCTTAGGTCAAGAAGAATTATGTAGTGGACCTTATGTCTTACCTGTTATATCCAGCATGAGATCTTTAATGAGGTGGCCGACGATTGCGTACGCCACAGCAACAACAACCAGGGCAGCCATGATGAGGTACAGCACTGACTTGGGGAGCTGGATGAGGTCCCTGGGTGGGGGCTTGTATTGCTTATACAAAGGTTCCACATTTTGTACCAAATACTGGAAGGACTGTCCCGCTGGGTCTGTGTAGTTAAAGCTGTCCATATTTCCAGAGTGGGAGCTTCCTCGACTGAAGAGTAGCTTCTTCTGTGCATTCAAGGGAAAACAGCTTTTGGTTTAAGTCTTCTTGCCGCTGAAGAGTCTCTTCCTGAAGCCAAAATAGCGAATTTGAGCATTTCAAAAATATTAAAACTAGTGAATGGAGAAAGTCTCTTACCTGACAAGTGCTAGGTTTTTGTCAGTTCCAGCATTTAGATTAACTCTTGCCATTTAATCTAACTAAATCCTGCTCTCCACGATATCACATCATGATCAACACTATTTCCTGTAAGTTTGAAGAGGAATAATGGTATTTTCAACAGACGGTGCGCATGCTGCTTCCTCTGTCCTGACATAATCCAGAGTGTGGACAGTGACAGAGTGAAGGGGAAGGGAAGGAAGGGATTACATCAGATCACAGCGTCGGTCCAGCGGCACCCCATCCCAACCCCAATCCCAGCTCACATACAGAACTGGAGGGCATTTAATCCGCAACAAATCTTGCCAGTGCTGCATCAAGCGCTTTACACAAGACTGCCCATCCAAGGTACAACATCTTTACTGTATGCCATGAAAAGTGTCACTGTGACAGTGCAAGCTGTTTTTTGTTTCACCGTTGTGAACTAAACATAATAAAGTATATAAAACAGACTGAATGAATAAAAAAACAAGTAAATACTACAATATTACAGCTAATACTACAACTATTGCAAGTATTGTAGTATTGCAATACTACAACATTGTTGCTTTCAGTTATAAAAATGCTGCACACATCAAACATAACACAAAAGAAATTGTACGCCTTGAATTTGTCTGCTCTTTCTGAAACTAGTATCGTTTCAGAAAGTATTGT
The DNA here is from genome assembly GCF_027474105.1 of Poeciliopsis prolifica. NCBI lineage: Eukaryota > Metazoa > Chordata > Actinopteri > Cyprinodontiformes > Poeciliidae > Poeciliopsis > Poeciliopsis prolifica. The sequence continues at coordinate 6,563,809 of NW_026562391.1, read as the reverse complement.
AATACTACAATACTACAACTGTTGAAAAAAACTGCAAATCCCAGAGAAAGGATTATACAGTCACAACGCAAACTATGATAGAACAGGTAAATAAGAACAAATATAATCGAATCAATCAGACACTATTTATAGCAAAGCAACTTAACCAACGATTCTAAGTGATAGTGATGTTTCAGGTGGATGTAACTAAATCTATTTGAACTAAGCAACACAAGACTCAAGCACAACAGACTACTTTTCTAAACAAGAACTGATAGTTAAATGATGATCTAATAAAGACATCCCATCATCAAGGAACAAATATGGTTACAATCGTTTCCACCATCCGTTGCTACACACAGTCCTTTATGTTAGAGCAAATATTTTCATCATGATCACAACAAGTTACAATTACAGGTTTTTCCAAAAACATTTCAAGTGGCTCAAATAGACTTCAGTCTCAACCTTGACCCCTCATAGACTGAAGCTGAAATTTCTCTTTTGTCTTTAAGGAAACGAGTAAACATTTAATTTTTTTTAATTGAACGGAATGGAATATGTGTCATTTTTCTCTGCTTCGCCGTTGATCTTTCCTGCGTTACCGTTAACCGTTTCGCGTCGAACTGCGTTCCGTTGCCATAGCTGCGGTCCAAATGAAGTTACCCTAAAAACAAAATACGTTCTCATAACCTCCGGCTGACAGGTGAGTCATCTGACATCTGCTATGAAGAAAGTCGTCAAATCTGTCAAGTATTTCGTAACCCTCTTAAATTGACACCCGGAAAGCTTTTTTTTCCCTCTTTTTACTGAAAAGACATTAGAATGTGGTAGTTTAAAATGACCGGACTTTAAACTACTGTAGCTTGATGGTTGCTAATTCACTTCTTCCTTCTGTACGTTCTGCCCGTTAACATCTAGTTACGTAAAAATAGTACTGTATACACCGTATTAAATTATGAATGACGTGAATTCACAAACTGCAGACCGAGATGTGGGAATTTTGTGTTTACTAACTGGCGGAAGCTAGCATGCTAACGCGTTGCTAGCTTCCGCTCATAACCTCTGCGTTGCTAGCTTCCGATAGCAACGCGTTAGCATGTGACCTGCTGGCTACGTGCTAACCTTTTGCTAGAGCGGTTACATTATCCCGAATCACAGAATAACAGACTGGGTGGAATGTTTGTTTAACGAGGACATTTGTTTGTTTTTTTGACGTTCTGTACTTTGTCATTTTTAACAAACTGGAATCATTATGAATTCAAATGATTCACTTAGTGTCACACTATTGACACAAGCTAATGTTTGAAATATGTTAATTTTCTTTACCATATAAAGCATTTCAAATTGAATCCACAGTTAGCTTTTAGCATCACATTTTAAGCGTGTTTTCCAATCCAGTAACCTTTTACTGAAAGCTAACCATTTATTAATCTTGGCTAAATACAGCAAGCATTGTTTAAAGTGTCCTGCTCTTGTTGCTCAAAATAGATGACTATATATTTTAACCAAGAAAGTAAAGAACAATTAACTGAAAATTATAGGACATTTGGCCCTGAAAAACACACACCATCAGTGTAAATTGTTTAAGGTTATAGACTTTTTTTTTTTTGAATGATGCAAAACATATTGATATGGTTAGTTTGGATTCCATGCATAATTCTTTTGGACTTATCTTTTGTCAGTTGTTTGAGATGTCATTCGCTGTATTTACTAATAATGTATGTATCCATTATAAAGACAACAAACACTCTAGCCTGATGGGGTGTTTTTCCCCAACGTAGCCTTAACCTTTTTTAGCACTCGTTTGTCATAGTGGTAATATTTTTACATGCGGTCTAAATTTTTCGACATAAATAACATTACTTTCACTCAAGCTAATCTTGTGCTTTCCTACATCCAAACCTTAACCCAGACGCTGCCTTACGGTCAGACAGGCCAAAATGGATTTCTTCTTTGATGACCTTCCATCCAGCTCCCTGTCCACTCCTAAGAAAGGACATGAAGACTCTCTGATGGTAAAACTATGGCATTAAAAAAAAAATCTACTTTTAGATAAGCACATTTAGGCAATAACCTTCTTTAACATTAAATGTAATTTCATGACTTACTTTAAATACTCTCATTGTTTAAATTAATGATATGAATCACTGCATTTATTTTTCATAAAAAGAAACATTTTAAGTTCCCAAGTTAATTCTCAGGCTCTCTTAAGGTTCAAGAGTTAAAAAAAAAAAAAAGTTTTGGTCAAACCGCTTATTTATACTTTGCGGATGTCTATTTCGGTCTGTAATTTTTCGTCTGGATGACGAAATAATTTCTTGCACTATTGTCCTTTTGTTTTCAGGTGGAAGATACAGATTGTGATTTGTCAAGAAACAAGTCGTCAAGTGTGAGCATGACTGAGATTCAAGAGCGCCGTAGCAGGTACAAAGACATCCACGCAGGCTGTGAAAATGCAAATTTGCTTTAGGAAATGACGTACATTCCACCGGTTACGTTACATTTTAACATCTGTTGCAGCTCATACATTGATGAAATCAGCAAAAGAGCCCAGGAAATGGTGGAAAAAATAAACCAGGAACGAACCAGAGACCAGGAAATGATGGAGAGCTTTCAGAAGCAGCTAACAGAGAAGGTGTGAATTCCTCTTAGACATTTTGTCCAGAAAAGTTCTGATTCTGCTTCAGACTCTTCTCTCTTGTTTTAAACAAAGGTTCTGGCCTTATTTCTTTCCTCCCTTCTTCAGGTGGCAGAGATGTGTCAGCTGATAAAAGAGGAAATGTTCACCATCTATGAGCTTAACAGCAATGAAATCCAGGTGAAGCTGCAGGAGCTGTCTGAGGTTCTGGAAAAGTGCTCGAAGCTGGAGCACGAGCTCCTGGAGGCCAGTCAGGCCTTGTCATGCCTCAAAGATGGTCTCGACATCAATCAGAGACCAGAGCCCTAACAAATTCATTTTATGCTCAGCTAGGGTAATTAAATTGAAGACATGTTGAATGGGGTTTTTTTTGTGGTGTCGTTGGTGTTAAATAATTATGTTCATTTGTCTTCATTCCTTCAGTTGTTTATTCCTAAACAGCTGATTTTGCCTCTGGTTTCAGTTCACCCTCTTCTGACATGAGCTAAAACAGAAACAGGCTAGCCAAAGCGAAGTTCGCGTTTGCTTCATGTTCAGTTTCAGCATCGTAATGTTTTGTAATAAATACATTCACAAGACAAGGGAACAATGCCAAGTTCTGTTGTGTTATTTACAGAACATTTGCAGCACACAAATCTTACTGGGAGATAAGTATATACAGTATTTCAACTATAATCATTCAAACCAATTTATTTACATAATCAAGTAATACAAAATATAACAGCTGAGTATTCACCAACTTATTAAACAATCAAACGCTTAATTGTTTTACTATACAAGTTGTAACTTTTATAGTGAACTGTAGTTCAAATATTTAAAAAGTTGTCTCTAATATTTTACTCTAATATGACTGACAGTAGCCCTAAGCGTGAAACATCAACCCACATAAATATCTTGTCCCGGTAGTTCCATAAACATAAGTGTGATCAAGTATTCATCACATGTGTCCAGCAGCACTGAAACTGTACAGGAAACTGTATTTCCCAGATTTTTCAGATCATCAGCTTTTATCTAGACGCTGTAGTCCGTCTATTTTTCCACGGTGAACGCCTGCAGCCCGGTGATAGCTCTGCCCAGGATCAAAGCATGGATGTCGTGGGTCCCTGTCAAAGGAAGACAATAGAAAACACCTTAAACAAGGTGTTCGTAGTGAGTTAAGATAGAACTTCCAACATTCTGTTGCTGACCTCTGGTGGTTTTTATGTGTAACTGCAATACAACGTTAAAAGACCATTTTCCCTTTATTTTATGAAGCATGATTGTGATTTTTTTCCGTTTTCCAGCACAATACCAGTGTAAATGAAGAGGAACAAAAACATAATCAAATTTCTAAGATCATGAGTTTTGACTGAGATATGTGTTTAAAAACCCAATTTTTTAATCACAATTTTTTGAGTTAATGATCGCAAATGTCTTTCATTGTCCTTTCTCTTCAAAAGCAGTCACTATCTGTGAAGCAAAATTATATTCTTAAGACAACTATACACAAAATGTTGAAAAAAAAAATTCGCAGTGGTAAAATATCTTTAGCTTCAGTTCAACCAAACTGTTTCAGTTCTTCCCTGTACCTATCACCATGGTCATTTGGAATGGAAATCCTACAATTTTATTATGTCTTCTCCTCACCATATGTTGATTTTTCAATAGAAAATCTTTAACAGATACATATGCTGAACTGATAATTTACTGATAAACTAGCATTAATCCAAATGACTACCTCTGAAAAGATCTCATCACTGAGCAACAGTGTATGAGCATAACGCCATAGCACATTTTATGTAACTTTTCAAGTTTGCTTAGCATAAAATAACATAATATCTGACCTTGCTGGACTGAATCTCTCTTATCTTTGTAGATCATTTAGCGCAAAGATGATTTAAAACATTGAGTGTTGCACAGATAATATATTGAACTTTGTCACGTGTCCAGTAGCTGAGACCTGCAGCATTTAATGAAATAACATTTACACAAAGAACATGGGTATGACATTGATAACTGACTACATTATTTTTCGGAGTATAAGCCTCTACTTTTTTCCTACGTTTTGAACCGTGCGGCTTGGATTTTTCTTCAACCGCCAGGGGACTCTTTAGCAGGAAGTGAATCATTGGAAGTCAAAAGAAGAAAGTACTAATTTTCATTTAGAACAAACACATGCTAGCAGCAGGCACGACAGAGAAATTTCTTCAAACTCATATGATGCAGCTTTTAAGTTGAGGGCAATCGATCTGGCAATACAGGAGGGAAACAGCTGCTGTTCATTTGTAAGCTTGGCATGAACAAAAACCATGGTTCAGCGTTGGAGACGCAGGGCTGCGCCTTAATAAATCCAGCAGATTTATTAGGACGCATCCTTCTGCTGGGTCCTGATTGAAAACCGAGAGAGGCGAAAATACCAGCGGCTTATAGCCCGGTGCGGCTTACATATGTACGTTTCCATTCTTTTTAAAAAAAAATTTGTAAGTGCGGCTTATAGTATGGTGTGCTCTATAGTCCAGAAAGTACGGTATTAAAATGTGTTTTTCTTCTTATAGCTATGCTTTTTCCTACCATTATGTCTTCTTATTACAACCCATCCTGGTTTATGTGCCTGCTCACATATCTAAAGTGAGTTACTGAAATTTTGTGTGCCCTGGACTCTTAAAGAAAACCTGTATAAGTTGAATCTGTGGTCTTAGTTTGGGCTGCTCCTCTCACTCACCTTCGTAAGTGTTGACAGCCTCCAGGTTCATGACGTGACGGATGATGTGGTACTCATCTGCAATACCGTTTCCTCCCAGCATGTCCCTGGCTTGTCTGGCAATGTCCAGAGCCTTGCCACAGCTATTCCTCTTCAGCATGGAGATCATCTCCGGTGCTGCTCTATAGCAATGACAGACACATTAGCAATTAAAAATAAGCTACAAAACAGGCCAAGACACAGGAGTGAAAGCGTTCCCCTCACTTCTTCTGATCAATGAGCCTTCCGAGGGTCAGACATGACTGCAGGCCAATCGTGATCTCTGTGAGCATGTCTGCCATCTTCTTCTGCATCAGCTGGTTCCTGGCCAGTGGCACCCCAAACTGGATTCTGATCAGGAAATGATAAGTCATGAAAAAAAAAAAAAAACACTTTTTAAAACCGGCTTCCTGCTTGCAAATTCTGACGCGCCAACTGTCCATGTACCTGTCCAGAGTGTACTGCCGGGCAGCGTGGAAGCAGAACTCTGCAGCCCCTAAAGCTCCCCAGGCAATGCCATAGCGGGCATTATTCAGACAGCCAAAGGGACCCTGACCAAAGAGGACAAAATGACCCTACTGCTGCACAAAATCTGTGATCTGAGTAAAATTTGCTACTTACACCAAGGCCTGAGGCATGGGGCAACAGGTTCTCATTGGGAACTTCCACTTCATCCATCAGGATCATACCAGTGGCAGATGCCCTCAGAGAGAACTTGCCCTCAATCTTAGGAGTCGCAAAACCTTTCATTCCACGTTCCAGGATGAAGCCCCGAACTTTGCCATCCTCACACCTGGCCCAGACCACAGCGATGTCTGCAACAGGTGAGTTTGTGATCCTGGCGGAAAAAAAGAGCACCGTCCATATCATACATCTGGACGCGCTCAGCACATTCAAGTTAAAAAAATAGACAATCAGTATCAATTTTCCAGTTACTACTGGTGTTCCTCATCGGCCTGTTCTTGGACCCCTTCTGTTTTATTACATTTCTCCTTCCTTCAACTTCTTCAAGAATGTTTCCATTGCAGATGGCACTCAGGTATACTTTTCATCTCAGTCCACCTTCTTCTCACACTTGTGCTGGGTACCAGTTGCCTCTGAGCTGGGTTGGACTTCACACCCAAAATAACAACATTCAAATTAACGCCATACAACATGGCGACACCAGCGTAGACAATGTTCGCAGAATTTCTTACCATTCTATAAATAGTTAATAAACAGTCAAAGAACGAAGCACAACTATCTACGACTCTTCAAAGCTTTAAACAACACACACACACACACACACACACACACACACACACACACACACACACACACACACACACACACACACACAGGTACCTGGTCTTAATTTGTTTCCTCATGCGTCTTTTCTTCCAAACACTTCATCATGTACCGTCTCAATCTATTTAGTCAGTGACCTGCTGCATGTTGGTTCTGTTCAAAGTCTGAGATGTTAACTGTCCATCGTCTCAAGTCTTGCCACTTGTCTGTGAGCTTACCATGTCTTCGCTCCACTGATGGAAAATGTACCGCTGGACGGATTGTACTTGGCCCTGGTTTCCATGCTACTCGGGTCGCTGCCGTGGTTTGGTTCAGTCAACCCAAAGCAGCCAATGATTTCCCCCTTAGCTGCAGAACAAGTAAGCACACACCGGTGAGTTCAATCATCTAATTGTTTTCCCTATGGAACCAAAGTTGGTTGGAAAAAAAGCTGCACTTTACCAAGTCTGGGCAGGTACTTCTCCTTCTGGGCCTCTGTGCCGTAAGCATAGATGGGGTGCATGACAAGCGAAGACTGGACACTCATGACAGACCGATACCCACTGTCCACTCTCTCAACCTCTCTAGCAATCAACCCATAAGCAACGTAACTAGTGCCTGCACAGCCATATCCTGTGGGATAAACAGAGGAAATTTCTGTTAAACATCTCAAAAAAGTGAACAATATGAAGTACAATGACAGCCTTGCACATATGGAGTCTGAAGTTTCCATCTGTATCTTGGAAAATATCTTCTTTGCAAATGACCAGAAACTGAGTCAGATTGGATTAAGAGAGTTCTTAATAATTTCAATCTCAACTATTTATTTGTATTAAAAAATTGCAAACAATGTACTTTTTTCACTTCTTAATGTGAAAAAAGTTCTAAAGGTATGAATACTTCAGAAGCTCCTCTAAACAGCCATTTGAATGTGTGGACAAGTTAAGGCCTTTGTGTTTCTTTTACCTTTAATTGTTGGCCCGAGGACACCCAACTCCCCCATTTCTGAAACAATCTCTCGGTGGAAATCTGTAAGGCAGCAATGGTTTGAATAATCAAAAACCAGCAGCACTCTGGAGAATCTCTTTTGACACTTTCTATAACGTAAACATACAAAAGTGTAGAACAAACTTGTTTCCCTGCGACTAATAGCCTGATCTTACGTTCGTGCCTGTTAGCCATCAGAATGCGAGGCATGAGCTTTTCTTGGCAGTAGTTGCGGAAGGTGTCCCTGATCATGATTTCCTCTTCTGTCAGCTGACCCTCCAGATCCAGAGAGTCCTGCCAGTTGAATGCCACCTTAGCTGCAGGTCAGCAAAAAAGTACATGCATGCATAGTTATGTCACTGCCATACAGAAAACGTTTAGACAAACTTCTTTTAGTCTACACTTACCTGGCTTTGTGGGCTTTTTGAACTCTTCTGCATCTAAAAGACACAGCAACACTGCATTACGCAAGGTGTTATATATGTGTAGATACAATTGTATCTTCTCAATTGAATTGAATTTTATTTAGTAATTATTTTTATCTCCCCCGCTCCCCTCTCCTTTCAATTTCTCACTTAAAGTCAGTGAAGCCCTCACTGGATGTACCTTTAGCAGATGCAGCAGCTGTGCCCTGGGCTCTGCCTGCGGTGACCGCAGCACATTTTCTGCTGCTCGCGAGAAGACGAGTCAAGGCACTTCGGAGAGCCATGGTGCGTTTACTGACCATATGATAGATAAATAAATAAATAAATATGAAAACATGTACGCTATGTAGACAAATTAAAACATTATAAACATTATATTCATTCTAATCTTCCGGCTGAAATCTTTAGTTTAGTTTTACTCCAATCAAAACTTAAATCATCCCTGAGCCTCTTGCCCCGTCGGCTGTCCGTGCAGTGCGCAATATCAACGTCAACACGGATAAATACAAATATTTAAACAAGTCGTACCTTTTTTTTCCAGCCTCTACTCGCGTTTGTCTGTTGATACCGCGACTTTTTCAGCGTCAGGCAGCTGGAAAAGTTGTTTAAGTAATATTTCATGGGGGGAGACGTCACAACTTTACGTAACATGACATATGAGCGTGACGTTGCGTAACTTTCACGTTACACAAGCAACTTTTTTCGGTGCTTCTAACACTAATGACACTGATTTACTGTTTATTTATTGCGTCTGTTGTATTATCTGAATTTCTGCAATGAATTTTCACTCCAAACTGGTTCATAGTTACTGGGCTCAAGTGGGAGGGAGGAGGGTGTAGCTGGACCAGTTCTCAGCTCATTGGCTGGTAATTTAGGAATGGTGCACAGTTTCAGTTGTATGAGCTTGAAAGCAACATGACAAAAATACACATGCAAGTTATAGATAGATAGATAGATAGATAGATAGATAGATAGATAGATAGATAGATAGATAGATAGATAGATAGATAGATAGATAGATAGATAGATAGATAGATATAGATAGATAGATAGATAGATAGATAGATAGATAGATAGATAGATAGATAGATAGATAGATAGATAGATAGATAGATAGATAGATAGATAGATAGATAGATAGATAGATAGATAGATAGATAGATAGATAGATAGATAGATAGATAGATAGATAGATAGATAGATAGATAGATAGATAGATAGATAGATAGATAGATAGATAGATAGATAGATAGATAGATAGATAGATAGATAGATAGATAGATAGATAGATAGATAGATAGATAGATACCCTGAGTTTTTTTGAGTTTTATATAAAAAAACAAACAGAAAATACTAAATTAAGATTCTATATTTATAACTTCAGCCCAGTTTCACTGTAAAGCTTCACCATTCAATAAGTTTAGAGGAAAACAAAACTGACCAATGAGGAGTGAGAACACTTTTTGAAGATTTGCTGTTTAAAATGCGTCATGTTTTTTCAACTGGTTTTATAAATGTTCTAAAGTTACATTAAATCTAGCTTTATGTCTGTTTTACTTTACAACACGGCAGATCCCGATCTTTATCGCCCAATCGAGATTAAACATGCGGTAAAATGCCAGAACATGAATATTTGCCTGTCAATAGCAGATGTAGCTTAAGCAGACAGTATCGTATAGTTTGAGTAACTGAGTTCAGCTGATTATTTTTGTCCCAGAATGCCTTTTGAGCATTCTGAGATTAGATTGTTTCATGGAAAAAAATTAGAAAAGCTTTTCTTTCATGATTTTGTTGGATTGTTGCAGGAATACAAATATCGCACAAAATTCACCTCTGAGAGACAGCATTTAATCTAATAATATTGTTGTAACTGGTATTTTTCTCTCTCTTATTTATTTATTTATTTTTGCTAAATTCTACATTAGTATGCTATCAAAAACAAACAGAATCAAAAGAAAGCTGTGCAGCTTGTTAGATGTATTTTGCTGCTGGCTTTCGCTTGTGGGGTGTTAAAGCAGGGGATGAGCTCTCATGGTTTTCTGAGGAAACCTGATTACATCTCATTCTGTTAAATTATTCATTCCTTTCCTGGCAAAGCTGAACGTAACACTTTTATGTCTGACAGTTTCAGCAAATAGAGTCGTGTTAAGAAATGTGAGAGTGTGTCCAAAAGCTTTGCCATTTCAAGGACGATTTTATTTAAGGTCACCAACTAAGTTTAACATCGAACTGCATCTCACCAAGCCTAAGGCTCTCATTTTACATTGTGCTACTCTAAGTGTTGCATGATCTTTTACTTGTACTATTATTACTCTGAAATGCACATTGTAAAGGTCCAGATTTGTAGGCTTTGTGGTATATAGTGGAGAAATTAAGCCAGATAGCCACAAACCAACTATTACACTTTTAATCTTCCTGTTGGAATAAAATTGATTGGTCAGAACTTAATTTGGAGTCAATTGGTTTCAAAATAAGCATTGGTTGTTTTTGTTTTAAGCAGGGTTTGGCTGAAAAACCTAAGCTTTGAACACGGATTTATAACAGCACTGTTAAATCCATTATCTGAAAATATGTGGCACAACTGCTTTCACATAAACTGACAAGCCAGGAGAGAAGAACATCAATTTAGAGAATTAGCTAAGAGGCCTGTTGTAACTCGTGATGAGCTGCAAAGCTCCACAGCTCAGGTCTCTGTCCACCCAACATAAAATTGGGTGGACTATAAGTCACAAATAAAGTCTGGATATGTCAAAAATACAGACTTTATCAAACAATGGTAAGATGAATGGCACTGTTGTATGAAAGCCATGGGAAGTCCAGTTTAAAGCTTGCACCAAGTCAAGTTGCATTAAGTGCATACAGCAAGTGACAAAATATATATTTTTTTGTCACTTGCATGCAAAATGCTATGTGTAGAGGAAAACACTGCTGATTACCCGAACACACTCTGCCTGATTCTGCCACCCTGTGGCAATGATTTTCCTCTGCAGGCCCAGGAAAGCTGGTCCGAGCTGATATGAGTGGTTTAATAGAGTGCAATGCTGGAAAAAAAAAAGCCTGTTACAGGCTCCAAATAACTTGGGACTGGGGTGGAGTGCTGCTTTCGCATAGGAAGGCTCTGAATATACAGCCAAATGTTAAGGTGTTGGAATTGCCCAGTGGAAGTTCAGATCTAAATCTAATTGAGAATCAGTTGGATTCACAGGCGTCCTCAGTGTAATCTGACTGTGAATGAGCCATTCTGGAAAAGAAAAGGGTGGGAGTTACCCAAACTTGGCAAAGATGTGCAAAGGTGGCAGAGAAATACTTTTAAAAAGGTGCAGTTCCGGCTGATGTCAGGTTCCACAAAGTATTAACTCAGCGATAAGTGCATATGTTTTTCCCAATTTTTAAAGAAAAAGTCTTTTTATTTTATTTTTAATCATAACCTCGTTATTGATTTCTTTACAGTATATAGCAAATTATACTTTTAATTATTTTGTGATAATGGTAAAAACTTTACATTTTAAAATATATGGCCAAAAAAAAAAAAAAAATATATATATATATATATAAATATATATATATATATATATATATATTTAATTTTTCTTTTTTTTTTTTTTTTTTTTTACATAAAACATTTTTTAAAACCTTTTACGCCTATTGAAATAAACACGTTAGTTTTCTCGTCGTAAACATTCCAGAGCAATGTGAGCGAAAGGTGGGGCTTCTCTTCTCAGCGACACTTTGATTGGCCGGATAACTCCTCGGTTTCCAAACCTCGCTCTCTGATTGGCTGCGTCTGCTTTCAATTATTTGTAGAATGCGACGTAAAAACGTGTATTTTGGGACGGTCTCTCTCTCTCTCTCTCTCTCTCTCTATAGCAGCTAGCAGTTGGTCACTTCTTGATGGTTTTCTGCGCCCGGACATTTCCATGACAACTGTGTCTGACGTTTGATCATCAGCGAGGAGAAGAACCGGGCGTGAATATGGTGTCGAAGGAGAAACAAGCAGACTCCAAATACGGTACGAAAAACAAACAAACAAACAAACAAAAAAATTAGCTAGATCTGTCACAGCTTTCTCCTCGATCTTTGATTGTTTCCCCACCTCTTCTCTCCAAACGGGCGAAGAAACGGAAACAATGACTGCGGTGGATGAATGGGTGTGGACCTCTGGGGTGGTACGCTGATCTGGACACATCCTCACAACGGTTACTGTTATTTGTCGTGGAGAAAATTACTATTTCATGTTGCAACAAGACAGTTTGATTTTACGTAGCCTTAGGTTTTTTTTTTTTTGTTTTAACAACAAGATAACGGTACAAGTCTACCTTTTTTTGTAAATTATTCTATTGCTTCATTTGGCTTTTAAAACACTGAAAAAAGAGGCTTGGTTTAAATAACTTTTAAAGAAACCAGGATTTAAATGTCTGATTTATTATTTGGTTACTGTTTTCCCCTGAGCTTGGAAACGATTTGGTGTGTGTGTGTGTGTGTGTGTGTGTGTGTGTGTGTGTGTGTGTGTGTGTGTGTGTGTGTGTGTGTGTGTGTGTGTGTGTGTGTGTGTGGGTGAGTGGGTGGGTGGGTGTGTGTACTATAGATCAGCATATGGTCGTTTCATTCTCAGCTGCACACAAAAACAGAGAAACGTGTGGATTTGACAGATGTATTTTTAAAACACAACAATGGATTCTCCTCAGATGCACATCATGCGAGAATTCTTCCCTCTACATCAGACAAGCGTATGACTCACTCACTGGTTTCTTACTGATTCTCCAAAGTTGCAGCCCACATGAACCCTGGCCCTCTTGTGTCTGAGCCGGGTTGTTGCTCATGCAGGCTGCTTGAGTCATGAAGTTTTAATAACCAACCTTAGCCTTGCTGCAATAACCCCAAGTTTAGAGTTGCAACATGAGATGATAGTCATAGCCACAGTCCCCAAGCCGGTGTTTCACTGGGAGTGGAACACCAGTGCTGCCTTACTGCTAAATTCCACAATGCATTGTGAAGGTTTCAGGAGGTGATGAGATGTATTTTGTTTTGGTATAAATTAGCCCCATTTGGGGGATTTTAGCCTCAACATAGCTTCCTAAAAAAGTTAACGATGAACCAATTGTCCATTGGGTCTGATGCATGTTTCAAAATGAAAAGAGCAGGGGTTTGGATAAAATATTGACAGCCTGTTAATGGCTTACAAACTTAAGAAGCACCTCTGAGCTGACACTCTGAGTGAACTCTGTTTTCAAATCTTCATTTGCTAAGCTTCGAGTAGCATTTGGGTTTTATCGCCATTTTGGTTCCATTGTGGTTTTGGTTGTTTCACCCTTTCAGGAGGGAATTAAAGCTACTGTTGGACACTTCACATCGACCTTACGTCAATTCATGCACTCTTTGGCGACATGACCCTTCTTTGACAACTGATGATTTAAAGTAGTTTTTTATAATCTATATACACTGTATTATGTGAATATATGACTCATGTAAAATCTATCTGCCAGCAGGAAGATGCTTGGGGTTATTTTGAGTCATTTGCTCTTCAGTTTTAATTTCAGCAACAAATAAAAAGCATTTATTACTCAAATCATTTTTTGTTACATTCTGCTACATGGATCAGAACTAAAATACTACTGCAAAGGTTTCATTTAATAATATGAACTCTAATTGAATCAAGCAAGCTTTTAAGTAGATGGGAAGGAAGTGGTTTGTTTACAGTTATAAAATAGACTACTGTTGACTCAAAGTAGATGGTGGCAAATTGGGGAAGTGGGAAATCAACCAGGAGTCTGAGCCTGTTAAGCAGCTGACTTCAGGCTCAACCAGCAGATAGCCTGACTAATTAGACAGCCAATCTTCACTTGTTATGAACCCAGTGTTTTTGAAACACAGGTACACAGTTTCAAAAGGTACATAATTCTTGACTCCCAACTTCCATTGTTTGTCATTTCTTAGAAGCTTATATAAGTATAAGACTGGAAAATGTTTTTGTATTGCAATTTGCGCATTGAAAAGTAATTCCTAGCATTCTTTTGACAATGTAGCCTAACAGTGCATTTCTGAGTTGGTGCTTTTGGTTGAAGGCAGGCTGCAGCCTGCAGTACCTGGACTATGTTCAGCCTTGTCTGCTCGACCCACACAGCAGACACGAGGCAGGAGACTTCCAGTCAATATTAGGCCTGCAAACTCCTCTTTATTGACACACACATACACACACACTGCAACATTTCTTCTTATGGAGATTACTAGGTTTGAATCAGTCAGTCGCTGTTTGGCGTACAGATTGTGATCTGGGCCAGTTTTTTTTTTTTTTTTCAGTTCTGTCTGTAAAGAACCATAAATTTATTTCCTTTAAAAAGCATGTAGGCCAGCGTCCTGAATAGTGTCTGGAAATAGAGTTTTTAAGGTAATCCCATGTGTTTAAAACAATTCCACACAGCAGCTGTGAGTCTGTCATCTCCTCTAATTATAGTTAATAAATAAGTCTTTATCCTTATTCTTTAAAAAGAGAGATAAACTGTAAGGAATAAGATCATCAGGAGACAAATGCATCTTGTCCCTCCAAGGAATGCACACACAGTAGCCAGAATCCATTAAGGCAGACAGGAAGAGCTTCATCTGATAACCCCTCAGAGCCCATTAGTGGAGCACATCAGCCATGACATCATCACACCCGGTAACACACACACACACACCGCACAATTACTCCTGCCCTAACATTCACACTCCTTATAAATAATTTAAAGATCCCTAATACTGACCACACTAAGGGCTGGATCGTTTATGACCGGCTTTAATCCCACACAGACCTGCTGGATGAGTAATGCTGTGCCTGAAGATAATAGGCTGCTTCCAGAACAATGAATAAATAAATCCGCAGCGTTTGGATGCGCCGCAGCACATCACTAAACTACTGCCATGTTTATTTCAACAAATTTGCAAACACATCTGAGCTTGTAAAGACTTGGCAGAGCTGCGAGATGAAAATCTGTTTGCGTGCTTTCCAGCACAATCAGAGATCTGTTTTCCTGCATAAAAGAGCCGAGTCGTCCTCCAGCTCTGAGGCCTCAGTCTTTCAAATTCGTTTTGTCCTTCAATATGAAAGGGAATGGGAAAAGTAGCAATAATAAAAGCAGTAAAAATAGTTTTGTTTGTTGTTTTTCTTAACTTGCCAAATTGCTGATGTTGTGGCATTTAGTAATGTCTTTGCTTTGGCCAGTATGAGATTCTTCACATGTACGATAGCCTTGTTCAGCATCAATTTTATTTAAATTGATGCCAAGCAAAGATAAAACTGTAACTCTACTGATGTAATAATAACTGTTGTAACACCAAAAAAAGAGGATTTTCTACTTATTATTTAAAAGACTGTTATTAATATTTATCATGTTAAATTTTTTTCTTCATCAAAAAGTAAATGAAAAGAAAACTTTTCAAAGCTGTTACTCTGCTGCATTGTTTTATTATCTTTTGGGAGAGATCTTTCTCATTTCCTTTCAAACTTCTTGGTTGAATAACAATACATTTCTATTGACATCTAGTAAGAGCTACGCAAAATTATATACTTAGCTTTTTGTGATCTAAAAGGTATTTTATTACTGTTTGAGACTAAATTCTTTGTGCAGTTATTTTCAAAGTATTGTGAACGGATGATGTTGCAAAATTTGAACGTGGTTACGTGAGTTTAACTGAAATTACTTCCAATTGGAAACCTTGATTCAGATTCCAACATGATATAATCTTTTATTATTATTTTTCTTTTAAATCACTATTGCATTAAGGGAAAATAAAATATTTATTTTCTTTTGGAAATAATTGGCAAATAAAACTTCTAACTGGGAGTTTTCACAGCAGAAATGCACAAGAAGACATGTGCCGATTTGACTGTATCAACCCATGGAGCAGATACAATCAATAGTTAGTGTATTGTTTGTCAGTCACACGTCATGTGCTCCACTGACTACGTAGGACGGCCTTTTCTCAGTTGTACTGTTCTCTGTGTAACAATAATGGTTTAGAACTAGAATAAGTGCTCCAGTAATGCAGAGTTTTTTTTTGTAGCCTATTGGTTGTTGTCAAAACACTGTGAGAAGCTGAACGATGGCATTTAAATGTACAACATTAAGCTTACCAAAATAGGCTGCTGTATTTGAATGAATCCAGCAGCCTGGATTCTTTCACGTCCAGGCTGCTGGAAAAATGAAGCTTCTGAGAAATGAAGCTGTTTATCTTTCCTCATCTAGAACCAAAGCGCTGCTGTGCTTTGACAAAGCTCAGACGTCATCTAAGCCACGCGTTTTGGTAAGGGAGGGTGTTGGCGTGAAGAGGAGCTCCCCTGTTATGTTAGCATCCCAAAATGTTGATTCAGTAAAATGAAAGTAAGAAGCATGCTGTCCTTCCTGTAAAGTCCCACAAAGTTTATCTCTCTTGTTCGATTCCCTCAAAACGTCACCGTGCAGACGAGCCGCCGCCGCTGCTGCAAATTTACTTTATAACATCAGAATGACAGGCTTGAGGGAAGCGGTTAAAAAAAAAAAACAGTAAAGTCTTCAAAACAGTGAAAGAAGGAAGTAAAAAGGTCAGAGGCCGAAGAGCTCTAAAAGGAAGGAGACGACGAGAAGCAGCTGCTGAACGCCAGCTTGCTGCGGAGGATCGATAAAACTCTCTGTACGACAAACTGGGAGGGAAACCGCAACAAAATGACCATGTATGAAAAAAAAGGTACTGTTTCCCTTTTGGATTCTATTCAACAACATGCTGGAGGTTCTGTTTGAAGCAAATTGCTTGGCTTTTTGTTTCAATCAGTTTTGATGGATTTGTTTGTTCTGCGGTCACATTTCTGCTTTTGAGTCGTCCTACATGTCAGCTGCTTCTGCGACATTTTGGCAGGAAATGTTTGGGTATCCTGTGTACGTGTCGGTGTGTAAGCACTGTTTTGGCTGGAAGGCCGTCGTGGCTGATGTCTTGTCTCTCGCCTCTTTTTGCTCATTCTCCACATCTTAGCATGAGCTTAAAGCAGCTTTGTTATCGTAAAGTGTGTGAGACAGAACGTGGAGCATTTCAGAGGAACGCCACCAAATCTTGCTTGCAACAGAACTTCTCTATCGAGCTGGTTTTCCTGTTAACAAGTATTCAGGCGTCTGATTCTTGAAAGTCTTTTGACACGTTGGTCTTACTGTGATGTATTTGTGGTCAGCGTGAAGTTCCTTCCACGGCCTCATCTGAAGGGTTTCCATGGAGGCTGGCGATGCCCACAGGGAGCCCTCCGCCGTCGCTGGGGAGCCATTTTGTGGGTTGTGAGGAATGACAGGCAGAAAAAATCCTTTTGTTCTGCAGGAGTCTTTGTATAATGCTTGGCCGGACTCTTATCGACTCATCATGTCCTGTATGCCCACTGACTGAGAATATGTTACATGCAACAATGTGAACTAGTAAGAAATATTTCTGCAGCAAAAGGCTCAATTTATTTTTTTTTTACAAATGCACTGATTAATCATTTTACTGGCCGAGGTCAATGTCTGGTTTCCTTTGGGGTTTGATTTGCCACAGTCTGCTGGGTGGCACAGGTTTGGTTCGTTGTCGGCGTGTGCCTGGTGCTTCCTCTAGTAGGGTGTGTTCTTTGGCTTTGTGGGGATTTTGGAGTGTGTGGTGCTCTCTTTGGCAGCTGCACCCTCTGCTTGGCTGTGGTTGGTTGGTGGGTGGGGTAGTGGGAGTTTTCAACGTGTGGATGCAGCAGACTCTGAGGGTGAAGGAAGTCGCCTCGCGTGGTCTTGGCCTGTTTGGGTCTTGGCACGTTCTACTTCTTGAGAACGTTTTTTTTTTTTTTGCGGTTTTGCTTTCTTAAATTTCTGCCTCCACTTTTTGAATTAACTTTTATAAATTTGCTCTTCTGACTGTCACTATTGTTATTTAGCTTACAGACTGACTTAGTGATGCACTGATCCTTATTATGTTCTGCTTTGTTTCAAGTTTTTGTTTGAAATATGAAAACGATTCGTATTTTCAGTTCAGTTTGCATTGCTAATGAAACTGCTAGCCATGTAGGACCACATTACCAAAAAAAAACAACAACAAAAAAAACATCTTAGCATTTTCTTTTCATATATCCTTATATTTTTTCTTAATTTACTTGTTGGTAACAGCTATAATGAGACAGAAAGTGCAGTGGAATGCAGAAAGGAGAGTTATGCAAAAATACCTCTGTCCTCAGGATGTTGTGGTTGTGTGTGTGTCACACCACCATGGCTGCAAACATCTGACTTTAAATAATGATCTGAACCATGAAACAACACCAGTTGTGTGAGGAGTCTTTATTTATAAAGCTACATACCTCTTACTTCATGTACTTGTCAGTCCATTTCAAAGAAACTGTGTGTTTTGTATACTGACCAACCAGTGTGTTCTTTAGATGTTTTACATTGACTTTATGGTGTGTAATGCAGTCAAAGTAAAACAAAATAATACAGATAAATACAGTTATCTAAATCTAAATATATGAGACAATAAAATTTATTTTTTTTCTGTCCAAAAGGAACATATTCGTTATTTCAAGTGCAAAATTACAGGTATTGATTTAAATGTTCACCTGCAGTAATATTTTTATTAAAAGCCTCTCAGCAAGTCGGGCATTTTCCTACATATTCCACCTGCTATAGAACAGACCTGATGAGTGCAGGCCATCAACAGCCAGCAGGTTTGAAACTGGGACCAGTCCAGAAGCTCTATGTTAACGCGCTTTATCTTTTCCAAACCTGACCTTAAACTGGTGTTGCTGTTCACAGTGAAGCAAGTTTTACATCACCATGAACTGAGGAGAAAAAGCTGCCAGATTTCAAATCAGAAACCTTCAGGTTCAGCTGATGTCTGCAGCTGCCCACATGGACAGGTTAATAGATCTTCTGGAGAAAGATATTTAAGGTCAAAATAGAAAAAAAAACCTGAACTGCTTGACCCCTCAGAAATGTCCAAACGTTTGAAGAAGTTAAAGCGAGGCTTTTTAACTGATAAACACTGTGCCATTATTTTAAAAAGTAAACCCAAGTTCTTTGAGGATGTTGTAAACTGCAGTTATTGTGATGGTGAGCCTAACCAAACTAACCACTAGATCATTTTAACAGTATCAGCAATGCAGATTTAAGTAAAACTATAGTACTTCTTTAAAAATACAGAGAAAATTAAGGGTTTTTTAGCAATATCAATAGATCACCATCTATTGATATTGCTAAAAAACCCTTAATCTGCCATGCTGTACAGTAGCTTAATAAAAGGCAATCTTGTGACTAATTGAAGTTGTAAAATTTACCTCTGACAACAATCTTTTGAGGGAGTTGACTTGTGGCACAGAGTGGTGCTCAGCTTTGATGTGGAGTCTTACTCATTGTAAAGTGTGTGAGCGGTTATGTGGTAAGACAAGAGGGATTCCTAAAACAGCAATAGGTTTTAGTTCTGCCTGCTCTTCTACACGCGCTGCCATCTCATCAGAGTAAGGACGCATTTAGAGTTAAGAAAGATTTCTCTCTGTCTTTGTTTCAGGGGAGTCCAGAAAGTTTGATCCCAATTTCAAAGGGCCGATCCGGAACAGGTGAAAGCATCTGTTTTACTCATTTAGTGTGTTTGTGTGTGTGTTCTCTTTTTTTAAATTTATTGTCAGACCAAAATAGCAACATGATAAGTCTGATGCTTTTTTTTCCCAGGGGTTGCACGGACATCCTCTGCTGTTTGCTCTTCATCCTCTTCCTGTTTGGTTACTTCGCAGTTGGAATCCTCGGTAAGAATCGTCCTATGTCACTCTAATCCTGTTTTGATTCTGTTCAAAACCCATAAATATCTTGATGATGATTGATTTAATTTAGACTTTTAAAAACTTAAATTTACATATGAAAAATTATGCAGCCCTTTTTTCTTATACAAAAAAACCTACTAAAGTACAGAAGCATTGTCTAGGAAAGGAAACTCGGCACAGAACCTCAATTAGTTGCACTTTTTACCAACCTTATCTGTTTTTCATGCAACTATGAGTCTCTTCTGGCCAGTGCTGTTGTTTTTTTAGCTTCCACCTCAGTGAAACAGTCCTTGCTGTACTGCAATGTGTCAAGGGACACAGATTGGACAGATGGCTGCAAATTTGTCGGGTTTTTTTGTTTTCAGCAAACATCTGCAACTTCTGCTTTCCTGAGATGCTTTTGTATGTTTTTCCTGATAATCACACTGTTGAAATTCCTTCTTTTATGTAGGTGGTTGCTGATGATCAGCTAATCAATGCATTTGATTAGCAGAGCTGAACTGTTGCTTACACCGCACAGTGCTTGTGCATTTTATTTGGTTTTTGCTATAATATCTTATTCATTTAATAAGATATTATCTGCTTGCTACTTTATTCTAAAACCTGCTAAGTTTATGTAAAAACCTCCAAACTGAAGTATTTCATCCCTCTGCAGCCTGGTCTCAGGGTGACCCTAGGAAAGTGATTTATCCCACAGACAGCAGAGGGCAGTTCTGTGGGCAGGCCGGGACCGCACTGGAGTAAGTCACCTGAAGTATTAAAGGTTGCTCATGATCTTGTGTAACTTCCACAAATAGAGTATTGCAAACGCATTCGTACTTCTTGAACCTTTCGACATTTCCTCACGATACAACAAAACATTTCAGTGTTTTTACTGAGATTTTATTTTATAGACTAACACATAGTGCAGAATATCTGTACGTGGAAAGAAAAATTATTTACAGGTTAATTTTCCATTTAGGCGTTTCTGACTGAAGTAGGGTGAACTCAAATACATGCCACACTTTTTAGATATACAGCTCTGGGAAAATTTAAGACACCATTTTTAGGTATATGTTTAAGTAAAATGAACATTGCTCTTTTATTTTATGAACTAGTGACAACATGTTTCTGAAATTCTGATCAAAAATTTTGCAGAAAATGTGAAATGGTCAACATAATGAAAAACATGCATTCCTTTCAGACCTCAAATAATGCAAAGAAAACAAGTTAACATTCATTTAGAAACAATGTTTTAACTAAGGAAGAGATCAGAAATCTATATTTGGAGGAATAACCATGAGGTTTTCAATGGGACTCACTGCATTGGTCTCTTGCTTTTTTCCAGAGATGTATTTCATTTTCTTTTCCAACGTCATGACTATAAAGTGCTCTGTCCGGGTCTGTCAATAAAAAAACTTCTGTCTGTGATCTGTGTCATTGTCACGTTACAGGAAGAAACCGCTTCTGTTTTACTTCAACATCCTGAAATGTGCCAGCCCCCTGGTGCTCCTGGAGTTCCAGTGTCCCACCCCTCAGGTCAGGAAGTGTGGCTACATCTGGTTGCTGGAGCTGCTTTACAGCGCCGATCAGTGGTTCATGCCTGCCTGCTGTTTTCTGTCCCCAGATATGTGTGGAAAAGTGTCCTGACAGGCACTTGAATTTGGTGAAGGCCAAGCTAGGCAGCAAAGAAGACCATGAATACTACTCGAGATACTGCAAGGAGGGAACTAACTTCGCCGCACTGGTACATTTTCAAATACTGAAGTTATTCACATTAAAACGACGTAAAGACGTAAAGAGCTATGTGTGCGGAATGAGGGGATCTTTAACTAAAGCTCTCGCTGCATCATTCAGAGTCCTCCTGAGATCCTGAGGGATGGCCTGTGTCCTGGCATGCTGGTGCCCAGCAAAGCTTGTAAGTGACAAGCTTTCACTTCTTATGATGGCGTCTCTGTTAATTAGTTTCTGCTGCCAAGAGTTTCAAAAAGTGATCATGGGCCTGCCTCCACAGTCACACGGCGCTGCCTGCCTGCCCTGGGAAAGCTGAGCGGCGGCATGGTTGTTGTAGGCAACGAAACCTCGTTTGTCGATGACAATAACAACAGAGTCAACGCCACAGACCTGCTGGAGGCAGCAAAGTGAGTCTACGTCCGTATATACGGACACAACATGATGCTATCAAGCACGTTAATTCGTTTTTAAAAGTTATGTCAGTATAGCAGTTTATGAAATGTGTGTAGCTATTAGGTGCTGTAGCGATTCCTCGAGTGATTAGAGTATTAAAAGTCATGGAGGAAAATTTATCTGCCTCAAAGCTTCGTAAAATTATATGTCATTATTTACTGTTTAATCTGTGAAGTATAATCGTCCATATATCTGATGTTTTCTCTCGACAGGAAGTCAAATATTGTTTTGGAAGCTCGTCAGGTGGCCATGAGAGTCTTTGAAGACTACACTCAGTCCTGGCACTGGATACTACTGTGAGTTTACTTCCCTGAACTGCTCAAATAAAAGTGTTAGATGTTAAAGCGCTGAACAAGGTTTCAGTTTTCTCAAGTGATTCAGTTCCTACTGAACTGAGACAGACATATTGCTTTACTTCAGATTGGTGTATGAAAAATCTTTATGTGGTTTCTGAAAGGCATCAACCAATCACACTGACTTCTGATTGGTTGACGGTATCCCAGTTAATAAGGTAACTCATTAATCTGTTCTCGCTCTGCAGCTGTCTGGTGATCGCCATGATTATCAGCTTGATTTTCATTGTCCTGCTGCGGTTCTTGGCCGCCCCCATGGTCTGGGTCATAATTATTTTGGCCATTCTTGTCATTGGATACGGTAAATCCTGCCAGCTCTAAATGCTAAAATTAAAGGTTGTCTTTAAAGACAATTGATATAACGGACAAGCTTGACTGTTTTTAGGGATTTTACACTGCTACATGGAGTACACCGCCCTGAAGGGAGAACCGGGCGCAGACGTCACCATCCGTGACCTGGGCCTGCAGACAGACTTCTCTGTCTACCTGCAGATCCAACAGACATGGCTGGCCTTCAGTAAGACATTTTCACTGTGATTTATCTCTTTCGATTAACTGATTATTCATCATTTCAATCCGCTTCGCAGTGATCATCCTGGCGATTGTCGAGTTCATCATCATCCTGCTGCTCATCTTCCTCAGAAAAAGAATCCTGATCGCCATCACTCTCATCAAAGAGGCCAGCAGGTTCGTACATGTCGGATACGGTACATTTTCATACAGACGTGTTGCATCATCGTTTTGACTTAATTAAAGAAGCAATGCAGCTTGACTATGCATTATGAAACTTACATTTGGAGTTTTAATTCAATTCAACATATTTGTATGCCACTGGTTATCTACAAAATTTCATCTTTAAGCGCTTCAAAAGGAAAACTGACATATTTCATATCAAATTATATGGAACTAAATAATGAATCGATCCAATTCATGTCAGAGAAAAACACAAATATTCACATTTGTATACATAAAGTCCAAATCAATCCACAAAACAATCAAAGTGAGTTGATCATTTAATGCAATGAAATAATCAACTGACTGATTATTTAACTGCATCAAGTTAATAATCTGCATTATATGTATATCTAACATATAAGCTCATGTTTATGAGCTTATATATCTAATTACTGTATATAAGCTCATGTGATTGCATGGAGCTGTTGACTCTGCAGCAATACCTCCACCTGAACAAGCATGTAATGACAGGGAAAAGGGACTACTTCCTTTAAGCAGGAATTGGTCCTGTGGATGACTGAATGTACATGAAGCACAAATCAAGTACTACAGCAAAACCTAGTTCAGATTGAGCAACTAATAGGCATGGTCGCGGTTGAGGGTTGAAAATACAGAACTGCGTGAGAATAGGTTTATTTTCCATGGTAAAGAAAAATGCAGCCAGTACCAGAATTAAGAAAAGAGATACGGTTAAGCACAGAATGACTGAGCCAGGAGCTCTGACACTGACAGACAGAGTGACACCTCTGTCAGTGACATTGTCCAGGAGCAAGACGCACCTGAACACAGAGTGACTGAGCCAGGAGAACTTTCTATGGAAAAGATAAAATTGAGGGAATGCATAAAGTTAATTGCAGCAGCAACTTGACTTTCCAGGAGACAGACGCATCAAAACAAAGAATCGTTAAGTTGCGAATACCTTCTACGAGAACAATACTGTAATAATATAATAATTAAAATTAGAATTAGCAGAACAGATCAGTGTGAGAAAAAGTGGTCATTAAATCCTCCTGTCAAATGATATGAATTAAATTATTGCTTAATTTACAAATTCTTTTATTAAGTCAGAATGTTTTTATAGCAATTTCTCTGTAGCAAATATAGCAATTTCAGATATCCTAGTAGGTTGCAGAATAACAAGCGTTTTTGTTTTTGGTTTTTTTGTCAGCGCTGTGGGCCACATTATGTCGTCGATGTTTTACCCGCTGCTGACCTTTGCCCTCCTGACTGTGGTGATCGCTTACTGGGCCGTCACTGCAGTGTATCCTTTCGTCAGCCTTCCAAGAAGCTCAATCCCTCATTTTGTCACATGATGTTTCAGTGATGACACTTTGTCACCTTGACGTCTCCAACCAGATTTCTGGCTACGTCAAATGAGCAGATCTACAAAGTGTTCAACAAAACCGATTGCCCGTTCTCGATGGACACATGCGATCCCAAGGTGATCCAGAAATATCTTTTTCCAGTCGGGCTCATTTTTCAAATCATGTAACTGTACTGCTGCTGTAAACAGGTTGCCTTTTAGTTAGAAAGACAATCTCTGCATTGATCCGCCTCTTCTCCTTTTTCCCGCAGACATTTAACACCTCCAATGTTTCAGCCCAGTGCCCAGACGCAGAATGCATGTTTGTTTTTTACGGTGGTGAGACGCTGTACCACAAATATCTCATCCTGCTTCAGTTCTACAACGTCTTCCTCTTCTTCTGGTGTGCAAACTTTGTGACGGCGCTGGGCCAGGTGACGCTATCGGGAGCTTTCGCTTCTTATTACTGGGCCTTCAAGAAGCCAGACGATATCCCTGCTTTTCCCATATTCTCCTCGCTGGGACGGGCTCTTAGGTTGTTGGAAACCATGTTTACTTTAATTATCATAATTAAAAACGTTCTAGAACAAATGTGGCATTATTTATTTATTCTTTCATTTTTACACAAAAGCAGGCGAATCTGTCCCGAATGGGGCATATGTTGAGGTCTGCAGGTGGTGCCTCAGACCGTGTGACATGGAAAATTGTGACTAATTCTCGTGTTTGGTCTCCTCCTGTGTAGATACCACACAGGCTCGCTGGCTTTTGGCTCCCTGATCCTGTCTTCGGTCCAGGTCATCAGGGTCCTCCTGGAGTATCTGGATCAGAAGTTGAAAGGTTGGAAAAACGCTTCATTAAATCTCGTTTCATAGTGGATACGGAGATTTGCTAGTCAGAAGTAACCCTGGTTACTTTAGTAACACGCATCCTCATAACCTAAATCCTTCCACCGCTCTAACCAGCTTCCATGTGTCGATTTAAGCATTATGTTTCTGTGGCGTGTTCAGGTGATGTTCGCTGTCGGCTTTTGTTTCTCTCCACATGTAGGTCAAGAAGTTACATCTTGGTTTGATCAGAACGACTTCTTCCACATGTTTATCGTGTCCCTTTGTCTGACCTTTGCAGGACATCTTGACTTCAACTTTATTTTAACTTTTCTGTAAAGGTTAGATTTGTTTAGTGCATGAATAATAGTTGTCCCATCAGCACATTCTCCCACCTGCGCTGTGGACCTCTGGGCTGCTTCTTTGATTAATGCTCTTCTTATCATGTTTATGTAAACGCCTTGTCTTACAAGATGTTCAGTTGTGCCATACTCTTTTTACTTTTAGAAGGGATTCTGTGTGAGAGATTCAGAGATGGAAATCTTGTTTCATATATATATTTTTTTGTTTTTATTTTGTCGTCTCTGTCCCTGAACTGACTGACAGTCTTCATGACGCCGTCTGCTCTCTAGTTTCCACTTCACAATTATTCACTACTTTGTGAATAATTTGTGTTGGTCTATCCTAATAAAAGGCTGTGAAGTTAGGGTTATTAATATCTGCTTTTACTGTGTTTTGTTTTGCTAGCAGGTCTAATCAGTCTCAGACCAACATATCTGGGTGTCATTGTTAATATAGCTCTGATTATGCACATCAATTACTTCCTCTCTCATCTCCATGCGGTGATAAAGAAACAGAAAATTTACACACATAAACATCCTTGTTCATCCTAAAGTGTTGCACCATTTCCCCTCCTGTCCTCCAGGTGCTCAGAATAAGTTTGCTAAATTTCTGCTGAGCTGCATGAGGTGCTGCTTCTGGTGTCTGGAGAAATGTATCAAATTCCTGAACCGGAACGCCTACATCATGGTGAGCTGCTGCAACTGGATACTGCTGACTGATGGCTCTTCTTTCCAAGAAGTTCACTTCTCATTATTTTGTTTTCATCCAAGATTGCGATCTACGGAAAAAGTTTCTGCACTTCAGCTCGAAATGCCTTCTTCCTTCTCATGAGAAACATTGTCAGGTTTGTTTTTAAATTTTTCATTTTCTACCCTTCATATTCTAATAATCTCTTCCCCACTATTGCAGCAACATGATGCTGTTAAACTCAACACTGTGTGCTCTCTAACGCAGGGTGGCAGTTTTAGATAAAGTGACTGACTTCCTGCTGTTTCTTGGGAAGCTCCTTATTGTTGGCATTGTGGGTAAGGGAGGTTTTTATTAATAGACGGAAACACTCTGGAGACATCCGTGTGTTTTCCCCGCAGTTCAAATAAACTATTTTTGCTTTTTATCTCTGCGCAGGGATTTTCTCTTTCTTCTTCTTCTCTGGAAGAATAAAAGTTGTAGAGAATGCGGCTCCATCTCTCAACTACTACTGGGTGCCAATACTGGTGAGAACAGTTGTGAAAAAAAGCTTGAAAATAAATAGTTAGCATTGCAATAAAGTAGCATATTTAATAAATTGGAGAAAACTGCAATTTATTTACTCATTTATTTGTGATTCAAAAAGTTGTTTTTATTAAATCAACAGAGTACTTACTGGTACTCCTTGCACGTCCTACAAAATAAATTTGACTAAAATATGAAATTGACTCAATATTTTTTGAGTGCTTTGTTTAAAATGGACTTAATTTTCATATATATATATATTTTTACTTCCTGCTTTTTATTTTGCAGACAGTAGTAGTGGGATCCTATCTGATTGCCCACGGCTTCTTCAGCGTGTACGCCATGTGTGTGGACACACTCTTCCTGTGTTTCTGTGAGTCATTTCTCAAAGATAACCGAAAACCTTCTCCTCCTATTGATAAGCTGCTTGTTTTTCCTTCTTGCTGCTCTGTTTCTCACTTCTCTCCTCTTTGTCTCCTGTTAATTTCACTTTCATACATTCCCTCTGCATTTTGCGTTTTCCCCATCCGTTTTCCATTAACCCATTCTGAATCGATGCCATGCGCCGCCAAAAGGCGAAGACTTGGAAAGGAATGACGGTTCGTCTGAGAGACCTTACTTCATGAGTAAGGAGCTGCACGAGATCCTCTCCAAGTTCGGTAAGGTGGAGGATGAGTTTGACGGCGTCGAGGCGGCGGACGCTGCCAAACAAGCGGACCAGGTGAAAGTGGAGGAGGAAACGCCCCTCCAGCAGCAGGACGGGGAAGTCCAAATAAAACAGCAGCCTGTGCTGAGGGAGGAAAACGAGGAAAAGCAGCCTCTGGAGACCAGCACTGAGGACGAGAAGAAGGAGAAGGCGGAGGAGGAACAAGTCAGTCAGGCGGAAGACACTGAGAAAAAAGAAGAGCCAGCTGTGAAGGAAGTTCCAGCAAAGCAGGAAGTGAAAGCAGATGAAAAGGCAGAGGAGCAGACAGCTGCAGATGGGGAAGCTGAGGAAGTGAAGAAAGTGGAAGAAAAAGAGCAACACAAAGATGATAATCCTCCACCTGCACAACAGGAGTAGATGCAACAAAGCAAGGGAGGCTCACTAAACCTCAGACAGCAGAATAGAAGTTACGTCCCTCAGCTGTGTGATATGGACCTGTTAAATGTACAGCATTCAAGCTAAAGTGTACACGGCTTTGCTGAAAGAGCTGATGTTCCACCTGGAGAAGGCCAACCAGAGCGAAGGCTGAAGGAGGTCAAAAGCCCAGTGCATCTCTGTAGCTTGAAGAAAACACACACACACACACACACACACACACACACACACACACACACACACACACACACACACACACACACACACACACACACACACACACACACACACACTCCTTTGTGTTGGTTTTAGAACAGTGTTGGTTTTTCTATCGTGAAGGTCTGTAACACATAGTGCGTGCTGAACTCCATGCCTGATTACTGTCAGTGTTTGTCGTCTCGATCCCATTTGCCGGAAGCGCTACAGAACCGGAACCATGTTTACAGTCAGAGCAAACATCTCAATCAACAGTGAATCACTTTCACAGTTTACAGAAATACCAGCTGATGCCAAAACCGTTCACATTATTTGATACACTATGAATACTGGACCTTTTCTTTTTTCTTTTCTATTTTTTCTTGATATAAAAACTTGCATATATGCACTGGTGCGTGTTTATTATGTATCTTTTGGCTTCAGTCTTGCTGAGACTCACTCTGATGGGACTCCATATATTGTATCGCCACCTCCTTGCCTTGGTATTTTGGACTGGCGTTAAGTGCTGTGATTGTCCGGCCGTGATGCAGAAATCATGACCTCTCAGACTGTCCGGACCCCGACCCAACCTCCCACTTGTTTACAGACCCCTCTTCTTGCCTTGCTCTGTCCCTTCCCTGAATCTTTCCGTCTATTAAGTGCTGCATGATATTAACATGGCCTTTAGAATGCTTGCAACTAACATCTTAAGTGTCTGAAAGCTTTTGTACAACTACTTCTTCTTCTTGTCTGTCATTCTGTGAAAGCTGTAAGATGATATTTTTATCCCCCACTGAAATCACTGATGACATTCCATATTTATTGGGTGTAATTCCTGATTGCGAATACTCGTATTTAGTAATTGTAGTTCTGTTATGGGTAAACATGTGAAGGATGATTTGGGTTTAAATAGGTGAGTTTTTGGATCCGAGACAAAATGGTGAGTTTCTTTATCTACTAATGAAATGATTGACAATTTTACAGAAGTCCATTTAATTGTTTGTCATTTTTGATTTGTGACTCCCTCCAACAGAATACCAGGTGTATACATTCTGGACTTTGTGTGATTGTAATTTGTGAAAAAGTCTTTGAAATCCCTGAAAAAAACATTTGAAAATGAAGCGACTAAATAAATTATTTGAATCTAAATGTCCACTTCTTTTACCTGCTTACTTTGTCAGATGTTTATGTACCAGGATTACCCAATAATCCTGGCATATAAACAGGATTATAAAATAATCTTGCCCTTAAAACCCAATAGTTTGGGCTTTAATTTAAAAAAAAACAAAAAACACTACCAACTGTCTAGTAGGATGGCGACAGCATGATTCTGAGGGTGGGTTTCACTGACAGTCAGATACAAACGCCAGACAGTATTCAAAAAGGACAGTGTAATGAAAAAGCTGGTCTACTTCTTAATTCTTCGACTTCACCTCAAATACAAATCACCTGGCTTTTGGGTGCATAGATGGGCGCTAACAACACGCTTCTGGAGAGAAATTTCCAAAAAGGCAGTGATGAAGAATTGATGGAATATTCTGAAAAGCTACCCTGTGAGAGGAAACCAAACTATTTAAATGGATTTTGCTATCCATTCTGCAAAATGTTCAGCTAAAAGCTCAGAGAAGAGGGAAAGTTTCACCAGATATTGACTCATGAATAGTTCTGTGTCTTTCTGCATAAATTGGGGAAATTTATGCAGAAATCACAATAAATTCCCACTTGCACTCTCAATTCTCTTTTCAAAAATCTTCATTCACTAGTTGTGGGTTAAACCCATTTTTGATTGCTAAACTCCCTTCATTTTTTATTGCATAGATTCAATGAGATGTCAGAAATATTCCTCAAGAAATGTGGTCTGTGTTGACCTCCTCACTCATGATCAGATCTGTTCTGCAACACCCCAAAGTTGCCATATTGGATTGGTATGTGGCGACTGTGGAGCCTCTGGAGCACAGGGATATCATTGCTATGTTATTGAATTAAGCTGTGTGACACGATGCTTTATCAAGCTGGAAGTTTCCATCAGACGGTGGGCGGTCATAAAGTGATGGACATGGTCAGTAACAACACTGAGGGGTGTAGGATTTACACTACAATGACAATTCTTTTATTGGTCAAGAGTCAATAGATGCCCTTTCTGTCCCATCTGGATCCTCGGCAAGTCGTCTTCCCCACTTTCAGATTGCCAAAATGCACTGAGTTAAAACACACATGACACTGTAAGCCCGAAATGAATAGGAATACATTAACTTCTAATCAAAACTGAAGGTTAAATTAGAATCGGTGACAGAAAACATTTTTAACGTCTACTTGTGTTTGTCACAGTGGAAG
The DNA here is from genome assembly GCF_027474105.1 of Poeciliopsis prolifica. Classification (NCBI taxonomy): domain Eukaryota; kingdom Metazoa; phylum Chordata; class Actinopteri; order Cyprinodontiformes; family Poeciliidae; genus Poeciliopsis; species Poeciliopsis prolifica. The sequence goes on along the minus strand of NW_026562391.1, from coordinate 6,533,489 downwards.
ACCTGGAACGCAATGATGGATCATCCGAGAGGCCCTACTTCATGTCACAAAATCTCCTCAATGTCATAAAAAAGTCCAATGACACATCCAAATCTGTTGATTGAATCCCTATGTGGGTGTGTCTGTGAATGTGCAGATAAATGACTGTGCCATTTCATTGGATGCCTGTACAGTATTTTTGTGTCTAGATATAAACGAGGAGATGTTTTTTTTCCTTTTAACATGTTGAAAACTTCCATCTGTTGATGAGAAATTGTCAACACAGGCAACTTGAAGTAAATAAGTTTGGGAATTACGTTGGCTAATTTAAGTGCAAAAGAATCCTGAAAGGCCGTGTTTTATAAATAATGTCATATGTTTTATTCTAACTTTTCTGTTAATTTTATTCTGACATTCAGATAGGATGGAAAGCTTTATAAGTCATAGAAAACTTTAGACTTACAAGCTTAACCAAATAAATTGCACTGTTTCAAATTTACTCACCAAAGTGGTAGAAAAGCCATTGAGAAATTATCAATAGCCCAAGTGCCTTAAGCTTGATACTACACCTATTTTATATATATATATATATATATATATATATATAATATATATATATATATATATATATATATATATATATATATATATTTGTTTTGAATGTTTCACTGACTAACATTTTCATTGTAATAATTTTGAGTTTAAGATTTTACATTGCCTGATAAATTGATGATAAATGTTTGTGTTTTCATTGTAAGTTTTGGAAATGGAATAGAAATCTCTCCTGTCTGTAAGATTTGCAAGATTGTTTATTCATAAGCAATTGTCAAGCTTATATATTTTTTGGTTTGCTTGTCTTTTTTTATTCATCAGAAAAAATGTTAAATTGTGAAACTGTGCTTGTTTTGTTGGGTGGAAAACTGTATACAAATTGTTCCTATTAAAATTCCTGAAACCTGAAAACATAAAGTTGTTTGGAGGCAAATCATTTACAAAGAGGTTCTAAACAGCTCATTTGGTGTTGGCTCCATTATTTTTTTTTTAATAATGGAAATCAAAAGAGGACCTACTTGTAATATGTGTTATCATTATTTATCTTAACATTTCAACTTTACCAGAGCCTTTTTTTTTTTTTTTTGGTTTCATATTAGGCAGTTGGTTGTATAAAGAACCATCATAAACACGAATAATGTCTTATTCCTGCTGTTGAGCATAGATTGAGTATTTCTGGAGGAAAATATAAAACAATACAATGTTCTGGTTCTATATTGATCTTAGTAAAGAGGAGGCCATCCCTTGTCCTTTTTTGTTTTACAACAAAATTTACAGGTAAGTAGGTAAGTATATCCATAGTTTTACATTTTCTGAACCAACATCCAGAATGACAGTATTCAATGCCAATATCTCTTAATGCGAGGCCCCAAAACGTTTTGCCTTGAATTTCAATTGTAACCCGCCGATGATATATTTTATTTGGAGCCTGCAGTTACTTTTGTGCTGGTTGCTGGGATTTTGTCGCACATGTTCTGTTTAAATAAAGTTTGGGGAGATGAAAAAAAAAAAGGAGCGCGGTCTTCGTTTACACGTTGCTAAGCAACGGCACAGCCCCCTGAAGCCGCTTCGAGTTGAGAAAACTCCCACCGTTTTTACTAACTAGGTCCAAAAGTAGCGTTCAAAAATGTTGTCTTTTGGTCCAAACGTGAGGCTGTCACTGCAGGAACAGAAAGCGGAGCTTCAAGATAAAATTCAGTTGCTCGGTAGGTTTGTGACTTCACTGTCTCGCGGTTTGGGGTTTTCGGCTGTTTCCATGTTTGTTGTTGTTGTTGTTGTTGTTGTTGTTTTGGGTGGGGGTTGTTGGGGCGGCTACTCACTTTGCTGCTAGCTAACATTGGTGTCTTACTTTTAACGGGCGGAGTTTTAGGCCAACTTAAAACGTGCTTACGTTTCTTTGTTGCTGCAATGACTAAATGTGTCCACTAGAGTGCGAGGGGACTGCATTTTATGAGCGTTCTCAGTCCGTTATCAAGAAGAACCATGAGATCATCCTCCAACTGAGGCCGGCGAACCAGAAGCTGCACAAAGAACTGGCACAGGTCATCCTTTCACTCAGATCTATCTTATTTAGCGGCCTTAATCAAACATAAACGCATTATGTTGTGCCACTGACAGACTAAATCTGAATAAATGATCAGTTTTTGTTTTATTTCTTGATGTAATTTGTGCTTAGTTTCTATCTTAGTTGTCCAGAAGTGCAATGTCAGCCATTTGATTTAAGTTTTATTGGCCGATCAATACAGGGAGCTCAGCAAGCATCTGGAAGAAGTTGCTAGGCTAAAGCTGAACTTTTTGACAGTGTGCAAAAGGAAAATGAAGTTATTCTGAACATCACATCCCGAGCATGAAACAGTGGCAGCAAAAGACTTTAGACTGACATGGTGGTGACCAAATAGCCACAGCTGCATTGTCATTTTTTCAGATTAAAGCATATTCATGTGTCAGAACTAATAGACCTCGACAAAGTTGAAACCCAAACCCAATCTGTGGACAGACTTGAAAGTGGATGTCTGCAGACGCTCTCGGCTCACCCTGATTGAGCTCGAGCTATCTTGCAAAAGAGATGTTGAACAACTTTTACATGTCTGTTGCTGGCTCAGCCATACTGTAATGAGACTTGCTGCAGCAAACTGTATTAAGATCGTTCTACAAAGTGTTTTGTATTTCGCTCATGTGAATTTGCGCAGTATGTGATTATAACTAGTTCAAGAAGTATGAATGCTTGTGCAAATGTATAAAATGCTAATAAGAAATGTAAACAAATTTGTGTGTTTCAAATTAGGTTAATCAACACAACTTGTCAAAAGAGGTGAGAGACAAACTTTTTATGTTACTAATAAATATGCTTGACAGGTGATATTCATGGTCTCAAAAACATTTTTGAGCTGTTAAGTGTTTTAAATTGTGCGTTGTATTTGCCCGTCAAAAACTGCTCTTTCTTTTCCCTCAGAAAGCAGTTTCAAAACTAGAGCAAGAGCTGATGTACCGAAGAAGACGCCTCGATGCTCTAACCCACACCACCCTAAACTACCAGCAGCGGCTTGATGAGCTTAGGGTTGAAGAAGAGAGAAAGATCCAGGAGCTCACCAAAACAACTACGGCTGGTGTAGCTGCGGAGTTTGAGAAAGAGGAAGATGCAATGGTAGTTTACCCGCTGATCTCTAAAAATGTGTCAAGCTTTAAGCACTAACTAGCGGTGGTAATCAACTGAACCAGCTAACATTTGTCATGTTCTTTGCAATATTCATTTTGAATTCACTGACATCGCAGCTACTGCATATTAACAATAAACCCTTTAGATCTACTAGCAGGATTGTTACTTGTTTGTGGGCATCTCCTCAGCATTTTCGTATGCTGGAGAATCGTCTGGATAAATTTCAATTCAAGTTCAAGGAGGCTGAAAAATGCAGGATGATCAACGTGAAGCTCAAGACACAGATGCAGGTCGGTAGACGATGCGCCTTCTTAACGACACACTTTCTGTTTTGCCCTATTATTTACGTGCAGTTGGTCATTTTTGACAGTGATCCATATTAACTGGAAAAGGCACTGTAGGGAAAAAATCTGTGCAACCAACCTGACACTACATGAGAAAGTGAATGCACCCTTGTAACGTAAATGCATAGCAACAAAAATACCACTCTGGAGTTCACACTATGACCAGGGAAGTGAGGCCTGCAGTTCTTGAGATATTCTTGGTTCCTTTGTTGTCTGGTGGATACATCACCTGTGACCTTGTTTCTCATTTATTCACAAATTTCTTGCAATCAGAATATTTACTCACACTCTAAGATATTTTAGCCTACTTCATGTTTCCAACCAGGTTCTTGTAGAAATAAGGGATTTCTTGTTTCTATGAGTCAAGTATTAATCTGTTCAAATTGAGTCAGGTAAACACATTAATTCATAATTTAATGAGGACAGGATTTAACAAAGGGCCATGTTGGTTTTAATAGCTTTTTTCCAAATGAATGAGATCATTATTTAAAGGTGGCATTTTGTATTTTTTCTGGTTCTTATATGGTATCAAACATATGTGCTCTGGAACACCTCAGTGTGAGAAAACAACAGAAACATAGGAAACCTATAGGGTGCGACAAATACTCCCTTATGAGTTACCTGCTTGACAGCAAGCTCATTCGTTCATTGTTTGGTCTGGGGTTCATGTTTGTTAAGACTTTAATCATCGGAACAAAGGACGGGTTATGTGCCGTTCTGGAGAGCAAAGAGGTGCTTTAATGTAGGACTATTTACTTAAGGTGAAAGACCACAGTTGTACAGTACTTTCTGACCCAGTTTGTTGATTATCTGTCTTAATAATAAAAATTCACAGTCACCACAGTAACACCGTGTTCTGTAAATAATACCATCTACAGTCCCTGAGCTGCTTTGTCAGCACTACAATACACGAGGAGCTGATACGTCCAGAGTAGGGAGGCTGAATTCCTGCGCTCGAAATGAACTCTAACACATTGTTTAATGCCAATAAGATGTTTCATCGTCTTTTCTAACCAAACTTCTAACTTCAAGCTTTTAATTTCCTGTCCGGTGTTTGGGAATGTTCCTTCAATATTTCCACATTATGTTCTTTTCTCAGGATCCCGTTTATTTTATGAAGTGCACCAGTCCCTCACAAAGCCAAGCATTTCTCTTATATTTTCTCATGATAGCAAACAAGGAAGCTGAATGTTTGAAGTATTTTCCTAAGATGCATCCACTGGATGCATCTTAGATCAGATCAATCAGAAGCAAATCCAGGATCATATGGGCTTCTGAGCTGAAGAAATTTAAAAAGTTCTCCAATAACTGATTTCTAATCTGGCTTTTAGCAAACTTTAGCAGTCTTAGCTGACCTAAAACAGGCACGATACAGTCTGATTTAATATCAGACAGTGAGAGACAAACACTTTTACATTTTCTTGTTGTTGTTGTTGTTTTTCAGAATGATCCATCACATACTGGGCTTGTTCTTATAACAAACCAGATGCTTTTTAATCTTTATCACAGAGGACGTTGAGCTTTAAGTTTACCAAAGCCATAGTAATTTAAGCTCTTCCTCAGCTGTGTTAATATTTCAGTGATATTGTAACTAGTTCAAACAAACTGAGGTACAAAACCACTAAGCTATTTTTTTTAAATCTAAGAGTGTTGTTGTTGAGGATTTAACTTGACATGGTATGATTTCAGAATGACGTATGTTTTTCATATGATACCCTCCTTTCTTGCACTTTGTTGTTTCATGTGCCCTTTCCATTTCAACCAACAAGGATGCGTTTCGGAGTTACGGAGCACAGATCGACAATTTAGAAAGAGAATTGCTGAAGTACAAACATGAGTTTCACAACCTGGAGGCCCTGAATATGGAGGCTTACCTCTCAAAAACAGCTGCTGAGGTGAAACCACCGAACGTTTCTGAAAAGATATTAATATATTATTCTCTCTTTGTCCAAAATTTGTTTTCCACCTGTTTAAGAGTGATGATTTTCTAATATTCATCAACGTCAGATAAATTCATTTATGTCTGCTCATTCATGACACATTTTTGCCATGTTGAACTATTTTATTAACTCGCTGGTCCTTCTGGCTTTTGATCCTTTTAACCATGTCATGTGTCTCTGTCTGGTGTTCATCAGGCTGAGTTACACCAGCTGGAGGAACAGCTGTCGAAAGAACAAAAGGAGAGAGAAAGTAACATAGCAAGGTTAAGGCAGAAAGTTGATCAGCGCAAGGTTCAGGCTGACAAGCCTGACAAAAAGGTGAGATGTAAATATTCTTTACCTTGGGAGAATGGTCCTATCAAAAGCCAGACACTGATTTAGATTTAGATGCAAATAAGCTTAGGATATACATTTTTAAAAAGTTACTTGTCATCTAAGGACAAGTGATTTTGGTTTGTCAGCACTAAGGCTGAAGCAATTAATCAAATTAATTGTGATGAATCAATTATTGAAATGATTTAGTAATCAATTAACGGAGCATGCAGGTTAAAAAAAAGGCCATTTCCTGAAAGAACAACATCCTCAGACCTGCAATTAAACCAAAACTTTACAGAAAATATATGCATTTAGCATTTACAATAAAAAAAACCCCAACATATTCTACCCAGAATTCCTCAAGTGGCATTTTTAGCCTCACTCGATTTAAATTCTGTAAAAAAAAAAAAAACAAAACTCCTATTAACCACCTCATGATATTCTATTACTAATTGGTTAATCGACAGATTAGTATTACCCTGTGCTGATGTTGAGCCAAGAAGAAGAGGTTGAGCTTTTCACATGTTGTTGGAATAATTTTTTTTAACCTGCAGAAGCGTCCTTTGCTACAAATAATCAAGCGTACACTAAAGGAACACTATGTTATTGCGTTTTAGGTAATAAAATGTTTATTTTCTTATTTAAAAACACATTTAAATATTTGTCTATTTACCTATTTTAATATCTGTATTGATCCTGGTTTTCTGCAGGCACAGAGAACTGTTCTGGAGGAAGATGGGTTGGATAGCGAGGCCGAGCAAAGCACCAGAATCGTTCCTGAAGAAGAGAAAGTCAACCCCATCTTTGAGGAGATCTTGAAGAACCTCAAGGAAGCCACTGGAGTCTCAGATTTGCAGGTATAAATGTTAAAGAGAAAACAAACAAACAAAAAAAACACTGTAAGCCTGACAAAAAACAGATTCATGCATGCTATTTACTTAATCTTCCATGTCATCCACGCAGAACGTTGTGGAGCATTTTACCTCAGAGAAGGAGAATTGTGAACGTTTAGAGAATCTAAAGAAAGAGAATGAAGAAGCCCTGGAGAAGCTGAAGGAGGAGAAGGAGCTGCTTAGCCAAGAGTTTGATAAAAGAAAATTCTCTGGGGAGGCTAAGCTGTCCAGGTGCAACCGATTCAACAGAGATCACTCACCTTGTTCATGTTTCTCCTCGTGTAAACGACATGTGCTGAAAGACTTTAAGTGGTCCTCTGTTTTGTTATTAGTGAGATACAGAAGTTGGAGGAGTGTGAGCAGCAGCTGCAGGTCCAGCTACAGAAACGTGATGCAGACGCAGAGCGCCTGGCCAATAATGTGAAGGCCCTCGGCGCCATCAGGGCCGGAGTTGAGCACCTGGCAGGGAAACTGCAGGACATCTCTCTTGTAAATCCCACTCAAGTTTTACATCAACCTTTCGGCGAACGGTGCAATTCATTTTTTTTCTGATTTTGTGCCTCTGCCAGGCGAAGGAAAAACCTTTCAAATACCCCCCAACTTCAGATGATTTTGTGCTGGAGCTTTTGAACCAGTGTGACAAGAAACTGCAGCTCTTACTAGAGGAACTTGAAGGGAAGGACATGGCCTCTGTCATGAAGGAGATAGAAGAGGATGAGGTAAGTGTACGACGACGTCACAGAAATATTTGGCACTTGGGAAACCACTTTTCCCAGTACGAAAATAAACCTTCAGACTGTTTAAGACAAATCTGTCTGGGAGGAAAATCAGATTAGGTAATGACAAAATTTGATTAGAGCTGCTGATGATGATGCACCGTTGAATCACTGAGGTCTGACTGGTTAGTTTGCCTAAGCTTCCAATTCAGGGACCAAGTTTAATATCAAGATTCATTAAACTAGAAGCTTTTTAGTTATTAGCGTTTACACCGTCACATGCGGCTTTTTTCGGAGGCATTCCTTAGTATCTGTGCCTAAGTTACAAGCTCATGGTTCCAGAACAGTTTTGTTGTTTTATTCGGTTATAATCAACAATATAGCCACAACAGCGTCGGCACTGGCCCAATAAGTAAATCTGTGTTGATATTAACAACACATGCTTATTTCCGTTTTGTCACCATTCGTGTTTCAGGAAGGGCATGGGATGAGGTCGGCCATGTTTATTTACCCTGTTATGTGACAGTGATTGTGATGCAGCCGTCTGGGTGGCTTTTACATGGTGTCAGAAATGTAGAGAAATATGTGCAATATATATGATATAGGCAGTAATAGTTTCAGTTATTGGATTTAGCTCAAATCTAAGACGGGGTAGATTCATATAATTTATCAGATCATAAGATAGAAAGTTTACTGTATCTTTCTATCTACAGTCTGAAAAGATTGAAACTCAGGAAAACGTGCTTGTATATTTTTTTTCTACCGAGCAGTTCTACACCACGATTGAAGGGAGGCTTCCCAAGACCAACACCAAAGTGAGAGTGCCACACAAACCAGTAAAGGAAATCGGCAAAGAAGGTGGGTTGTAACAATCCGCACCACCACACATACACACACAAACACGCAGGCCGTGCAAATGTCTCTTTGTGTCTATGCTTGTGTCACAGAGGGGGAAATGAAAGAAGATGAGATGGATATCATAACACGAGATGCCCTGAAGCGTCAGTCTCATCTCATCATTGAATCCAACTTGAGCAAAAAGCCTTGGAAAAAATAAGTCCTGATCCAAAGCAACAAGAGTAACACAAAGTGTTGCCCGACTGTGAAGTAGAAGGGAAATGACATGTGGTGGGACTGTTTTTCCAAATAAAAATGTGAGAAATGGCGTACTCAGAAGAATATTCTCCACTCAGATCAGACTGCATGCATAATTATTTTATGTAAAGGAAAACCAGCACTGTACTTCACCCCTAACACACAATCCTCACAATGCAATGTGAGATGCATTGGGATGAGGGTCATAATCATCATATTCAGCAGGGGCCGAGAAGCTTCTAATGTAGCTATACATGGCAATCCTCCAAACCTTCTAGCAGGTAAACGATAGTTATAGTGACAGTATTTTTGAAACAAATTAAACAAAGTATTGCTTTTATTAATGAGGTATCCTTGAATATCCCATGGAAACCATTTTGTTTGCAGAAACGTGTGGTTTCACAAAGCCCAGCCTTTTCCTTGAAGCTCCTCCCCGAAAACACACTTTCCATCTGAGTTTTCGCCTCAAAAAGCACCGCTCCCCCACAACTACTCCAGATTCTGCTGAGCTTATCTGAGAAACTACTCCTAAGTGAAGCAATGGGAAAAATGGTAAAGACTTAATGGAGACGGCGCTAAAGGAGGCATGATGGAAAGAGCGAGAGCTTGTTAAAGAGACAGTGGCACAATTTCAAGACGTTAAATTCCAAAGTCAAATTTCTTTCAAGTCATGTTTGATTTACAACTGAAGGCAGCATAGTTATTTGGCTGTGCTATAAAATGGCACTATGTGCACGGAAAATATATAATACTGCCCCTTTAACAAACAACCAAAGATGCAATAGAATCCTTAATATCCATTGTAAATCTATTGTAAGACTTGTGTTCACAAACTCTCCACATCTAATCTGTCTGACCCTGAGCTATTTCACAAAGAAAAATAGACAGAAATTTTTCAAATAGAATTTCTGTCTATTTGTCTTTTGGGCTAAAGACATAACTCATAACATAACATAAAGATTTATGTCTATATTTGCAGCAAAGGTGGCTGTACAAAATATAGTATTTACTTGGAGTTGCTGAATACAAATGCATGCCACATTTTTAACATTTTTATTATGGTTAAAAAAAATTCCAGCTGTGCACTAATTTGTGCGGGTCTATTATCACATTAAATCCCAGTAAATAGCATTGGAGTTTGTGGTTGTAACATAAAAACAAAGGAAAAATTTCAGGAGTTCAAATGTTTTTGTGACAATTCAATGTGTTAAAAATGCCTCAGTTTCTATAAATACTAAAAAATCTAGCAAAAATGATTAATATCTCATTGTACATGTTGCATTGTCACCGAAAATTATCGGTTGTTAGACGTTCCTTGTTAAATGATCCGTGTGTGTGTGTGTGTGTGTGTGTTCTCGTGTCAGCTTTGTTTTGACAACAGCCGTGTGCTGCTGAGGGTGTTGCACCAACACAGATATTTCCACCTATCACCAGGCAACATTTCAGCCGCTGCCTCCTGGGAGTCAACGACAGAAGGTTGATCCGACTTACGGATCCTTTCACGGTGAATAGAGTCAAGTTCTGAGGAAGTTTTTGTCCTCTTTCTTTTTGCTTCTAGTGACTGAAACCAGTTCATTGTAAAAACACGAGGTTTCAAATTGCAGACATCATGCCCCAGAGCCACGAAAACCTAAACCTATGACATATTCAGACTCTCTTCATCATTAGGATGAATCAGAACCCGCTGGTATACGGTGCATGGTTACATGCAACACGCTAAGCACGTCAGGCACAGTTCTGCAGCTTCATTCAGAGACTTTCAAGAGCCAGCTCTTGAATGTCAGCCGCTCACCTTTGTTCTCTGACCTCTCAAATGTCTGCCCTATGCCAGAGGGAATTTCTGTTTTTAGTTGCAAAGCGAACGTCTTACGCGCAGTTCTCTTTGTCAGTGTGTGTCTGTGACGTCAAGAAGGTGACAATAAAGCAGCTGTGACGTAATGTTTGCTCCAGTTCTGTTCTTTCTTTTCTAAAATTAGTTTCTCCAGAGAGTTTGTATTTCGTTCATCGTTTGTGTACTCTTTGTTTGATCCTGCGTTCGTCCAGGCTGGTAAAAGGTAATCCAAGCTACTCCTAGGCCTTGTGAAGGGATGTTAGCTGTATTAATTTAATAATGAGGTCTATGGCACTATGTGCACGGAAAATATATAATACTGCCCTTTAACAAACAACCAAAGATGCAATAGAATCCTTTATATCCATTGTAAATTTGGATTAGGTGTATTCATTTATGAATACACACAATTCATAAATGAATTATTAATTAATAAAGACACTTACTGGTTTATGCTTTCAGCATATAATTAACACAAATTGTGATCAAATATTTGCACGTTCAGTCATTTCATGTTTCAACTTTTAAATAGCTATTTTATGTAATGTTCACATTTCCAATCTATTTTTCCGATGAACATCACATTTATGCATATTTAGCTAATCGTCTATTTATGTTTTGAAATGTAAGTTTATTCACTTACAGGAAAGTACTGCCCAGAACAGTGAAATATGTATTCATATCATAATAAATACAGCCCCTACTTAAAAGTTTGCCAAGTTCCTTTTTGAAATTGTGTTTTGAAATTTGATTGGACATTTAAATGTAATTATTATTGTCCTGATATTATTTAAATGATCATGTGTAAATATTTATTTCATAAATGATTAATTTATTTGCTTAATTGTGGCACTTTTGAAATTGAGGATAGGCAAATTCTAACAATTACGCTAATAAGGAAAAAAACAAAGATTGGGCCTTAAAAAAACTAAATTAAATATTCAGAATATAAACGACACAAGTGCATATAAATAAACGAGGATATCAGTAAAGGACACTTTATTCTAGTAATTTTAATTAGAAAATTAATCTTCCCCAAACCATCTTTTGCGGACCACAGTGAATAAAGCTTTTCAGGTTTCACGTTACAAACTGAAAATCCCTAAAATAAAAGTTTTGACGATATTCCCATTTATTGAGATGCACCTGTTACCCAAAACGACGCCATCTTTGACAGGGCGCCCATCCATCCATCCATGGTGAAGGTCACGTGCGACATGTCATGCTGTTTCTGATCAGCCAATCAGAGGGCAGAGGGGGAGTTCCCGACCTTCCTGTCTCACAGTTTGAAACGTGTTGCGTGTGCGCGCGCGAGTGCGTGCGTGTGAGCTGCTTCATCCAAATGGCCCGCAAACAGGTTTTCAGACACGTTTAAGCGACCTGTTCGGGTTTCAGCCCTAATGCTCCGACTGTCATGAGTTGTCATCGAGACACACCTGTCCGTCACTGCGTCAGGTGAGACATTCAGTTATTTAAAATCACGACCGAGCTGTTTTCCACTCCACTCATAGTAAAACAACAGTGTTTCTAAGATTTTTTTGTTTGTTTTTTTCGTTTCGTTTCGTTTGGTTTTTTTACGCATGACTTTAGTGAAAACGAGGGCAGCGAGTTTGTGCATTGTTTTCGCGAGCAGAGCGTTGAGCTGGAATGATTTGATTTGATAAAGCAGCAATTTTACACATAACAGAGGAGGCTGCGGCTGAACAAGGAGGAGGCCTTTAGCACGGACTCATGCGCGGGGCATCATCCACCCACTGACTCAGAGAACAATCAGCCCTCAGAGATAAATGCCAGATTCTCTTCCTCCGAGCTCCACTATTGTTTCTTCGTGGCTGAAGACGCGGAGACCCGAACGTGGACAAGCAGACAAAAGGAGCCGGGATAGAGTTAAGTAAATGCATGTTTTCTGTGTGTGTGTATCTGTACTCCTTCTTACTCGGATTTATTCCTTTATTTTCCATTTTATTTTTGTGATGATGCTCAGTGTTATTTATGCATTATATCTGCCACGGCTGGTGCTGAAAATGATTTTTGATGACTTACATAGCAATCAAGAGCTTGGATTAAGTGGCCATTACTTCCACTGTTTTTGTAATTATGGCAACAAAAACTGAATATAACCTAGTGTGTGAATTAGACTATAATTAAAAGGTAGTTCATTTGTTTCACCATTTGAAAAGGAAACTTTATACTGATTCTTTTTTCATACGTTTCAGGCATTTATTTATTTTTATTTAGATCCAGATTTGCTCTGGATCTAAATAAAATCCACAAAATTCACCGCAAAATCCACAAAATCTTACCAAGTATTTTTGGTCTAGTTTCTAGTGCTGATATCTTAACACGCTTGATATAAGACAAAACTAACGTATGTCTAAATAGGAGCTTATTTTAAGTAAGTAAATCCTTAATATTGATGAAGTACTGGTTCTATTGGAAGGTTATTTCACCTGCATAACCAGGCAAAACTGCCTTGTTATAAGTGATATGATATAAACTCTGGTTGGTGAGCAGTGACAGGTTTCTATGATTTTATGCTGACATTGCAGATGTTGGCTCATTCACTGACATGTTTTCCTCCTAAGAGCAGATCATAGCTAAATATGTGGCTGTTTTCAAATGCTTGCAGACTCTAATATCGCTCTGACTGGCTGAAATAAGACGAGTACAGCCGTTTTCACGCTTTCCTCCCAAACACAGATGAGGCAGCAGGTGTAGGAGATCTCCAGTGAGCGGTGTGTGGGCCTGTGAGCGTGACCGACTCAAACCGGGAAATGAGGACCACTCTTCCTTTGTGCGGAGGCGATGATGAAGCCTGTGGTCATCAGCGAAGCATTAGCAGGGTGGGCTGGATGAAGAGGCTGCTGTGGCTCAGGTCCAACCACTGCGGGGGCATCCACATGGACACGGAGCCCGGAGTGTGGCTCAGGAGCTTCCAGCTGCTGGACACGGAGGGCCAACATGAGGTAAGGCTCTATAAAGATAGTCTCGTTTGAAACAGAGCATTATAGCTGGCTTCTTGACTGAGATACTTTGGATGGGGAATAGTTCAAGGCAAAGTATCATCATATCTTCTCTCCTAACCTTGGTTTTTATCTAACCCAGATTTGTACTCTCACGGACAGGCTGAGAGGGTCGTGAGTTTGGTTGTGTGTTTTGTGGACTTGGAAAAAGCTCAAGGTTGTTTTTGAGGAGGCATAGCTGGAGCAAAGCAGGGGTGCTTTAAATGGTAATCGGGTCCATTTATGCCAAATCCAAGAGCTGTGTCCACAAAAAGCCAACTTGTTCCCAGTGCAGGTTGGCTTCTGCCAAGACAGAGGTAGAAATGAGAAAGGATTGTTTGAGAACCTCAGGATTGTTTGGGAACCTCAGGATTGTTTGGAAACCTCAAGATTTTACAAGATAATGTGATTCTTAAAGGTTGGCAACTTTAAGGATTGAGCTTTCACGTGCACCAGCTGGAATGGGAGACGGATCCATGAGGCCATGGTTCTTGTCCCTCAACATCTAAAGGCTCCAGTATGGGAATGTAAGAAGGATGCCTCTCATTAGAGGTTTTCCAGGCACGATACTCTGGACTAGTTGGGTCTGGAAAATGTGACTTAATTGCAATAGTATCTCTTAACTTTTCCTGATATTGTTTTGGCTCAGTCATATTTCCTTTCAGTAGACTAGACTAGAAGGAAAAATGACTGTAAATCATTCTGTAAATCAAATGTCTGAACTGTGGTTGTACCAAAAAGGCTGCCAGTTTTTATTTTTGTACCAAATGTAACCAGCTGGTGACGAATTAGTCAAGGTGAAAGAGAAGTGTAATACATGTTCTTTTCAAGTTTAACATAAAATAGAATAAAAATGTTTTTGCTATTCACCTGGGTTATTATGGGGGACAGCCAGTTTGTAGTGCAAATTCTTTCTTTTTTTTGTCTTGGGACTTCCATGGTTGCATCATTTCATATAGTTTCAGGAAACCAATAAGGAAACACAATGTAGAAGATGTTCCAGGAAGACAAATTGCTGTTTTGTTTCAGCTGAAGGAAATACAGATTTTTTTTCAAAAAAATTTATTATTATTATCATTACTATTTTATTATTTAGAGAACTTTAACCATTTCAGCTTCAAGATGAATGTTATAATGAAGAAGAAAATTAAATACAAAAAATAACCAGCACATTTATGACAAAGCGGTGGTTAATTGTTAATTGTTCTGACGTTTTGGTAACGTTGTACAACTTCAACAGCTTGTCTATGGATAAAACCAGGAGGGCATGGTGGAGGCTTCGCTCTAAAATCTGTCAACATCTCTTTGTTTTTTGAGAAGTGATTCTTCAGAAATGAACGGTCCTGGTCATCAAGCAGAGACGAAGGAGTTTGGTGTTTTTCTGCAGTCACGCTCCGGCTTCTTGGCCCGCCACCACATCAACCCTTCATGTGTGTAATTTGAACTAATTGACGTCTCTCCTGCCACTCTTTTGTTTGGCCTTTGTGAGTCGCTGAGGCTGGAGAAACGTGAGAGACAGAAACTCATTAGACAAACAAAATGCTCATTATTCATCTTTTGACTTAATGAGCAGCAGAACCCCGGCCCCGATTAAAGTTCTGCCGATGCTGTACAGGGATTTGCTTTTATCACGAGTACATCCACAAATCTGTGACGCAAGTGTTTACAATGTCATAAAAGGCACTAAATCTGAAAGTTTTCTCATGCCATCCGTGGTGTGTAACATGAGTATTTTTAGAATCAGAACCAACCTGTTTGACGAAGCACTTTGTCCTGAACTCTTAAGGTGACGGGCAGGAATGTCAACAAGACTCTGCTTAGCATCTTGCTATTTTTATTCAAGTTTTTCTTCTTACCCGGCAAAGTTGACCCACAGTCAACTTCTTTGATCCATTTGATTAATTATCATTTAGCTTTCGTTTATTTCTACGAATCATCTTCCTCTGAAGTTGTAAGACCAGCTTTGAGTCAATTTTTTTTTTTTTAGGTGAAATTGTTTTTATTTGTGCTTTTTGCCTCAGTCATCAAATGTTAGTATTATTTAGCTTTCTACTTGTATGTCGATGATTTCTTTTTTACTTTTAAGTTTTTACAAATAAACAAGTGAAACTAAGATCTCAGCTGGACAAATTAACAACATGTAAGAGTTAGTGAAGTCCGTCACTTCTAAGATAGGGTTTGAGGTTGCTTACTATGGGATAAATAACAAGTATTAATGTTTTAAATAACTTTAAAGTTTAAAATCTGTTTCATATTTTGTCTCTTTAGGTTTTGTTCCTGGGTTTAAATGACCAGTTATTATCTTAGCATGAAGACAGTAAAAGTTATTTTTACTCTTGGAAAGTTGAAAGTTTAATGACTGATCCAAAGACAATTCAACAAACAGAATCGATACCAATCAGTGAGAATACAACAAACCAATGCGAGCGTTTGTCACCGCTGTTGTAAAATCTATGCACATGATTTACAGTCCACTAGATGCATCATAGAAACCCAGCTGAATGATTTTAGCTTGTAAACAAAGTTAATCGCCACACTTCCCATTTTCAGTGACATTTTCAGTATCTATATATCTCAGCAGGAGGGTGACGCTGTGTTTATGTCCAGCAGACATCCTGCAAGCCGCTGTAAGCATGGTTTGCTATGGGTTTCTTTTTCAGTAAATGGACTAAAAAGTGGAAGTGCAGAATGTGAAATATTTTAGATAGTTTTGTTTTGCTTCTATTTTTCACAGATTTGGGGAAGTGGGGAATTCACAGCGTAGTTACTGAATTTAATGCAGTCAATCAAATGTTTAATGTCGTAATTACTGTGGATGCACAGAGTGTATGATAATTCTTATTTTGCCCTAATTTTCAGTGTGTTTTGGGTCACGGCTAGAACACGTCCAACATGCCAGACTTTAATGCAGAAAGGTTCTTGACTCTATTCTGAACTCCCTTTAGATGGAGGTTTTCACTCTAAACTCAGACGTTTAATGGTTTCAATTTTAATGGAGTGAACAAATAGTTAGCCGTCTTAAGTGACGACTAAATAATGTTTCCTGAAAAGTCAGGGTGAGATTTAAAGAAGACATGCAACTGTGGCTCCTTTCCAGGCATTTTTATTTTGGGTTTTTGAACATGGAGTAGCCACTGAGCAGTATGTGTTATATTCCAGTGAAATCGGTTTTAAAAGTTGAACGAATTTATAGATTTTTGCTTTATTCCTCATCCAAAACTGACGTTTGAACAATTGAGGGGATTTACACAGTTATTTCTGGTACTTCAACTTCTATTATCAGGTTGCTGTCAGCATAACAACAATCCTCCAAACAATGCCAGCTGCGTCAGTGTCAACCTCAGCACACCTGCTGTCATCTGCTCCTGACCGCTTATTGGTCAGCCTCCACTGGCCCCGCCCACACCTGCTTCCTGGCTCCGCCCACCTCCCCATTCACTCGTTGGGTCGGACTTCTTCCTCCTCAGTGTCTCGCTGCTTCACGAGGAGTTCAACCGGTTGAATCATTTTGAACATTTTCGCGAGTTTTGATAACATGGGTGTTTTACGTTTACTTCAAAGTCGAGTCCACAGTCGGAGAAAGCGGCTCTTCTCCTAACGACCCGCAGTTTAAGTTGAGATTCGGGAGCAAAACGCAGAAGGATTTATTCACCGCATCTCGTGTCAAAACATGGGAAAATGGCAATTATCGATGGTATGTAGATTTAACTTGACTTGTTTGACCTTTAACCCCGTTCACCTGGAATCTGAATTGTGTTTTTCATGTTCGTGTGAACCAGGAGTGTTTCTGTTGTCGTGCTGACAAATGCTTGCATGAACTTAACAGAGATATAAATCACCGGCGGACGCTCTGGTTGCAACTTGTTGCACACTTTGCTTCTCTTTTACATGTGCTAAAAGAAGACTTCATGCGCAACGACAGGTTGCCAACCAAGAGCTTGCTTTTTTTATTTGAATTATTTCACTTCATGGTCATCCTTAGGTTTTATTTAGTTAACGTTTGTTAGAAAATAATGCCTGATTTTGTGGGTTGTTCATTTGACGGGGAGCATAAAAATATCAACCTGTCTCACTGGAGATTATGTGTAGATGTGTTTTGAAACCACCAGTCTAAAATTGCAAGAATGCAAGAAAAAGGACTTAATGTTTCGTATTGTTGCAGTTTCAGCCTCAGATTTGAAAAAGTCCATTGGAGCCTCACATTGCAGCCACAAAATCACTTCAGAACATTTTCTGTGAATTTTTACGCCATTAATCAACATAAAGTAGAGATTTTCTAGAGTCACTTCAAACTGACTGTCTTTTTTTAGGGGTTTCCACTTAATACATTCCCACAGCATAATCCTGCCACCACCATGTTGAGAGGATCATGTGATGTGCAGTGAATGATGGCTTTGCAAGTTTTAATTTTGGTCCTGTCTAACCTTCTTCATACATTTAGTGTAACGGGTATAATGAAGTAGAGTTTGTGCAAGTTTTATTTTTAAGCAGTATTTGTGCTTGTAAGGCTCTTAAGTCTTACAAGAGCCTTACAAAATGCTCAGTTTCATTTTAACATCATTAATTGAAATTGATCAACAATAAATCCTTCTGCGTTTTTCTCCCGATTTATTGTCAAAAAGCCTTTGAGGAATTCTGAAATACTTAATGCCAATACATTTGATCAAATATTGTAATAATATGTCAAGGCCATGTGGTGTAATGTGAGATTGATCTTGTTTAATTAAGCTGATTCAGAGGAAATGAACAGATTCTAACATGGGGAATATAACGGTCTGTGTGTTTTAAAAACCTAAGCGGCGTCAATGAACCGTTGAGTCATTGGTTACTTTGCAGTTTCTGTGCTCTTGTAGTATTTAAAAGCTGCGTCAAGGAATGTTAAGAATAAAAATCATCCATGTACAGTTTCACCTGAGTCCATTTACAGGTACAACTCTAAAGCAGCTCCATGTTTATGGAAAATGTTTTTATTTTGTGCAAATTTTCCCTTAGCGTTAGTTTTGAATCAATTTACATTTAAAAAAAATGTTTTCTTTCCTGCAGGAACCAGTGCAGGAGTGGGGCGAGGAGGAGGAGGACGGGGCCATTTTTGGGATCACCCTTCGAAGGGAGCCCACCCCGCCGGGCTCGGACTCGGACTCCTCTGACCTCTCGCCGGCCTTCGGCTGCGTCCAGTACCACACGGTGAAGATCCGCAGGCTGAAGGCCGCCAGCTTGGAGCGCCTGGTGTCCCACCTGCTGGACGCAGAGCACCGGGAGCCCGACTTCATCCGGGTGTTCCTCTCCATGTACCGGGCCTTCACCTCCACCAGCGCCGTCATCGAACTGCTGTTTCAGAGGTGAGCTTGTGGGCTTTCACTGAACTGAGGCGGGTGCTAACAGAAATCATGAGGGCCCAGTCAGCCGCTCTCCCAGCCACCATATGAGCTCATTGTTGCTGCTTGATTTAGACTGATCTGTTTAACAGAAAACAGTCAGTGTGCAGGAGGGAAGAAAAAAACAATAATTTGACATTTTCTGCAATTCATCCTAATCCTGCATTGTTTGTGAATAACAATTTATTCATAAGCTGACTGGAAAAGTATGACATTTGATTACAGTATTTATCTAGCTAGGATAAGTACTGATGAAAAAAATAACTGAATTGGTAAAAAATAATTATAAAAAGTTGTTCAGGATTCCACCTTCACTTTCTCCATTGTTACGTTCTCTGTTCATAAATTTTTTTTAAACCTTTTATCATTATTTTCTTGAATTATACCACTTAGAAGATGCTGATACAGAGTTATCACACCAGTTACTTAAAGAAGCAGGATTAAAACACCTTACTAGTTGCATTCAATATTTTCAAATTCACTGATTTTGTGGAACAGATTATAGAGAAAAAAACTAAGAGTATTGTAACATACCGTCAGTTTCATTTTAACATCATTAATTGAAATTGATCAACAATAAGCGATACAGTATAGCCCTTATTTTCTTGCATCCTCCCTTCCTTCCTGATGTCCAGTCTTTCCTTGTGCTCTTCCTTAATTTTGCTTTCATTCACAATTTCTTGTGTTTTTCTTTCCTTTTTGTCCTTTATTCTTCTCTTACTTTTTTTGAAGGCTTCATAATGTATAAATCGATCTTGGTGGATTTTTAATACTTTATATTTTAATCAGGAATACAATTTTGAAATTTACGAATTGAGAAGCAGTCGTGCCATCGCAGATCCTCCTCTTATCCGGAGCAGTGACGCAGAGACGTTCGCTGTATTTGCTTTCAAACTTTTCTGACATTGATTTATTTTCCCAGCTTGTCCTAATTTTTCGGAAGGTCGTCACTGCCGTCAAACGTTAGCGCAGCGTCTGCGTCAGAACGGTTTACGACTGACCAGATGCACATATCGGTTTTCAACACAGACAGAAATTTAACAGCTTCCTCACGTCCCATCAGCTGTTTTCAGAACAAATCTCTGCCGGTTTCTATGGCAGGTTTTATCGTCACGAGGTAAACAAAGCTTCCTGAGCTTTGTTGCATTGTGAGCGCTTCATGACTACACCCTCCACGCCCAGCGACGTACCTGGTCTGATTTTTGATTTATGTATTTTTCCCTGCTGGAATGACTTCAGAAAGAGCACAGTACATTTTATCCTGAAGCGACTCCTAAAAGGCTTAAAAAGCCTTTGCGCCTCTTGCAAAGGTTTCAAGCAGCTGCTTGCTTTAATTGGTGCACTGATGGATTTATTGTTCGTCAGACAGCCGCCCTCATCGGAGCTGTGCTGGTGGCGGCAGGCTTCCTGTAGGCTTCAGTGGACGAGGTCGGGGCAAACTGGAAAAGGTGTTATCCCAACAGAATTTAATACAGGATGTTCCATTTCTATCACTATCATTAGATTATACAACTCTCCTGCTTACTCATCATTGGTGACAATTTTAAAGATGCATTTAAACTTTTTTTTTTTGGAGTGGATAAACAACTTTGTCCAGATTTCAACAGACTTGCTGCTGATTGAAGTTAAGTTTAAGAGTTTAGTCGTGGCACCTGGTTTTTATAAATTTCTTGTCTACAAAGCACAGGCGGTGAAATGGGCCCTCGTCATGATGCAGCTTCTGCCATGCTTGAGCATGGGTCCAGTGGTCTTGGGTTTGAAGGAGTCCTTTTTAGGTCAGGCATGTCTTTCTAGGTCAGTCCTGGCCTTTTGAAACCAGCTTCACTAGTCTTCCTGAAATGAAATCTTAAGGATTTCATTTCAGACATTTGGTCGGTGTTTCAATGAGAGAATGATCCTAAACAAACATCTAAGGTGGTTTTGGTGTACTGTGCCCGGCCACAACAAAGTTGCTGCTTGGATCTAACTGGGTAAATGGGTCAGATCCTCCTGTTGGGTAATTGCTGCATAAATAGTTATCTTTCAGCTGGCAACAACTTATCTAACTAACTCTGTGTTAAGAAGGGTCAAATAGTTGACCTCCAAGAGAAAAAAATCCTTTGAGTTGCAAGATCTGCTAAAATTGGGTTAAAACTGACCAAGGCTTTGTTTAAAAACTGGAAGTCAAGTGGAGAATCCTAAAACATCATGACTGGTGGTCATTAAACTGTGGTGAAAGCAAATAAAAGAGAAATAACAGAACGCAGGGCTGTTTTTAATAGAGAAAGAGCATTTCCACACATATAATGTGAAGAGAACTCAAGGATTTGGGACTAAACATCTGTGTGGCCTTAAGAAAACCACTAATCAGTAAAGTCTTAACTGGACAAAAGGCCTACAGTTTCCAAGGACTTGTGGAGATGGAAGACGGTCATGTGATTTGAGGTATCAAATTGATCTTCTTCCGGAGAGAGGGGTGCATCAGGGTGAGAAGAAGCACTCATCATGCCAGGAGTGTGAGCCTGTGCTCTTGGGCTGCTGTTGTTGTTGGTCAGGTCCATCATGAGGCCAGTCGACTACCTGACTAAACTAAATGACCAGGTCATATTGTGTTCAAGGAACAGGAGACGTCTCTTTCTCACATGGTTCGGCCACCAGAGTCCGAACCTGAAATGTCCGTGAACTCAAACCTTTTGAAAAACGTTTGTAATAAACATTTGCTCAAAGCTTGTGAACTAATATGTTTTAATGAGCTCCACTAGATCTTTTAAGAAGAAAAGTAAATCAACCCACTCCAAAGAACTTGTTGAAGTAACTTGTTTTGGGGGTCTTATCCAAATATGTGTCGTTAATGTATAAATTTGAGTCAGTATGAAAAATAATGGTTGAAAATCATTAATAAAATAGCAAAGTTTGTCATACAAGTGTGAAAGTCTGGTTGTCACCAAATATTATACTGTAGTTTCCCATAGGCTGTATATTTATCAGCAACATGAGCATCTGTTAGTTTTGACATTTTCAATCATTTATCAATACCATAAACATCAGGATCTTGTTGTAAAACTGCAGCTCAGTTTTTGATACGCAGACAACATGGAGCGATACTTTAGCTTTGCTGCACCTATGTTTTATGGCAGGGTTATAAATCCCGGAGAAAGACGGGTCTCTGTTTACTCTGTGCCAAGGCCAACATCTCTGTGGGGACGCAGGAGTGTTGCAGGACATTTCCACAGGATGGACGGTCTGGCTGTTCAGCTGTAGTTGTCTCTGTTGTTTACAGGATGATTTCTGTCACCACTTAGCTGCCATGTTTTTTTTAATTTTTCTTTTATCTGATGATGTCCTGATTTATAGTCCAGTTGATAAGTGGCACCATTTCCTTTTCCCTTTAGAGTCGAAGCGCTTGACAACTTGGACAACGCGGCCAGTTTGCACAGGTGAGTTTAGTCCCAGCTGTCATGGCTTCATCATCTCACCTGCTCAACAAGCAGCTGTGACTTAATTTCTAAGCTTTTCTTCGTCCCTCTGCTGCTCTTCAGTAGTGCTCTCCCGGTGGTGCGGCTATGGTTGGAGGAATACAGCACCGACTTCCAGGACCCGCCTCAGTACCAGGCCCTGAGGCTGCTGTGTTCCCACCTACGTCATCAACTCTGCTTCAGACGTTTGCTTCTGACTGCTGAGGCTTTGCTCAAGAGACTCCAGGAACAAGGTAGCGGCATGCGCAATTTAACAAAGAAAAAAAAAAAATCAGTCTTCTCACTTCACTCTCAACTCAACTTTGTGTCGATCCATCTCACAAAATCCTAATGAATACAGAGATTTGTGGTTGCAAAGAGACAAAATCCAGACAAGAATAAAGAGTAGGTTCTGCTGATCATTCATTTCTTTCATTCATGTTGTGTTTTGACAGACTGCAGCCGCTCTGTGTCAGAACACCTCAGTGCATCCCTGCAGCGCTGCAAACTCGGCGATGGAGGAGAAATGTCCTCTAAACCAGACAAGCACAACTTCCTGGACTTCCCAGTTAGAGAAGTAGCAGAGCAGCTCACCAGATTGGACGCCGTACGTAACATGCACACAAATGCACAGTCTTTGATGGAGTTTAATTGATGAATTAATCTTGTACGACTTCTCCCTTATGTCTTTACCAATCCTGCAGGAGCTGTTTGTGAAAGTGGAGCCGTTCCACTGCCTGGGCTGCATCTGGTCGCAGCGTGACAAAAAGGAAAACCGCAATCTGGCGCCGACGGTCCGAGCCACCATTTTCCAGTTCAACGCAGTGACGAACCGTGTCATCACTTCCCTCCTCTGCCCATCCTCGCCCAGCCCATACACTTCCTGCTCCATCTTGTCCCCTTCCTCGACCTCCACCTCTCTGTACCCGTCTTCGGCTCCCGGCTCGCCTCACGGCTCGCACGCCAGTCCGGTTCACAGGGCGCGCGTCATCGAGTGGTGGATCGCCGTCGCACAGGTCAGGATCCAGACAAATCGCCACAAGGTTCAACAACAAAAGTTTATGTTGACCTGCAGAGTAAGCAGCATTGTTTCTCCACAGGAGTGCAGACAGCTGAAGAACTTCTCGTCTTTGAAAGCCATCCTGTCCGCCCTGCAGTCCAACGCCGTGTACCGCCTCAAGAAGACCTGGGCCGCTGTGAGCAGGTGTGCTGATGTTCTCAGAAAGCTTCAGGATTATGACTCCGATAATCTGGATTAACTTATGAATTGAATATTTCTTTTAGGGAAAGCATGACCGTCTTTGATCACCTCTGTGAGACGTTTCCCGATGAGAACTGTGTCCTCACAAGTGGAGTCGAGGTAAACATGTTTCTCATCCTCATATATGTAAGAAACTTGGATTGAAACATCAAGTTTTAAGTTGGCTTCACTCTCAAATAACATGGAATAGAAATGAAGAACAAACCTAAAATATTCTTTAAATGAATCTGTTTTCCCCTGATGTTTCAGCAGAACTGAGCTGCATTTATCAGAAAACCCTTATCTGACAATTATGATAACCACTGAAAAGTCGCACTCGAGTAACCCGACATAAACTTCTGTAACGGAGTAAAACTGCTTGTGTTTGCAAGTAACTGGAGCGGAAAGTCCTGATTCTGACCATGCAAAGAGAAATGATTCCTGCCAAGGATTTCGTTTGTCACAGAACGCCACAGTTGAATGTTTGTCTCAGTACTTTAGTAAGGCATTTGATTTTGCTGCCCATGTTTTTCCACTTGAACAAGAGGAAAAACAAATCAATCAGCTTCACCAATCACAATTTCATACCAATTTCTGACCTCTGGGTTTGGTTTTTGCAAAGATTTTGGTTGATTCTGATTTCTTTTGAAGTGTCAAAATGAAAGAAAATACAAAAATAACACTGAAAAGATTTTATTCCAGCGACCACGCTGAGAAAAAAAAAAGTTCAATATATTTCCAGGCTATTTTTAATTTTGAAAAAAGCCGTCTCAATGAAAATCCCAGAGGTTTTAACACCTCGGCATATTTATCTTTAGAAATCCAGCTGTGATTGGAAATAACCAGTCCCTGGAACGGCTGGTCTGGATGGGAGCGGAGCAACAAAAGAATATCGAGAAGCAGCTTTTTCTAAGCAAATGTACAACAGTGGGGTATTAGATGAAACTGCTCTGACTTGAGGAGTTTCATTTGTCATCTCTGTGTAAAAAGAAGAAAAGTAAATCGATCCTGCATGTCTTATCTAATGCCAAACACTGCCTGGGTAAAGCACAGCAAGCAGACATTAATCTGAACCTGCAGCTTTCCTCAACACATAACATCCATTTGTTGGGTGAACTTTTGTTATTGCTCAAGGTGTTTCACATATCGGATAACTTCTCACTTTTTCTTTTGTTACGGTGAGCAACAGCCGATAAAGATGTGTATTTAGTGACTACAGTCAGACACTCCAGTTTTTGTAAAACCTGCCCTCTAATGTTGCACAATGGCTGAAGCTAAACTGGTCATGTTGCACCCTCCCACATCCCCAGCTCCACTCAGCCCTGCAGGAAGCCATTATATAACGCGTCCACTTGTTTGTTGTCGCCTCGCTTTGATTCACGAGCGTTGACGCGACTCTTGTCCTCTCCCTAAGAGAGGAGTCATTGTGACAGCAGCGCCACGCATAGCTGAAAGCCATGACTGCCTCCAGAGCCGCGGTGAAAGGAAACCCCGCGATCTGCTCTGAAATCGTCTTCCACTTCCCAAATTTCAGTTCTGACCACTGAAATAGGATAAATGTGTCAGCTGGTAGAGAAATGTGTAACACGAAGTCCTTAATTGTCTCCCTGAATCATCAGATCCACTTCCCTTAAGCTGATTCAGTGATTTACGCTTCCTCCTCTTCTTTTTGTGCTTGAAAATGGAAAATGTTCACAAGTTCAGCACAAAGGTAAAGGAATTAAAAGGTGATTCCTACATTTATTACAATTATTATCGGCTGGTGGTTATGGCAAATGTTTCGCTTCATATCCGATGTTTCAGACAGAGCAGCAAATGCATCGTTTAAAATACTTTTATTTTATGACGAAATGAAAACCTCAGGCCAGAATATTTAATATTTCTAGTTGTTGTTTTTTTCTGCGTGTGCCTCATGCATAATGTTTGTTTTCCCCCGCAGAGCTTCAGCTGTGGTGTGGTGCCGTACCTGGGGACATACCTGACGGTCCTCACCATGTTGGACACGGCGCTGACCGACACGCTGGAGGTCGGTTCTTCACCTGCTCTTCTTTAGGGTCCAATTCAGAGCTGTCTGCTCCCATTGTAACTTTGGTGGTTTAACTTCTTTTACAGGGGAATCTCATCAACTTTGAGAAACGGAGACGGGTAAGTTCTGCCCCCTAGTGGTGCTTCATAGGAATATCTGTTTGAATGAATTGAAAGCGCTGCGGTTTGCAGCACTCCTCCTTTAAGTGAATGGATCTTTGACAGCCAAACTTCTCATTTATATTTTCAATTGAAATTGATTTAAAAAGGGCTTCAGACTCTGGATACCTCTGGCTTTTTATGACGTGTGCAGAATTTGATTTATTATCATCAGTTTTATATGTTTCATGGATTATTCAGTGTTTATAACTTTGCTTCCTTCAGGAGTATGAGATCCTCTCACAGATCCGACAGCTGCAGGCTTTCTGCTCCCACTACAGCCTCTCGGTGAACTCTGACCTCACAGACTGGCTCCAGGCTCACACTCTGCTCACGGAGCAGGAGAGGTAAAACCAGGAAAAGGAAACGGTTTTGATGAAGGTTTCGCCAAACCCTGCCGTGTCTCATGTTTTTTTTGTTTCCACAGCTACGAGCAGTCTCGGGACCTGGAGCCTCCCGTTGACCCTTGCCCCAACTCTCCCAACTCTTGGAGCCGCCGCCTGCTGGCCAATAAGCTCGCTTCGTAAGTTTTGAAAGATCAGCTGTCAAAACTCAAGTTAGCTATTGGTTGCTGTAACTTTATTTATTATTATTTTTTTTTTATGTGCAGGTTGCGAACATCGCACTCGGATCAGATGAGCGTGTCGTCGTCTGGATCCAGTGGTTCAGACCTGGAGGATCTCTCCACGCCTTCACCCTTCAGGCTCAAACTGAAGGTAAAAGAGCCCTAAAGTGTCCAGACTCCTGCTTGGACTCCATTCAACTCAGGTTTTCTCCCTTGCCTTCAGTCTCTCCCAGGCTCTCTTCACAACGTAGCGGAGGACTTCTCCATGTCTTCCTCACCCTCACCGAGCCTCTCCAGCTCATCCTGCTGCTCCTCACAGCCAGACCTCTCCTCTTCTTCTCTGGCGCTCAGCCCAGAGTCCTCCCCGTCGTCGTCTTCATCGCAGTCCACCTGCTCCCCTCAGGCCGTGCTGCCTCTCTACAACAAACAGATCGCAGACTCGTGTATCATCAGGGTCACGGTGGAGTGTGTCAGCAACGGGAACATCTACAAGAGCATCCTGGTACGTTGACCAAATACTGGAGATCTGCTGCAGTCCAAAACAAATAAAAGATCTATTCTGTTATGTTGCTAATTATAAAGACCTCTCCATTTATAATTTCTATCAAAATACTGAAAGAAAGTTATTGAAAATCAATTGAAATGTATTATTGTTGAGCAGCGTCTGCTTAAAGAAAATAAATAAGACAAAGGAATAACTAGCTTTTTTATTTCTGTCAATTTTTTTATAAGAATAACAAATTAAGAATGAAATGAAGTTTATTACTGTTCTTGTAATGGTAGTGGACCATGTAATAATGAAATGTAATAACATTTTAAAAATAGTTGCAATATTTTCTGAATGCATAAA
Source organism: Poeciliopsis prolifica (assembly GCF_027474105.1). NCBI lineage: Eukaryota > Metazoa > Chordata > Actinopteri > Cyprinodontiformes > Poeciliidae > Poeciliopsis > Poeciliopsis prolifica. The sequence continues at coordinate 6,506,518 of NW_026562391.1, read as the reverse complement.
TATACAAATTTTGGCCGATATTGATAGATATTAATATTGTTGCAACTTCCGATATTTACAGACATTACATTTATATTTCACTAATCTTTCAACGCCTGGACATAGAAACTGCCTCTGTGCTTCAGTTAAACTTCCCACAATTCTTTGCTGCATCAATCTCATGACTAAACAAATACCACAATCAACCTCCTCCACTCCAGAAACAAACAGCAAGATTGAAATAATATTGGTCATTAATACCAACCCAGTCTGATACCGATATGTTGAAAAATATTAGTGTAGATGTGTCATCCTAATTTACTCATTTGTCCTGGAGTTGCAAATTAAACATTAAGATAATCCAGCTAATATCAGGGTTGAGTTTTCTATCCTGTAACTGCATTGGTGAAGCCTTCCTGTTCTCCGTGCAGCTCACCAGCCAGGACCACACGCCGCAGGTGATCCAGAGAGCTCTAGAGAAACACAACATGGAGGATTTCAGGAGCAGCGACTTCGGCCTCTACCAGCTGCTCAACCATGGAAGAGGTGAACATCTGCACTCAGTGTGTCTAAAATGTTTCTGCTTAGATTATCATTACTATTACAGGTTCCTGTCAGACCACTGTTCCCTTCTAAACTAAACCACTTTTAAACTGCTTGTATAAGAAGTGTGGTTTTAATGTAATTAAATATAACAATAAAAAAGATCTTGTTCAAAAAGTTCTTTCTGCCAAAAACAAAACAACAATAACGATTGTTTAAATCAAATCACAGGACACACCGAGCAACTCCTCACGTGCGTTTTGTTTTCCTCAGAGCTTCACATTCCTGACAACGCCAACGTCTTCTACGCCATGTGCACCTCGGCCAACTACGACTTTGTGCTGCGGCAGCGCTGGAGGAGCCACGGGAAGCAGTTTGGCTCCTTCTCCAGCCCTGGCGCTCGGCCCAGGGGCCGACACGTCAAATGAACCACAAGCTTCTGCACAGGCTGAACGTTTACCGACGTGACTGCAGCACCTCGTCGCCGTCAGAAGCCCCGACTTGCTTCGGAGGCTCCTCAAGTTTCTGTTCATAACCTCAAAGACCGTCGGCGTGTCTGACTGACTGACTGAAGAATAACTCGGAGCAGTTCTCACTTTACCAGCAGAACAAAAGAAAACCTGCTCCGTGAGAGGAGAGATGACACCAATCCAGATGTTCATCCAGGATGTCTAGTAGTGTGGGATCTGAATCCCATCTGGAGGGAATCATCAGCAGTCCTGAGTTTGACTCATCAAGGGAAACTCCTGAATGACTACAGAAGGATTTTTTGGCCTCACCCAGATAATCTGAAAGCATAACACTCCTTGGATACAGAAACATTGTCCTGAGAGTAGCTCATGAACATGCACATGTCTAGTTTGAAAATTTAAATATTTTATACAATCTAAATGTAATTTTAACTGTTTAAATTATTTAACGCACTTCAGTATTTATGTGTGAAAGCAATGATGGCGCAATGCGCTGCAACAACACAAAAATATCAAGTTTTTTTTACAGGTTCTAGTGCAAATATATTAGCAAACTATATTATATATTCGTCCACTTGAAGCAAGACAAAACTAATCTACAAGTAACTTCAGCAAAATACAGAAGCTTGTTTTAAATCAATAATTCATTCATATGGATGAAACAATACTGGCAGATTATTTCACTTTTAACAAGAAAATGTCCCAGATTGTAAGGAAAATATTTAGCCAATGGAAATAGCACTTTTTTAAAATTAATGTTAAAAATTTTTTGACTGAAAACAAACTCTTTAATCTTTCTGAAAAGTTGGGGGTTTATTTTTCAAAGTGTAATAAGTCATTTGCACTAAAAACTCGACAACAAATACTGTCTGAGTTTGTTTTTGCGGAGTGAGAAAAAGTTTGAGCCTGTTTAGATTCTGTTAGGATCTGATCTGTACTGACGAGGTGCAGACAGCAGTAACGGCTACTCCGCTCCTTTTTCAAAACACTTTTTGCAAAACCAGAGTTATGAAGGATTTTCACGTTGATTTGAATTTTGTAAATGTGTCCCAGCCTTCCAAGCTGCAGGTTTCAGTCAGGCTGCAGCAATTTATCGAGCGCATGCAGGTTTGTTGCTGAAAAGATTCCTGTGACGTTTATGGTCTAACAAACACCTGGATTAATACATGCAGGTGTTTGGTTTTTGAATTTTGTGCCTAAATCTGGCATAAAACTTTGATTTACTACAGTTCTCATAAGCTCTGCCCAGACTTGTTAGTTGTCAGTTTAAAAAAAGAAAGTTTTGTTTTTTGTTGTTTTTTTTCTGTAGTGGTCAAATGAAGAAACATCCTGCAGATTTCAACTGGTTTTGCTCTCTAACCTCGTTTGCATTGTGTAATTGTTTTGTTGAAGTCTTTTTCTAAATATATATTTTGCTGATTCAGTGATGTAAGAAGCAGCTGGTCATTTGAAGGATGCACAGTGTGACCCTCGGCTGCTTCACTGTTTCTGATCTGAAGGGAGGCCCTGGGATGCGAGAAGACGCGTTTCTGCGTGTGACCCGAGCGACGTCTCCAGTCTGAAGACGTTCAGCCGAAGCTTTGACAGCGAAAGAGCTGAAATCTGCAGTGAAGAGGAAATCGATGACTTCTGCTGTTTGTTCCTCCATTTGTTCCTCCATTCGTTGTGCCGTATTAAGTTCATGCATTTGACCTACTTATATTGTCACTTTGTAAACATGTTTTTGTTGTTTGTTTTTTAAGAGATGTTTTATTTTTGTTTAATCTAAGCACATGTACATATTTAGTATTATATATTCACTAATAAAGCAAGTCTACAGTTTTGCGCTTTATTTTTCTTATTTGTGACATTGGTCCACTTTGATATTTGGTTGAGGCACATTTAAAAATCACTTTCGTTATTTTCATTTTCCAGCCTCTTCAAATCTTACAGACGATCATATTTCCTGTCCCTCTTCAGGTGACCCTACAGATTCATGTCAGACTTTAGTTCTGGGTTCTGGTGAAACCATTTAAAAAAAAAAAGAAAAAGTTTTTCATTTTGCCTAAGAATTCATGTTTAGTTTATTTATCCTCTTTGGTTCTTGCTTAAAGAGTTACACTTTCAAAGGTTAACAGATTATTCAGAGAAATTACTGGGAGGAATTATTAGCTCAAAACTTACTGAATGCACATCTTTACTGTTGAATCTCGAAACGGCATTAAGAAAAGTACCACATCTGACCGCTAGATGGAGGCAGATACAAGACAAAGATCACATTCTGCTTTGTTTATTGTGAACTCCTCATTCTTCTCTTTCATCTTCTGTGCGAGGCTGTTTATGAGAAAATAAAATATTTATTTCATTTAAGTAAATTATGATTTCGAGGTTGTATAAGTTATAATTGTGTGTTTTTCTTAAAAACTACACACAATTAGGTAAAACAGACAAAAAACGATTTAAAAAGCACTTCCATAAAACGTAGAGAATGTTTCTTTGCAGGTTATATTTTTCTGGTTAATATTATCCAAGCAAACTAATCGTCTTGTTCTGAAAGAGAGGGATGATGTATATTGCTAAGGAGAAAATCAGATGTAAAGGGTCACACAAAAAGTTATTGAAGCGTTAAAACAATATGTAAAAAAGACAAGCTCAGCGATAACTACAGCGGTTATAATGTACAGTACAAATAGAAATATTATGCACACGTATGAGCCAAGAAACAGGCCATAACTTTTTAAAGTGTGCTTCCTGTGCATATAAAATGCTGTTTACAACACAGCACACTGGTGCAGAAATCAGGTCTTTTACTTGCCTTTCTTTAATTATGCAAATGTATCTGTGTAAGAACATATTGTTTGCGTGTTCAACATAAATAAACGAGGACAGACATTAAGCTGTGAGTCCAGCGGGAGCTGGAGTGCAAAACCTGCCCAGCCAGTTCTGTTGCTGTTAAAACTCTTATTTCCATATTTCGGATCTTATTTCTGTCCTGGTTACGACTTCAGCTGGAGACGTAAAAACGTGTTTACTGTCTGAGGTCTTTTCTGCCTTTTTTATTCGCTTTAAAATCCTGAAAAGAAATAGGACTGGCAACTTGGTATTTAACAAATTATATCAGTTTAACCTCTATGTGAATAACTAAATCAATAAAATGTTCCTAACTATTTATTTGCTGTGAACGTCCACCTAATCGGGCTTGCCTTAGCTTTACAGATAAATGTGTTTAACTTCAGCAATATAATTAATTATATTTTATTTTTTAAGCTGTGTGGAAGTTTTTGTTTGCGTGGGTTGCGCTAAGTTTTCCAAACTACTACCTGTGAAATCTGTTCCATTACTTGCACACTTAATTATCTATTTGATATTATCACACATTGAAACTAGGCTGGTTTAAAAAGTGGAATCAGATTCGTTTTCTTTTTTGCAAAAGTGACGCAGACTGCATGAAGCAAAGGTCATTCCATTTTTAACAAAAGGTCAACGCCTCTGTGGTGAGAAAATATTATATTTTGATAAACATTTGGGCTAATTGTATTTGATCTGACAAAGTGGAAAAAAAAGGGTTTTATGTGTTTGTTTGGATAAAAAGTGACACAAAACATACAGATGCCAAAACAGAGAATTAGGTTGAATAATTCATTCGTATTTTAGTTGGATCTGTGTCGACTTTCTTGCCCAAAATGAAATTCACCTTTTTTGAAGCACTTTTGACTTTTGGAGTTGCTTCTTAAACAATTTTGTTCTTCCTCTCTGCATTTGGGTACTTGTGAACAGAACGCCGTTACGCAAGACAAATAAAATGCATCACTAGAACCGTACGCGGGGCATAAAACCCATTTTATCTCAAGTCCCCGCAGAGGAACAGCTGCGATCAAAGGCCAGAGTCACTCGCTCGACCTTAATGTGTCGACAGTGTTTATGAGCCGCATGTAAACTGTTCTCAGCTGAGGTTTAAATCATTAGCCGTTTAAAGCCCTGTTGCACTTTTCTTCATGTGATCATGGCTGCCGTAACACATGCAGGTGGCGTGTTGATCACGCCCAGGCCGAATGTACAGTGGGTAAGATGGAAAAGGATTTCCTTATGTAAACACAAAGCCTCTTTTGCTGTGCAGTGTGTGTGTGTGTGTGTGGGGGTGTGTGTGTGTGTGTGTGTGTGTGTGTGTGTGTGTGTGTGTGTGTGTGTGTGTGTGTGTGTGTGTGTGTGTGTGTGTGTGTGTGTGTGTGTGTGTGATCCCCCGGGTCTGGGGTGCTCGGGTGGACAGATGGGCGAAGTGGCCGGGACTGATCTAAAGGGGTTAATCCACTTAATATCCACCGGGAACAACAGCAGGTCATCTCAGCGACAAACATGTTTGTTTGTCAGGCTGCGGAGCTTCAGGAATGCCAACATCTTTTCAGATGAAATGTCAGCAGCGTGAAGTCCACCAAACCCAAAACCCCCCCGTGAATATTCACACCAAAAAACAAACAAACAAAAAAAAAAACAGTGAGTTTTAGTGGGATTTTCATGATGGATTGCAATTGGTGTGCAAATCAGAGGGAATGTGATGGTCGGTTTTCACATTTTGATGGATAAAAAAAATCAGAATCGTGATTCAGACTCTTCACTCTGTTACCCCTGAATAAAATGAACCACTTGCCTGAAGAAATCACCGGGAGTTTTTGCATCTCTGTTGCTTAATTGCAGTGATAATCCAGATGTTTTGCGAAGACGTCTGCATTGCTGGGTTTCAGATGACATCACCCAGTGCAGATGGAGGGCCGGAAGTAAATGGGGCCCATTTGTTTCCGTTGATCCAGCATCAAAATGTGGATAGTTTGAGTCCATTAGAGAGAAAGATAAACGTTATTTTTGTGTTTGGAAGGTAGTTGGTCACAAGGGAGTTTTTTTTTTTTTTTTAATTACCAAAGAAAGGAGAGAAGTGGATCAACAACCTACAGCTAATAACAGGAGGTGCAGAAACAAACATCACCAGAGTTTGCAGCGACCAGCTTCTAACAGGTAATGATCGTTGAAATTGTTTTTCCAGATGTTTTTGAAAATTTCTTCTGGCTCTAAGATGAGGTCTGCAGCTCCAGATAGTTACGTTGATCGCCTCCATGCGGGCAAATCCTCCACATTATAAGAGAAGCCGTTTTTACTGAGACAATACAAATCATATCCTAAATAAACGTGCATTTCTTTCGAGATGCCTTCTCTGGTCCAGCCTATTTAGGGCATTAGGGTACCTTTGTTGTGATCAATTTTGCTTTGTTTTGAACTGGAGAAATCCACTTCCGGCCCTCCATCTGAATTTGCCCTAACACTAACCCTAACACTAACCCTAACCACTAACCCTAACACTAACCCTAACCACTAACCCTAACCACTAACCCTAACCCTAATCCTAACACTAACCCTAACCTGTCATCCGGGTCTCAGCAATGAGAGGACCAACAGCATCATGAAGAGCACAGCGTTCATTTAGAGAAGCAGCCAAGAGGAGTGTCACTGCGGAGATCCACAACCCAGGTGGGAGGAGATTTGATTTGATTGTGTGCTCCACAAACTTGGTTTTTACTGAATAGTGGGGGGGAAGAAAACAGGAGAAATCCAATTTTCAGGTCCCTCAACAAAGAGCAAACATCTGAAAGGAGCCGAACGTTTTGTCTAATGTAAAACACGACCTGTGGCTGGAAACTAACTCTGCAAATGTGATCATCTAACGCATAAAAACCTGAACATAAACCACAAAAAATGTGAGTATGAAGACAGTCCAGTTTGGATACAATCAGTATAAACTACATACCCTACAGGTCCATCAGATGTTTCAAGCTTTGAAACATTTAGAAAATCTAAATATTGTTATTTACATTGACTTATGTGTAAGTTATATCATGCTTCTATTTCACAAAATAAAACCCAAAATATCTTGGAAACTTGCCCAATTTGTGAAACCTTTGCCTTCTGACATGGGTGTCCTAACTTTTAATCAACTTTATTTTCTTACAAAATGCATTATTAGGTCAACTTCACTTCCACTGAGGATGTTCATGAAATGACAGATGCCCACCAGAGCATTCCTTCAACCTGCTGGGTTGTGCTCATTTGAAACCAGCCAATAATCCGAGACCAGAGATCCTCCAGTCCTCCGCAGGTTACAAAGAGAACCTGTTTTTGTTGTTGTTGTTTTCAGTGGCCTGGTGGAAACCAGTGGAAATGCAGCAGTAAGCAGATGAAAGGCACGGTGCCACCGGTCAAAGGAGCAAAGTCTCTTAAAACGATCCCAAAAACTTGTGCAATCGAAGCCTGGAGGTCATTGCCCAGGTGCCGCAGACGAGGGGAGCGGCTCAACGTGACACAGATTGCTTAACATTCACCTTTGGATGGAGTTCGTTTCAACAGCAAGAGCCAGGGAATAAACTGCAGAGCGTAATGTTCAAAGAAGAAAATAAAAGTCCAGCACTGACGACCGCATGGACTGGAAAGAGTTCCTTGCAGAATGTTTGTCGCCTTCTGGGTTCGTTCTTCAGGAATCAGAAGCGAACAGCTTGATCCTGTTTGCAGACCTGTTGGATGTTTCAGGTCGGGTCAGAGGGCTTGTTAAGCAGCTAAAGACAGAGCTTTTATTGTGTTGTATTTTTATTGGCGTTCAACTTGGCTGTTTTTTTAGTTTTTCTAATTCCTTAGCCATTTCTTGAAATGCTACACCAGAAACAAGAAAAAAATAAATAAAAGTAAAAAAGTTCTGCTGACTTCTGCTCAACAGCTAGACGGAAAGATTTAGACAAACTCTTAACGTTTCTCAAATCACTTGACTAATCTCTTTTTATTGTCCATATTTAAGTTCCTTTGTTTTGCCAGTGTTTGTTTTTGACAGCACAATTCCAATTTAAAGCACATTAAGAAAAACTAAATGAAAATTGCATCTGCACGTCGGGCTTCTGATAAGGGGGTAAAAAAGGTGACCTCTGACCCCGCTGGCTCTGCAGGGTCGCGGTCGGTATCCTTCATCATCTCTTTGGCTGAAAAATGCCTCCTACTGCTGCAGCAATCTCGACAATACAACAAACAAGTTTGCAAAACGGCACGCAGAAACATGCTTTTGCTGTTTCACATTCAGATTCCAGATCTTGTAACAGTCGGATATTCCAACAAAAACTACCTCAGATCTGAAGTTTAATAAGCAGAACAGAAATAAATTCATTTCCTCATCTCCTCTTCATACGACGTGGCCCGGTTGGGCCTCAGAAACATTTACCTCACTCAAAAGGTTGAAGTGGTAACGTGGAGTTCCTCGGATCTTCCTTTCTGCTCCTTTCCATTCACAAACTTGTCGTGTTTGTGGAATATTTCACACTTAAATTGTGAAATCAGGCGAAAAGTGAGCTCTGATTGCTGAGACTTTTCAAATTTGATGGACTTTCTTGCGCCGACATGTCAGCAGAGCTGCCAGCTTCTGAGTTCCTGGCGAGCAGAAATGAGTTTTTGCTTCCTTGAAAAGTGTTTTGTCTTGACGCTGCTGGCTCCTCTTCACAAGTTGAATAAAGTTATCCTGTCGCCCGCAAACTGACGCAAATCTAACCGCAGCAAAAGGAATAAATAGGGCAACTCTGAGCCAACACCGTGTTTATCTGCAGACTGTTCACATTTTCTTTATTGTTCACATGTGGACAAGGAAATTGCTGTGATCTTAACAGAAGCAAACATTGACATTTAACGCATTTCTTGCTCGCTGCTCAGAGAATAAAATTCATAACCATAATGTGTTGCGTCCTTTGACACACATGGGAGCCAGTTATTACACTGCAGTGGTATTCTGCCTCGTGGAGCTGCATGTTTCCCAACCAGAACTTTTTCAGGGCAAATCTGACTCTATATAAATGGAAAAATCTGTATTTAAGAAATCCCAATGGCCTACTACTGGCTCACCATTTAACCAGAGTAAAACTTTTGAAGGCTAGAGGTGAGAGGATCCCTGTCTCCACTTAAAGCCAGCATGTGGCATTTCAGCTGACGCTGTTGCAGATCAGTAAAATCGTAAAAGTGAAGCACTTTTTAGTGGAAGCTGTTTATTCTGTTAAATAAAGTTCTGAAAACTGTTAAACATTCAAGTCCAGAGCCATCCTGTGTTTAATTGCCTTCATTGATCCGTGATGTTTGAAATATTTATGGAGCGTTGTGAGCTTGGAGTCAGCGCCGTGCACTTGAGCTCCTGAGCTTTGGGAGCCATTAGCGTCGCTCCGGTTTCAGCACATTCGTTCTGTCCGCCGATGCGGATGTTTTGACGCGGAAACGGGCAGCAGGCCTTCGTCCCGACTGAGTCAGAGTCGGAATCGTCCCGCAGCAACGTGGGAAACTTGCAGCGGTTCCCACATAGCTGTTTGTCCGGTCTGAGTCAGGAGCTGGAATTTTGTTGCATAATGGGGAAAAAAATTTTAATGAGCAAATCCAAATAAATATGATCTAAAAGCAGTGGCCACACACCACAGTCAGCTCTCTGAAGGATTTTGCCACATCTATGTACATTAAGGTCGTCCCGAAGTGTCTTGGTTAGGTAAATATTTATTGACCTCCAGCCTGCAGAGATGCACTCGTCTCCATATCTTCAAATGTTGTGATGCTTTGACCTGTTGGAGGGGGGAAAATAATCTGTCACCGTACCAACTTGAAAACAGTGAAAACAGCAACTACTTTAGTTTATAATGCAACAGATGGAGGCAGGACACCCATTTCTCCCCCCCAAGGCACACATACCAGTTCATCAGCAGGAACACATCCAGTTCCACCAGTAACAAATAACAAACTGAATGCATTCGGAGTTCACTGGAGTTTATTATGTCTCTATGAGGTCTAGTGACTCCCAGAGGGTTGTTGACACTTTAGAGGTTATCTGGCAGGAGAAGTGTCAAAATACTTTCACTTTTTGATGACATGAAGAAAAACCAGTCAGGTTTCTTTCCCTTCGCCTCTTTGTTTACAGTGACTTGGAAAAGGAAAAAAAAAGGAGGGACAGTGATTAGTGATCGATCGTATTTGAAAGGAGTGGAGGACCAACATGCCCTTAGAAGACGAAAACCACAGAAGGAACCGATGCAGGAGAAAAAGCTGAGTGAATGACAGCAGCTTTTCTTCTCACTGCTCAGCTCGGCAGACTGCAGACGTCTAGCTCTGCCTTCTTTGCACTCGCATTAGCTGACCTCTGACCTTGTTGGTTTCTCAGCTTGTGCAGGTTATGCAATAAGTGGTGCCTATGGGGGCCTACGCAGAACAGACGGACTATCAGGTCCTGCCTGTGTGGGACGGTAGGTGGTGCTCCGCACAAATGCAGTAATTATCCATCAGGTGACAATATTTTCCCTTTTATAAGAGGGGAAATAACAAGATTATTCAACCCAGTGCAAAAAGAGAGAAAATGTGGGTAATATCCAGAAGGTGAATATAAATTATTTTACAAAATATTTCACAAAATGATGTTTGCGAAACTACCAGATTTTACTCCACAATGTGATCCAAATGCTTCAAAGTGAGCGAAAGGCAGAACAGAAGCAACTCTTCACTTCATCCTGCATTATATACACTGACATGCACACCTGCAGGCGACATGTCTCACCGCGAGGGCAGAAGATAAGGCGAAGAGACTGAACTGTGGCATAATCATTGCATAACATGAAGCTGATTCATCTCTCTCACATGCGCTCACCAACACACATGCAGTTATTCCTGATGGCCTACTTTCATTTCTGAAGCACACAACTTCCTTGTGACCTATTTTAACACTGAGGCGAATATGTGCGTGTGTGTGTGTGTGTTTCTGACGCTGAAAGCCCTCTGCACGCACATCTGTAGAGTTACACACTGACCTATTTTACAGTACCGTGTCAGACGGAGGGAGTGGGAGAGCCAATGGGTTGTTGCAGGCAGCATAACTCTCTCCTGAACGTCAGCCAAGCGAGGACTTGTTTTCAGTCGCTCCGGGTTTTGTCTCCCCGATTTCCTGCGGGCTTGGGGCCAGATCTGCTCTGAGGGGAAATGTTTACGTTTTTACCAACGCGAAACGCTTCGGTTTCGACAGAGGAACTCTCGTTTTGGGGCAAGACACGAGCAAACTGGGTCAGAGGGATCCACGAAGCCGGATGCTCGTTCATATTTAAGTTATGTTGAAGGAAGTTGAGGTAAAGTGGAAAACACAGAGGTGGTGTCAAAACAAGCATTCAGTTGGAAAGCGTGAAAACATCACTTTCAGTAAATATTCAAAACACAGTGTCTCTCCTCATTGAAAATTGAAACTGGCAACTTTCATCCAAACTTTTCTTGGCTGTAAAACAAAACAAAAAAATGCTTTTACTGCACCTTCAAGCACATGAGAAATGAGATACGAAATGAAGATACTCAGCGTGGCCTACTTTATTTACAAGAACTAGAATGTGAAATGGAAACATTAACCAAGTTAATGTTTGAGCATGCCTGGCTTCGTTGCACAACCAGCTCCTGCAGCATCCCTCTCCTGACGGTTTCCTCCCCTCTGCCTCCAGGTTTTCAGGTCATTAAGCAAAGATTTTTAACTACTAACTGATGTGCATAACATCAGTTACGTAACATCAGATGTGGTCTGACGTCACCTCGCCACGGTTTAAGCGGCGCAACCTCGGTATGCGGCTGAGCGGCTGAGAGGACAGGCGGCCTAACACAAACTCCACAGCTTCATCCTCCTTACCTGATCCCTGCCTCTCCCTGCGCTGCTGACCTACATACTGCAGGATCCCGGTTACATAACCAGCCAGTGTTGTTGATCACCACAGGCGGCAGCAAGGCCAACACCCCCTTCTCAGCCTCTAACTTTCACAAGCACGGTATTACAGCTTAACTTTATTTAAAGAGACAGTATGTCTATCTTACGTGAGGTTATCTGGTGGTGTCAGTGTTAATCGGCACCTTGCGTTCACCGCCGTCTTCAGGGAGGAAGATATTTCTGTCTGAAAAGGTGAGCTGATGGTGCAGTCGGCTTAGGAACAAAGCAAATTTCTGCTGTTCTGAAACAATCAAACAAAAATCATGTTTTATCAACACCTTCAGCACCTTTGTATTAGATGGTTTTCACTAAAGGTGTGCCGCATTGCATATATTAGCATCACTCCGATACCGGTATCACTCCGATACCGGTATCACTTCGATACCGGTATCGCTCCGATACAAACTTTGATACTGATATTCATTTGATGAATGACCTGCAGGTGTTTTTTTTTCTTTCAGTTTTTCCTTTGAAGTGGTTTGTTTACGTGGAGGAAGGAATCTGGACAAACTTTCTAAAAATGCTTTAGTTTAACACGATAAGCAGAAACAAAAGAAAAACAAAACGTGTCTGTGTGCATCTTTTTATTTGAGAACAATTTAAAAATGCATGTTATTTTTTTTTTTTAGCTTGAGTTGAGAGACTATCATGCCAAAAGTAAAATAAAGATTATTTAATAAAATTGGATTCTCTCCAACTTATTGTCTATAGTGAACTGAATTGAACCGAATCATGTTGAATTAATTTGAACAATTCAATTCTTGGAAATAACTTCAATGTGATTGAATTTAACACCTTGTTTTGATAAAGTCCTGCTCCTTCGATCTGTCGTGCAAAGTACATTTCACAAAAAGATACTGACTGTTCATACCGTCCTGACAGAACCCTGGTCTGCTTCTGACAGAGATGGATTCATTCGGAGGCGAAATAGAGTAAAAGTCAGATCAAGTAAGACTCCACACAGTCATGCATCCATCCCTTTGCTCAGATTCTAACATTTGATTGACAGAAAGGCAACTGCTTAAATAAAGTTACAAAAAACAAACAAAAAATAGTGTCTCTTTCAATCCATCTGATAATCTGCAGCTTTTTCACACAGCATTCCTCCATGAAGGTGTTTTGGCTGAGAGGAAATAATCGGCCATTGTGAGCCACTGACCTGCTCCCTGGAACAGAATAAAGCTTCTTTCTGAGCACTTTGCCGAAGTTTACTCTGTGGAGGGATGTGATGTAACCTTCCCTCCCCCGTTCCTTCCCGGCTCTCATTCTCTCCACTTTGAATAACCCCTCTCTTCTACATCGCCGCTTGTCCCTCTCCCATCCCTCCTCACTGACCTAGTTTTTTTTTCCCTCTCCTGGCCTGTTTTCACAAGCCTCTGCACAACACAAAGCAGCTTGTGCAGCTCAAAGATGGGCTGGAGGAAAAGAAGGGGAAGAAAAAGAAGAAGTGAGGGGAACGAGTGAGAAAGTGGAGGAAAACAGGAGATCCGATCCAAACGTGGTTTCTCAGGAACGTCACCTTGTTGCAGCTGGCTGCTGGGTGGCGCAGAGAGCAGGAGTGAAGACAGAAAAAACACACACACACACAAAAAGAAGAGAAGAGTTTCATATTACTGGTTGGAACCACCAGATCTGTTTGTGGTGAGCCGCTGCCACCACACACCCTTCACTCAGTCAGCCTGAAAGTGAGAAACAAGACAAGAAGCCGTACACCTGATTCACTTGGCCAAGTTGCTCAACGTAAACCACTCTGAGCATGAAAACACGCCGTGAAGTTCCTGGGAGGGGCTCCCTGTCATCCATGTTGACATTCTCCAGCCAGAGCTTCTGTCATCAGCTCAGAAGAGGGAGGGGGAAAAAAAATAACCGTGTTTATGTTGCAGATTGGAGCAGCGCGGCGAGCTATAGGCTCTCCTTCCTGTCATTTTTCTTATGTAACTCCTGCTCCTCTCATGCCAAGCTGCTGTTCCCAGCAGCAGCCGTTGCACTGAAGGCAGGCAGGATGGGGGCCGGACGGCTCTGGGTTCGCAGCCCGGCGCTCTTCTCCCCTCCGGGCTGCTCTTGTGTAACTTACCCTGTAAAGCACTGAACTGAATCATTGTGCAACTCTGGGCAACACAAGACAATTTAAGCTAATAATTGGGCTTTGTGACACAGCTTCACTCAGTTTTACATGATGGACTGCCTTCTTTTTAATCTCAGAGATGATGTGTGTTCTGTGTCATCTAAAATGTATTTAGTGTTATTTGAATATTTTCCAGTAAGTGCAACAAAAACTGGATATATACAGTATTATGGCACCTTGTAAAAAGTGTTCACGTCCCTTAAACTTTTGAAACTTTAGTCCAGTTGCAACCACAGACCAAAGCAGGATTCTGGTGGGATTTTATGTGATCGACCAAAACAGAGTGCTCCATGATTTTGACAAAGAAGGAAAAGAATTTCAAGGATTTTATTCACTTCTTTTTCTTTTTTGCCAAAAAGTTGAAGCGAATGCCCTTAGCACTTCTTAGTGAAGTCCTCAGATGAATTGCAATCATTTTTATAATTTTTCTTGTATTTTTTTTTTTTTCAAATATCATTATGACATTTCTTTCACCATCAATGATTGAACAGCACAGTTTTAAAGCTGGCTTTTGATTCAGCTGTGAGTCATTTCACTAGCATTTGTCATCTGGACCAGGAGTAGGCAACTCCAGGCCTGGAGAGCCGGTCTCCTGCAACTCTTAGACGTCTCCCTGGTCCAACACAGCTGATTCAAATAGCTGAATCACCTCCTAAATGCAGTCAAGTTCTCCAGAGTTCTGCTAATCACCCCATTATTTGATTCAGGTGTGTTGAAGTAGAAACACATCTAGATGTTGCAGGAGACCGGCTCTCCAGGCCTGGAGTTGCCAACCCCTGATCTGGACGAACCCAGTTTGGGTTTTCCCAAAGAGCCCAAAATACGGGAACTTCATGGCTTCCAACATGGATCCATTTTAAGACCCAGATCTAAATCCAAAAGTAAAACGGTCTTATTACCCAGAAAAAAAAAGAAAAGAAGAAGTGAATTACAGCAGTAAATAATAGATCTGTTATGGTCTGTCAATGACTTTAGAAAATATTTGAAACTTTCCGATGTGTCCCTGGTCCAACACACTGGCCTCCTCAGCACAGCACAGAAATACGAGGGTCCTGCAAACGTCCTAAACATCCGATTCAGCTGTGATGAAACGGCCGAATACCTTCAAGCTGCAGGACACCAGTCCCTCTGGGGTTGAAGTTGATGTCCCTTCGCTTATAGAAATGCATTTTGACATGTTTGAATGGTTCAAACTCCAGGCTTTCCGTCAAACCTGACTGAACTTCAGCAGTTTTGTCAGGAAGAATGGGGCAAACTTCCTCCAGCTGTGCAAAGCTGGTAAACATACTTCAAAAGACTCGTGGCTGCAGCAAAAGGTCCTTTGAGGTTTAACACAAATTCATCCTGCACTTCTCAGATTTTTTTATTTTTTTTCCACATCAAATCTCCACAAGATTAAAGTCTGGGTTGCAGCATGACGAAAACGGCCAAGAGGTATGGATACCGTTACGATGCACTGTTATCATCTAAATATTCTAAAATGTCTTACTGCCAAGACACTTTAACCGTACAAGGACCTTTGACACGTTGACGAGCAGCAGAGCTCACCGCGAAGCTGCAGTGCTGCTCAAAAAGACGGAGTCTTCACACACCAGCCGCATAGCATGACAGTGTCTGATTATGTAATAGTCAGGTCAATGTGTGGCTCCGGAGTGTCGATGTGTTTGAGAAGTAAAAAGCAGCACAGAGGCGCTGCTCTAAAGCTGGCTCTGATGGAAAGGTAAGTGTGCATTAGGAAAGCACTTAGTGAGCAGCGTGAGTCAAGCATCTGAAATGAAGGCCGGAGGTCTGGAAGAATGGAGCCAGCTCCAATGAATCATGTTTTCTTGCTGGTTGTAGGCAGAAAGAGGAATGCTCAGAAGAGCCATGAAGCTATAAGTAAAACTAAAGATCTCTCACACCTGCTCGTGTCACAGCGTTGGTATTTCCTGTAAGATGTGGTAGAAATCAGAGTAAAACACGCGGCTCTGCTTTACTGCACAACAGTCTCAGGAAACATCCAAACTTGACAAGGTTCAAGATGTTTCTTCTCGAATAATGTCAGTTTTCTCCAAGCTGTTGAAGTGATGATGTCGCGGTTTATTAAATGTGTGTCGGTTTCTGTCTTTTTGGTGTTTGTGAATCTAATATATTAGTTTCGTTTAAGCTGGAGACACGCTTTAAAATGAGCCACTGCTTATTGAATGATATAAATCCCTCCGTTGTCATGCCACCCAGGTGACAGTGGTGGTGGACAGGGAGGTATTGATCGTTATTGATTGTCAAACGTAATGAATATTTTACTTCACATGAAAAGAGGCCATTTGGCAACTGAGGAATCTGCCCAGGAAACACACTTCTGCCATTGTCTGGTTCAGCAGTTTAACAGAAGGAATGCGTCCTGGATGTGTGTGTGTGTGTGTGTGTGTGTGTGTGTGTGTGTGTGTGTGTGTGTGTGTCCACACCTCCTGAATTTCTCTCAAGTTGTTCAATTTTTTTTTCTAGGCTTTTTTAAACCTTGGAAATAAGGTTTTAGTTTTCCCTTGTGCCCCTTTTTCTACCACATTTTTTTCTTCTACTCAACCTTCCATGTTGCACACTGTGCTCTAAGGGAAATAGATTTTTTATAGAATATTTCTGGTCATACTGACCACTCAAAGCGTTTTATACCACACAAACACTTTTATATGCCGATATAAAGATTGGAAGGCAACTTAAGTGTCTGATAACGTCGACATGTGGCAGGAGGAAGCTGAAATCGAGGAAACGACTTCCAGATTACAAAACTACTACTCTACCATTGAGCCACTAAGCTGTTATGAGCAGCGAGCCTGTTTAGCAATGACCTTATGTGACTAAAACTGGAGTCAAGTTACCTGTAATTACCTGTAATTGTGTAGGCCACATTATATTTCTGTATGAAAATATTTTCCTATAAGTCCTATGTAAAATTTAAATTTCTATTATTTGCAGTCCATAATTGCCTAAATGTTTGCAATATATTACGGTGCACTTATTTTGTAGAATATGTTACTTTTACTCAAAACTGAATTACATAAATGTGATATTCAAAACTATTGAGATATGTGTGTAAATCATTGGGTTTATGCAAATGTTGTAGTTGTATGACACTTTCAATAAAACAGTCTCAAAAAGGCCAAAGGAGGCATTCTTTAGTTCAACAACCTTTAATTTCCCCCCATTTTCAATCTTTCACAATTAAAATTGAGTGTTTTCTCTTGCAGCCATTTGCATATCAACGTGAATTATATCAATACATAATTACTTCTGAACAAGATGTTTATTTTTATTTTTTTTTCTCCACTTTTAGGAAGCCTTTAGGCAAAAGACAAAGATTATACAGTAACACAGAATACAAATGGTAACTGCAGCAAAGGGTAGCAATGGGTAAATACACCGCACAACAAGAAGAGCTTAGAGCATGAATGAAACAAGTGGCTGAAAAATACACACAATAATAGAATAGAAAAAAAAACAGTATTGATAAAATATTATTAAAAATAATAAAGACAGCAGTATACAAGAGATAGAGACAACTTTACATTTATACATAGCGGCCAGAGGCAGGCACCAGGAAGTAAAACAGTTTAAATACCGCATCATCTACTGCAGCTACTGTAGCTAAAACAAATCAGTGCAGAGTTGAAAGGGGTCTAAGACATTGGCCAACATGGGGACGAGGAACAACAATAAAGAGGCACCTTATCCAAAAGAGAGCAGCTTTGCTGGTTGTGATTGGAGAGACGGTTTGTTTGATGGATTCAATGGATTTTGCTGGATGAACTGCTAACAAGGCTTGTGCTTGTCAGGTTCAGCTAAAGGCCATGTGTTGCCTTAATTGATATGAAAAAAAAAAAAAAAAACTGGTCAAGGAGCGCAGATGGTTTGAGCAAGAATCCCACTTTAAACCTGTGTTCGAAATGTCCACTCGTTCACTCATATAAAGACCTAAGTACTGGTGAACTAACTAATCAGTGACTCGAATTAACAGTTTTCTTCTAATTGACTCTGACACATGTTGTGTAGGATCATTAAATACATCAAGCATCAGTTTGGTCAAAATCAGGCGGACGTTAAGAACATGTGCTTAACATCCAATGAGTTTGAAAACTCATTGATACCTGCAGAAGCATCCCTAAATATGAGACGATGGACAGCATGAGATAATGTTGAGGCTGAAAACAGAATTAACATCAAGTGCATTTACAACACAAACATAAATGTGACACAAAACTGCTTTTACTTTTCTTTACTGTATCCACTTAAGCAACATAAAGAGTGTAACTTCAATATAAACAAATGCAAATAAGACCCATGGAAAGCTGTGAAACATCTCATACAAAACAACAGTTTTTAAAACTGTTGTATGTGTGCAAATAAACCTATGAGCATATAGTTGAAATTGGGCTCATTTACAGGTATTTACAATGTATTTTTGACATCTTTATCATCTGCTGGAACTTAAAACTTTCAGAAGTGCTTCAGGTCATTCTGACTGGGAATTGCAGGAATTAAGACATTTTCAGTCTTTGAATAGCAATTATTAGTTAACCCCTTTAATCCCACCGGCAACAATTGTTGCCAGACATTTTTAACTTCTGGAAGCTGTAAAAGAATTGTTGTAAAAGTCAGTAAAATACTTTAATAAAAAAAATATAAATAAAATATTTTGTACATATGTTCTTTCAAGTGTGGCAACAATTGTCGCCGCTATCATAATAGATAGACAGCACTGTGCTATATGCTCATAACTTTGAGCAAAGTTATGCATGTCATGATTTTTCTTATTTTTTTATGTGTATAAATAGGCCAGATTTGTGTAATTTAGAATATGCAGTTTCCCACCAGCAACAATGGTTGCTCAGTATAAAAGGTACATTCTCACTAACATGAAAATGTAATAATAATTACATAAAATGTAATCATTCATAAATAGGCCTATCATGTATTAGGGAGGTCCAAGGATTGAAATGCATGCACTTATTTTGCAGATAAAAATTCGGGATTAAACGGGTTAAGAAAACTAGTATTAACAAATGCTAACATTGGGATGCTAACACCATCCTCAGATCACTGAGCCACTACTACTAACATTACAATGCTAACTCTACAACGCATAAATGTAAGCACACAAGTGCCAACACTAGTCCTGACACTAGCATGACACAGCTAACATTAGCATGCTAACACAAAAGAAAATGGTTAGCATGCTAATGCTAACATTACCATGCAAGGTCAATTTTGTTCCTAGATCTACAGTCTATTTTAACTGACCTTCTCCGTGTATCACATGACACAAACGTCTACAGAACCACATAACATCGTGAAAGATTACATTCTGAGTTTCCAACAGAAACGGCTGTTTTGTTCATCGTGAACGAGTGGACAAGCTGAACACAGTCTGAGAACAAATGTACCTGTCTTCTTTTTTTTACGAGTAGTAGCTCACAGTTTTAGTAAAAGAAACATTTTGAGGCATTTATTAGAATAAAAAAACAGGACTGTACAAGAAGTTTCAAAACAACACGTATAACTTGGAAGTCTTTTACCACATCCCGTTTCTTTGCTAATTTTTTTTGTTTGTTTTTGCCACATTTTTTTCTCAAAATATATATTTTATATCTGCAAATTTATTTCACAGTAATATACAATCTAAGTGCCTTTGGGAGTGAAGGGGACTTGTGTGCTGATGGTTGTTTGAATCCAGTTCAATTGACCAGGCTAATGGTGATAAAAGTAGGTAAATGGGGGAAAGAACTGACAAAAAAAGGGAGACGATAAAGGAAATATGCATATCTTTGGTAAAAGGAATGCTCCCATAATGCCACAATATAGACTGACCAGCCAATAAGGCAGTTAATAAAAATGAATAATTGAATTTTCCTCAAGGGAAACTCCAACTCTGGAGTTTCATCCATCCCTCCTTAATCTGCTATTTTAATTTTGAGGGATTATAGGGAGGTAGGAGAGAGTAAAGGAAGGAGTTACAGGTGACACAGTGAATCTGATGGTGAAATATGAAAGAAAACTTCACTATCTGGTTGTGAGAAATTCTCCTTCGTAGTTGGAAACACACCACGCTCTGGAGGAAGGATGTCCGTCTTCCTCCAAAGCACAGATCTGGGATTTCGCATATCCTGATACTGACGTTTTCACGCAGTGCTAAATACACCTCACATAGATCACTGCCTGTCCTGCAAAGTGCCAGTGTGAGTTGTAGCTGTCTAGTTTCATCGAATGACAGAGTTGACAGGAAAATACACAAGCTGCTTATGTTTGTTCTTAATCTCGCCTCTTATTCCGTCCACTTCTTCCACCGATAGATCCCTTCTTCCCTCCTTCCTTTTTAGCCTCTGCCCTGTCGTTCACCTCGGCCTTGACTTCTTCCACATACTCAGTCTCAGTCTCTTTGCCCTCTCCGTTGGACTGGCCATTGGAAGGGTTGCTGGGCAGGGCTAAGTAGGGGTGCTGGGGAAGAGTGGGAGAAGGGGACATAGAGTTGGAGACCAGTCCCTCCACCTGCGCTCCAGCTGCCCCGTTGGACAGAGCTCTGTACTTGAGACGGAGCTTGTGAGGCAGGGCAGTGACTTGGACCTCTGTGTGGTATTCGCTGTGCAAACCGCCAGCTCCCTCTGCCTTCTGGTGGTAGTTGCTGATGTCTGAGGATGACGATGAGGGGGATTCGTCATCGGTGGAGCCCTCTTTATCAGAGCTACGAGGGTCTCCATCGCTTGAGGAGGTGTCTTTAGCAGAGGAGTTCTCCTGATAGAAGCCATCGGGTCGGGGCCCTCCTTCATAGGTGAGAACAGGGGGCTCTTCGTCCAGTGTGCCGAGGTAGCCATTGTGCTGTATGAAGGACTTGCTCTCTTCACTGCTGATGAGCTCAGGGGCAAAGGAGTTCTGGGGACTCTCGGTGTGCTGAAGACGGTTCTCCTGAGCCTGGTAGCTATAGCAGGGGTGGTCGTCATCTGGCAGGTGGGTGCTGTGACTGAATCTTTGCTGGAGCTCCTCGGAGGACTCGGCATGATCATTGGTGTATTCATACTGAGGTGAGTCCATGGTCTTTGTCCTCTCGAGCTTCTCTGCAACCTCAGAGATGGTTACTGAGCAGTCAGAGAAGTCTGAGGGCAAACTGTGCAGGATATGCTGAGGTTGTCTATTCTGCTGGGACTGCTGGTCCTCCAGCTTCTGGTTCTCCATGGGGTAACAGCCACTGCTGGAACGGTACAAGATGACACTCCTCTGTGAGGAGGTGGCCTGAGGAGCAGGACCACTGGTTTCCATGTGGCACTGCTGGTGCTCCTGCTGATGATACTGGTAGTCTCTGGCAGTTTCAGCTAATGTGGTGTTTTGCTGGTGAGGGGAAACCAGAGTGGTGTTGCCACAGTAAGCTCCATTTGGTATCCCATTGGCAACTCCATTGGGAATTCTATTGCTTTCCACCTCCATTCCCAAGGGCTCCTTCTTGATGGTGTAGCCAATGGGTTCAGGGCTATCTCTGGAAGAACCATCAGACATATCAGACACAGAGCCCAGAGGGGAGTACTTATGGAGCATGGTGTGGCGTTCACTTCGGCTGGACTGTTCAGCTTCAGATGAGTCAGAATTCAGCATCACTTGGGACGCACTGGAGTAGCCGCTGCTCGAGTGGTAGGCGTTGCTGTTAGGGGTGCCATTGCTGCTACTCCCATTGCTACCTGGGTTTCCATCTGCAGCACTGTTGGAGATCTGCTGACTTTTCTCCATGTAGGAAGATGCACTAATGAGACCAAAGCGCAGTTTGAGCTGAAGGAGTTCTGTCTTCAGACGGACGTTCTCTTCGTTTAGTGCCATGACACGATTCTCCAGCACCATATCATTGATGCGACGCTTCTCCCTCGAACGCTTGGCCGCCTCATTGTTCTTCCTCCGTTTTTCCCAATATGAGGCATCTTTCTTCTCATCAGAAATGAACTCTCGCTTGCGACGTGAGGTCACGGTTGATTTAGAGCCTTTGGGCTGGCGGCTGATGCGTGTTGAACCATCAGGACCAGGGGAAGGGAGGCTCCCATTGTAGGGAGAAAATGCTTCAACTTCCATGGTGCTTTTATTGGAGTTGGATGGGATGTTTAGACTGAGACTTTCCATTTTTTTCCAACTGGGGGCCACAGTATGACCCAATTGATGGGCAAAGGGGGGGTGAAAAAGACGGAAAAGTTATACAAGCCTTTTACTTTGTTGGTATAACGTTTGGCCTATGTCGCTGGATCAGTAAAAACTTCTGGATGAGGTATTTGTGCTTGATGAAAAGACTGCCTCATTGATTTGCTCTTACTTATCTTCCAAGGTCAAATTGTTCAAGTATCTAAATTAGCCAAAAATATTAAAAAGAGGTGGAACTCGACGAAAACTTCAGACATTGAAGTAGTGTTCTGAAAAATTAGTGTCGAAAAACAGGAAACAAAAGTTGGTGCTTGATTGTAGGGATATTTAAAGTGATTCTTCAAATAGTTCACAGTTCTCCAAAGCGTTGCAGGTGACTGAGTTTTTCTGCTTCTTCAGGAGCTTTTCAGGTCGCTGCTCTGGTTCTCGCTGTGTCTTATGCGGGATGTAGGTCAGTACGTCTTCTCCAGGGCTCTTTCAGAACTCCGCTTTAGAGATGTCGACCTCTAAGTGGGTTACTGAGGCAGCAGGAAAGAGAAGAAGGGAAGGAACAAAAGAGAGTAAAAGTTAGATGAAGTGCAGAAACATTGTGATATGACATTTATTTAATAAAACATTACGATAATATGTTTTGACAGAGGCAGAAAGCTGCTTGTTGTGCTTCATTAAGTACAGCAAATAGCTTGTTGTTTTTTGTTGATGCCTTAAGAGATTAAAAAAAAAGGCTGTGGTTACACATGTGCAGACGGTGCTGCATATGCAGAAGTCTGTTACATGACAAGGAGTGAAATTGGCTGACCTAGTGCAAGCTCTGCAGAGGCAAACTATTAAAGAGCTGAGGGAGGAGTGACTGAATTTATGTAGTGCTGATGGTTTACTATGGTGCAAGAAGAAAGAAACTGTTGATGCTGTAATTTCTGCTTTTTGGCCCGTGGGAGGTTCTAGCACAACAACAACATCTCAGTTTCTCTGATAGCCATTGCAGTTTCTAAAATTACACAACACTGCATGCTGAGCTTCCTAGTGTCATCTCAACTTTGCAGCTGAACAGGAAGTCTTTCCCACCCATCATGCGTTGCACTATAAAATTAAAAACAATGCACCACAAACGGATGTTGACGAGCTGCTCTGTGTTATGTAACAGCTAGGTTTGCTCTAGTTCCTCTGGTTTTCTCGCTGCGCAGTGTTGCACAGTTAGTATGAAGAAATTAATAACACATCACAACACTGAGCTCTGCAGTGCCTCACAAGCATGAAAACATCCTTTTATGACACACAGAGTGAACGTAATCTAGGTCACTGTGCCTCCGATTATAATGAGTTTGGCTTTGCTTTTTATTGACCGCACTGGAATTGAAATGGAGCTTAAATTAGACATTTTCGAA
Source organism: Poeciliopsis prolifica (assembly GCF_027474105.1). Taxonomy (NCBI): domain Eukaryota; kingdom Metazoa; phylum Chordata; class Actinopteri; order Cyprinodontiformes; family Poeciliidae; genus Poeciliopsis; species Poeciliopsis prolifica. The sequence goes on along the minus strand of NW_026562391.1, from coordinate 6,483,118 downwards.
TATGATCACTTGTGTCAAAATAGCCTCTTAAAATGTGTTTTTTAAGAATGAGATTTGAATCTTTAGTGAAGCCTAGGTTCAGCTTGATAGACACAAACAGAAAGAGAAACATCATAGTGTAACAAGTGACCTCTTTAAAGCTACTCAAAGAATCAAAGATTAGAAATAAAAACAGTGCCGTCATTGTGATCCAATCTAAAGCCAAAAATGTCACTTTACGTATTAATGGAGCATTTGTTCAACAGAAAAAACACCAATAATTAATTAGCTTGTGTATTTTTTTAGTACGTTCATTCAGAAATGGGTAAGAACTAAGTGAGCTCTTGTGCAAATATAAGGTTTGGATGCAGAAAGTGTTTTAATTATGTTGAAGCAACAGGAACCTCCAAATCTTTGCAGTATCTCTTTGCAGAGCTGAACAAATAACCACTCCTGTTATCCAAATAGTGAGGACATAAGGGTCAAAATCGCAGTCCTTCTTTAGGCCTGCATGAACATCAGGGAAACATGTTGCCGTGATAATGTTGATGAAAGTAGCAATAACCACTACCCACATTTCTCATATTGTGTTATTTCTTTTCTTTCATTAAAATGTCTTCAGTTGTTACATAAAGTGAGGTCACTGAGGCTGTTGGAAGTCTGTGCCACAGGCCAAATATATTATTAGCATGCAACAAAATTATGCATTGCACTTGAAATATAATATCCTACCAAATACTGAATGTAAGAAGTACTTTCTGTTCGCAATGTTGATCGTGTTTTATTGCTATGAAGGTTGCAATTTGATCTAGTGCGCAACCTTTCAGTAAAACCTAGTCAGTGGAACAAAATTGACCTAAATGTGTTGTTCCCCTTTCATTAGAGCTGCAGATCTAGTGCCACAGAAGTGTTTTAAAGTAATACATGTTATCCAATCTTTCTTGGCTTCCTCCAGAGTCAGTGACCCTGTTACATAACCCCTCATTTATTAAAAAAAGAAATGATATTATGACCTCAGACAACCTGAAAACTGCTCTGGATACAAAGCTGTTTATTTGCCTTTATGAATCTCGTGTCTTGTCTAAATTTGGCATGCAGCACAAAGAGATCCGAACTGAATCACACAAAACGATGTGGAAAAATGTAGGCTGAAAGCCTCCGCCCTCCCCGATCTTGGATAATTTTCATTAGGAGCGAGGAGAGAGGCAGCGTGAAAACAAAGGCGGGCGGGAAGAAAGCACGCACGCACACGTCTCTGCGCTGTCCCACTGACCTAGAAACGGCGCAAAGCAGTAAACACTCCTCCTGTCTTTGACGGTGCGCCACTAAATAGGTCAGTGGGACTGCAAGGGAGGGGAGAAGCAGGAGAGTATTAGAGCGTACGCTAAAAATAGTGAGAGGTAAAGGGGGGTAGAGAAAAGGGAGACAGAGAGCGAGATCTGGTGACAGAAGGAATTCAGTTAGTGGACATGAGAGGAATTTTAAAGACTCTGCTGCAGCACGATGAAACAAGGTGCACTCAAACACGTCATCTACATCGACATAAAAGGTTGTTTTTTTTCTCTCTTTCTTTTCTTTATGCAACATTAACTCCTGAGCACCGGAGTTATACCTTTCCCAAACACAGTACAGCAGAAATCCATGGCAGATGGGGAAATTATAACCAGAGATAGCGCAACGGCATTGACGTCATGGCACACACCCATCTCTGCAGCCAAATTCACTCCCATGCTCCCTCACAGGCCCGCTCAGGGAGGGGCTGTCGTTGCTCATCGCCTACGTGCTCTGAATTTTCTCCTTGTGAGGACCAAAGCTTGTGTAACACATTCTTATTACGAAGCGGCAGATGCCACAGGTTTACAAGCTGACCTCAGATACCTTTGCGTAGTCCTGTAGACTCAAGAGATAAGAGCTCAGGCACGGCTCATTGTATAATTTGCTCTTTGTGCGCCTCGAAAGACTGATTCACTGTAAGATGTTTTCTGGTTGTGTGTTTTCACAGAGGAAAAACAAACCCCTCCCCCCTGGGGTAGTTCACAGCCACTTGCCACTCGGTGGAGGAATGCTTCACCTCTGACCCTCTCCGAGGCAAGCGTGATTAAAAACGCAAAAAACGTCCTCTTCCCCCTCCTCCATGCTTAAAAAGATCCAACACCACACACGTGGAAGAGGCCCCAGATAGGAACCTCCATTTTTTTTTTGTTTGCACCAAGGCTTTTGTGTCAAACAAACCAGGAGGCGAGAATTCCCTCACACAAAAACTAACCTTGATATGTCAACGTGCCGATTAACAACGACTGGAAACAATTACTGCGGAGAAAAGGGTGCAGGTTTTTAAAGCATTTTCTTAATCAGTACAATTAGATTTCACAGTAAAATACGGGAACTGGGACAAATCAGGAATTACATCTGTAATCTTGTGCCTTTCAGAGCCTGAGCCAAATAATAATAATAATAAAAAAAAGTAGTCCACCCCGTGCCCTGCAAACCTCGTGTCTCTCCTCCTCACCCAGATTCAGGTCTGACCTACATTTGGAGAGTTGGCTGGGACGGAGTGAGCAACGCACCCATTGTGAAACCAGACCAACTGGCAGCAGCCGGACTCACCAGCGCTGCGCCTGCCCTCGCCAGACAGGGGTTTCCGATGCATTGCATCACAAGGCCTGGATGCCCTTCTGCTAACTTTACAACAAACCCACACCAAGATCTGGTATAAAACAGACAGAGATGAAGGAAGAGCTGCGTCTGGCTCACCCTATATGTTTTCTGGTGGAAGAAAAGAGGTAATCTGGTTAAAAATAGCACCAGCAGACACTGAGCAGCTGTGTTACATCACCGCTGAAAGCATTTTCTAAAAACACAGCTCCCACTGTGAAGATTTGCTCTATTTCTGCTTTGGAAATTAAAAACGAAATATGTAGAGAGAGCGTAGGAATCAACAGGAATCCCAGAATTTCCCACTAAGAAACTAAAACTTTAAAGAAGTGTTATAAACATTCTGGATATTTGAGTGCAAAACGTGTACCAACTTTACAATGCGCATGTTGAACAAGTCTCCTAACAGTTTGCTGAAGGGATGATTTACTCAGTTTTTCTAGGTCAACGAACGCGGCTGACCTCCGTTTCAAAATCCTCACTGAACACCTGAAACACGTGAGTGAAATGTGGACCTTTCCACATTAAATTTGCATTATTTAAATTTCTTTGCTTGACACTTTTACCAAAGTTAACACACTTTATTTGTAATCTAAACTTGACCTTCTTACAGATTGAATTTGCTCTTGAAGTGAAGAAACAGCTGTAAAACTGCCCTCTCTATTTATCATTTTTAAAAAAATTTTTGAATGTTTGGATTTTTTTTGTCATTTCACAAACTGAAGAACAAAAATAACTGAGTGTAACCTTTAATAGTCATGTGGCAATTCAGAGTTCAAGGTCATCGACGTTATTTTTTTAGATATTACTAGTTCTCTCTTTCAAACATTTACTGTCGATCAAACATTGTCTCAACTCACTTTTATTTCTTTACACCTTTACAGATTCCCGAATAAAACAATCAAATGTAAAACTGTTCAAGAGTTTTTGCTACTGCTCTGCTGATTATGTCATATCCTCTGAGTTTACTTAAAGGAAACTGCTCTTTAGAAAACGACCTAAAACAGGAACCAAAACAGCACAATAAATCGATCCACAAATCTGAACACAAATCTTTTCTAGTAAAAGAGGAATGGCGCCACAGCTGGTACATCCATTTTCTTTGATTCAAAAGAACAAAAATTTTCTTGCCATTTTGTTCAGTATAAAATTTTTATTTGTTTTTTATTTAATCAGGTAAACCCCGTTGAGATCTGGCTCTCATTTTCAAGAGGGACTTGGGCAGAAGTCTGCAATACAAAAAATAAATATTAAGGAATTGGAAAGATTGATTAAAGGCTTTTTTCAAGCTAAAGCAAGTTAGAGTAAGACAGAACATCCCCTCCGCCTACATGTTCATGTTCTTGCGCACTGCCAGTCAGCTGACTGAAAGAAGGCTGCTACACATTTTCTTTTGAATATTTTTAAGTATTTATAATCAAAATGAACAGTCGCAACGAAGAAACTGAAGCAGCGCAAACATCTTAGCCTTACTGTTCCTGGTAACGAAATGTCGCATTGAAACTAGTGAGCTACAAGCGACATGTTCATGGCTACCGGAGCAGATAGCCTGACTAATTAACCATCTAACATCAGCTTGTTACACTGGTGCTCCTTTGAAAAAGGCCTAATATTCAGTGTCACAAGTACTTTATTGCAGGCATTCAAACATGTCAACATTTCACCTTCTTTTTTAAAAACATGCTAACAAAAGAGTAGGTTTAGATATGGTTATTTGTTCCTGAACCATTAAATCACTACATTTGACACCTAATTACTATGCTATAAAACTGTTTTTAGCATAGTACGGCACGTTAAATAAAACATTATTAATGTCACAACAAATATGCTTCATTATACCAGCTATGATTAAATATTTGATGGGTTTTTCATTTCAAATTGAGGTCATTATATTATTTTTAGTGTAAACATTTATGTAAAGCTGTATTTTTTTAAAAATATCTACCTCGTGGCTACCAATTCATAATACTATTTAAACAGGTTATGTATCATTGAGAAAGATAAACCTTTACAATAAAGGTGCGTTTTAGCTGAAGATGCTACAGAATTAAGACATTTTGAACAAAACTGCCCCCCGACCAGACTCGATGTATTTGTTTGCGCACATTAAACACGTGAACGGACAAATTAATAACTCGGCAGCTGTTTGATAAAACGGAAGAAAAGGAGCGTGCCACGTGTAGGACATATTCTAGTAAGTGAATTAAGCGGACAACGGAGCCCGGCGGCGGCAGCAGCTGCTGCTGTCCGAGTTCACTGCAACGCACCACCATGAGGGCTTTTACCTCGCCTTGACATTGACCACATACACGCGCGCCTGCCTGGAGCCAAATGATAGTAATTAAAATAATAATAAAATAAAATAAAAAACACCAGAGACTTCAACAAACGGTGTCCGGCTCGGCTCCCCTGTGAGTCGTGCGTTACGTGACCCAAGAAGGGAAGCAGCAGACGCCTGAAAGTCACGCACGAGACGCGGGACCGAACCGGCGGAGCATCGAGTCGCCATGTGAACAATACCCGGCCACGAGCATCCCCCCTCCCCCGTTCCTCCCGTCGGTGAAACGGCTTCGTGCGAGGCGGTGAAATGTTTAAAACACGCACACAGGTGAAGGGTCCACGAAGCGGTCAGTCTCGACATACCTTTCGGCGTCCCGGAGGAGGCGCAGCAGCAGGGAAGGGAGAAAAAAAGGAAAAAAGCTTCAGGCTTTCCCCGACACAAAAGCTGTCTCGCTCCCGCTTCCTCCTTCCCGTATTGTCCCTTCAGAGGAGGAAACCTCCAGGAGAGGAAAAAAAAAAGAGAGAGCGAGCGAGAAAGAGAGAGAGGAGCCGTGAAATAAAACTAAGTTTGTGCGAGTGCCGCCGCTCGGCTCGGTGTCGGATGAGTCACTGGCTCGGCTGGATGTTGTCCCTGTCCTTTTTGGCTCGGGCTATCTGTGCGTCTGCTGCGCGCTGCCGGACACTTTGCTCCAGTTTCTCCGGCTCCCCTGCTACAGATATGTGTTAGTAGGTCAGCGGTTGCATAACAGCTCTTAGGCTGCCGAGTCACGTTTTTTTCGGTCTCTCTCTCTCCGCAGGAGCTCTACTGGCCCCTGTCTTTTTGTTCCCCTCTGCGCCCCATCTTCTCTCTTTTCGGCTCCTGCACTTTGCGGGAGGGGTTCATTTTATAAAAAAAAAATGAAAAAAAAAAGAAAAGAAACTAAAAAGGGTGTGAAAGCGTAACAACACCTGGTTTGTTGTGCTGTAGTTTGTAAACCATGCTCATTACAGGGTTTTTCCTCTTACGAAGACAAAATGAGCTCTTATGAAACCCGTGAGGAACTTTTTACTAATCCTTTAGCAACACAAGATGTTTACAAACATCTACCCCATAAGTCATCTGTAGACCAAGATAGTTCAAATATATAGTTTGTTATTCACTTATGTGTGTGAACACTCTTCCTCTTCCTGCTGGATCTGGTTTTGCTTGATACAATCAGCTCAAATTAATGAGTTTTTTGGGGAGATAATGTAAAATACAGAAAACTGTGGTGGAAATTAAACAATATTTAAAAGCAGACTTTAGGATTTAAATATGAAATATCTTATTTTTCTAAAAGTCTATCATGATTTTCTTTTTGACTATTTTTTTATCAATACCAGTGCAGTTCTGATAAGAGAACCTAATTGTTTCAAATAAAACCGCATAGAAAGTATTCAACCTTTTTGTTTCTTATAACCTGATATAAAAAAACTGATTTAACTTGACCTTTTTAAATTTGCCTAGATTGTCAAAATTACATCTGTTAGCTCATTGCAAGAATAAGAGACCAGTTTAAAGCTTTTTAAAATATTGTTTCTGCAAAAATTTACATAAGATACAATTAGTATAATTCTTAGCAATATGAGAAAGCAAAGATAGGGCTTCTGTGGCTAATGATAAGGACAAAACATTTGAGTTTTGAGAAGATGCTGGCTGGAGCTGGTGAGAGAGGGTCATTTTCCACAAAAAAACAGGAACCCTGGGCTGAAAGGCCACTCAGAGAAGAAGCCATACATCCATAGCAAATGATGGCAGCTCCTGATCCTGATGGCAGCTTGGTTCAATGTTGGAGACACGTCCTGGCTCATGAAACCAAAACTGATGTGTTTGGCAAAAATGATAATTGTTATATTTGGAGGAAAACCAGGGAAACCTTCAAGCCCACATAAACAGAGCAAATGGGTTTCCCAACAATGATGCACGGAGGTGGAACCGTGATGTTGTGGGGGTGTCATGCTGCATGAGGGACTGGTGGTCTTCACCAAATATATAGCATCACGCAGAAATAAAAATATGCGTAAATACCCATGTAATATCAAAAGACATCAATCTGTATCCTAAAGTTTGACATAAACAAATCTTCCAAATAGACAGCAGCCCTCAGCAAACCACCAACTCACCTACAAAGGTGCTTCAGGACTTCAGTCCCACAGAAGATTTGTGGTCAGAGTTGAAAAGGTGTGTGTGTGTGTGTGTGTGTGTGTGTGTGTGTGTGTGTGTGTGTGTGTGTGTGTGCGTGTGTGCGTGCGTGTGTGTGTGTGCGTGTGCGTGTGTGCGTGCGTGTGTGTGTGCGTGTGTGTGTGTGTGTGTGTGTGTGCGCGTGTCGGCCTGTCAGGAGGAAGACCCAACACATTCAACACAAGTCATACTGTCTCTAAGGCAGTGTCATCAAGTACTGAGATTACATTTTCATAATTCTGAATATAAAAAGAAAGTTTTGAACTTCTTAAGAAAATGTCTCTACTCTTGTATCTGCTGCACATAGAGTTGGAGGAGTTCTTGGTAGATGTTTTTCCACATCTGAAGAGTGAACCTGTCATCCATTTTCTTTGAAGAATTTCTCCAGCTCAGTCACACTGGACGAAAGGCCTTTCAGCAGAAATATTTAACACAGATTCTCAGTTGGTTTTAGGTTTGCACTTTGACCATTCCTGTATAGAAATCCGCTTTTCAAAGCATTTCAATGTAGCTCTGAATGGATGTGAAGATTCATCATCTCTCTTCAGCGCTGTCCAGCTTACCTGTCCCTGCTGAGAAATAATTCACACAGCATGAAACTTTCTTCACCATGTTGCATCGTGGGGAAAGTGTGTTCAGGACTTAATGTATGTGCAAAATTAGTTTCCTGTGACGTCATGCCTTTTGCATAGTTTCATCACATGAAAGACAGAAGTTATTCATTCGTGCAACGATCCTGCAGCTTTTCTACAACTTCTTAGAAATGCATATGGAAGGCTGATTGATTGTGACTCAGTTAAGGAAAAGGGCCACATCCTTTCAGCTGTACAGTCAGTTAATGTAGCTGTTAGTATTCTTATCTCACTGCAAAAACATCCAAACATGAACATCCTCCAATCATCTCTTGTCCTGCTCTGGTCTGCAAAAACAAGATGATTCGAGAATCGTCTTGATTATGCAGCAAAGCACTTTATGTCAGTGCCAATGTTTTCTGCTGTTGCATTCAGGTTTTATAGTGAGGAAACAATTTGCGCTTCAGCCTTTTCATTGCTGTGGTCCAGCTTAAAAATCCGCACCGACGTTATTTAAAATCAGAAGCTAAATCAAACAATTTGCTGTTTTAGCTCAAAATGAATGCTTGAATGATCTGTTTTCATGTGGCTGAAGTTACTCCGCACGCATGGGCTTGCTACTTTCATTTATTTGTCTTTTTGTTCATTTGAAATTTTTAAATCTTCTCATAGGAGCTGTTCCATCATCCAACAAAGCCTGTTGTTCTCAGCGCCTTCATATTCCATATTTCATGGGGTTTTACATCAGTGCTGCTTCAGCTTTGTCCCTTCCCCCCTCTCTGTCTGCAACCACACACGTGCACCAGTTCACCACACACACACACACACACACACACACACACACACACACACACACACACACACACACATACACATCATTACCACCATTACGGTGTTGGGGAAACAGCGGCCTTGAACTTGTCTGGCTCCTCCTTCCTCCCAGTCAATCCTCTGTCAGAAGCCCCAACCCCCAACACTCTCCACCATTTCTCCAGCTGCAGCTCCAGCTGTGGTGTGGCAGTGCCTGCTTAGCAACCACTGGCTTTTGCTGCTTCTCATATTTATTTAGGGAGAGCGGGGGGTGGAGGGGTTATCAGACTGGATCCCAGACAAAAGGTCTGGTGTCTGTGTTGCTGTTTAGGTAAAGAAACAGATGTTGTTGCACACTTGACCGGTGTAGTGTAACACTAAAGTGTGTTTTCTCACCCCATTAAGACTGAAATCAGGTTACGTTGGACTTCTCCAGATACATTTTTCATTAAAAAAGCTTCTCCTTTAAAATCCACCTCTGCCCTTTCTGCATGTGTAGCATGTGGCGGTGTAGTAAACACAATAGACAGTGCTGTGGATGAATGAATGACTGAATGAATGAAATTCATGCACAGGAAGGAACTCAGCGCCCTCTAGTGTTGCCATAAATAGGAAATGCTGAACCAATGATCAAAGATGTAATTAGATTTCAATATCTTTTGGGGGACGTTGTGTGATTCTGGATTTGTTTGTTTTGCTGCAGCTCTTTGGTTGTGAGTTCTCCGGAGCCACATCCTGGTTCTGAAAGGCCTGATGTATGGATGCTGATCATGCCTCCTTTCCCCCCACATGGGACGTTCTGTTTCCAGCTCAGCTCCTTTAAGGCTAAAAATAGCCCGTTTTTTCTGTTTTCCATCTGACGTGATTGATGACTCATTCAGGGTCTCACTATTTTCCCCTGCATTCACCCCCCTCCTCACGTCTCGCTGTCCCCTGTGAGTGGATCACCTTTACCGAGAAAACAGGGCCGACGCCACTGCGATGATTGCAGTTTTACGGTGTTTATCAAACAATGTGTGGCCATAAATGAAAATCTAATTGTTTGCTTTAGCTCTAGGTGAAAATTGTGAGATTATTTTTGGCCAGAAGCTACTGAAATATGTTGTTTTCTTGGAGGTACGCTGTGACCTTCAGATCAGACGTTCCTCCGCTGTGCGCACAAGAGTTTGAATGCACAGGGTCAAAACTTCTGTCCATGTCCATGTCAAAAACCAGAATATCAATGAAAAGTTCATTTATTTCATGGTTTCAGTTCAGCAACCAAAGCTTATAAAATATTTTTTTTATGTAGCAGATTTAAGAACAACTGCTGTGGAGAGGGCTGGTGACTTTACTGAAGTCGTAAAGGTCACTGCTGCAAAAGCTGGCCGTTTCCAAGCAGATTAATGGGAAGTTGAGTGGAAGGCAAAAGTTTGAAAGCAACTTTCATTTTTCAAGCTTAGCTGTTATTCATTCATTTAGTTTCTGTTCTCAGCACAGGTGTTTTTCAACAGTTCATGTGTAGTAAGTAATCCTAAGAGTGAGACTTCTTGCTTTTAATGACAAGGTCGTTGTAGAAAAAAAAGCGTCAGATTTGTTTTTTATTTAAACGGCAGTAAGATTAAAAAACAGTTTTGTGACCAACACTTTAGTTTGGTCTTCATTAGGAGCATTGCTTGTTATGTCATACACTCCTGTTTTGCATTACGGTAACAAGCTGATTCATTGGGGTTCTGATGGCGTAATGGTGGAGCAGCGAAGTCATACAGAGGCTGTCGTTGAGTTTCAGATGAGGACTTATGCTGCATGTCTCACCCTGTTCTTTTTACGTCTCTGTCCAAATAAAAGCCTCTGATGCCTCAAAACCAGCACAAGGTTTTGTGATTGAGTACACTTCTCTCCACCAATCACTACTCAGAAAAGAAATAGGATCAAACTGTCAAAAATATTTACAAAATATATTGTTTTAAAGCAGTTTAATTAGACAAATAAAATAATGAAAAGAAAAAAAAGCAATACATGACGAAGTTAATGTGTTATGTTCAGGAGCAGGAACCAATGAAATTAAAGCACTGCTTTAATTACCCAGCAATCTGTTTGTAACTATTTAACTCAGCCTTCACTGCCAGCCATGTTGTTTCAATGCCAACCCTCTCTTCCCCTTCACTGGACATCCCTTCATCTCTGCTCATCCCTTCTCATCCCCCTCATCCTCATGTCTACTTTCTATTGTCATTTTTCATCCAGTCCTCTTTGTTTCATGTCCCATCTGATTGGTCCTACATTGGCTCAGGAAAAGGTAATTTCCTGAAGACTTCTTCCCAACGCTTAGTCTTTTCCTCCTAAGCCTTGATCAGCAAGTTTCCCCCGGATGACCCAGTCCATGCTTCCCCTCAACTCTTCTGTTCTGTTTTAACTCGTATCTCTGTGCTGTGGTCTTCTTTGCTAGTGGATTACGTGAAGCATGAAATAACAGAGGTATTGCAACATTTAAGGAACAGTAAGGCAAATCCCACTGAAGAGTTTGAGGGAGAGTCAAACTCATGGAGACATGGAGAGTGGGGCGCAGTGTAGTTTTTGAATGAAATTACTGAAATAAATTACCTTTTCATTGACATTTCAAACTATTTTAGGTGACCCAGTTCCCAGAATGCATCAGCTTTAATGTCACCCAGCTCTTTCAAATTAGATCTTTTTTTCTGAATATTTTAGAGAAAGCTAAGTCGCTCAGTTTTTGGCAGATATTAACATGTTGGTTTTTTTGTTGTTGTTTTTTCAGGATGTTGCTAATCTGATTTTTCTCTTAGTTAATAATGTACTGCTCTTCTGAATCGGTTCAAAGATTTTTTGTCATAAAGCGTGGGTCAGCTAGCTACTGAGGCAACTGGAGTACATCTGCTTTATTAAACCTAATGGCCCAACAATAATTTCTCATTGTTTTCGAAATGTCCCCGTTGAATTCAACTTTTGAAATGCCTGTAACCAAACCGGATCTTCCAGATCTCAAGCTGACCTTTCAGCTACTCCATTTAACAACAAACTCATAAAAACAACAGATGGCTCTGTGGGCCGGTTCATCTTGAACGCGCTGTGTGAGTACATGTAAAAGTGGGATTGAATTAGCTCAGAGCTCTTCGTGTGGCAGATTTCCAGGGAGACAGACAGCAGATTAAAAGATCCAATAACTGCTAAATATGTCTCAGAGGACTCATAAAACTTTGACATTTGCATCGCCCGACCTTTTCATGCATGTGCCTCACACACCAAGAACACGATTAATGTCAGAGACCTAAGGAAAAGTTTTCAGAAATCGTATGCCTCTTCCCAATACGATTGATATTTAACCAAAACAATGACGACAGAGTGAAGTTGGTCAAACGAGGTTCGACCATTTGAATCAGAGGAGCCGTCTTTTCTGACTTTGAAGTCAAGGAAATAAGTTGACCTTCAATTCATTAACTAATCAAACTAAAAGAAATGCTTATTTTGCATTTTGGAGCATGAATGGCCTTTTTGAATTCACACCACTTGTACAGCATTGAATTTAAGACGAGGCTTTGACTCCAGATGCAAATCAGCTTATGCGTTTGGTGGTGTTTATGTTTGAGCTGTACATTGTACCTTTCTAAATAAGGTTTATTATTATTAGTTTATTTATTACTATTCAACATCTTCCCTTTTTGAGCCTTCCAGCATAAAACAAGTGCACTTCAGCTGGATGTTATGAACTACTGTCTAATCATGTTCCTTCAGGATTCATGATTCCATCAATTAGACTGCAGTGGCATTGTATAAATTCAACACAGGTTCTTTTCCAGTTTTCCATTCTACTTACTGTGAAATAAGAGAAATGGAGATCAGATAAAGACGTCTGTGTCTTTGTCCTGGAAGGTTCATTCACTGGTTCATCAGTTTCCTGGCCAGACAAAAAAAAAAAAAAACATTCCAAGCAAACCAGAGAAAATGATACTGAAAAGTATAAGCAGGGGGATGGAAACGACCTTCTCTATAGCACTGAACATAGCAGACACCAAACGCTGCCCATCACCTCAAAAAGTCCAAGTGGGCATGGAGTGTCTGAAGAAGAGCTGACAGAGGTTGAACAGTTTAGCGGAGGGAAACTGCTGCGCCTGCATGCAGCCTGATGGAGACTTGTCCACACAGACTGTGTGCTGTGGAAGGTGCATCGACTAATTGCCGACTTAAAGGTGGTGAATATTTATGCAATCACTTATTTAATGTTTCATATTTTTTATTTAAATGTCATCACTTTTCAAGAGCTCGGTTTTTAATTTGACATTAAGGGTTTTTTTTTTTCTGGGGCTTTTCTGTCAAAAATCAAAATTTTTTATCAGAATTGATTCATAAAAACAATATAAAGGGCAAAAACAGCTCAGGTTCTGACAAAGCCTTTAGACCCTCACATCCTGTAAGCTGCTTGGGTCTGCTTTACCAAGTAGGGAGAACAAAGACAGAAAAATGGAAAATAACCTGATCAGTGACTCTACACACCCACTGCTCTCTTCATTCAAGCTCCTGCCATAGAGACACTGCTTTTGTCCTTTCTTTTTATTAAAAGCAGGTCAGATTTCTTCTTCTTATTGTTATTGTTATTATTCTACAAGCAATTAAAGCTTTAAATGAATTAAGAGGAAGTCAGTTTTGCAGCTGGGCTGGTCAAACCTAGCAGGTTATGTGCTAGTGTGGATCACCAGACAGAATAAAACACTGCAAAAAATATTTTAATCACACTAATTACAACGTTAGCAAGAGTAATTTTATAATTAAAAAGAAAAATATCCCATCAAACAAACAATATGGCTGAGATTGTACAAAACAGTGAGAATTAATGTTACATCTTTTATTTTCTCAAAGTGCTCCCCATTCCCCAAGGTCTTCTTACTACTATATTAACCCAATAAAATTTAAAAGTCACTGTCAGGTTTATCTAGGCATGGAAATAAAGATTGGTTCTAAAAAAAACGTTGCCGTTTTAGCGGAGATTTGTTATAAGCAGAATGTTTTTTTTCAAGGGATTTTATGGAGAAGCTGCTGGGAAAGGAGCCTCCTGAGCTGAGCCACCTCCTGCGACAAACTGCTGATGTCCGACCTCAGACTCACATCTCCTCCTGAGAACTTCCTGCTTGACTTCTGAAGAGGCGAGGAGTCACCGAGGCCGCAGGACGAGTCCCGGACCTTCTGTTGCTGCTCATAAGGAGCCTGGACCGTGGCCTGACCACCCCATCCCACCTGCTGGGCCGTTTTTACCTGGATGTTCGGCTCCACCGTGGCGACAGGTGGGCCGGCGGGTCTGTTGTCAGGTGATGACGACGTCCTCCCATCGGGCGGACTTTTGAACCGGAGCTTGTGTGGGAGGTTCCTCAGTCCGTCGGATGAGTTTGCTCTCTCGCTCGCTGCCTCACACACCTGTGGATGCCGCGTTGGTGGAGGCCTGACCCACTCGTCTAGTGCGTCATCATAAAACCCGGTGCTGTCTGCCTGTGGGACACATGGACGGATGCTGGAGTCTCTACTGCCAGGCTGTGGAAACGTTTCTGTCCAGACACCCTGCTGCACACCCTGCCGGGTGTGTTGGGTTTTGTAGTACGAGAGGCCATCAGTGTAACTGGGGGTCAATCTGGGTGGTGTGGACAAGGGCAGAATGGACACATCAGACAGATCCTTGACCATTCCGAAGTGAAACTTGAGGGCCAGAACCTCGGCCTTGAGGCGAGCGTTCTCCTCCAGCAGACCCAGGACCCTGCGCTCCAGCACCATGTCGTTCGCCCGCCTCTTCTCCCTGGACCTCTTGGCCGCCTCGTTGTTTTTCCTTCTCTTGTCCCAGTAGTTTTCGTCTTTCCTCTCACTGGGGGTGAACTCACGCTTGCGACACACACCGTCACCATTACTCCCGTCGAAAACTGTTGCAGCAATGTCCTCTGGACTGGCAAGGCTCTCCTGAAACTCCAATCCCAAGGAGCGGGGCTCGTGCGTCTGCATTTTGAGGTCAGAGACAGTTTCAACGTAGGATTCAGAACCAGAACCAGAACCAGATCCTGGTCCTCCAAGAGCTACGGACTCTGCATGGAGCAGAGGGGGCATCACGTCAAAGACAGCACCCATTGTCTGAGCTGCCATGCTCAAACTAGACTGCTCGGCTGGGGCTCCACCTAGAGGCGACAAACACAAATGCATGATGTGAGAATTACAGCGAGAGCCAAAAGTGCCAAAACCAAGCAAATAAACAAAACTTCAGATGAATAGAAAATATATTGAGTCGATTTATCAGACAATTAAATTGTGTATGAATCATTAATTAAAAATTAATTTTAACACGTGTCCCATTCTACCTTAAAAATACATAACCATGTATTTTGAGAATTACAATACATGTTGGTGGAATAGATATCAATAATTAAGTAAATAAAAAGTTATTCATAGCTCATAAACACACACACACACACACACACACACACACACACACACACACATATATATATATAAACATATATATAGGCTATATGATCTCAAATATAAATAGCTAGTTATTTTTGCCATTTTGGTCCTTGATAACATCATCCATTAGGCAACAAAAAAGTATTAGATAAGAGCATTAGGTAAAAGCATGCCTTATGTAAACCTTCATGCGCCATTTCAAATAATACCAAAAGGTCCATAAACATCCCGATCAGTTAGTGTAAATTCACAAATAGGCATGGCAATAAAAATCCCGAATCCAACCCCACAACTGAATATGTTGCCTTAAATCAAAAACTTATTTTTTTTCTCGTTTGAGATAAATAAGAAGGAAAAGTGACACAGAGAGAAAGAGAAACCGGGACTCACCGCTTCTCTGAAGCTTTCTGCGGATGAAAACCCGAAGCGATGCCGACGTTTGAGCCCCTCAGAGTCCAGCATCTCTCCGGCGTCTCCTCCTCCAGCAGGGGCAGCCGCTGGTTCGTCTGGGGTCGGATCCTCACCCTGAATAACCCCATCCCACCCCCTCCATCCCTCCCCCCGCCTCTTCCTGACGGGAAGCCAGCTGGACCAAAAGAGAGCCGCCACCATCAAACTGCTTTCATGGAGAGAAAAGACTGCATTATGCGCATGAAACGATGCTGTTATGCGATAACAACAACGCACGGGAATGTGCTAAAAAGGGAAATGTGTTATATTTTATTGTTTTGTTGTGTTGTTGTTGTTGTCATCAGCGTTTTTCTCCAACTCACAACAAAAGATGACAACAGATTTCAGGACAAACTCTGAACAGAGGGATTTGACTCTGGTTTTCTGTTTTTTTCTCATGTTATGGTTGTTTTGATAAGCAGCCTTCAAAGAGTGAAGCTTTGACTCCTCAAGGCATTGATTTAAATTGGTTGTTGCAAGACGGTGCAATATTGCTCCAAGGCAAGAAGTCCTTTTAAAGGGAAAGAGAAAATGAAAAAAAGTATCAGCAGACCATCTTTAGTTTATTTTAGGTTACACTCATGATTGCAAAATGACAACATAAGGCAGAATAAATACTTGATCAAATGTCTTTTTGTTTCAACATAAACTAAAATGAAAACTTACTGTCTGTATTTTAGAAAAGGGTGAGGTACGTCCAGCTACAATAATGCACAATTTACTGCATATTTACTAGAAATGACTCAGCAGGTAGAAAATAGCATGTGTTGTGCTGATTTGTCACTCAAAATTACTGTAAAATATGTAGGATATGCAAATGAAATTAGGAAATACTCAAACTGTTTCCACATAAACAAAAGACTTTACCTTAAAAACATGAAAAAAAAAAATCAAGCAAAACTTGATCAAATCATAATGATCGTTCTTTAGGTTTTACTGCAAGGGAGTAGGACTTCCTACATTTTGTTATATAAAATTAAGCTTTTTGTTTAATATATGGAGGTTGACATGGAAAAGCCACATTTGTTTTCATTTTCCTAATTCTACCAAAAAATAATAATTTTAAAAAAGTGCTGTTTCTTTCAGACAAGGAGAAACAAAGCTTCAGATGCAAAAAGAAAAAAAAAAAACATTTGCTGGTCTTCTAGAAAGATTAAAATCAATGCTGCAGGAACCTTTTTGCTGTGCAGAGCTAAGCTATAAGGTAATGAGAGACGGCTCAGTGGTTCTGCACAATATAGTGCAAGTAACACAACCAGATCCATACAGAGAATCAATCAGCCCGATTCAACGCCTCGTCTTCGACGGGGAGGCAGGCTGTTGTGCAATGCACAAAGAAAGAGCGTCTGAGGACAGTGCAGCGCTAGAAGTTCAGCTGAGGTTAGATGAGTTGAACGACAACAGCAGCATTGTTCACTCTGCTGGACGACAATACTTCCTCCCAAAACAGGGAAACAGTTCCCATTCAGCCTCTTTGTGTCAGTCTCATTAATGTACATTTATCTCCTTTTTTTTTTCCTGAAAATCCTCTTGGCCATTGAGTAACTGTAATTCTTTCTCTTTGCCCAGAGATGGAAAATCACCACAGGATAAATAAATAAGCTTCTGGGAACACGTTTTAGTACAAGTTTCCTCACCAGAACTTGAGTGGATTATAATTTATTTAGTTACAATTACACCACACCTAGCAAAGATGTGTAAAAAAAAATAAAAACCCTTTACCCCTCAGTTCCTTCAGTTTATTTTACTGAGAGAATGGAGAAAAACAGAAAAAAGAGCTAAATCCAACCTTCAATTTCAGCAGAATATATTCAGAGGTTAAAAAAGCAAATAAAAAGAAAAAACAATCCAACTTTGAGAAGTATTTAGATTTGTATTCTCTTTGCACAATTACAAGATTACCTCGCAATTCCTATAAAACCAATGAGACAAAGTATTCCTTATAAATGTTTAAGCTGAACACTATGCTTTACCTTCAAATGACTAAAATGGACAAAACCATTTATCTGGGGTATAAATAAGATGTGACATAGAGTCCTATTTCCCTTTGCCAATATTCAAAATGGGAAAGACAAGAGGACACATTGTTCAAGCTGCTCCTTATAACAGCAACTCACCTAAACTTGCTGAAAGTCAGATCAATAACTTAAAAAATTAAACTTCACCCGTATTTGTCTTGTCACCACGCAGGGAGATTGAGAGCATAAAAGGGTGAATCAATGTGGCAACAAAAAGAAAATACATTTTCTGATAAATTATGAATATAACTCAGTTTATTGCTGTACCTCCATGTTTGGTAAAACTTAGAAAGTTTGTGCAAAGTTCTGGACAAGCTCACTCAGCCAAAGTGCTGCGACAGCCATATGAGCACACTATGAATAAACACGAGCAAGGCTTGTCCTGCAGGTGACGCTTCATTGGATACTCGAAACTCGGCGGTGCAGTGACCTTGTTTGACTCTGTCCACGTTCAGTGCGGTTCAAATCAGCTCACAATCCCCTCGCGCTCAGGCGGCGTCTGCAGCAGCTTTATTCCTCTAATCCCCAAGCGGGCGACTCAAATTTTGCGAGGTTACACAATGCTAAACAAACAGACCTTGACTTGCACAGGGAGAACAAACGCTTCAAATTTGTCCTTAAGAAACAGCGAGAATGTGAGGATATTTCTCATTTTGAAGCGCTGCAGCTCTGCCAGGAGCTGCGTGGTTCTGTATTGCTGCAGTGAAAATGGTCTCTGCGAGATCCAGAGAAAAAAGGAGCTTTTTACCAGTTTGTGTTCTTCCCATTACATCTATTTCCTTATTATGCTTTTCAGACCAAGATCCCTCCATGTTTGTTAGTGTACTTTTTAAAGTATTGTTTAAAGTTGTCCAAAATAATCTTTCCCCCTTTTTATCACACATCGATGAATGGTCATTCTTTATGCTGAGCCAACTAAGGGACCGTAGAGCCTGATTATCCTGTTTAAGCTTGACCTTCAACAACAAAATTCCTTCAGATTCCAAGAATGTTTTAATGACCCACAAAGCCTTTGTGGAAAAATCAAAGCAAAGCATTTCTAATTCCATGGGCGAGAGACAGCCATGTTTTTGGACCGTGGGAGGAAGCCAGACAAAATCCATGCATGCAGGGAGAACATGCAAACTCTTTGCAGAAAGACCTTGGGCCCAGAATCGAACCCAGGACCTTCTTGCTGCAAGGCAACAGTGCTACCAACTCTTTCATTGTGCAGCCCTTGTTTCTTTTTTTTTTTTATATGTTGCTAATTAGCGCTATCTTAACCAGTGTTGTTAGTTTAATCTTTGTTAGATTGTATGAACCATTTTGTTGGTATAAATCATCTTGTATTCTATGTGTTTGTCTGATCAGCCACAATTTAAGATTTTTTCACGTCTTCTTTGTTGAACTACGTTGAACATTGTTTTGGGTCCAACTTTTGATATCTAAAACATATTTGACATTTTCATAAATTAAATATTCTTGTTTTGAAGACGTAGTATTTCTCTCGGTTGCTTGTGCAGTCTCTAACTAGGTCTAAATGAACAGCAGGTAGACTGTTGACATTTAATGTATATGGAGGATCCTCGAGGGAAAAAGTTAAATCATCACCTTCCTAAATCGAAGGCCTAGTCATTTTTGACGAAAGTAATTTTTATAGTAAAAATCACCACCTGTTTCTTCCAAACAATGTTTTAGGCAAACAAAAAAATAAATAAATAAATTACTCTTTAGTTTTATACTCAAATATTCAGAAAAATATTACTTTCAATTTCAGAACATTCATCTTCTGAACACGGAAAAACACATTGAGAATTTTTTTTTTCTCTAACATTTTCAGTGTAATAAAATTTTACTGCGTTAAAATATAAAGCTTTTTGCTTCATCTCCAGGTGTGTTAATTAAATTGTTCCCAAAAAGCCAGTCCTTCTTTTGGACAGATTAAAGCTCTGTGCATAAATGGTCAGTTTTCATCACTGTCATTCCTCCCTGTATGTGTGCGGTATGTGCCGGATTTTCTGACACTGGCACAGCTTCCCAACATCCTGTTGATTCCCAACATGACATAATCAGGATGAATCAGCGGGTGCTCAGTTACATAAGCAGATTGTCATCCTCATCTCACCCTCGCCCAGATTAGAAACACAGCAGACTCAGCTACCAGTCACTGACATGGCAGGAGAAGACTGCCCCCTACAGGAAGCAGCTGATACTTCAATTTGTTTATTCATGTATATATATATATATATATATATATATATATATATATATATATATATATATATATATATATATATATATATATATAATATATATATATATATATATATATTTAAGTTTTCCTTCTCTAAAATCTTTTTACTTGTCATATTAAATTATTTTCTGCTTTCATAAGATCAACAGCCAATAATAATTCAGCATACTCCAAAATGTAACATTATGAGCCTTTATTTCTTGATTTATGGCAAAAATTTGTGTACAACTTTAAAGCCTCTGTTCACAAAAATAACATTTTCTAATAACATAGTACCTTCTGTTGATATAAAAGATCATAAATACAAATATTAAACTCATTTCTAGTAGATAATAAGGAGCTGAAAGTATCAAATATGTACATTTTTAAAATGGGAATAAGAAGCAGAAAATTATTTGATTCTCAATCTAAGATTCATTAAGACAAGCAACAGCAGTTTATGGTGTTTTTGCATAAGACAACTGACAGACTTCAGAAGATATCAACTCTTTTCCTTTAATATTCAATGTTTACTTTGTTTTTTCCTGATGGTCTGTTGGTGTTTAGCTACCTACATGTGTATAGTATATACAGTGTTGGTTTAACAGGCTTTCATTTGTCCTTATTGAAATTTTGCAGGGTTTAAAAGTTCCAAGGTCACGTTTCATAAGTGGCTAATAAACAAATCCTGCTTTGCTCTTTGCAAAGCAGGATTTGCAAAGCAAATGATGCCGGTCTGACATGTAGTTTTGCTGTTCAGACTTAGAAACAGGAGAGCCGTCGAAGGTCCTTAAAGTGAGAACATGTGTGGTACAAAGCAAACACAAACAACAGCAACACGTGACATGTGAAAAGTTCTGCTTTTTCAGGAAGTGATGACTTGAGAATGGCTGTTTGAACAGTCGTTATCAGTAAAATGAGTGAAGACCTCGGTGTGACGTTCTGAGTGGTCAGACATGTCTCTTCATGTGAAGGGCCAGGTGGTCTGAGCGGGAGAAGGCCCTGTGACACAGCATGCACTCATACGGTTTCTGACCCGTGTGCTTCCGGTAGTGACGCGTCAGTTCATCAGAGCGGGCGAACTTCCAGCTGCAGCCTTCCCATGGACAGCTGTAAGGCTTCTCTCCTGTAAAATTCACACAGCGGTTTGTACAGAGGTCCAAAAGGGCCATAATTCAATATAATTCATAAAACAATCATCAAATAAAATAGTTTTTAGTTAAAAATGCATTTTCAAAAATGCATAATATACATTATAATGTACATACATACATATATATATATCTATAAATATATAGATATATATATATAATATATATATATATATATATATATATATATATATATACACATAAATACAATGAGTTTAGTTTTTAATTATTCAGTTGAACATTTAATTACACATTCGTGCATTTTATAAATTCCTAAAACGTCAAAGTAATTACATAAATGTACTGACTTTGAACTGCTTGATTGTTGAAATGTGCTCAACAAATAAACTTGAAATGACTCGACATATTTAGTGCAGTTCCCGTTTTTGTAAATTATGACATGTAATCATTAACTCAGCACCTTATTTATTAAATTGGGGCTTCCCACTTTAGATACCCATTCTGGTTGTGATGTGAGTGTCTTTTCTTGTGGTTGATCCTTTGATTACCTGTGTGGGTCCGGAGGTGGGCCTTGAGGTGGGAGCTCTTGGTGTAGGTCTTGGTGCAGCCGTCGTACTCACAGCTGTGGATGGCGGGTCTTTTCTTCACCGTGGGCCTCCTCCCACGCTTCTCTTCCACTCCACCAGGGGGCAAATGCGGTCTGATCACCATGGACTGCTGGTGATTGGCCAAATGCACCGTGGCCTGGCCGTGGGGGTGGGAGTAGTCACCAAGAAAGCTGGAGTTGAGACTGAAATGAGGCACGAAGCTGTAAGGTCGAGGGTTGGGGGTCATGACCTGTGGCTGGATGAACCTGCTGTCTGGCATGGTGCGCAGTGGGTGATGCTGCTGGGCGTAGTAGTGGTTAAAGTCCCAGGATGTGAGCTTAGTGTGATTTCCTCTGCTGTGTCTGTCTACACTGCCTCCTTGTGGGATGTCAAACTGATTGATATCCTGTACGTTGGGGAATATGCGTCGACCCGGCTGGTTGGTGGTATAATCCTGGTGGTACATCTCTGGCTCCACCGATGCGGTTTCAGCAGGAGACATGAGCTCAGCCATGACACCACTGTTGCCCGTCTGCACACTCCCCGGCCCTGTCTGCTCCTTGAACATGCCCACCTCTTGGTAAGTCAGGTGTGGGTCGGGTTGTGCCAATTGTTGACCGTCTAAAGGAACGTTGAAATCAGGAGAATTTTTGTTCCACTCAGACAGCAGAAACTCAAGATCCAGCGATGTCTGGCTGTCGTCATCCAGGAGCTCCGCCGTCATCTGCTGGCTGACCTGGACCTGCTCAGAGCTGTCCGGTGAAAGTTTGCTGATTGGAGAGTCCAGAGGGAGAGCGCCATCACTGGACTTCCACACCTAGATAAAGAGGTATGATCATAAGATGACTCCTACCTTTTATGTTTTGCACTCCATAAACATCCAAAACTGTACAGGAAACGTACACAATTATACACTTTCAGGGTCTGTCATATTGTTAATGAGGTCCTAAGTGAAATTTGGCAGCCTGTCAGAAATACCAGGAAAACCCTTCTTAGTTGTTTCCATGTAACAGCAACTCAACATGTTTTAGAATTAACAAACGATAATTTCCTTAACCTGAGAGCATGACAGTCATGTGTTGTTAATTTATTTTTATTTTATAAATATGTGGCAATTCTGCTACAGTTATTTCTTTTTGGGTCTTGAGGTGTAAAAAACTTTGTTTTTATGGGACACAAACATTAAATAATAATAATAATAATAATAATAATAATAATAACTTTTAGTAGTAGCAGTGGTATTAATACTGTCCATCTTTTCACATTACAGACTGTTTTTTTATTTATTGAGATTTTATGTGACAGACTGATTATTCGTTTTTCACTCATTTTTAACTTTTCCATAAATGAGTCAAAATTTTTTTAAAACAATTAAACTTGTACAAAACAGCAGTTGCTGTTTTCTACTTTTATGATAATCTGAAACTTATGGCATGCATTTGTACTCAGCTCCCTTACTCGGGTACCCCTAAATAAAATACAATGCATCCTGTTATCTTCAGAAATCATGTAATTACTGAAAGGAAACAGAAAGTGTGTGGTACAAAGACAAACCTACAAACAACTGATAATTATGCAAGTTTATTGTTAATAATTATACACTTCTTTGTAATGGATAAACTGCACTAAAATATGTGGCTGCAATGTGGCTGAATGACTCATCTGCAAACAGAAAAATGTGAACGCGGCTCAGACTCATGATGAGTAATTATGATTACGCTCAATTATGACTCCACCAAAATAACTGACATTGTTTCTTTTTCTGTTCAAACACAGTATATCTGTCATTTTGGTGTTATATTAATTGATTCAAATGAATAAAAACAAAAATATCTTTATAATCTGCTATTTTGAGAACAACTTTCACGCCGAGCGAGAGCTGAAGCAGTTTTATAAGGGCTATGCTGCTCTGGAAACCCAAAATAGCAGCTTGGTTTGCATGTACCTTGATCTGCCTCTGAGCACATTAATGTTGTTTAAAGCTGAATCTAAAGTGAAAGTTTCAAAAACCATTGAAATACAAAACACTTTACAATAAGATCACAAAAGGATTGTTTTTTTTTACTGATATAATCACAAGCAACGCTGTAACCTTAAACAATTTCAGAAAACTATCGGTAAAATAGATATCAATTATGCTGCCAAATGCACAGAATAAAAAAAATCTAATTCTGTTGTTGTTTTGCCAAAGAAAACATAAAGTCGTTGCCATACTCACTTTCATGTTGTCAGTGGAGTGAGGCAGACTGGAGAATGAGCTGAAGGAAGGGAGCGAAGCCTGAGTAGCAGCCATCAATCTCTTGAGCGAGATTGCAGGAAAATTAATTCAAATACTAACAGTGACTGTAATTCTAAGAGAGTTTTTAAAATTGTTTAAAATTTCTCATGGCTATTTTCCCCTCACTTTCTAAAGTCGTGAGTCCTCTTGGCTCAGTTTGAGTCCCCTCGGAGCCCGAGGGCCTCAGAGAAGGAAAGTCTCCCTAGTGCTCATCACTATCTCTCCTCACGTCTCTTGTCTGTCTCTGTCAGCTGGTCGTCCAACGTCAAATCTCTCTTTTTCATGTAGCTCTGGACCGTTAGAAGGAGGAGGAGGAGAAGACATGAGTGAATTACTTTAGCCTTCCCATTGCTCGGCTATTGACAATTGTTTTTTTTTTTTCTATTTTAAATAAAGTACATCCATTTGACAATTTGCAGAATATTTGAAGAAATGATTGCAATAAATTATCGCAGAAAAACTTTTAATTTATAAGTGTAAACAAAGATAGTTTATATATATTTTAGTTGAAACACTTGAATGAAACCATATATCTGACATAAAAAAGGTAAACTGGTAAAAATGAATAGTTGGAGAACATATTTTACAGAAAAAGACAGAAATCAAGTAGGAAACAACTGAAAAAAGCAAAAGAAAGAAAGAAATAAAAAAACGGAAAGAAACAAAGAAAGAGAGAAAGAATCGAAGAAAGGGAGATGTTTTTAATTTTTAACAACACATTTATTTTTCAATAGAAATTAATTTTAACATAGTTTGCTTCAACATTCATGCAAACATTGAATTGAAAACTATCTTCTCATCAACCACAGAGCACACGACATTACTAAAGCACCACAAAGACAGAAATTCAGTTAAGTTTTTCCTCTTTGGAAAAAAACTTAAATTCTGCTTTTACTCAATTTTTTTACCGTCAGATTAAACATCCTGTCGACTTTTTCTCCCAAAGCACCATTTAATTGATGTCTTCTACTACTATAATTGGAACATTTTACCTGTCAAATAAGAAAATTTAACAAATTTCACTTACTACACTTCTTTTAACTTTTGTATAACCTGCACCAAATATAAAAGCTACTTCAGGCCAATAAACACCACATTTTTTAATAAAAATCTTCCAACAGATAGAAAAAACCCTGAAAACCTTTTAATAAGTCTTTGTTGTGCCACAGAGTACAGACTTTGTGGGTATATTCTATGTAAAATATTAATTTCAAGTTATTATTAAAAAAAATGCTGTTGGCCTATCTTTAGAAAAGCTTGCTCTTTTGATAAGTAAATGTCACAAATTAGACAAAACAGAAATAAAGACAACAGAAATAAACACTTTCTAAATGCATTTAAAAGCTTGAAGTCCTCTCTGGAAAGTCAGACTCTTTTGTTTCCTTACGGCAAGTTCAGCCCAGTTATTTACGCAGGCCTGTCCGTATATTCCTGGTGCGGACAGGCAGCTTCTGAGAAGACCTGTGCATCGGAGGTGATTATATCCTCGCTGCTGTTTATCTGTGGAAACGGGTCGAAGGCAGCCGGCTGCCTGCTCACAGATAAAGGCTGCTGCTGATCCGCGATGACGAGCCGGCCGCTGATAAAGACTCTCTTCCCATCTGAATGATGATTACAGCCGACGTTCATAATGAAAGTCCAATGGCCTTAAACATGAAGTTTGTTTGATTCATAAAGTTCTCCAACAAGCGTTCTGGGATAGATGCCCAACCAAGCGCCTGCCTGGGACGAGGCGAGAGCTTGAAACGGTTGGAGGTGAAAGTGTGAATCCCTGTGTTGTTTCAGAACTATGAAGAAGTTGTCACACTATACAAACTTAGTAGCTTTCTCATTCTGATGGTGTAGACTAAAATCTGGATCACTTGTACAACTAAAAACACATTTTGATGTGTACGGCAGAAAATAAATGTTATTTAACGGGTATTCTCCTTCGTAACCATTAATAGAAAGACTGTGTTCTAGGCCAAAGGTTAAAGAAATGCTTGTATTTGAATAAAAACAATAAAAAAAACTCAAGAAAGACAATCTATGGGATGTAGTGTAACGGGTATTAAGATGAAATTCTTGCTAAAATATGTTTTGTAATTACCATGTGATGAATGGTTTTTGGCGCCCCCTACTGGTTGCCTATAAATACAAAGCTAAACCGTAAATTCCACGCAGTCTGTTGAGCGCTCTACTGTGGTAAGTCACCAAATCCAGTTCTTTTCTGAATAGTCATAGTAGGTGTGCTCAAAGACTGACGTGGAGTTTTATTGCAGTATGCGGAGAGCTGATGGACCAGTGGAGCTCACTGTACTAATTTGTGTTGACCATTTATTACAGGTAATTATATTATATTATTTATTAGTAAATTATTTTGTCAGTTATGTTTGTCAGTTTCTTCAGTTGAGTTGTCGGTTTGTCTGTTGTATTGTCGGTTTGCTGTATTTACCAGCTTGTCAGTTTGTTTGTTCCCTGTTTCAGTTAGAAGTTACTGTTAATTAGTTTATTAGTTAAATTTGATTGTTGTCTGTCTATTTTTTTTTATTTATAGGAAATAGACCAGATTGTGTTAAATTAATTTTAAAGAAGTATTAATAATCAAATATCACTATACGATCATTTGTTAGAAAAATATGTTGTTAAGCCAGATTGTAATGATTGTTTGTGACGCAGTCTGTTGAGCGCTCTACTGTGTATGCGGAGAGCTGATGGACCAGTATTGGAGCTCACTGTACTAATTTGTGTTGACCATTTATTACAGTTATTACAGAAAATTCAACCAACTGGCCTCCTCTGTGTGTATGACGGGACGGGCATAAAGGGGAAGCTGTTACATTGGTGCCGTGACCTTGGACTACAATCAAGCTCGTCGAACCTGTGACCGTCCTGTCTGCCACATCGGGTTTTGAATACATTTACCACCTTGTGTATAGTTTCATGTTCACAGTAACATTTCAGGACAGTGAAAAGACGTTGCAGTACACTTAAACCTTTATGGAGCATTAGAGTAATATACTATGCAAATTGTTCTGACTTATTTTGTTTATTATTTGTTTATTCCAAATTGATGATTTTATTTCCTATTGTGTTTTGGATTTTGAATATCTTTCCACTTGTTAAACTCCCTGAACAATGTCTAATCAAAGTAACCACTTTTGGTTCAGCACACCCCATTAGTTTGGAAGAGGAAGAGGTGTGCTTGCTCCCATTCCTTTTTCTGTTGATAGTCCTGCTCCTGGTGGTCTTATGCCCTCATTAGATGAAATTCCTAGTGCTAGAGTCCATAATCCTACTAGTGACAGTTCTGAATGTGGAACTGCACAGATGAAATCTGTTTTACAAGAGATAGGACATCAGCTGGCTGACAGCATCATTTCACGCATACAGCCACATATCACAGTTTCTCCCAGTTCTACAGCCACACACACTGCAGGGAGTACTGTGGGTCAGTCTGGTTGTGTATCTGATGTATCCCAGGTTCAGGTTGTCATGCAGAGAAAGGTCAAAGAACCTCCATGTTTGCAGGTAATGGCTCAGACTCCACTACAGTGCATGATTGGGAAGATCAGATGAGAACATTCATTAGGAAAACTGATGTTAAGATTGAAGAGCAGGCTGAGGAAATCCTTATGCATCTAAGGGGAAAGGCTAAGGATGTAGTTAAGTTTGGGATTAGAAATAGTAACATTAACATCACTGCTCATCCTGACATGATTTATAGTCTCCTCAGAAAACACTTCAGCTCTTCTAAATACTCTGCTGTCCCCTTAGCTGACTTTTACTCGACCTTGCCCAAAGACCACGAAGACCCATATGACTACTGGCTGAGACTAAAACAGAGCAGCTGACCTTGCTTCTGACTGCCTGAGAGAGCAGGGCAAATCATTTGAAAATCCTGAGATGGAGGTGACACGTATGTTTATTAGGAATTGTCCTGTAAAGACCTGGCTCTCACTTTCAGATCCAAAACTATTGACAGGTGGTCAGCATGTGAAGTCCTGGAGGT
This sequence comes from Poeciliopsis prolifica, assembly GCF_027474105.1. Lineage (NCBI taxonomy): Eukaryota > Metazoa > Chordata > Actinopteri > Cyprinodontiformes > Poeciliidae > Poeciliopsis > Poeciliopsis prolifica. Next base: position 6,455,539 of record NW_026562391.1, on the reverse strand, counting down.
GCTGAATCAGTACCATGCTGAGATGAGCTGTAAAGAAACTTTCCCCGTGCGCCACGAGAAGACAGTAGACATTAAAGTGCACAAAGCAGAAGTGGGCCATGGCTTGATCCCTACACATAACAGTCAGGAGTACCCCCAGACACATAGCGCTCAGTATGTCTCCCTGACAGATGTAATGTCGATGTTAGAGAAGGTTCTGCTACATGGAGCCTCTAATCAGCCACATGAAAGAAGGCGAATTCCACCCAGGCGACCTGTAGACAATGCAGACATAATAAATGGTTTCACTATTAAACCATGCATTATTTGCAAAGCTGATGACCACAGTGCCTTGTCACATTGCAGAGAAAATAGGCTTTGTTTCAAGTGTTATGCTCCAGGTCATTCACGCCACAACTGCCCAACTAAAAGAGCTGCCCCAGAGCATCAGGAAAACTGACTGGTCTGCACACAAGGGAGGACAGTGCAGATGAACTCAATAAGCCTCCCACTAAAAATGAGTCTCCAGAAATCCAAGATAATGCATCCCTCTTTGAGTTATACAGTAGTACATTGACCTCATCCAAGAAACCAATATTCCAGGGATCCCAAAGAATAGCAGAAACTAACAACCTGTTCTACACACCTGTGTCTGTACAGAATGGCCCCACCCTCAAAGCACTATTAGACAGTGGTTCAATGGCTTGTACAATAAGTGAGTCCTCTGTTCAATCCCTTTTACAGCAGTGTCCTGATATAACGAAAGGCACAGCTGAAGACTATGTGATTATAGGCTGTGGTGGACAGCAGATTTTCCCCAAAGACATGTATGACCTTGATGTCATGGTTTATGGATGCAGGATGATAATTCCAACAATGGTTGTTCCAGGACAGACAGAACAGATGATTCTTGGCAGCAATGCAATCAAAACATTCTAACCCAACTAAAGAGCACTGACAGTTACTGGAGACTAGTTTCTTCACCCAACAATGGCCAAACACCTGACCACTGCCAATTTCTGTCACTGTTATCCAACACAGAACGTTGGAGGCGTGATTGCATTCCAGATAAAGTAGGGACAGTGAAAGTAAAAAGTTGTGTGACCCTGAAACCACAGAGTGAGCACCTTGTCTGGAGCAAGTTACCTGAGTCGGCGGTGATGTCAGCAGGCAGTACAGTGATTGTTGAGCCAACACGATCTAAAGCTGGACCAAAACACATCCTTGTTGGCAGAGTTGTCACTCCTCTTTGGGGAGATCGATGGGTACCTGTTAGGGTCATCAATCCTACAGACAGGGTTATAGTACTGAAGAGAAATGCCAAATTAGCAGATGTGTCTCCATGTATTGCAGTTGAAGACCTGCCAAAAGCTGACAAAATTGAGTGTAATGTGCAATGTATACAGAGTACAGTTGTGCAACCAAGGTCAGAGGAGGACATGATGAATACGCTGAAAGTTCTGGGTCTGCAAGACATTGACCTGAAATCATGTGAAGTGCCACTGCAGTGGAAAGACAAGCTCCTTGACCTCATTGTGCAGCATGAGTCAATCTTCTCCCGTCACAAGATGGATTGTGGAGAAGCTAAGGGGTTCGTTCACCGCATCCATCTTGTTGATGACAAGCCATTTCGTTTACCCTACAGGCGCATACCACCAAGCCAATATGAGAAACTGAGAATGACTCTGAATGAGATGGAAGAGAGAGGCATTATCCAGAAGTCAAACAGCGAGTATGCATCTGCACTTGTTCTGGTATGGAAACCAAATGGTGACCTCAGAGTCTGCACTGACTTCAGATGGCTCAATGCGCGAGAACTGTGAAAGATGCTTACCCACTACCGCATCAAGCTGATGCTTTGGCTGCCCTTGGTGGTAATGCATTCTTCTCAACAATGGACCTGACATCAGGCTTTTATAATGTCCCTCTGCACCCTGATGACAAAAAATATACAGCATTCTCATCTCCTTTTGGATTACATGAATACAACCGCCTCCCTCAAGGCCTGTGCAATAGTCCGGCTACATTCATGAGGATGATGATGTCGATTTCGGGGATGAGAACTTCACAAGCCTATTGTGCTACCTTGATGATCTGATGGTATTTGCACCTACAGAGGAAACCGCACTCCATCGCCTACAAATGGTTTTCTCCCGTCTCAAAGAACACAATCTTAAACTCGCACCCAAGAAGTGCTTCTTCCTAAGGCGGACTGTGAAGTTTCTTGGACATGTCATCAATGACCATGGTGTCCGAACAGATCCTGAGAAAGTGAAGGCCATAAATGAAGTCCAAGTCACTGACCTAATGGAGTCTGATGGAAAAACACCTTGCCCTAGCAAAATCAGGACTTATCTAGGCATGGTGATGTACTATCAAAGCTTCATTGAGGCATGTTCTGCAAAGGCAAAACCACTATTTAAGCTCACAGCTGGACTGGATGCTCAAAACAAGCACAAACAAGGTCGCAAACTTGTCAAAAAGAGAGGTCATGTGAAACTGACACCTGCTGATTGGACAGATGCATGCCAGATTGCTTTTGAGACACTGAAACATGACCTCATGACAAGTGTTACTCTAGCCCATCCAGATTTCAAGGCACCATTTATTCTAGCTGTCGACGCATCCTTTGATGGGATTGGCGCTGTCCTGTCACAACTGCCACCTGGTGGAAAAGTGGCCAGACCAGTCGCCTTTGCAAGTAGAACTCTTTCACGTTCCCAACTGAACTACCCTGCACACCGGCTTGAATTTCTTGCCTTGAAATGGGCAGTATGTGACAAATTCAGCCATTGGTTGAAGGGCAGACACTTCACCATATGGACTGACAATAATCCATTGACCTATATCCTGACCAAACCCAGACTTGATGCGTGTGAACAGCGGTGGGTGGCAAAGCTTGCTGCATATGACTTTGACCTGAAATACATCCCTGGCCCAAAGAACATTGTTGCAGATGCCTTGAGCCGTGAGCCATTTGTCCAGTCATGTGTGGGTCATCGCCTCGTAAATGAGCCATATACCTTGCTGTTGGACCAGGTCAACAGTGTGAATGACAAACTCGTGCAGGATGTTCAGAGTGTCCAACAACTGTCAAGCTATTGTAGATGATGGTGGTGAGATACCAAATGATCCAATTCAAGATACAGTTCCACTAAACACAAAAGGCTCAGTCTCAGCAGAGGAGGTTGCTGCCATCTTCAATGTTCAGTCCAGCGGAGGTGTGAGCCAAATGATGGGAACTAGTATTGACCCCAATTTTCTTCTGGATGAAAACCAGTCATCTGCATTCCCACAGAGCCAGCTTGTCAATTGGCAGGAAGCTGACGACACAATCAACAGAGCCATGTACTTTGTACGGAGACATAGAAGACCTACCAAACGTGAAAGGACTAATGAATCACAGAGCGTGATTAAGCTGCTGAAACACTGGACCAGACTCACCATACAGAATGGCATGCTGTACAAGGCAAGGAGAGATCCTCACATGAACAAGAAAATCCTCCAGTTCATAGTACCTGACTCAATGAAGCAAAAAGTTCTCCATGGTCTCCATGATGCAGCAGGTCACCAAGGCCAGCACCGTACCTTGTCTCTGGTGAGACAAAGATTTTTCTGGAGTGGCATGGGCCGTGATGTAATGAACTATGTTCGGTGCTGTCAGCGCTGCATTGTAGGAAAGACAGCGGAACCGCACAGCCGTGCACCACTCCAAAACATAGTCACTAGCCTATGGAATTAGTCTGCATAGACTTTGGACTGCTGAGCAAGGGAACAAGTCTGTGGATGTTCTAGTTGTGACTGATCATTTTTCCAAGATGGCACATGCCTTCCCCTGTAAGAATCAGACTGCCAAGGAAGTTGCTCGTCGTCTCTGGAACAACTTCTTTCTCATTTATGGGTTTCCTTGTCGTATACATTCTGACCAAGGGGCCAACTTTGAGAGCAAACTAATCAAAGAGCTTCTAGAAATGGCTGGAATACAGAAATCCCATACAACTCCCTATCACCCCATGGGGAATGGTGTTGCAGAGAGATTCAACAGGACTCTGGGAGACATGATCAGATCCCTTCCTCCTCAGCCAAAAGCAAAGTGGCCACAAATGCTGCAACTACTAACCTTCTGCTATAACTGCACAGAGCATGAGACAACAGGGTTCGCACCATTCTACCTGCTATTTGGAAGGATCCCTCGTCTACCTGTTGACGTGATGTTTCAACATACCCTTACCGACAACACTGTTGTCAACCACTCAGACTTTGTTTCCCACCTAAAAAAAGATCTACACAAGGCTGCTCAAATTGTGCAGAAAAACAGTCTCAAGGAACAGACTCGCCATGCCAACCTGTACAACCGTAAGATCAAAGGCTCACCTCTAGTCATTGGAGACAGAGTCCTGATTGCCAACAGAGGAGTGCAAGGAAAACGCAAGATTGCAGACAAGTGGGAATCTACCCCTTATGAGGTCATATCAGTCAGGCCTGATATCAATGTCTACAGAGTTAAAGATGTCCTAACGGGCAGAGAGAGAGTTGTCCACAGAAACCTGCTACTCTCTGTTAGCTTCTTGCCATGTGAGAATGCTGAGGACCACGAATCTGACAGTACTACTGCTGTGCATGGAAGTGGTCTATGTCCAGACACACCTGATGAGCCGGAGAACAGTGACAGTGACAGTGACATTCTACCCTCAGACATGATGACAGCCCCTTCCACAGACATGTTTGCTCCTGACAAATACCTCACAGACGTTGACGCTCCTGTGACGGCTGCTCCAAACGATGACTGTTCAGACATTCCAGGCTCCTCACCTCAAATTGTTTCTACAAAGCTTGACCGTCGTATTCTTAGGGACCGTAGTTCCATCAGGCCTCCCAGACGTCTTATTTGTGAGATGAATAATCAAGAAGTAGATGAAACTTCTTTATCTGCAGTGTCTGTTAGTTCCCTAATTTCGTTTTTTTCAAATGCATTTTCAGTTTAAGTAGCAGAGTTAAACCGTGTTAACCATAGAGGTGCTTGAGTAGTGCTTTTAGGGTCATAGGAACAGTGTTACATTTCAAAGGTGTAATGGGCACTTTTGAGTCTGTGTTTAGTTAGGAATTTGATCAACTCCTTTCTTTACATACTCCCTTTTGGCAGAGTTTTTGCACTGACAAGTATACCCACTTTCGTTCCTAGTGTTGCACTTTTTTTTCTTTTTTTGCTTTTCCCTTAGTACACCCACTTTATTTGATTGTTTTGTTTTGTTTGATCATATTTTTCATATTTAGCAGAATTTCAGGGGGGTGTATGTAACGGGTATTAAGATGAAATTCTTGCTAAAATATGTTTTTGTAATTACCATGTGATGAATGGTTTTTGGCGCCCCCTACTGGTTGCCTATAAATACAAAGCTAAACCGTAAATTCCACGCAGTCTGTTGAGCGCTCTACTGTGGTAAGTCACCAAATCCAGTTCTTTTCTGAATAGTATAGTAGGTGTGCTCAAAGACTGACGTGGAGTTTTATTGCAGTATGCGGAGAGCTGATGGACCAGTAGTGGAGCTCACTGTACTAATTTGTGTTGACCATTTATTACAGGTAATTATATTATATTATTTATTAGTAAATTATTTTGTCAGTTATGTTTGTCAGTTTTTCTTCAGTTGAGTTGTCGGTTTGTCTGTTGTATTGTCGGTTTGCTGTATTTACCAGCTTGTCAGTTTGTTTGTTCCCTGTTTCAGTTAGAAGTTACTGTTAATTAGTTTATTAGTTAAATTTGATTGTTGTCTGTCTATTTTTTTATTTATTTATAGGAAATAGACCAGATTGTGTTAAATTAATTTTAAAGAAGTATTAATAATCAAATATCACTATACGATCATTTGTTAGAAAAATATGTTGTTAAGCCAGATTGTAATGATTGTTTGTGACGCAGTCTGTTGAGCGCTCTACTGTGTATGCGGAGAGCTGATGGACCAGTATTGGAGCTCACTGTACTAATTTGTGTTGACCATTTATTACAGTTATTACAGAAAATTCAACCAACTGGCCTCCTCTGTGTGTATGACGGGACGGGCATACTCCTATATATATAATATATATATATACAATATATTATATATATATATATATATAAAAATGATGATTACAGCCGACGTTCATAATGAAAGTCCAATGGCCTTAAACATGAAGTTTGTTTGATTCATAAAGTTCTCCAACAAGCGTTCTGGGATAGATGCCCAACCAAGCGCCTGCCTGGGACGAGGCGAGAGCTTGAACGGTTGGAGGTGAAAGTGTGAATCCCTGTGTTGTTTCAGAACTATGAAGTTGTCACACTATACAAACTTAGTAGCTTTCTCATTCTGATGGTGTAGACTAAAATCTGGATCACTTGTACAACTAAAAACACATTTTGATGTGTACGGTAGAAAATAAATGTTATTTAACGGGTATTCTCCTTCGTAACCATTAATAGAAAGACTTGTGTTTCTATGGAGGCCAAAGGTTAAAGAAATGCTTGTATTTGAATAAAAACAATAAAAAAAAAACTCAAGAAAGACAATCTATGGGATGTAGATTCAAAGAAACGACTTTCAAAAGCATAACTCTGGAACTCGTCTGAAAGAAATGAAAATGATGACTTAATTATGACTTTGCACCTCATAGGTTTTTGTGTTAGATTGCTGACTTTATTCGTCATGTTTAAAAAAATTTAAAAGACATAATTGCCACTTTAAAAGCCAAAGGTCATAAAGATAACTTTGCACTTTATAATTTCAGTTTTGAAACTTGCTATTTTGACTTTGTGTCTCATGACTAGGAGTCTGAATGCGACAATTACGACTCATGTATTCCTGACGTGCTTCTATTATTTTTTGCTTCCAAGCTGATAATTACCATATTGAAACTGGTAGTTTTGACTGAAAATGTAAATTATGATTCAAGACTCGGAAATTCAGACTTATTTTTAACTTAAATAAATGAAAGTGTTAAGAACTTTTTGTGTTTCTTCTTTCACATCGAATACATTCGGCTTTCACGGTCAAACCTGCTGAAATCAAACGTAAAGAAACGATTCAGAAACAACCGCTGTGACGTCATACTTTCCGACTCTTTCGCTGTTGCTGTGGAAACGCCATAGCAACGGCCATAGCGTTTCCATAGCAAGTTCTTGAGCGGAGTTCTGGATTTGCGGGCTTTTAAAACTCAGAGCAGGTGAAACTTGGCTGTTTTTGTTCGTCCTGTTTTTAGAATGTTTTTCCCTTTGTTGTCTGGAAACCAGTCAGTTTATTATGATTTCTGTTCGGTTGCCTTGTTAAAACAAGCTAGTTATTTTAAAAAAAGTAAATTGTTTAAATGTCTTTACCATATATATATATATATATATATATATATATATATATATATATATATATAATTCTTGTGTGTGTGTGTGCGTGCGCGCGCGCGTGTGGCGTGCGTTTGTTTCTAATACCTTGTGGGGACCATTTTCCTGACACATGCTATGTTGTGGGGACCTACTGCTCCTTGTGGGGACTGCAGCCTTTTTGGGTCAGAGGTCAAATTTAGGACTAAGGTGTGAATTGAGTTTTGGTTAGGGTTACGGTTAGACATGCAGCGGTTAGGGTTAGGGTAAGGTTTATGCTGTAGAAACGAATGGAAGTCAATGGAAAGTCCACGCAAAGATAGTTTGCCTGGCGAGCTCGTCGCCAGCACCATGTTCTCCATCTGTTTGCAGATGGAGAACATCTTCAGAGGTGCAGGAGGAGGAGGACTGTGGAATAATCCCAGACACCCACGGTACAACAAGGAGACCGAGGAATTAAGGCATTGTGAGTGGATGCATTTTTATTATTATTTTACTGTTTCCACTCATGAAATTAACTATATTAATACACTATAGTTTTAAATCTAATTTTTGATATCAGCTGCATAGCTAAGGATAGATGAAAACATAGCTATAGCTATCAAAGCCTTTGACAGTACATTAAAAACACCCATCATTTGGCTTTATATAGGCGCCCTCAGAGGATGAGATAGTGTTATTGTGCAGCGAGGTCAGTGGTTCAGCACTCCTAGTCTCACTTGTGCTTTTTCTTCCATGATGTTCTTCTGATTTGTTCAGTGAGGAAAGAAGAGGCGGACCTTATATGCGTCAAGAGAAAAGAGAGCATCAGGCCAGACAAGCGTAAGTCTGTTCATATCAGAAGCAGTAATGTTTTACCACAGAAAATTATTTTTCATATTTTGTTAGTTACAAACCACAACAACAACAAAACAAGCTTGTAATGCAATTGTTTTTGTGACAAGTTGTGCATAGTTGTGAAGCTGAGCAGGAAATTGGGAATACTTTGGCTTCACAAAGTTATCTAAAGTATGGCATGTATTATGTCACTTTTAAAATAAGATCATCGTGCATCTAGTGACCTTCAGAAAATCATCCATGTAAATGAAAACCCTTTTTAAAAAAAAAATTTGCAAATCTATATATCTACAAATGCACAACATCAAAACAGCTAACAATTCTGCAGTTTTCATTTCAACTCTTAATTATAATCTCTTTTGTGGTGGAAATTATGCAACTTTAACATGGCAAAATGTGAAAAGCTCATATGGTACAGAAAGATTCTTTAGCAAGGTATAACGAGTTTATAAATGATCATTTTTATATACAGTGACGGTAGTTATTGCATTGATGTTAAATGGTTAGACGTTTTAGTTCTAGGCCAAATATGGCTGAGTATACACTGTTCATGTTCAGTCAGCAGTTTTAAAAATACGTAAATAAAAAGCTTTCCTCCTGCGTTGGTGCAGCTTTGTCGACTTCTGCTTCAGAAAAAGCTACTGCAAGTAAACCTGCCTATCAATCCAAGCCGAGAAGGAATGTGAAACGCAATGCTGAAGCTTGTCGAGCTGGGAAGAGCTACGAGAGGGAAATGTTTCACCCTGGCCCCTATCGTATGTACCCGAAATCATATTTGACTGAACTTCGGTCGTTATGAAACTCCTGCAAAAGCAGGAGAATGTTCAGAACTTTCAGACCCGAGACCGGTTCACACTGATCCCTTCTCTGATTGCACTCTCAGGAGATATGGAGGATGAGAAGAGGAGGCTTCAGAATTTCATGGCAACAGGAAGATATGAAGACGCCGGGATGATTTTAAAAAAAGCCGCTCGCAAACCGGAGGAACCGCAGAAGCCCGACGCCTATGAGGAAGGTAATGCTGGGAACAGTCATCCAGATGGAGGAGCAACGTCACAAAATCAACCCATCAAGGATGAGTCTTGATTGTGAATTAGTCTTCATAATTCTCTGAATCTCTCTAGCTTTTTTTTTTTTTTTTTTTTTCTGTGTTCCTCACATGAAGCGTTTTTCTGTTCTGTAGTGTTAAATGAAATAGAAGAAAGGAAACAGTTTCTGGATGACATGGCAGCTCTGGGACAGAACGAGCACACCTTCGTCGTCAACTCTCAGATATCAGAGGTGAGCAAGCGGTTCATGTTGTCAAAAATGCATTTTTACACCCATGCTGGCTACCACATTGTCTAAAAATTTATGCATATGTATTTAAGTGTTTATTGTTGTTAATTTGAATGATCATGTCTGATAAGAAAAAAAAAATTCTAACTAAATTCGGGGCATCAGGAAATTTGAATAAAGCATAAGATCAGTACAGAAGGAATATTTTGACCAACATACTCATGGTGGAGACTGCTAATTTCACTGTTTGACAAGGAGACAAGCATCAATAACCCTTGCATTGTAATAATCAAAGATTATCACTGACTACAAGTGGAAGAATAAAATGTGGTAAAGCAAAGTGCAGTCAAGAGATTGGGGGAAATCCATGAGGTGGAGATTGCTTCAAGAGCCTCCGTTCACAGGTGTATTCAAGGAATGGGCTACTACTGGGGCATTCTGCGTGTGAAGCTAGTATGGGAACAGAGGTCAGACATGTCTTACCCAGGTAAAGGAGAAAAAGGGCTGGACTGTTCCTCGGTCTTCTTTACAGATAGGAGTCCATTTTGCATTTCATTTCCACAAAATTCAGGTTCTTGAGTTGCTGCTAGAAATATTTCCATCATAAGAGGAAGGCTCGTCTCCCTCTGACCCTTCACAAATAAACAGATATTCTACACAGCGGAGGGCTTTCAAAAATGCAAGTGCAGAAAGACAAGTGTCATGTGGCTCTGACGCCAACTGGACACGCAAAATTTGCTTCGTAAGTTTCCCCGGACCTTCGATCTCAAATCACTGACAAATGCGCTCAGTTGAACAATCCTGTTGTTGGGACAGCAAACATTTAATATTTTAATGTTATACCTCCTCAACTGGCAAAAGAACTGCTTGCCCAGCAGGCTCCATGTGGTTTTTGCAGGTCTCACCAACTCAAATTTAAAACTTAAGACCATTAGGAATGGAAGTTAAGATCTCCGTCATGACAGAAATATGCAGAAGAAAATGGCAAATACATAAATTGTATGGGTCAAGCCAGCTGGAGATGAATTTGCACTCACCCAGGATGTTAAATTAACAACACATTTTTCCTGTCCCTTTTACCAACAGAAGCTTCATGAGCTGCAGGCCTTGGAAAAGGAACGCAGTTCCAAGCAGAACACAGACAAGTGAACGTCAATTCAAGGAATAACAAGCGTTGACGAGACAGGTCTGCAAAGAACGTTTCAAACTACTGCCCGGCTCATGTTTCAAGTTTATGCATCAGTGGAAAACAACAAACTGGATAAATAAATTTGGTTTATTCTTCACCCTACATCTGTCAGTATGTTATTTAATCCGGCAGCTGTTGCAGAATACAGTAGAGACGAGAAAGATGCGCGGCAGAAGCCCTTGGTTCACGCTGGACAAAAAACAAGCACAGAGCGGAGGCAGAGCGACGACAGAGGAGTGAAACTAAATGACAAAAACATGAGCAGAGCAAAAACACACACATTTACATGAACTCTGCAGACCTTCATCCACATGCGCAGTTAAATAAATGGCACTCAAACAGCAAGATCATAAATACGATTTCCTATGAACCTTAAGGCAATATACAAACAGCAAGGCTTTGTAATGTGAGTTATTGGATGCATAAAGAAGCCTACGTAAACCTGATAGTTAAAGCTCCTATAAAATGGTATTTTGCTTATTCTAATTATTGCATGTGTGACGGATAAGCCGATAATAACTATAACAGAACAAGTTATTTAAAAAAAACAACAAAAAAAAAACATTTTCTCCCTTTCACTTTTTTTCCCCAAACACACACTTCACATAAATACTGTAAGTTTCCAGCACAGGCACAAACAAACGGCAAGTATTTCAGAGACACTATGGCAGCTGGATTTCTTCAGCTATACTTTGCTGGTTGAGCTTTTTGTTGGAAAATGCTGCAGTTTAAAGCAAAAACACAATCATCCTAAAAAAAAACCATAGTACCACCAGTTCAAACCAAACGGGTTGAAACAAATAAAAGATCCATCTTCTCTCCTAAGGAGTAAAGGGGATATTAAGGAGTAGGATCACCTTTACCCTAAGGTAATAACCCTCATAACTTCCCCCATTGCTTATTTTGTGAGTGTGTGTGAGCTAGCGGAAAGTGTGTGTTGTCGTACAAGAGGCTGGGATGTTACAATGATTTTATTCTGACCCTTTACCCTAAGGTAAATCTGTGTAGTCTGCAACAACCTTAAAAGACTTTGACGTGTGAGTAGCCAAACTGAAATTCAAAAATGTTTTTTTTACTGATCATTGAACGCACCGTACAGGTCACAGTAACAAAAATCTGAGCTGTGGACGCTGTTACAGTATAGAGAATATTTTCTGTAGCTGTGGGGTGTTTAAAATGTAGTTAGGAGAAGCGCCACTGCTGTAAGAACTTTGTTGAAAACAAAAAATGCTTTTGCAAATAAGGCTGCAGAAGAACGAGAGAGAGTGACACTTTCAGTAGGTCACACTAGGGCTGAATGAATTACATTCATAGATTAGGGGTGTACCGATGTATCTGTGAAGATTTTCTCAATGTTTGGAGATCGGTGATTGTCCAAGACTTACAATGTGAAGTCAATCTTATCCCCCAATCATCTACCTCAGCAAAGACCTAAAAATCAGCCACTTCTTCTTGTCTCCTGTGAGAAGTGTGACTGATTCACCAGCCCACCAGGTCCTGTCTGCAGGTTTGCAGTTAACAGCTGCCAATTCAGCAACATTTCAGACAAAAAAACAAAAAAAAAAAAGGTGCCAAAATCCAAAATGGCAACTCAGGCTTTTTCAAGATCCGTAATCAGCGATCAGCCAGAAAACTGCATTCGGTGCACCCCTTAACTGTAGTTGGGCTGTTCTATTCTTTCTGGTTTTCAACATAAATTTATCATTATATATTCTCAGATGCAGTCTCAAACCGTCTCTGTTTCCAAGATTAACCGTGATTGACTATTTAGGGCAAGAAATGTGTAAAAGGATGTTTTGAATGCAGTTTTCTTCCTAAAGAAAACTCCTCTCATTTCCCCAAGTAAACCTGGATTTGGATAAAAACCGTCTCGGAAGGTCAGAGCATTACAGAAACCAGACATCGGATCCTCTCCCACAAAGTTCCCTACAATAAAACCATGACTTGGGGGTCTCAGAGATCAAGGTGAAACAAAAAGTTTAAAACATGATCCTCTGCCTTGCCTTCATGGTCACTGAGCAACACCAGAAGATTAAAGCTTGGAAATAAAACAAATCAGTGTGGCGCAATAAAAGCGTCCCTCACACTTCACCATGTTTACTACTCAGCGCTCAGAAAGCCCTCGTTGTTAGACCATCGCTTTGAAACACAAAGACAGATGGAAACAGTCACTGCAGACGTTTTAGAAGCATTGTGAGCAGATGCCAGGTTGCAGGTGAAGTTTCTCTTGTTGGTCTGTTATGTTTCATAATTCTGCTTTTAATAAAAACGTATTTAGTCTTGTTAAAACAATCCAACAAGTCCCTGCTCCTCAGCTTTTGTCCTTGCGGGGGCTTTGGCTCTTTCCTGCGTCTCCTTTATGGCTCAGCCTCTTCAGCACCTTGATGGGTTTAAACTTTGTCCCTTTTTTCTTCTGGTGGTCACTGTCTGGATCCTTGTGAAAGTCTGACCAGAAGAGGAAGAAAAGAAAAAAAAAAAGTGAATTGCAAAAAATGTTTTGACTGATTTAGGAGCCCAACGCCTAATTGTAAACATCCTACCTTTTTTCTTCAGCATGGCCTCCATTAATTTGTCTTCTTCTTCTTCCCTGTTGACACAGCGATCATAAATATTACCAATCAATATACACTAGTAGCTACAGCAGTGATGGATACCAGTGAAGCAAGCTGCTGACTACCTCTGTCGCTCCTGATCCATGCTGTTAACTATTTGGTTGCGCTGTTCAATGATGGTAACTAGCTCTGCCATTAGCTCCTGTTCCCGACTCTTGTCCTCCTCGGTCCAGTCTTTCTCTGTTGTTTAAAAAAAAAAGAATACAAACATTTGTTTTACGCTGTTAGAGACACAATCTGTTTGTGCTAAAGGGCATTATGGAAGTCTATAAAAACCTGGTTTGTTAAGAAGACACCTCAGCTCATACTCCACGTCAGCTTGCCTCTCCTCCAGGTTCTGCTGCTTTGCACTGTGTGGAGAACGAAACACCATATTCTGGTTCATGGTTCTACTTCCATCAGATGCAATATAACATTGTCTCCTTAGAAAACAATCCATTATTGCATGTTTGCACTGTGGTACAAAAACAAGATAGAAATACCGTCAAAGGTTTTGTGTACAGAAGCATCAACGATTTGGGCCAATAAGTAAAGAGTCAAGCAAATAAAAGTTTCCCGATAGTTTCTGGATCTGCAAATGGGTTGAAAGATTGCAGATGCACAAAAAAAGTCCTATTCTTCTGTAATTTTATGTCGGTTAAAACTAGCTGCAGATAAATTTACACAACCATACACAGGAAAATAAAACTTGTTATATTTTTATCTCCACAAAAAGACTGATTCATTTAACCGTTTGCTTGACGAGAGCATCAAAGTACGAAGAGAACCGTTTCTTCTGTATTACTTACGTGTAAACCAGCTCAGCTTCACGTCGCACTAAATGATGTTTATCGTGAATCAGAGTGAACCAGTCCACCAGGAGGCGCTCCTCATCCTCGTCTTCACAAAGAACAGAAGAGAAAGACTTCAGCATGACTTTGCATTAAATGTCATTGAATACTTATGTTGAACAGAAATCATCTCTGCACACCTGGAGAAATGTTTCTGCGACATAAAAAGAGGAGAACAGGAGTCACTTCAGAGCTTTTCCTACCTTTAATGTGACGCGTAACGATGCAATTAACTGAAAACTGAAAAGCAAAGTATGTTTTGTTGTGGAAAGCGTAATTTTTTCTCTCCAATTGAGATGGGATGTCGTTTTAGTGCCAAATTATGGTCAAAAGTTTTAATGTATGATAGTTTCACAAAACTATCATTTGTTTTACAGAAGGGATTAGGAGATTTTAGCCATGCCCAGAAGTTTACTTTTAAAGAAAAACCTTCTCTCTTCAATCCAGATATATGGAGAACACATTAGTTAGTTGTTTTGATAAGTAGAACGCAATAAGTTCTCGTCGAACATTGCCACAACTGGCGGATTCCTAGCAGCCTCTCTGACCCGCCCTCGTCTTGACAGTTTCTGTAGTGACTTCACTATTTATCCTACTGTTTTTTTTAGTGCGATGAGATTTTGATCCTTTGTAAATCCTGTACAAACCGCAGGTTTAGCCAAAGTGATGCACATTTAATGAAAATCCTACAACTACCACAGAAGACTGAAAGCTGGAATTGAAAAATGATTCAACAAAGTACTGCTTTAAGATTATCCATAAATCTTATTCAACCTGATTACTCTTTCATGTTTCACCATTTTCTAACAAATGTACTTTTTTCCCTTTTGAGCTGTACAAAGCAACGGTCACATGAAAAGGTGAAACAAGCTCTGAAATTATTTAGCTTTGTCACCATTTTTTGTAACGTCACAAAAATATATTTCCAAGGGTGAGTAGACTTTTTATATTCATTGTATTGCATCGAGAACTAACAGAAACCACACATATGATACCGTTAGGAGTGTCTCTCAGCTTCTTCTCCAGCTCCACCCCTCTCTGCTCCAGCTCATCCAGCTGCTTCTCCAGCTGAAGCAACTCCGCATGGATGTCCTCTACTGGGATGTACTGGTCCGACTGCACCTGCAAGAATTATTTGGAGCCTGGTGAGAACGTATCCTATTGGTATCATTAAAAAAATGTAAAACACGATCAGGCCAAGCTACCTCATACCTTGCGTTTGATAAGTGGGAAGCCGTGTCCTGGTGCCGGGGGTCTGGCAGGACGAGGACCTTTGGAAGGTGGCGTTTCAGACTTAGAATTGGAAGGAGAAGCTTTCCTGTTGAAGGGATTCTCCTTACAAAACCTCTACAAAAAAAAAAGAAAAAAAAAAAAAAAGCATTTGATGGAAGATAAGCAAACAACCCAATGTTGCAAAAGAGAACTTACTCTTCAGGGAGAGAGAAAAAGAGGAAGAATAGAAAAAAGCCAAGATAGATAAAGGTATGTTTGCATGTCTCTTGGTAGAAGAGACAAGAAAATTAGCTAAACAAAAAGTTTAGCTTGATAGCGACGCTGAACGGTCTCGTTCAACAACCAAACATTTATGCTAGCGTCCTTGCATTTGTGTGAAACTGGGTCCGAGTTGATTCTCGAGGTTGGCCCTGTGTATTTCTGAGGTAATTTTTTCTTTTGGCTTCATAATGTATCATAACAAAAGTTAAAACTGACATTGTGCTGGTCACACTAATCAACAAATCTGACATTTGATGTAACAGATATACAGCTGGACAATAAGATGTCCAGGTGGATGCGATTTCATTACTTTGTTGTGTGCCTGCGTGGTCAGCGGGCTGGGAGTGGTGGCCGGTCGAGGTGGCCTGGCTCCAGTGTTGCGGCTGGTCTGCGGAGTGGCCGGAGCAGAGCTGGCATTGGGAGGCGAAGCAGACGGGAAGGAGCTTTGGGAGGAATGGTTCAGGAGATCTGCTGAGGACGAGGACGACGGGTCGTCGCCGGGTGACGAGATGGACGGTTCCGAGACACTCTTGCTGAAGCTCTGCTCCTGGTCGCTGCTGGCGCCCAGTGGGAGCTGGGAGGAGCTGTGGTCTGAGGAGGAAGACAGACTCTCTATGCTGAGAGCTGGAGAAGGAGAACAGGAGGAGGGCTGCGAGTGAGAGGAAGCTGAGGAAGGCCGTTTGGTAAGAAGAATAAAATAATACAGAGGCGAGATGGCACAAATGAAGTGGAAAAGAAGCAGGGAGAGGATGAAATGGAAACGAAAGGGAAAAAAATGATTAATTTTTATTTACTGGACATCGTCTTTGTTACAAACAAGTCACTTGAGTTCTTTCGGTTTAGTTTAAAAAAAAATCAGACCTAGAGAAGGTCATCATCTTCACACACTGACAAGTATGTAGATAAGGAGGAATTATAACAGGCCTAAATATTTTTATGTTCAATTCTATTCTTCCATTCTTCATTTCTATATTTCATAATGGTTTTTGTTAATCATTATGAATTAATAAATTTAGAATTTTTTATTGGTTGCATGTGTGTTGTTCTGTGTTCTCATCAGGTAAGGCACCATAAATTGCCTGTTCCTATAAAAATAAACTTGCCTTTAATGCATAACATTTTTTAATATTTGTTAAAGAACATATTATTACAAAACAATACTCTTAAAAGTCTATTTCTCCATCTTTATTCCTCGAGATCTTCTGGCCTGCAGCATTTAGATGAACCCAGCACACATGAATCAAATTAACCAGGCCCCTGCAGAACTGGATCACATGTTTAGGAGTTCATTCGGCCACCTGATCCAGGTCTGTTGGAGCAAAGACGCATCTTAAAGTTCCAAGATAGATCTGGAGGACTGGCAAAAATGTTGTAAAGGCAACTAGAGACAAAAATAAATGGTTAAGGAATCCTCGATTTCTTTTGGTGAAACTTTCTGGAAAACCCCTTAATGCTTCAATCACTCAGCACAAACCTGTAAACGCTGTTTGCTGATACGAGTTTAATGTTAATATTTGGTTCAAGTGTAAATGTTCAGCTAAATGAGGTTTTGATCAAACCAACCTTGGTTCCCAGTAGCCGGTTGGGGGGGAACCCGAGGGGCCGGCCTTTTCTTGCTCTTCGCGCTGCCTGGGCTGGCAGAACGGGACGAACTTCCTGTTCTGGGCGTGACCTCTGAACCTGGCCCCTCAGGCGTGTGAGTGATGTTGTACCATGGGTGGGTGGCCGCCACTGCGGGTGGAGCCGTTCCTCCATCGCTTCCCTCTTCACTGACTTCATCGTCCTCGTCCTCAAATGGGTTGGGGGGCGTGGTGGGTCCAGAGCCCTCTGCTTGGAGAGAAGGCAGAGAGCCCGTGTTTGGGGGCGATGCCACTCCAGGAGGGGGCGGCGGAGGGGCTTTCTTCCTCTTAGTTTCTGATTGGACCAGGGCAAGCCAAGGTGGGTCTTTAAGTTTATGGGTGCCACTGAACCATGAAACACAGACAGTGATGGAGGGGTCACACGGAGGAAAACCACATCATACACACCCATATACACACACACACACACGGTACCTTAGAAAAGCATAAATACCTCTTGAACGCTTTTTCAATTTGTCATTCAACAACGTTACATCAAGACACAATGAAATAACTTACTGCAGTGATGTGAAGTGGAAGGAAAATGATAAATAGTTTTCACATTGTTTGATAATTGGAATCTGCTATGGAGTATTTGTATTTGTCCCCTTCTACACTGAAGCTCCTTAAGTTGTGCAGATGTCAAATAGTCTTAACGGGAAACTAACTCTGCGCATCACCCTGAATTTGTGGGTGTGCTTCTCTTCAGCAGAAACAGTAAAAATTGACTGGAGCTACAATGTCAAGTTTTACATTACAACATAGTGCAATAATGTGTTGGAACCATTCTAATAGATCGTTTCATAATGTCTAGGCCTAAATCTGCCTGAAAACCCTGTTTACAGGAGCTCTTCATCTAATCTGACTGATCTTTAACTAGTGTAAAAATGTAAAATCTCAGTCTGTAGATGTGCCGGTACTGAAGTACACATACCTCTAAAAATTACATGTGTAATTACAACACAGATAGAGTTATAAAGTATTATAACTAAAAGGTACATGACACACCTTTTAGATTTGGAAAAAAAAGTATCCATGCTTCATTCTTCTGCAACTTTGAATTATACTCCACCCTTTGTTTGTGTATCACATAAAATCCCCACATTGCAGTTCAAAGTTTAGGGTCGTAAGTTGACAAAGTATCCCACAGTTTTACGGGTATGAATACTTTTGCAAGGCACAGACAGTGACGGTTCACGCTGCGACAAAATGCATTTCAGAACTGTGACGAGGAACTGATAATGACATGATTCAGGGAGGTGAAATGGTGGCGATGCCCAGGAGAAATGGCATCGCAGAGAAAACTGGCCCACCTTCCAGGAGACTGTGATCTTTCTCTTGGTTTGGGAGGAGCAGGAGGCTTCAGATGTTCACCTGTGATTTCAACAAAAAAAAAGTATGAACAAATGTTTGTGCATCTAATTTGAGAGCACTCAGATCCTTATGAAGGAACTTACCGGCTGGGGAGCTGTTTGCGGTGCAGGACATCCGAACCCGAGGCGCTGGGCGAGGTGGAGGGGTGACCTCTGACACCCTCCTGGGTGCAGGAACAGGTCGACTGGCTTCAGCAGCTTCACCATCAGAAGGAGGAGGGAGATCCCCATTTGAAGCTTCTTTAGCTTGAGCTTCTTCCTCTATTTCACCCTCATCCTCCTCTTCATCACTTTCATCGAAAGGATTAGGAGGAGAAGAAGGACGCGCTTCCTCTTCTTCCTCACCCAAAGACTCTTCTTTACTTGTTACTACAGCAGTGGCTGTGACCGTGTCATTAGCTAGCATCTCAGTGCTTGTTGAGCGAACTGGAGAAGGGGTCTTCGCCTCATCCCTCTCAGAGAGCGCGGGGAAGGGGACTGCACTGCGGCCGGTCCGAGCAGACTGAACGTCCTCTGGTTTCTTGCTGAGATCTGGACGACCGTTCTGACTGGCTGAAGCGTGTCTTGAAAGATGGTGTGCACACACCAACGCCCCGGAGTTATTTCCTTTGTAGGATCCAGGAAGCAGAGTGCTGCGGCACTCTGAGCACCTAAAAGAAAAACATGGACCTAAATATTTTCTTACAGAAACACAGAGCTGTCACCCTAGAAATTGTAATGATAAATCTTATGTCAATAAAAGTCACAACTCAGTTTTTTTTTTGTTTTACATAAAAACATGATTTTATACTGTATTTTGCTTAAGTATAATTCTGTAATTATGATGCACATATAAAGCACATCCACCATATTTGCATTATCAAAACAAAAATGACATATGAGAAAGTGAAAATGTTAAACTCATTGCTAAAAATCTTTAAGCGCTAACATGATGGTTGTTGTTGGCGCAGGCCACAATAAACATGTCTTCACTAGAAACTAACAGGAGGAACTATTCATACAAAAAACATCAGTTGAACTGCATTCAAGCTAGGGTTATGCAATAAATTGCTTTTCCCCCAATTAATCACATTTTCTTACATTTTTGAAAAATCAGATTTTTTTTTTCACATGTCAGCACGCCCAAGGCCCACCATCTTTAAAAGTGTGCTTTTCTTTGGTTAAAAACAAAGAAAGTATTTTTTTATTGTATTTATTGCCATTTTTGTGCCCCAAAATATCTATATCGCAAATATGAGTTTATAATTTAGGAAGGAAAATATTTATAAACAATAAAATACCCAATTCTGATTAAATATTAGCTACAGCAATCTGTTTAAATAGATGTCACATTAATCTAGGAGTTTATTTTTTTCTAACATGCCCAAAATATGTTTGACTCCACTGATGTTTTGCAGCCGTCTTCTCAGTCCTCACCTGAAACAGTTCCGATGGTAGAGCTTGCCGTCGATGAGGAACCTCTGCACCAGGTGAACGTGTTTCTGGCAAGCAGCACAAGTGCTGCTCAGACTGCTGCGCTTTGCCGCTGCAGCCACCTCTGCACCGGTCTGCGCAGGCAGGACCCGACGACGCCACAGACCCAGGACGTTGTTTGCAGGACGGAGGGGCCACAAGGAGCAGACATCAGGGGAAGGGGGCAAGATGTAGAGCAATGAGGGAGGGGGGAGATTACACATGGAGTCAGGATTTGAGGATGTGGATTGTTCATTCTGCTTAATCTGGCTGCATCTGCATCTCGCTGATTCACGTCTGCACAGCTTAAAACAAAAACGTCTTAAAGAAATAAATAGTTAAAAAAAACAAAAAAAAACATTAGCACTCAAATATATTTTGCTGTGACTGAAATTTATTCATCCATCCATCCATTTTCTTTTGCTTATCCAGGGTCGGGTCGTGGGGATAGCAGCTTCTGAAATTTAGGTTTGTTATATTTTTAGGCATTTCTGAGTGTTATGTAAAGCGCTTAGAAGGCAAAGCATTGGAAATCCTGCCATACAGGATGTTAGGATAAAACCGCTGTTAGTCTTTTACACACAAAAGATGATTAGAAAACACTGACCTAAAGGGTTTTCCTTTACTTACTACCCCAACCCCCACCCCCACATTACTGCCTAGGCTCAGGACCAGAGACTGAAGGGGGGACCAGATGTGAGGATGAAGAACAGGAAGAGGAATGAATTTCCATCTACAGACATGAGGAAGGGGGAGGATATGATGCCAGTATGGGATGGAGGAAAGAAGTTGGAGCCATGCGAGAAAACAGAAAGACAGGATACAGAGGCTATCTTTATAGACTTATTCTATTGCTAAGGTTACGCCCCCCCAGCCTTAACACAATGCCCAAACAGGGACGCATAGAAATATCAATCCCAATGAGGATTGCTGCAATGTTGGCCTCTCAGTAAAAAACCACACAGATCATGCAGATATACATGACTTCAGATACACATTTAAAGGAGGGAACATGTGGCTTAATAGAATTTATTTCAAAAATACTTGTTGCTGTCATGAAGTTTTAATAAATATTAGCCATGGAGACCAAAATCCAGCAGTCAAGTGTGAAAACCAACGCAAGTACACAGACATTGGTTCATTTGAATGCGTTTTCCCTCCATGCCATTTCACACACTTTACCTCAGGCTCAACCACTTTGTCTTCTAAAGGAGTCGACGGCCTTTTTTGAGCTGGTTCATTATGGCTAACTGTACTGAGCCTCTTCATAGACGGGGGGTTTGCTGTGGTTGACAAAGCAAAAGCAAAATCAGGAGTCAGGTTAGGCAGACTTTGAAGATGTTGGAGAACAAAGTGGACCCACCTTGGGACTTGTTGTTAAAAAAGTTATAGTACTGAGACACATATGTGATGACGCTCAGCCGGTCCGGCACTTTCATGGACACCATGTCTTCTGGGTCCAGCAGGGCTGGAATTCCCAGCTCCACCTCCGCCACCTCAAATGCCTGCAGCAGAAACATGAAGGAGGAAGGGAAGGAACATTATCTGATAGGCTGATAAATTATAGTAGCTGAGAGGTGCCAGGGGTCCGTGATGTGTAGCAGGCTGGGCATATAGAGAACTGTTTTTGATCATTTAGCTAACCTGATTATTAATTTGACAATGACATACTGATTTTATCAAATTGATTTCATTAAATCCTTGTGGATTTACTTGAATGAAGAAAGTGAATTCCTGATAATTGTCGCTGGTTTACCATCTGTGATTGTTACAGGTGAGCCACACAAACAGTGCTAACCGGTGAGCCATGAGGCTGCTTTATGCTTGATTAGCTTGCAAAACCAAATGGAGCTTGAGCATTTTCCCTCACATCCTTTAAAAATCATTCTGACAGTGAAAGAGAGACAATATGAGATGCAGCAGCCTGTTTGTGTCATGTAAGCTAATGATCTTACATATAATTTAAAAAAATATATATTCCTAGCCCTGGCATATTTAAGATGAAAGAAATCTTCTCATTTACCAGCTCAGTTCAATTCCAAAATATTTTATTGATCCCAAAGGGAAAATAAATGCTGCTGGTAAAATTGCTGCTATAATGACTGGAAGCAATAGTGATATTATGAAGAGGATGGAACAATTTGAGAAGGGAACTAAAGATCAGGGTGAAAGGAAAGAGGGTGATTCAAATACCTGGAGCTGATTGCAAAAGTTTTCAAAATCCTAGTAGAAACAAGCAAAAAGCTGCTCAGCAATCATTAGAGGAGTATGAATGTCTTCATGCCATTAAAGTTATTTTTCCCCTATAGGTTTTTTATAAACAGTTGGGAAAAAAAAAGTTGCAAATTACAATCCCCTCTTCGTAACTTCTGAGGCATGTGCAAAGAATATGCTCTTTTTTTTCTGACCTTGAATGCATCACATGTCTCCCTCAGAGTCTGAGCCTCAGTCAGACTCCACCAGGATTAAGCAACATTAACCCTACATAAGCTGTTAAATAAATCAAAGTCACGCCAGCCATGACTGCATTCACCCCAAAGAACAGGCGGCTCACAGACACAATGCCTGAAAGCTAGCTTGCAAGAAATGAGCTGATACTCCATCATTAAAAACAAAAAATGATTTTGTGAGAGCAAAACTTTGTGACTCACCAGACGGTTGTTCTCATAGACATTTTCTTTAGACAGTGAATGAAAGTCTCTGAAATAAAAAAAAAAGAGAGAGAGACAGATACAAATTAGCATGTAGCCACTATAATTACATACAAGCTCATTTTTTAAATCTTAGCAGCTGTAAGCCTCCTGGATTCCTTGAAATTATCTTTGCATAATTTACTAGTGTATTTACATATTGTTTTATTTTGCAGTGAATTTTAATACAACCTTTGCTATTTGATTTCTTTTTCTTTATTCCTCCCTGGTACTGAAATCAATTTCTAATTTGCATAAAAGAGACAGTAAAAGTGTTGTTTTAAATTTCTTTTAAACTTAAAGAACTTGGAACAACAATGAATCGACCACATTGACTGTTGCTGTCAGTTTTTCACCCATCCAGACTCTGGTAACTTTTTGTGTTACCAGAGTCTGGCTCTGATTTATTTAACAGCTTATGTACTTGTGTACTAGTAGGCAACCAAACTGAAGAAACCCCAAAGAATCTTCAAAGTCATTCCTTTCCCGAACAGTATGGTATTTATGACAAAGTCTTACTCATCATCTTTCTATTACTGGCAGGGCAGCGAGACACACAGCAATGTTGAGCTGGTCTGCTTAACACATACCGCAGCTGAGAATGTCCAACCTCCACATAAACGCCACGTGAGGCCGATAAACTGCCTGAACAAAGGGAAAGAAACGGCAGCCTCAAACTAGCGTGGGCCTGATGATTACAAGACTTGGCCCTGAGGTGCTTGGAGCAAGCAAGTACAGCCGGGCCCCTGCCGGCAAACTTCCTGCAGTAAAACTGGAAAACGTCTGAGCAGCGCTGGGATAACCGTGTCTGTGTGGATGCAAATGTTTAATGAAGCATGAAGGGAAGGGGAAAAATAAAAATGAAAAACACACCCTGTCCTTGGCGAAAGCTTTTGGAAACCATGTGGTTGTTTCAAGAAGACAGAATCCTCTGAATGAGCTGTGTGTCATCGGCTCACAAAGTGACCTCTGTTCTCTCTAATCTAGTTCTCATGGCACCAACACAAAACACCCGATATCAAGATTGTGTTAAACTCCTCCGATGCTGCAAAATGAATCGAGAGTGACCTACAACACTCCCTGAAACCATTGGCCAGGGTTCATATTCTAGATCCTCGCTGACAAAGACGTATATGATGAGAACAGGCGTGCGACTGGAACTGCAATCCTAATCCTCTGCAACTCAGCCCCACTCTTGGTTTATTTTGGGAGTGAGTAATGCTGAGGAACAGTGCGCCTTTGACTGTGTGTCAGGGGTTTAAAATCCTCACGGTGAAAACCTGGCTGTGTCAGTAACTCTGTTAAATTTAGTTCAGTCAGAAGATTTTTGTCCTGACTAAAAAAACAAAACAAAAACAGACTCAAGTTATGACAGAACAAAAATACTTTCCAGTTTGCCATTTACCAATGTACCTATAAGTACTCGGCATTAGACGAAAATTTGTTTTACTGATAAACATTTTACATTTCATGAGTTTTAACAAGAAATACAAGAGAATAAAAGCTTAAAACGTTCAATAAAACTGATATCACAAGCAGTTTATTCAAAATTATACATAAAGTACTAGTAGAAATATCTACAGCAGTCTAAAAATCTGAACACGCTCAACACAATTCTTCACAAATCAAGTCAAAACAAAAAAATAGTCCAAAGTACAAATTTTTTCATTGCCTTTCACAAGAAAAAGTACAAAAGAAGACAAACCAAAAATAATCATCAAAGGTTCTGAATGCTGCTTGAGATAAAGGTGAGAACATTGTCTGGACTTCATCTGGACTCCCTTTTTATCATCATAAATGTTCATTTTGCCAACAAGGTGTCTTGATATCTTTTTAACGTTAAAAAAGAAGTGGCTACATCACTTGGAGGTAGCAAAAGGAAAAAAGCTAACAGCAGCTATTTACCACCTGATTCCTGAGGAGACAGAGGGTCAAAAACCATCGACTGATTATAAGACCTGCAGTAAAACTTTACTAACAATGGGTTTAGTCTATATAGCCTGATATCTGGGAAAACCTTTACATTTTTATGCATTTTGACCTTTCATTCGCACAAAAGCTAAAAGACTTTTTACATTTCCTGGTTCTCCTCTCTCATCACAATGTTCCAACACTCTTTTTAGCGTCTCAGCAACCAAATATGCACATCAAGTGGGTTGCATGGAGGCAGAGAAAGTCCAGGCAACTATATAGATATACTATTTTCATAGAATCTGTATGTGTGCGACTCTCATCCTACCAAATATTGATGCCAAATACTAATAGTGGTTCTACACATCATCGACTCAGGGCAGAATGCAATGCAGGCCACACTTTACAATTCTGCATTTTTAGAAGCTTAAAAACTGTGTACCACTTCTCCTGTGTGGTCTACAAGATAAAATCTCAATTAAGTATATTTTCATTTTTGGGGTGGTAATGTGAAACAATGTGGAGAAAGTTACCCATACTTCTGCAGGGCACTCCAGCTTAGACTAATTTGGCTGTACCAATGCCGACTCCCCCTGTGTTAGTAATGGTTGGCCACAGGAATTATGATGACGCCTCTCCTCCGCATCACTGCCACTTTACTCAGATGAAAACGGTTGGCTGCAGAGTACAATACAGGGAAACAATGGCCTGGATCCAAATTGATGGCAAATAGAGTCTGACAGGCAGAGAAGTCTCATGCACAGATTAGACCAGCAGGGCTGCCTGTCTGGATCAGCGCGAGTTCGGCTGATCATCGGCAGCAAAGAGAAAGTTAAGCAGAAGGGTATGCACAAAGGAAAACAAGAAGTATAAATGATCCATGAACTTTTGTCCTTTAAACCCTCCATATTCCACTCCACCAGATAGTCAAAGATTTAATAAGTCAATATGTACTCTGTAACATCAAGGCAAAGTCTTGTTTGCACTCTGAAAAGAAACAAGATGCTAATCTAAAAATCAGCCCACCAGATGTTTTGTCTTTGTCACCAAGTACCAGGGGAAGGACACAAACGCATGATTTACAGAAGGCTTGTGTGCAAACCAGCCACTACAATGGAGGTCGTTGACTTGCTCCGGCAGGAAATCCTACCGCTGCTCAGCACAGGCGCTACCAACAGAGCTGTATTATGCGACACAGAGAGGATTTCTAAAGTGAGTCATATGCAGCGCAGATTTTCTGTGAATGGTTGCTGTCACCCTGCAGAGAAGAGCAATTGTTTAAGCAAGGGCTAAACGATACTCCGGAGGAAAGAGCAAATATAATATTTACCTTTCCTGCAGCATTCCAATAAACATTAGAAAGTAGAGATAAGTTTTTTTTAGGGATGCATAACATAAAATCAAATGTGTTTGTGTAGAGATGTCTGCAAACAATAGTGCTGTGATGCATGACAAATTTCACACTTGTATATTTCAAGTGTAAAATACTTTATTTTTTTTCCCAAACAGAGAAAACACTCTAACCTGAAACTTAAAGAGAAGGAAGCTGTGTCACCGGTGCTTTGATGTTAAATTACTGCTAGCAGTGGCAGTGTTTTTATTTTAGATGCGCTCTAGTTTTACTTTTGTTCTCACTTATGCTCCCTTTACTAAAAATACAAACTGTCATACACTTCTTGCATCCTCTGTTGTTATGATCACTAATTTAATATAAAAACAGCTTTGTAGGATTATGTGTTTACATAAATTTGATTTCTGTAATAATGCCATGTCCTGTGATGTGACTTGAGAGCATGCCAACGTTGGAATGTTGATAATAATCTGTGCAGCGTTTCGCTCTGCTTTGCAAAGCAAAGCAAAGCTACTCCAAGCTCCTCTTTGCTAAACAAGAACGATAGGAATCCGGAATAGTATTTTTCAAAGAAACAAGCAGGCTTTGCTCCAGTTATGCGGTATTTGTTGTCAAGATGTCCCGATCAAACACCAAGGATCAACTGTCACATGATCTGAAGATCATAATGGAAAAATCTGATTATGTTCCCCTTGTCATTAAATGCGAAACTAAGAGTTTAGAAACTGGTTTAAGTTTATAAAGACGTCAACCTCCAGAATAAAGTTAAACACCATTTTATGAGTACAAGAGAAAGCAGATAAAAAGCGTTTGATTCAATAATTGTAATAAAGTTACAATTGCTTCATTTGTTAGTGAATGGCAAACAGGGAACTCCATCTAAAAACAGCACAGCTATCTGGTGTTAAGCATGAGTGTTTAGAATTCAAAATAATAATAATGTTAATTGCTCAAAAGCCAAATCAACAGAGCAACAAAAACAGGAGTCAACCAGGAAAAGCCTCCACTTTCCAGCTTTAATGATGTTTTCTTGGTTGTTTTCCGGATTTGGCTGACTTTCCATTGGAGTTTCCATTGAAGTAAATGCAAAACAGCAAGACTACAAATGAATTGCCTACCAGAATTAATTAACTGTCTGAATCTGAATCTATATTAATCTAAAATAGGAAACTACCGTAGTTTGATCTGCAGATAAATGACCATGTGTGTCATAGCTGTGGTCAAAGTGTATTGCATGTCGGTCAATTCTGAATCTGTCTAAATGTTTGGATTGCATTAATATGAATTTATTTGATTATATTTACCTATTGTTGGCCGTTAAACTGACCAGTTCTGCAAAAGGCCTGGAGGTGACAATGGTTTGTTAATTGTTGCTACACAAACAAACTGCATTGTGAGAACATTTCCTGCTCTTGACCTCAACCAAAGCAGTGGCAAGTCATCCTGAACCTCTTCCCTACAGCAAACCACCCAAATCACAAAGATGATGTTGTGTTTTGTGTCGCCTTGTATTCCCTCCCTGCGCAGGAGTAAAAGGTCAATCTCCCACCGAAGCACTACTTGAAACAAACTGAATAGTTTCAGAAAAAAATGCACGGTTCCACTTTGTTTGGATGTACAATAATAAGATATGAGATAAGTAGTCGGTTGTTCAACAGATCACAGTATTTTTTTTAGTATTTGGAATGTATTTTTGTGGGGACAAACAAAAAAATCTACCACTTCTTTTTGTTTTTTAGAGTATTCATGGAATTTAAAGGAAAAAGATGAAAGAACGCTACAAAGTAAGACCACTGTTAAGTTCTCAAATTTCTAGCATACAAACTGCTTTATACTTAATTCTAATACTAATTAAAACTCAGATCCTGTTTTAAACAGGATCTGGGTTTATGCAGATCCCGATTAATGCAGATTTCAAGATTTCACTTTGGCCTGGCCAACAGTCTTCAATTTGTATAAGGATTTAAACACACAAGCGAGCAGACAAAAATCTTTGCTTGAATGAAGTATTAGTCTTTAGTTCAACAGAAAATGCAGAAAATCCAACATTATATTTAATACATCTGTCCCCTAACCTTTATGTAACTCTTCAAAATCCACCAAAAAAAGTCCTTCAATTGCTTTACTTTTAAAGCATTTACTGAAAAGGGAAAAGTCTCTGTATTTAAAAAGGTAATTTCTCACTATAATCAGATCATGGCCATTTTATTGGGGTTAAAATGTGTTGGGAAATTCCTGTTCTTGAGCCTGACTTAAACAATATTAAGTCATCCCTATAACTTCCCCATAAATAACCACCTAAATACCACGGATGATGTTGTGTTATCTTGTGTGGGTGTGAAATATAGAGAGAATGGGTGTTTATCACAGACAGATGGCAAGGCTTGCCCCACACTGATGAACACATCAGGGGGCTTGGATTGGACAACACAACACGCCTAAACGTTTTCAAGAATGGAAACAAGCAATTGCTCAACAAACTACAATATTTCAGTTTGTTATGATGCTTTATTATATCAATGTGGACAAAAAAAACCCATTCACTGGTCATTTTGTTCAACCAACTGGCATTATAAAGTGACTGACTACTTTGTCAGCGAGGTGTGCAAGTGAATCTGAATCTGTCTTTGCTTGATTATACGTTTCTGTGCACTGATTTCACTCTTTTTCTCGTTAATTGCCTAGACATTACATTTGTTGTGAATGAAATGGAGCCACATCTTAGGCTATACAAACAAAAAGCCTTGTGATCGATCCTCTGATTAAACTTGGAAGTGAATTTGCAGCTGAGTGTGATGACCATTAATTTGTATTTTTCTGTTCCAACATTGTTCACAGTGCTGACGTTCTGTTAGGCTTCGTGGCGTTTCAAGCCACATCAGACACATAGAGAGGTTGTACTTACATCAGGTCTGGTCTGTGGCGGTGTATGATGGCACAAAACGCCAAGCCGTCCCGAAAGGACGCGGACATGTCCCTGATTTCCACATCGCTGTAGGTCTCGCACTGTATCCGGCACCACTCCTGGAGAGCCTTCAGGGATCCCATCGCGCTACTGTTCATCACTCATGAGCGGCTGCATTAAAGCCAAATACATAAAAAAAAATCGATGTCTTTTTAGTTTCGAACGGCGTCAGGAGAGACAGGAAACCGCAACGGCAGGCGGAGCAGCAGCAGCAGCAGCAGGGGCAGCAGCAGCGGGGGCAGCGTGCTGCTGCAGAAGGTCGACAGGCAGCCAGGCAGCCAGTCAGACAGGCAACACCCGAACTACGAGGCGTTGCACTCACCCACGTCCACAGAGTCACGTTAGGAACATGGACCACAGTCGTGCGAGAAGTTAGCTAACTGTTGCCAGTACGAAACAAACAGGCTTAAGTTCATTTCCCGTGAGAAACTAGCGACACTCAAACGGCTGCACGAGCCTGGTGTGGTTATAACACCAACTGAAGCCCGGAGCCGAGAAAGTCAGCTTAGTCAATACGAGCCTCTTGACGAACCTACTTAGAGAGACGTCTTCGTTTCTTGGGTCCGCGAATAATATCCAGATGCTGTGATAATGTCGAAATGGGAATGGTAGTTTCCTCCTCGACCTGGTACACACCGCCTCATTGTTGCTACAGTTTCTAACTGACGCTGGGTCAACTCAAAACTCTCGACAAAAACTAAAACATTCAAAACGGATTGCAATTAAAAAAAAACTGGGCATGTGATAACATTCAAAGCAGTGGAGTTACTGTAGTCTAGATTAGCTACATTTGTTGTCGGTACACCTTCGACCTTTCTTCTCTGAACCACTCTGTCGTTCCTCCTCTCAGCCATCAGGAGGCGCTGCACAACCTGAGAGAAGAAACGGGTCAGTGCGTCCGCCATTTTATGAGTTTTTCTTAAGTGAACAAAAACAGCAAAGTCACTAAAATATTAACAGTTTAATAATAATAATAATAATAATAATAATAATAATAATAATAATAATAATAATAATAATAATAATAATAATAATCATCCACATGCATAATTCATACATACTCGAGCTTTTGCTTCAAATAATGGGACAATTTGTTTGCCTATGCATTAACCAAATTGACACTCACAACATGACGGTGACGCCGACGATATCTGCCCATCCACGCGATATTACAAAAGTCACGCGACAGTAGCCACTTGGTACGAATCTTGTAAAGATGGCGGCGGCCCCTTCTGATGAGACTAGCCTTCAGTCTCTGATCAGTAAGTCATCATACATTACTAGACATGATGCCGTTTTAAGCGATGTTAAGAGCTGAGATACAGGTTTAGAGGGATCTTTGTGGTTAAACTCGTGTTTTCTTTCGGTTGTCACCGACAGCCTCGTCACAGGCTAATGAGTTGTCACTGTCAAAATATTAAGTCAGCAAAGTGCAGTTGGTGACAAGGAAGAACGACAACTACAACTTGTGCTGTTTTTGGCTCTGCTGTTAGCGTCTACACCTAACGTTGTCAGTCGTCGGTTAAAAAGCGAATGAATGTAAATATCCTGGAAGCGTCCATTTGATACTAACCAGGTCCAAAAGCTACACCTTCCTGAACTTCTGCAAAGAACAGATCTTCCTGATTTATTTACCCGTAAAACCACAGATATTTTGTGATATTTCGCTACTCACAAACATAGCACAATTTAAAACATATAAAAAAGTCACAGAGTCTTGTTTCATCCAGCTGGCACAAATTTGTTCCATGATTTTAAATGTAATGTTTGTTTCTCACACACAGACAAGGCCACCAATCCTCTCAATAAGGAAACTGACTGGGACAATATTAAGGCATTTTGTGATAAACTCGACAATGAACCAGATGGGTAAGATAGCGAATGAAAATTATGAATATTTATTTGTCCATTTAAAGGTTTCTTTTATTCTTTTTTTTTTTTTATAGCTACAATGACATATTTCAGATCTGGAAACAAATTTTCAGTTGTCAAAAATGAGCTCAGTAAAGAGAGAAAGCTATTTTAAATTGCTTATTTCAAATTTTGAGAGAAAAAGCTGTGAAACATTACTTGAAAGACTAGTCAGGTCATGCTAAAGTGGTTTTGAGTTCAGACTTTGACTAGGTCACTCCAAAACCTTTTGTTCTTTTGGAGCCACCTTGAGCCACCTCTTGCTCGAAATGTCTGCTGGAGATAGACACCAGCACCTCTCCCGACCCTGCGAGGGACAAGGGTGTTACAAAATGGAGGAATGGTACTTTAAGCTAGTTAATACTTTAAAAAAATATACAATTATTCTTGGTTGTGCCTGGTCAAAGTGAACCCAAAAAAGGGACTTCTTGCAGTTAATTCAGGAATAAACAAGCAAGTGAACTATATATTTCTCACATTGGGACAGGTGGAATTCATCATGTGAAAAATGCATTTTGAGTTTACTCAGATTACCTTCTGTGTGACCTTAAAAGTTGTTTCATCTCAGACATTTAATTGTGAAAGAAAAGCAAACTTTTAAGGGGGGAAATACTTTCCAGTGCTTTAAAATCTTGACTAAAAAAAAAAAAGTTTGACTGGTTGGAAACAGTGCAGTTTATTTAAGCCAAATGTTTTTCTTTTGTTTTTGTCGTTTTTTTTTTTTGTCTTATTTGTTAAAATCATTTAATTCTAAATTAAAATGCTTGCATCCATGTTTTAAACGGCTAGAGGATTTGAAAAGGCTTCAATTAATATTTGTATTATCACCAGGCCTCAGCTTGCAACCAGACTTCTCGGCCACAAAATCCAGTCTCCTCAGGAGTGGGAGGCAATGCAAGCACTACTGGTAAGACTTGAAATCAATAAGCACCAAGCTTTTAGTAAAATTTGGTATCTTACAAATGGATAGATGGATATATACAAAAATGAAAATTCTTGTCCTCTCCCAGGTACTTGAGACGTGTATGAAGAACTGTGGAAACAAGTTTCATGGTGAAGTGGGAAAGTTTCGCTTTCTTAATGAGCTCATCAAGGTGGTCTCACCGAAGGTAAACACCGTCTCGCTTGTCTCACTAGTAGTTTATAGCAACTTGATACGCTTGAGATTGTTTCCTTTCTTTTGAGCTATAATAACAAAGGAGAAACCACGTCTTTCACCATCCAGTGTTTTGTAGAGTGGAGCCTGTATGGATGTAGCAAGAATGATAAAACTTTCATTGTGTTTGAAATCCAGCCAAAAGCAGCCAAATTTTCAATACACAGTCTAAATTATAAGCTATAAAAAGCAACTTCTCTTTGTTCCCATAAAAATATTCCTTGACAGACTGGAGAAGTTTATAATCTGATGTAAACTTGGGAAAAAATTACTGCACCTTATGAAAGCTCATGTGTGTCTATAGTATTTGGACATATGTATATTTAATATGAATTTTATTTTACTGGGAAATAGAAGTGAAATAAATATCACTACAGAAAAGGCATTTAAAAAATGTATGATTTAATTAATAAAGGCTTGTTTAAGGCAATGGATTTAGATTTAGCCCATCAGAAATTGCTTAAACACAAACAGGCAAATCACACCTGGTGCTCATGATATGAGCACACAAAAATGTGTTAGAGAACACATTTCTGTTTTATGTTGGGGTTTTGTGTGCTTCATGAGTAAAACCAGTTTTATTTTTCAGTATTTACATGAAATTTTATGGCTTTCTTTTCAGAATAAAAATGAAAATTGTATGTTAGATATGCATCCCTGATGTATATCATATTAAGTATTTGTGAGCATTCTTTTGATTTGTTGTGACTTTTTTCCTCCTCACGTAACCAGGTATCGTCTTTCTGGATACATTTGAAAAATTAAATGGAGCATAGAAAAAAAAATTGTATTTCCAGACTGTTTTGCTGTTCCATCGTATGTTTGCTGATCCATTCATTTATCAAACTATCCGTTTTCCAAACTACATTATTCGAAGTCTGACCTGTGTATGAAAATCTTCTGTGAACGGTGATTTGCATCCTGTTAAAAGGAATTAGAGCTGGATATATGAGCGCTGACATGGATTAAAAACTTCAGGAGTCTGCCGTCTCCAGCCTAGCTCTAAAATAATCATTACAGTATTTGAGACATTTTCTCTCTTCATTGTAGTATTTAGGATCCCGGGCTCCAGAGCCGGTGAAGGCAAAGGTGTTGGAGATGATGTACAGCTGGACCGTGTGGTACCCTGATGAGGCAAAGATAGCCGAAGCTTATCAGATGCTGAAGAAACAAGGTGAGCTCTTTTTTTTTTGTCTTTTAAGTAATGAAGGAATTGACTTTGAGAGGGTTTCTCTATTATTTTTACTGCCTTTTCTTTATGTGTGTGGTAGATTAACCAAAAGTAGCTTATGGAAGTTTTTACTTCTCTTCCCAAGCTGATAATGTTGGTTTTGGTTCTCCATACTTGCTCTTCTCCAGCATGTAGGTAGATGGAATCAGTTCTGCTTTTAGCTCAAGCACAAGACCGCTTTCCTGGGTCATGAGTAGTTGACTCTGCTGTGATGTTAAAAATGGACTTCCCACATATGACTTGATGTGTTTTGAAATGAACGCTCTAATTACAAGATGAGAGGTTATCGCTTTAGGGCAGGGAAAATTTAATCTGTGCCAGATTTGAAATGTTTTTGGGATGCTCTTGAAGTATTCCCACACTGTGTTTAGCAGAGGCTAAGCTGTCAGGAGTTCGTTTTGTGGGTAGTTAATAGATGCTCCTGTCATTTCCAGGCATTGTAAAGCAAGATCCTGTGCTTCCTGGTGACAAACCACTCCCACCTCCTCCACCCAGAGCCAAAACTGCCATCTTTGAGGACGAGGAGAAATCCAAGGTGTGTGACGAGAGATCAAGACGCAAAATGTATCATCGTGAAGCAGATCGTTTTTGTTTTGTTTTTTCGGGGGGAAATTAGTGGGGTCGTTTGTGGATATGCTCAACTCATAATGAACAAAAATCCATCAGGTCATGTGAAATTGAACTCCTGAGGACTCGCTATATACACATTCCTCTTCCTCTTTCTTTTTCCACTCTCTTCTGCCTCATCCTGCTATTGTAGATGCTGTCCCGCCTGTTGAAGAGCACCCAGCCTGATGATTTAAGAGCAGCAAACAAGCTCATCAAGGAAATGGTTCAAGAAGTGAGTGCCTCAGTTCGCAAAGTGCAGCACATCAATTCGCATGCAAACGATTTTGATTTCTGTTAAAATGAAAAGTCCAGTTTGCAGAAAACCTGAATCGCCGTCATTTCCCTTATGTCATTTTCATTTGATGTAAATATTAGAACTGTGTTGGAATTCAGTGGCTTTGAACTGATTGCTTTTGTATTTTTAAAAGCTAAATAGAATAATTTAATTATTTGGACACATGTCCTGTTAAAAAAATAACTGGATTTCGAAAATGTCCAGTTAAGATGACTTCTCCTGTCTCGCGTTATTCCCCCTGCCCCAGGACCAAAAGCGAGTGGAGAAAGTTTCCAAGCGAGTGAACGCCATCCAGGAGGTGAAGGAGAGCGTGAGCCTGCTGAGTCAGCTGCTGGAGGGCTACAGCAAGGAGAGCTGCTCCCACAGCAACCAGGAGCTCGTCAAGGTTTGTAACGCTCAGTCATTAACAAAGTCATCTATCACTCATTTGGTTTTCATTGATTTTTCTTAACGGTGTAACTACAGTAGATCAGCATTTTTAAATGTATAGACACATTTGTTTCTCCTGCAGTTCATTGTTACATTGACTCCTTTTTTAATTTTCTGTCTGACTCTTCAGTTCCTGCTTGCTTAAGGTCGCCAGAGTTGCTCAATATGAGAAAAATATAATATTAGAATTTCACCATTTGCTCTTTTACGCCACTATTGGAGCAAATTTACCATTTCACGTGAAGCGGCACAGGGTGACATCTACTGGTAGTTCACTGGCAGCGCAGGCTGCAGTTTTTGGTGGTCCAACGCAGTCAAAGGTTTTCTTTTATATGGTTGCTTTACATTTCTTCCCATTTTTGTGATATATTTTTCTTTTTTTGTTGTTGTTGTTGGGTGTTGCATGTCAGGAAAAGCTGGACCGTTAACAAAGCAGCTGATGCAGTTCATAGCAGGCGTTGCTTTTAGTGAAGATAAAACTCCCTTTTGTCTGGATTTGAAATTTTGTCATTCTGTAAACTTGTTAAGGGTAAAGTATAATTTATTTTTCTTTGTTACATTAAAAGACATCCCCTCCACTTTTTAATCATACAGCATGTGTGGCACAATTAAAATGATCCCTGTAAGTTTGATTCTGTGCCCACTTTATTTATCAGTAAAAAACAAACTAAGGCGCCTTGAAATGAATTCATCTTTTATTGTGGAACCATAGCGTCACACCAGGAATTTGGGGAAAAGCCCAGCCTTAGATTTGGATATGAAAAAAATTGACTTGATAAATTACTGTTTAGCAACGCTGTTTGCACATTGTGACATATTTTTGATCACAGGATCTTTATCAGCGCTGTGAGAAGATGAGGCCAACGTTATTCAGGTTAGCGAGCGACACAGAAGACAACGACGAAGCTCTAGGTACGTTTGGGTTTAAAGTTTAGCATTTGAATGCCACAGTGACGTCGCTAACACGTTTACGCCCTGCAGCCGACATCCTGGAGGCCAACGACAGCCTGACGCAGGTCATCAATCTGTACAGGAAGCTGGTTAAGGGTGAGGAGGTGTCGAAAGAAGGAACGTCTCTCGCCCCTCGACAAGGTGCGTTTGTCTTTTCAGAGGCATTGTTGCAGTTGTGTGCAACTTCTCCCTTTTGGTTTAAGGTGCTTGTGTTTATTTGAATTTCTTTTTCTTCAACTCTAAATCAGATGGCGGCAGCTCGGCACTATTAGACCTGACAGGCCTCAACATTTCAGAAAACATCCCACAGGCTGCACCTCAGAGCCTGGGCTTGAGCCTCTTGGATGATGAACTCATGTCTCTTGGTAAGCACGCTACAGACGATTTAAACCTGAGAGTTATTTAATTTTTACCACTTGCACATCATTAATCCCTCCCTCCCCTCCACCTGCTTTTCAGGATTGAATGTATCAGAAAACTGTGACTCTAACATCATCTCTCAGGTGGGAATTAGCACCCTCACAAATGCAGTTATGATTTGGCATGAAAACGATTATATTCTGCAGCCTGTTGTCTCACTGCGTCAAACGTTCCGTTTGTTGTCAGCCCTTAAATATCGCAGAGTCTTTGGCTCCGGCGGTAGCGCTGCAACCAGCTGTGGTGCAAACATCACAGGCTGCACCAGCAGGGGGCGGCACTGCTACACCGAGAGCAATGGAAGAGCTGGATTTGCTGGGGAAAACGTTGTTACAGCAGTCTCTACCTCCAGAGAGCCAACAGGTGAAATGGTGAGTGGAAACCTGTCAAACCTTTCATCAGTGTTTCTAATGGTTCCATATGTAAAGGGGGGAAATTATGTAAAATTGACTTGTTGAGCTTTACATTGTGTTTCAATGTAATTCCCTCATCTAAAACACATCTAGAGCTCTGCTGTGATTCCTTCAGCCATGTTTGAAAAGCATGAATTTAGGTGTGCGGAGAAACATTCACCTGATGATCCTCATATATAAATCTCTACTCGCTCCAGCATACTTAAGCTCTCTCTCATATAGCTCTGTTATTTCCCGTTCTTTATGCTCTAATAACATTTTTCTTTTGCGTGTTCCACGTGTTGGAACTGAAAAAGGAACTAAAGCGTTCAGCGTGACGCTCCTACTGCCTGGAATCAGCTCCAGTTTAAACTCAAGGTGCCAAGAGTTGATTTCATTGTATTTATTTCGAGTGGTTTCTCAAAAACAGTCAACGAGACTCTATTAAACAGTGTCACTGCTTTTAAATTGTTTTCTATTGTCTTGCACTTGTGCATATGTATTCATTAGTTTTATTTTGCTGTGTCTTGGAGACTTTTGCCTCTTGAAAATGAGATCTAGATCTCAATGGGGTTTACCTGGTTAAATAAAGGAAATAAAAAATATTTTAAAAAATTCTTGACTCTCCACTGGCAGCCGTTCTCTTTGCAGAAACACTTGCTATTTCAAAGCTTTCCACAAAACTCCTCCAGACTGACTGCAGCAATTAGCAGACACCTGGTGGAACTGCGATTCTGTTGAACTTACCATACGAACTATTTCTCCGTGAAGTGTTGGGTAAAAAAAAAAAAAAAATCATTGTTAAAGGCTTAATAGAGAAGCATAGTTGTGACGACTTCCTGAAGGCGGAGAGTCTTAAAGAGCAGGAGCTTCTTAAAGAGACAGAGACCTAATTTCAAGGTGTTAAATTGCACAGTCAAATTTCTTTTAAGCCATGTTTGATTAAAACACCATTTTAGATTGTGCTAGGAAATGATCCTCTGTGGGGTTTGCTTGTTGGGTTTCCTCTGCAGGGATAAACTCCAGCCTCACTCTAAGGTCCCTTTGCGAGATCTCCCAGCAAAGTCTGGGCTGAGCTCCAGGCCTGCTGCGGGTCCGGGGCCGACGTCCAGCCTCCTCGTCCAGTCGGAGCATCCTGATGGCGTCCTCCACTCCAGTCTTGGCGTTGGAGACAAAACCTCATCATCCGCTGAGCCCAACGATCGCATCTCATTAGCAGACGTCACAGTGCCTCTAGAGTCAATCAAACCTAGTAAGCACCAAACCTTTAAGCTGCAGCGGCTGTCGGAGTTGTTCTGCACTTCAGAGGCTTTTATGATGGTGTAATTCAAGAAGCATGAATTTAATTTAATTTTACAGTGAAAATTGTAGACATTGAATTTAAAGCATCTCGACAGATTTCCGCTGTGACATCAGTAAAACTCGCATCATATTTAGTTCATCACCTAAAAAAACAGCTCAACATCTGCCTGTCTTTTGGTTTTGTTTTTTTCCCCCGTGATTATTTACTCATAAAGTCACCTTGCACATGTCTATAGTAACATCATATAAAGCATAAAATTAGAGATTACAGTTCTCATTGACTTGTATTTTCCTCTCTCCTGATGTGTTTTTATTAAATTCCTAAAGTTTTTTAAGCTCTGTGTGAGAACGCTGCACAGATTTCAGGAACAATACATGGAAGTCATTTGTGAAGGGTACTATTGCATACACAGAAACCGATCAGGTAGAAAAATGTGAACAGATTCTTACCAGTAAAGTTTTCTTTCCAACTCAAATATCCAACCCCTAAAACAAACCGCAACCAAATTGCTCCCGAATCCGTCAAAACGTGTCGCGAGACGCTCGTCCAGTATCCACTTTAGATGTTTGTGATCAGCTCAAAGCCATTTATTGCACTCTTATCTACATTCTTCATTTACAGTTTGTTTATCTGTTGCAGGCAGTGTGTTACCGGTGACTGTATTCGACAAACACAGCCTGAGGGTTTTGTTCACGTTTGCGTGCGACTGTCCTCCGTCGAGGCCCGACGTGTTGGTGGTGATCATCTCCATGCTTTCCTCGGCTCCCATTCCCGTTACCAACATCCGTTTCCAGGCAGCCGTTCCCAGAGTATGTCGGTGATTTATTTATTTTTTTTTTGCGTCACTTAATCAAATACTGACAAAGTATATGTGATTATATTGTTTCCTATTTTGTTAAATGCGCCACAAGTAATCAGTACCACCATTTTCAGTTTAAATTTGCAGCAATCAGCTGCATGCACGTTTTTGAGTTTAATAAAAAAAAACAGATGAAAGTTAAGGTTCTTGTTTTTAATTATTAATTTTTTTCATTAGTTTTTAGCCTTTCCATTCACAAGTAAAAAAATAAATACACACAATGCTGAAAGAGCAAAATGAAGATGGAAAAAAATAATTAAATAAATAAACAATATTTACATTCCTGTCAATGATGCAGAAACTGGCATCTTATTGTAATTCTTCAGTTTGTGTTGGATTCAAACAACTTATAACTTCTGAAATCTTTAGAGAAAACAAAAATCAGAATTTGTTGAAACTATAAAGAACCCCGGGAATCGGTATGGACCTGGGAAATCTTGATCGGTTCGTTCTTGCCAATAGTTTCACATAAATGCTTCATTTTCATCTCTGCCTGCTCGGTTTGAGACATTCTGAAAAACAAATGAAAGTTAATCATAATTCTTGTGTTTATAAACATTGGAAATTTATTCCAACCTTTGGGGCTTTGACTAGTCAGTGGGTTTATGTTTCCCAGGTAATGAAAGTAAAGCTGCAGCCTCCCTCCTGTACTGACCTGCCAGCCTTCAACCCCATCCTCCCTCCAGCCGCCGTCACACAGATCCTGCTGTTGGCCAACCCTCACAAGGTGCTTTCTCCACATTTCACCACAGAGAACATCTGATGTGCTTTATCTGTGTCCAGCAGGGTCGGATTCACCCTGAGAGCGGACCGTGACCTGTCGTTTGCGGCTCTTCTTTTCAGGAAAAAGTGCGCCTGCGCTACAAGCTGACTTTCAACCTGGGGGACAAATCTCACGACGAGTCCGGCGACGTGGACGAGTTCCCACCTCCAGACACCTGGGGCAGCCTTTAGAGGGAGAGAGGGAGAGGACCGGGCCCGCTGTCATCAGACCTGCACCAACCTTCATATTGGGGTCGACGTTTTCCTTTCGGAGGGGGGAAATAAAGACCAGATTACAATGAAGCGGTTTCAGACTCTGCTGTACAAAAAAAACTGACGGACTGTGAGAGCAGTTGCTGAAGCCAGTTGACCTTGTGCCTTCTCATCCTTATTTGGTCCCGTCAGTGTTTCTAAACGGAGTTGCTGCATCATCCTCCTCAGATAATTAGCCCGATGTGTTGATTTGCAGAATTTCTTCTGAATGTGAATTGGTTTAATTTACAAACCGTGAAGCAAACCCCGCATCATATGATTCGCGTTGTTGTTTCAGGCATACATACCCACAAATTGTTGTGGTCCGTCCGTATACGACATCCTGCACCATCTGCTGCACATTAAACAGTGTGCAGGTCAAACCACCGAATGGGTTTCCTCCAAACTAATCAGACACAATCACATTAAAACTGTGATTTGTGTAGACGAAATGAAACTAGACGCATTTTAAAAACCACAGCAGTGGTTTTAATTTTCAGTCTAATCTTTATAATCTTTTCAGAGCGGGGGAACCGATGTAAAATGGTGTTATAAAATGGTGTTATCAAAGCGTGAACACGATGACGTCTTCCTGCAGGAAACGCAAAGAGCTTTCACCGCAGCCAACTATTGTTACCGAACCTGATCCAGCCAAAATGAGTCCTTTAATGTTCTTTTTGCCTCAGTTTTTCCTTCTTTTTGTAGTTGAAAGGCACATGGTCTCCATTCCTTCACAAACTTCTTCATTCCTGCACTTTTTCTGTTTCTAGGATTCTGTTTTTTTTTTTTTTTTTGTTTAACTCAGGATTATTTTCCTTTTTCTTATTTAAACTCGTATGCACTTCGTTCATATTTTGCACGTGAAATTATTCTTGTTTATTCATCTCGTGTCACTTTGCTTTTCTACTACTGATTAACCCAAAGACTCTCAACTCTTATGTTCACATCATACTGATTTGGATTCTGCCACATGTGCCTCAGATTGGGTTGTCTGGTTGTTGTTTTTTTGTACACATAAATGTTTTTTTTTTGTCATGTTTGTCTTTACCCAAAATGACTTTGTAAAGCATAAGATGCATTATGTGTTAAATGATCTTTCTAGATGTTGTTGAGCAAGAGAAGAAATATATAAACTCCTCTGTATTTTTTCTGGACTGTCCAGAAAGAATACTGACGAGATTTTAGAAAGGTGGCTATTCTTGGGGAGGGAAAAATTATAAGGATGAAAATGTGGAAGTATTTGTTGGCACCACTGGAAAAGTTGTGTGAAAAGCATTCAAATAAATTTTGTATGGAAAAAAAAAATGCAATCTTTAATTTAGGCTTTGCCACAACTGTTCCTATATAAAAAAAATCCCTTCAACATAAATGTAATCAACTCAAAAACACTATTAATCCAAAAAGAAAATGAAATATAAATCATATAAAGTGTCTTCAAAGCACTGGATGGTGAGGAAGGATTTGCTGTAGCAGACAATCTAGCAACGAATCTTAAGAAGCCTCTGACTGAAGACTGTTTCTGTATGACTGTCATGATGTGAAGTTGGGCTCAGAGACATTAGAATAGGGGATATGATCATTTCCCATCATGATTGATGGATGAGATGGTTTGAACTTTTTCACTGTTGGATGTTATTAAATAATATATTTTGTGATCCAATTGCAGCTTTAGAGGTCTCTGTTTGGAAGGGGGCCAAAAAAAAAACAATCTAATTCTAGAATTTTCAGGTCAGTCCAGAAACCTAGTCAATTAAAAGGACTGTTTTTAATATATGCACATCAAACTAGAATGACTTTCTAAAGTCAAATCACCTAATTCTAGAAATCAAAATATTACTATACATGTAATCAATTCCGAGAATATTCTATTATGTGTGAAGCAGATTCAAGAATTTACCTGATAATTTCAGAATAAATCGCAAATTATGACAAAAACGTATTGATTTAATGTTTATTTAGGAAAACACTGTAAAAAGAGCATAGTTGACAGAAAACAGGCAACAATGTTTTTAGTTAAAGCTCAAAACACGACTTCTCTTCCGACTTGCTACACAAAGGGAACATGTGGAGGCATGCATGATTAAATGTACCTAAATCTAACGGATAATAGATAATAAAAAGGCAAAATAAAGGTTATCTAAAAGTGGTCATCACTGAAACTGGTGAGGAAAAGACCAGAAGCGGGTACTGTGAAGCTGTAATTGAAGTTACAAACAAAAGCCACCTATTTCCAACTGAATGAGTCAAAGTTGAACAAGTACAAAGATTAAGGTTTGGAATGTGACCGCATCTCTAACTCCTAAAGTTTGGCTGGTGAAGGAAAGAAATCTAAAAGGAAAAAAAAAAGAGGGAAATCCTTATTCCTCCTCCACAACACTTGGTTGGGGAAAATTTAATTATTTGGGGTTCTTGAAACAGATCTGCTTTAAAATTCATGTGAAAGTACAAGCCCTTATGTCATTGGCTATAACAACACTGTTCGGGAGACCACGACAGTAAAACTGAGCTACAAACACTTGAACAAATTTACCCAGAACGTGTTGATCACAACTATTTACGGGGTGGTTGTTGGCCCGGCGGTGGAGGGGGGGCGGCGGGGAAAGGAGGGAAAGGCGGCTGTCCCATGAAGCCCATAAGCGGGGGCTGCTGCGGCGGCGGCGGCGGGAACTGCTGCGCCATCAGCGGCTGCGGGGCGCCTGACGGGGGAGGGGGCGGAGGAGGACCTTGGCCGAACTGGCCCTGCGGCTGGTTGGGCTGCTCCTGGCCGCCGCCGGTCGGGCCTCCGCCGCGGGTGTTGTAGCCTCCGCCGTTGTTGCTGTTGTAGTTCTGGTACTGGTCCGAGCCGGCGTTGTAGTTGTTCCTGTGATCTCGGTTTCTGTCTCTGTAGGAGGACGACGAAGAGCGGTCGTCGTCGCGGTTGAAGCCCCCGCGGCTGTCTTTGCCGCCTCCGCCGGAGCGCATGCGCCGATCGCACTCGTCTTGATACATTAGGTTGGGGTTGTTGGAGTTGCCGCCACGGTAACGCATCCTGCCACCTGCATGCAAACAATGAAAAATAACATTTAAAATGGACTCTT
Organism: Poeciliopsis prolifica; assembly: GCF_027474105.1. Lineage (NCBI taxonomy): Eukaryota > Metazoa > Chordata > Actinopteri > Cyprinodontiformes > Poeciliidae > Poeciliopsis > Poeciliopsis prolifica. The sequence continues at coordinate 6,412,964 of NW_026562391.1, read as the reverse complement.
GCTTTCATCGCCTCAAAGAAACCTGATTATTAGCCCGAAAAGAGAGATATTTAAGCATCGTCACTCGACCATCTGCCGCGGAAGCACTATTCGTACCATCGGCTCTTTCGCGCATTTTTTTTAAATTTATTTATGTTGGCTCTAGTGGTCTTGTGTTGACAGGAAAGTGTAATAAGAATACATGTGGCAAAAGGTCGACAGGCCAGAACTCGAACCCTTGATCCCCGTAGTGCGTACAAGGGTCGCGCGCTTTACCTTTGCCCCGCCGCTCATTTACGCATGCGCTAAAACTAATACTTCCAAATCACTGCTGTAGTTCAGCAAAGTAAAACTTCCTGAAATAGTGAGTTATTTTTTCCACTAATAAATAATTGTCATAATTATAATGCGGTAGAAAATTGTGTATTGGACTCGCTGGACTGTAACGTTAGTTGTCAATGTCTTAATTCAGAAGGCCATTATTTTTGTCATTGTTTATTTGATTAACAAAAGGTGTCATCGGATTGTAAAAAACTATATCCCATAGTTTTATGAAAAATCCAAAAGTGTTACTCCATCCTTCCTCGTGCTTTCCTGTTGTATGCAGGCACATGTGCTTGGTTTTGTTTTTCACGTGAAATAGCACAGCAGTCTAGCGGAATACAATTAGACCTTTTCTATCTGTTTCATTACTGCCTTTAAAATGTTCTATTTTTACTACTACAGTTAAATGCAAAAAGAAAAGAAAAAGAAAAAAAACATCCTCCCTCTTGCATAAATGAGCTAATGGAGTGGATCGTGCTTCCGGAATGGATTGTGCAGTGAGATGCATAACATAAGTCCAAAGTTGTTGCTGTACTGCATTTTTTATGAATAATTCAAAGAGAAGTCAAATCAATTATACAGACTGATGTATATGTACACCACTGGTTGGCACTGCAAATAAAAATAAAGCTCCTCCTACCGCCTCCACCTCCGCGGCTGGAGTCCACCAGCTGGAGGAGTTTTGGGTTTATAGCCTGCCGGGCTTCCTCCAGGACCCGGACCAGGTCTCTGGCCTGTCGCAGGTTTCCCGGGGTGAAGAAGGTATAGGCGGTGCCCTTATTGGTACTGCGGGCCGTGCGCCCAATACGATGGACATAATCCTCAGAGGAGCTGGGATAGTCATAGTTGATGACGAACTTTACGTCTTCCACATCTTTGGGATAGACAGCAAAGGAAGTTCAAGAAGGGCACAGAGCTTTTAGAGGACAGGAAGTGATGTATTTCATGAAATTCTAAAGAATGTTCCGAGCTTTATGCCTAAGATCAACTGAAGTCATCTATGAAGGCAACAAAATATCTTGGTGTGAAGCAGAAAGATTGAAACAAATTGGGAGTTCACTTACCGTGCAACAATCCACACATCCAAAGATTAATTTCAGAGACACAGCTTTACTATTCAACATGCCTTCGAAGTTGCGCACTCACTTGATTTAAAGTGAGAACCGGCATGTAAAGATACCATTTTAAGCCTCTGTGCTTTTCAGAGGACTCATGATTGCCGGCCTAAATGTGGAAGGTATGGAAGTCTGTTTCTCATTACAGAAGACGTGGGGCTCTGACAGCACTGCTGATCAATAAGTCTCCCATCTCCCCCTCCGTCACGAGAGGGAAGCCATTAAATCATTTATTACACAGTAACAATAGTGTGCTATGATTATTGAACCATGAACTCTTTTCTTTTGCAATATAAGCACAAAGGCAGAACCTGACTGTAGGGTGAGCTCGTGAAGGAGTTAAGACAAAGGGGTGTTGAGGTACTTACCCCCTGCAAGTTGTTTTTACAAAGGTTCCCCCTGATCAGTCCTGGTTCAAAGGGTAGGGCTGAGGGGGAGGGAGACTGGATTCCTCCCTCACCTTCTGCTCACTCCAGCAACGTCAGACGGGAGGCAGAACCGTTAAACCCCAAAGGACACACCCACGCACACCCAATGGCTGGTTCTGTTGCTCTCTCGTCGCATTGCGGGACCCTCCTCACACCCTGGCCAGGACTGGATCCAGACGAGCCCGTCTAATTCTCTCTCCCCTGTCTGTCTGCTTTTTGGAGCGACGGGCAGACATACAGGACCCTCAGGATGCTCCCAAGGAAGGCTCGTTGGATTTGCAAACTGACATTAACGGGGAATGTGGGGGCTGGAGTCTCCCTCTTTTTTTTTTTTTTCTCGTTTTCTTAGTTCAGGAGTGTAATAGGGGCGTTAATCCCACTAAAGCTCACAAAGTTTGCCTTTTATAATGTGACTGAGGGGGACAGAGACAACAGCACAGACTGTTACAGCTGCCGTGTGCTGCCAAACCCTGAGAGGAGAAGAGGGGAGAAGAAAACAAGGATAAAGTCATCGAAATTTGGTAAAAGTTTACAAAACTTTACTTATCCCCCCTTCTCAGAATATTCTACAGCAATGTCAGATGATGAACTGTTCTTTTTATTTCCCCCTCCGTTTCCTTTTCAAAGCTCTCTCCTAAACATACGGCTCTCTCCTGACGTGAAGATTTTGAGCAGAAAAATGTGAAACATGAGCGGCGATCCAAGGAGTTTATACTGACACCACACTAGGAGACATAAGAAAAGGTGCGCAGGACGTTGCGGGCCCGCACACCCCTCCTTTCAGGCAGCGTGCCAGAGAGCCCCGCATGAAGGAAGCTTTTAAACTGCGGTAACAAGAAACAGACTATGAACCTGCTGGATCGAGAGGCTCGAAGCCTGCAGCTCTGCATGCTTCAGCCGACGTTACCAGGTTGTAACGTCTTATTTTTGTCAAACTCATTCTGTGATTTTCCACACATCTGGCTGACAGCTGGACTTTCACTTGTACAATTTTTGTAAAAAAAGAGCAAAACATAAATAAAGAAAAACTTAATTTACGGACATTAATTATACCTAACAAATTAATTTGAAGAAGTACACGTGATTTATGTCATTTTTGTGAAAGCAATACCTGCAAATAAGCTTGTGGGATATAAGTAATAATTCTCAAGCCTGCTTGCTGTACAACAGTCTTTTTTACTAACTTGTTATACTTACCACCTGCTTAATTTAATTCAGAGCATTAACTGGTGATTGCGGTTGACTTGAATACATGTAAATTCATCATTAGCTGAAGAACAAATTAAATGAGACAAATGATGCCGAGAACAGAAATCACAGGAAGTAAACACTGTGATGCCAGACATACCCAGACCCCGAGAGGCAACGTCTGTCGCGATCAGGATAGGGGCCTTGCCGCTCCTGAATTCTGTGGAATTGAAATGAAAGCGTGTAAGCTGACAAAGAATATTGCCAAATAGTTGATAAATCAAAGCAGGAGAAGATTAAATTAAAGGGAAGAGAGGAGACAGCTTAAAGGAAGGAAAGTTTGATTATGCTTATGTGAATTATTAGACTGACGACTAATGGATAATGGACTGTGGAAGGATTATGATTGATCGCACAGATAAAGTCTAAATGATAAAGAAATACATGCCACACATGTATCCATAGTCCTAAGGTGTACGTGATATGAAAGTTGACTTTCAGAGATGGCAGCATCCTGACCTCCACTGACTGTGATGTATTCTTACCAGTGAGAACCCAGTCTCTTTCTGGCTGGCTCTTGTCTCCATGGATGCACATGGCTGGCCATCTAGGTAACAAAACCGCATCGATTCAGCAAGTCCAACTCACACACCGAAAGCTGCCCACCGCATTTTTAAAGAGCCACGAATCCTCCTCACCCATCGCGCCTCATCCTCCGGGTGAGATCGTCGCATCGCTTTTTGGTCTCCACAAAGATGATGGTTTTGTTCTCTTTCTCAGCCATTATCTCCTCCATTAGCTGAATAAGCCTGCATGCAGAGAGGCAATATAAGCAAATCAACTCAGATCCAGCAGCGTGAGAAGATCAGACCGTACAAAAGCAAATGATGTAGGTCGCACGCTTAAGTCTTACTTGTTGTCTTTTTCGGTCTCCATGCAGACGTCGACGATCTGCAGAATGTTATGGTTGGCACTGAGCTCCAGAGCGCCAATGTTAATCTGGACGTATTCCCTTAAGAAGTCCTCGGCAAGCTGCCGAACCTCCTTTGGCCACGTTGCACTCCACATCAGGGTCTGTCTGTCAGGCTGAAAGATGGATTTATAAAAATTGGGAAAAAAAAAAAAGAAAAACACCAAAACACCCTCACTTATCAATGTTCATTTGAAAACAGCAAAACTACAGAACCGCAGCCGCCTTACTCTGATTTGTTCAACAATCTTGCGAATCTGCGGCTCAAAGCCCATATCCAACATGCGGTCGGCCTCGTCCAGCACCAAATAAGTGCAGCGGCGCAGGTTGGTCTTCCCCGCCTCCAGGAAGTCAATGAGGCGACCTGGCGTGGCGATGCAGATCTCCACGCCTACGGTCGGATATGGACAGAATGTCAGACACAATCAAAATCCAAACCCCAAAGGACACACCCACGCCACACCACACCCACCTCTCTCAAGGTCTCGAATCTGCGGGCCTTTGGGTGCGCCGCCGTACACGCAGGTGCTCTTGATGCGGGAGGACTTGCCGTAGTCATAGGCAACCTGCTGGACCTGCTGAGCCAGCTCTCTGGTGGGTGCAAGGACCAGACACTGAGAACAGAGGAAGACCAAGGAGAAAGGGATAAATGACAAGGATTCTGTGCACTGAATTGTTTAGACTGAACTCTCTCTTGCACTCACTATGGGGCCATCCCCTCTCTCCAGGTAGGGCTGGTGGTTGATATGTACGATAGCAGGAAGGAGGTACTGCAAGAGGGAAAAAAGAGGCAATAACAATTTTTGCCATTAATTTCAATTCAAAACATTAAATATTAACTTAAATTACTTGAATTATAAAGTCTGGGTTATTCATGATACTAATTATACGCCATGAATTACTTTTTTTTTTTACTTTAATCTGTCTCTTTTGTTCAGATTTCAGAATCCCTCACAGATTTCCACCCATTAGAGAGCAAATCAAATGTTGAAAATGACTTGAATACATTATTGACAAGATCATGGAGAGACGTCCTTACAGCCAGCGTCTTCCCAGAGCCAGTCTGTGCTATTCCCACCATGTCCTTGCCGCTCAAGGCCACAGGGAAACCCTGGGCTTGGATGGCTGTGGGCTCCTTGAAGTTCTGCTGCACCAGGACGTCCATCACATACTCTGCAAGGCGAAAGCAGGAGACAGTTTAACTCAGCCATTTAAATGTTCCTGAAAGCGATCTGTCTGGGTTTTTCTAAAATAATATATAAATTTAGCCAATTTGTGCATGACATTTAAATAATAGGGATGAGTAAATGTGCTAAACTGAGGAAAATAAGGTTTTATGGAATTAAGAGAATTTGACATTTTTGCTTGTTTTTACAGCAAAAAACTTTCTGAAAGATGAAGTAGAATGGATCTAACTCACGAGGAAACTGAGCATGGTGAAAAGCAGTTACGGGTTTTGGACAGCCAGAGCCTCTGATAGTGATCTCCTTCTTCCTGCGAAACTCCTCCACATCATACTAGACATCATAAACAAGAAAAATAAGCGTTCCAAAAGAAAAAAATTGTACATAACCAAGCAGCTTGTTATTATCGTTATTTTTAATTATGGTATGAGCAAATACAAAGAAAAGAAAAAAAAAAAAAACTACCTGACCCACACGTTGGACTTCAACATGTTCAGTGTAGAAGTTCTTTTCAAATTTTGGCAACTCATCTAAGTTCCACCTCTTTTTGCGGAGACGCTCACCAGGATTTCCAAACTTCATAGGCGGCGGTCCGCTGCGGCCACCCATGCCCCCTCCAAACCGTGGTCTGAGAGATGTCACGCAAAAGAAATTAGGATGCAAACCGATTATCGCACAAATTAAGTCTATCTAACCATACACGAACATTTCTAAAGTACTTTAGAGTAAATAAGTGTTTTTAATCATAGTTTAATATATAGTGCCTTCCTAGTAAAACACAGGCCCTTTATGCTTTCATATTAAATCTGAAGCTAAAAGTATTCACAATGGCCAATGCTAACTTGATTTATATCATTAAATGACTGCGTACAAATTGACCCAAATTGAATGAAACCTTACTAAATGTAAACTGGAGCAATTTGCCTTGCAATCTTAAGTGTCTTGAGACAGCATTTGTAGTTCATGGGTTCCATTAAAAAGTGTGTGTAAAATGAGGCGACAGTGTGTTGACAAGCTACCAAAGCTTGGCATCATCTACAAGGTACATTCTGCCTATTGCTCTTCTATTCTCTTGGACAGATCTGTTTTATGCCCTTATTTTCTTTTAGCTTCTCATGAAGTGCATATTTTACCAATGTGTTGTCTTAATTGCAATCAATTAAGAATCTAGCTATGGGACTTGACTTAATGTAATGCTTTGATTGTCGATTCTATGTTGCATGACTTTCTGCTTTTATGATGTAAAGCACTTTGAAACGCCTTGCTGCTGAAATGTGCTGTACAAATGAAATTTGATTAATCGATATAACTTTTGAAATTAAGCTATTTTTAGTTAGACCAAGCAGTAAGTCAACAGAGTTATTAATGCCAATTCTACACTGCAGTATCTAATTCGAACTCCTTCAAAAATGCCAATTACCTAAATCAAACCCAGTTAATTTTTGCTGCAGCCCAAAATCTAGGGTAATTATTTGCACAAGATCAGACGTGCAATAAAAACTTTTACAATGGCTGGAAGGCTTTTGGGTGAGAAAACCTGACCCACACCACAGCGAGGCCAACTTTGAAGCAACTGTTTGGGGCTCCACAAACACGCTATTAGCATTTTATTTTCAATTTACACTTTACAAAATTTTATTCGTCGACTCATCGGATGTTTTTCTGCCAATGTAAGTATTAACTGGGATAGCTCCTTAAGCGTTAGCTTAGCCTTTGTTTGTGTGTGCCTCTCATCCAGGCGAAGCCAAACTATATTTGAACATTAATTAACACTAAGTTGTTTTTTTGGGGGGTTCTTTGCTTAATCTAGAAAAAAAAACTTACCTGTCTCGTCCACGATCTCTGTCTCTGTCCCTGTCTCCGTACGAGGAGCCCCCCCTCATTTCGACGAAACTGTTAGCCCCTTTGGTAGATTTGTCGCTAGCTAGAACGATGGGTAGCCGCAGTGGGCTCGACGACAGAAGCGTGAAAATTAGCGGGCACACAACAAAGAATTGTTACTTTATTTGTAACAGCTGAAATAAGAAGACGAACCGAGTTAACACGGAAATTATTGAGCAACTCTCAACACGTCGCCAGCCGCCTTGTTTGTTTCCTACCAGCGAAAAACATCGACTTCAGCCTAACGGCTAGTAAAACTACGTAGCGCTTTTTCAAAACAAACAGCGGGACGTACGCAGTTTACCTAAGTGATGATGGAGAATCCCACTCTGCGTAAACGTTGTGGCGCTTTTAGACTCTCGGTATATTTGCCTCAGTTGCGGCTCAAAAGCAGCAAATGTGCACTGTGCAGCATAAAAAAATACATTAATAAAAAAAAAGGCATTGTTCCTATGTCTGAAGACATTTTTCTTAAAGCAAAATTTGGTTTTACATATCCGAACAAGAAAAAGAGACCCGTAGCAAAACTATAAACGGTCAGTAGATGGCGACTATGCCGGACTTTGTTCAAAAAGAAACACTGTCTAAAACGAAAAAGACTGCGGTCGTTTCAGGAAGCTCTGTTTTATAGTGAACCTGATACCGAAGTTATTGTTGTTCTTGTCGCATAACGTCGGACTGGTTTGGAAGCGGATCCGGCTGAAGAATATGCCTTTGTTTTTTCAGAACAGAGAATTAGATTGCTTCAGATCAACAGCGGAACTATTCGACAAATATCCACATTTAAAGGTCTGTTTCCCGAAACTGTCTGGTTTTGTGTGATCGTGTGACTTTTGACATTTGTCTCCCACTTTACAACTGTTCTTTCACCGTAAGGCGATTGTTATTTCTGTATCTGCGTCACGTCTAAACATAAAATAGAACATTATATGGACCTACTGTGTCAGTTATAAAGTGATTATAATGATTACTTCTCTGAAACACAAGACGTTGCTGCAGGTTTCTATCAGTCTGGGAAGGTAAGAAAAATTCTGTAGGTTAAAAAAATGGAAGAAGGGAACAAGACAGTAAAGGGATATGTATGTGTAATTTATGATATAAATGTAGACGTTTTGTGTGCGTTGCATTCTATGTTGCATTTGTCTGTTTATCAGTCCACGCTGTTCATTTTAATGCATCTGTTTATTTAGCAGCAATTTACAGTTGTCATTTCAATGGACTTCACAAAGCAAACAGATCTAGCAAGTGTAAAGAAATACACAATCAATTCAATCCAATCATGCACAAAATTTTTCATTAACCATATTCCAATTTCATTCTGTTCAGAATACAGTAGTATCAAGTTCAGTTTGATAGTAACTGAACATGATAGTACAGTTACTAATTTGGGACAAAATATTATCCATTTAAAGAAATGAATTCAGTTGCAAAAAGTCACAGATTTTGCAGCAATGCCTGTTCCTGCTGAGAGTGGACAGTTGTTGTAAGATGATTTTTTTTTTTTTGCAACAACTTCATTTTGAAATGAGGACATTTTACTTAAAGCATTAACCTTTGCAGCAATTGCCTTGACATTGGTTATGAAAGGTTTGTTGGTCAAGTGGGCTTTTTCAAACTGTTTCTGGCAGAAAATAAGTTGAAAAGTGAAAGAGTTGAAGAGATGAAACAAAGATCCTGAGACCAGAAAATAAAACCCAGATGGCTTCTACACATACTTTCAGGAACACATTATTTTAATAAATAAATAAACTCCAGCTTAATGCACCCAACCACCTGCTCTGAGTATTGAGGTCCAACTATTCATTCATTCTATTTAGCGTTTTTTGTAGATTCAACAATTATCTCAAGATAATAGATACTGACTGCATACATACTTTAAAAAATGGTTAAGAGGGATTTGAGTACTCAGGAAACTGCAGTCTATATAAATAACATAAAAAATAAGTGTTTCCTAAATTTTTAGTTGTTAAATTGTTCATACAAAGTAATTAGAAAATATTAAGATATGACTATGATGAAATATGAATAAAACCTTATGAGTAGGACATGCATAGCATTTCAAGAAAGACTTTTTTTCTCTTTCAAAATACATTTCCGACTCATAGAAACAAAATAATGTTTATTGTCACTCGACTGACTTTTGGTTTGTATTTATTTATAGTTAAATCCAGGGAGGAAAAAAACAACAGTTTAATTTTGTTTTGCAGGAAAATGCAAAAGCATTTCGCTCCAAGTCACGTGTTGATGTAGATCCGAAGCACCTTTTGTATGTTCAGCAGAGAGAGTTTGCAGCGACAACTCCAGCAGACAGTGAGTACACCTGCTGTTCACGATGACAAATCACATCAAATCACAGTCAGACATTTTAGAACCCGAATAATCTTCTGAATTCTGAATGGACAACCATGTATTAGTGAGAAAAGAAACTGTCACACAGACACGTTACATTTATGCTGAGATCAGATTACAAACAGCTGGATTCTATTTGCTACTTATGTTAGTTCTGGTTACACAGGGCTTTATTTAGGGGCTCACGAGTATAAGGGGCTGAATAAAAATGCATGGCATGCTTTTCAGATCTGAGAAGAGTCTGCTCTTTTTAATAAATAACTTTGATAAATATTCATTATTTGCAAGGCAATCCATAATTATGAGTTACTTTGTGCTAGCCTAACACACAGAATCCAAATAAAATACATTAAAGTTTAAAGTGTAAAAAAGTTTAAGGGTTATGGGCAGCTGTTCATAATTTCTCCATCATTTGATGGATTTTACACCTATTTTTTTTCTCTCCTCTCTCTCTTCATGTGGTGTAAGATCAGTGCTTTTTTTCGGTGTGACTTTACAATTTGAACTCTCATGAGTTTCATCCATTCTGGTCAAATCTTCCACAGACTGCGTTTCCATCCTTGGATCAGATGATGCTACCACCTGCCACTTGGTCGTGCTGCGACACAGCGGTACTGTTACTTCTACCAGATTCCTACTGTGGGTCACATCTGCCTTCAACTAAAGGATTCTAAATTGTTTCATTTCTTGGCAGGTAGTGGAGCAGTCTGTCTGTCTCACCTCGACGGCTCCAGCACCAGGACTGAGGTCCAGCTCACTATGAAAGCCGTCACATCACTGAGTAACGACTGTAATGAGGGCAGGCACGTCATACATGCACGAGTACAAGTTCAAAGTCCATAATTTCCCATTAACATTTGTTTCACTTTCTGCTAACGTCTAGATTTGAGCTGCATCTGGTTGGAGGGTTTGATGACGATGACAAAAGATCTCATAAACTCAGCCTTAACATTCTGGGTAGGTTCATAAAGTTCTCTATGGCATGTTGCTCGTGGAAATAATCTCAGAATCGCCAAATTGACATGTGGTGCTTATACATTATAGCAGCGTTCCAGAAACAAAAGGATCACATTCACCTGGAGACATGTTGCATCACAGGTTTTTATATGTTTTATATCATTTGTACATGCTGTGTAGTTGGACGTTCTGATTTCTCACTCACAATTCTTTCTGTTGTAGAGATGAACAATGTAGTTGACAAGGGAATTCATAAACCGATAGTATATGGAATAGGTGAGTGGCAGCAACGAAACAAGTAATATGCATATATGTCATATGTTATTGGTAATAACTTTGAGTCTATGTAGGTGTAAATGTTAAAACAGGGGAAGTGTTTCCTGCCTCATTCCCTCATAAAGGACCTGCAGAGATGCTGCGGTCGGCACGGACCTTCACTGGAGGAGAGGTACAAAAACCTATGTTTTAGTCATGTTGAAAATATATGTATGTCAACACTTAGAAATTTGAATGTTCACAGGCAATTTCAGTTCAGTCTGACTGAGCTTGAGCTGCTCTGCAAAGAGTAATGAGCAAAGAACCAATGTGTCTAAATGTCTGTGGCTAGTAGAGGTATATCCCAAAAGATTTTTATTTGTATTTGTAGCACCGTTGAAATACGCATTTACAGTGGGCTCATGCACTGAAATGCATATTTACACTGCATGAGCCCACTGTAAATATGTGGGCTCATGCCGAGGCACTCTGCAATTTTCAGATGTTAGTTTTTACAACAGGCAAAAAAAAATAAAATAAAATAAAATAAACATTCCCTTCCATATTCCCTTTAAGCACTACTTTATGTTGATCTGATGCATAAAATCCCAACAGAAAGCAGTGAATTTTGTGGTTGTGACATAACAAAACCAAAGATCTTGGGGCATAAATAGTTTAAAATGCCTAATACGTTTATTATTTATTTTGGTTTATTGTTTAATGCCATCTTTAGCTGTAAATGCGATTGTCCTTATGATGTAAATTTGCATGCATAGTCTCATTTTTAAGGGAGTGAAGCTGGACTACACATTGATTTTTTTTTAAATAAAATATCTCTTCTTTACAGATGACTGACATTTATGACTCAAGACATGGACTTGTTAAAGTTGGACCATGCCAGTGGAATCCTGATTTGGAAATTGCCTTCTGGTTGTCACAAAGTGATGCCACTATTTTAAAGGTAACATAATAGCTGGGAAGTATTGAACCTCTGACCAGAACAACACCGGAAGAATCAACAGTATAGCGAGTTATAGATGTTTTTTCTGTGTTTGTAGTACCTGTCCACGTCTCCATTTGCTGAACCGCCACATTTTGTCCAGCACATTAAGTCCACCATCCAGTTCCTTTTGTCACATCCAGACTCTGACAGCCTGTTCCCGGGAGGTCAGCCGCACCTCTACCACCGGACGGAGAGCGGCAGCTGGGAGAGGCTTGTCCAGCCATAACAAGTAACACCTGAACCTTTAAATGGTATTTGACTGTTTTTTTGTTTTTGTTTTTTTTTTTTTCAGTTTTTCAATGGAAACACTGTGACCCCTTTTCAATCAGAGTATTTTATCAAAGGTCCAATCCCTGACCAGCGCTTTGCAAATGTATTCACACCACATGGATCATTTCTGATCGGTTCATCTGAGTAAAGCCAGTTTTCTATTTGCATTTTGCAGATTGGATGGAGAGTTTTTGTGGATATCATTGTTCAAGTCTACAGATTAGGGTGAGGATTTTGATTGGGATATATTAACACGCAAATATACTTTGATCTAAACCATTGCTCAAGCCAACACACATCATGTCCTTATTATCTAAGCCAACACAGCTTGTGTAAATAGTTAAAATTACTCTCCTAAGATTCTGGAGGAGTTGAGTTGAACCACGGAAAGACCAAGAACTTGCAGGATACCAGACCCCGAGGACTCACTTTGGTGTGTCTGGTTTAGATGAATGCTAATGTCTTGACCGGTTAACAGTTATGATTTAAGCTTTTACACACCTGCCCCGGTTTTTATGATGCTGCTTGTTCACTAATGTTCACTAGCAAACCTCTGAGGCCTTCACAAAACAGCTCAATTTAAATTTAAATTTACTCATACAAAGAATTAGGGCTGGGCGACAGAGTATGACTTCAAAATTAAATATCATATTTCCTCATTCCACATCCACATTTCTTGCTTTCTTTTCTAAAAAGAAAAACAAGAAAATATTTTCAAAAAGTTGCCTTTTGTCATTTTTTATTTGAGTTGTACGAGAATGTATTAGGGCCAGGCGACAATTTTGTTAATTGTTTATTTGCAAGAACAAAGTCACAATTTTCCTAGAAGAACACCTTAAAATTGCAAGAAAAAGTTGTTTTCATGAGATATAAGCTTCTATAGATTTGGTTGACTACCTAAATCCATGCAGTTCTTTCTTCAGAATAGACAGTCATTTGCAGAATTGTTTCAAAGTCCTGTTGCTGATGATAATTTGATGCTGATGAGTTGAAAGATGAGCTGTTTTCTTATCTGTAAAACTTATACGAGTGTATAACCTCGTACACATGAACAGAAGTTGTAAAACCTGTCTAGCAAGATGATTGGTCTTGGGTGTGCTGACATCACTCTGAACTGTAGAAACCCAGGGAATAAATTGTTGAAGATTTAATTTTGCCCAAACATGAAATGTTCAAAAACCCAAATTTAGATTGATCAATAAAATGTATTCATCATCCAGGACTAGGAGGAATTTATTGACGATTATGTGACTTGTGAATATATTTGCTTGTTCTGTATTTTATTTGGGGGTATCAGCGTATTAGGGCCTATATAAATATGCTTACCACACTTTTGAGGTTTTTTATTGGTGAAGGACAATGGAATATTTTCATTTTCCTTCAACATTATAGTTATGCACTACCTTATGTTGGTCTGTGTCTAAATGAATGGAAGCTTTCTTTTGCAAGGTGCAGCACATTACCTCTCCAGGCTCATGTGGTAACAGGATGTATCCATAGGGCCACTGGATTGCTGTGCATGGTTTCATAACTATACCAGTTTGTGGTTTAACTTTGCCTTAGTGTTGGCCAGTTTCACACTGCAGTCCAGATGAAGCTGACACTTCACACTCATTTTCTTTCAAAGTAAAGAAGGTTTTTTGGGGGGACCGGTTCACCACAGCTCTAATGAATGCCCTACACTGAGTATTAAATGTTTCCTAAAAACAAGCGCCCTTACTGATTTTCTTCTGTGTCTGCTGATGATGGATACTCGGCTGATCTTTCTCGGTGCCACCTTTTCAGGGTTCATGTTTAGTCGGTGGGTTTATATTGTTTCGCAGGTTTATATATTGATGTTTTATTTTTGTTTTAAATGTGAGAACATGTTTTTCCATACTATATTCCCTATGTGTCCACTGTTTCAGTGTAACTTGTCAAAATGGTAGTTTTGGTTTATATTCGCTTATGTGAGTTTGACTCTTTCTGCTGCCAGAACATCAGATCTTCAAGAAAAACATTACCCACGCAGGATTTCTGAAGAGAGCCAAAGTTTTACCACATACAGTACCACACAGGAAAGTTAATAAACACTTTTACAGAAAACCAGCAGGGAAACTTCGGTTTAATGGAAAAGTCCATTTAAAACCACCCATACATTTTTCTGTACACCGTTGTCCCAAGTGGGGTCAGCAGGGGTGCTGGTGCCTATCTCCAGCAAATGTTTTGGGCGAGATACACACCACACAGACGCACACCAATTAACCTGACAGCCATGTTGGGTAAACACATTCACAAGTCCATTACTGTGGGAGGAAGCCAGCATGCCCAGTGAGAACCCATTTACGCACAGGGAGAACATGCAAACATGAAAGACCCCGGACCCGGAATCGAACCCCAAACCTTCTTGCTGTGCAGTGCTACCAACTGTTCCACTGTGCAGCCCCCATTCAAAACCTTTCTGTATTTACAGACTCAAAACAAATATCTGTACTGTTCTAAAGTGCACAAATTTTGTTTTTAGGAGAGGAAGTGGTCAGTTTGTTGAATGTTTTTTATCTGTGGAAATGTAGCTTCAAAAATAGTTTTCTTTTATGTTTATTTATCCTTTGCTCTTGACCATGTCACACTTTCTATGAATGTGTTTCTTTTCAAAAGTGCATGTGTTTATCGCCATCAAAATCCTCTGTGACTAATGGTAGGAATCATGGCTCAGTGCAATAAAAATGTTTGAGTTTAAACCTGAGCATACGGCCTTCTGATAAGTTGTTTCATTCAAAACAAGCTGCTTGAAGCACACTGTAACCTAATATGCACCGAACCAGCTTTTCCTCTTCTATAGCGGTTTCCACTTTTTCTGAGTTTCGCTCAGACGTTTTTAATTTGTTTTCTATGGACTACATTACCAAAAAGAGGGGGGGGGGATAATGCTTCTCATTCTTTGATGGGGTCATAGTTTTGCATCCAGAACTATTACTATCGGAATCTGTGAAATTATAAGTGTAACAGCGCTTATGTTTCCAACCTCGATTGATTTCAAACAACAAAAAGATTAATCAAAGCCCATTCTGCTGGTTGGTGTGTTTTTTTTTTTGTTTTGTTTTTTTTCATTTGAGACACTTTTTTTCCCCTTTAACATTGTCATGTTTAGAAACACAAAGTGGGGAAACAAACCAATCTCCTTTCTGAATAACATGATGGCGGCTAGACATTCACATGGTGTTTGCACACAGTGGAGTCAAATATTTAGCTTCAATTGTTCACACAGGCATTCTTTATCTTAATGCATCAAATGAACAGTAATAATAATTGTTTAAAAAACATTTTAATTTATATTTTTACCTCTATTTATTATAATGAACACAATAGAAGCATTTCATTGTATTTTTTATTAATTTATTATTATTATTATTTTTTTTTTTGCAACTTCAATTTAATTATTATATGTATATTTCCCGAAGTATTCACTGGATTATGGCGCTTTTAGCCCATCCACAGCTGACTGTCCTACTCCACCCATTCATTTTTTTACGTGTTTTTTTTTTTACGTAAGAAAAGTACGTAGTAGGAGTCAACGCAGCCGGTGGAGGACCGTCGCTCCCGTTCTCTCTCTGCTGGAAGGAGTTTGACAAGCAAGTGGGCTACACCGATTTATAACCTTCACTGTCAGAGACCAACACTGTTTGCTTTATTTGTAAATGTAATTGTTTGGCGCCTGGGAGGAAGCGGACAGCTGTTTGTACGTTAACGGTCGTCCAGAAGGAAAACGGGAGCGACGGTTTGAACATCATGGTTTAGCTAAGTCCCAGCCCGGGACGACGGCGTCTTCTGCTCTCCTTCGCGCTGGTTCCACAGGGCGGGCGCAGACCCAATTATGCTCCAGGCGTTTCTGAGGCACGTCCGCCGCTTCCCGTGGGTCACGAACGTCACGCTGTACGGCTGCCTGTTCGCCGGCGGGGACCTGGTCCACCAGTGGTTCACCGCCGGGGACCAGACCGACTGGAGACAGACGCGCAACGTCGCCGTGGTGGCGTTCAGCTTTCACGGGAATTTCAATTTCTTCTGGATGCGCTTTCTGGAGCGCAGGTTTCCCGGAAACTCCGCCGGGATGGTCATGAAGAAGCTGTTCTTGGACCAGACGACGGCGGCGCCCCTGGCCACCAGCGTCTTCTACACGGGTCAGTGAACGCGTCACCACGCTGGCAACGCGGTGCTGTTAATAGTTGACACATGAACGTATCAGTCGATTTGTAACTTAAAGGCAGGACATCGTGATCCTCTCATGTGCCCCACTGGTTCATAGTCCAGTACAGTTTGACCTACAGAGGCCAGGTCAAACAATCTGACTAAGATTAACTAGAAATTACATTCATAACTTCCCCCTTTTGGAGTCTGGAGAACCACAATTATCCCTTTTTAGTACTTATTCTAGATGTATACATCTGGGGATCTTCAATCTTTGTTTTGTTTTGCTTTTTTTCCATTTCCGGCATTTATTTATAGTTTATGCCCACTGTTGCTGGTGCTAACAAAGATATTTAGAAATAGAGTAAAAAAAAAAAAAAGAAACAGTCTTGCAGCTGATGCTGGGTTCACAGGTTAGTGGGAGGACATGGAGATGGTTTTACTTCAACTGTTTCATTTGTCTGAGAACATCTGTGTCCTCTACTAGGTAGTGGAGGTCAACAAATAATTCCAATAATTGGTTGAGAAACCGAAAAAGTCGACAATTATAAAGACAGACCATAATGTTTAACAACACAGACACTGCTAAAAAGGCAGTGCAGAGGGTGGGGGATTTAGGGAGTTAAGCGCTTAGTTCATTTGAACTTTTTAAGAAATAAATATTAGTTATTATTGTTTTACAAGTTATTTTCATGTATTTTTTCCTCGTACATGTTAAACGGTTACTATTCAAAGTTGTACTGTCACAATTATCAAAACCGTTCAATACAGCTAAATATATTGCAGTAATAATTATTTTTAACCTGTTTATCGCTGACCCAATCAGCTCCCACCTAGCACATAACAATGCCACCACAAAACAGAAACAGCTTTAAAATCAGGGCAGATACAGACCGAAAGGAGATTAGAGCTATTCTAGGAAGCAGATGAACCAGTTCTCTGCCAGTGACTCGACTTTCAGAGTAGTGATTGGTGTGAAAATCATTTCCAACTGCAAGCCGCCAAACTCACCTCGCTAACAACCAACATTTGGCGGAGGTCTTAAAACGGTTATTGAGTTATTTTTGACGAATCTGCTCTTACACCCTCCCCCTCTAGCCCTCAGCTGCTTTCCTCCTCGCAACAAGCTTGCATTGAGGATCAGCTGAAATGGCATTTAACAGTTTCGAAACAGAGAAAGTATGTCGACTTATGTCTTCACCAAGCTCTTCAAAAGATCATATTGTTTCGATATGACACCCATTCTCACTGAACTAAATGATTACAGACTTATTTATGTACCATCTGTAATCATAAAATCCTTTGAGAGACTAGAGATGGCATGCCAGTGAACAATTTCCAATTTGCTTACCTGGGAGTGTCAATGCAGGATTTTGCTAAGTTGGGGCTGCATCACCTTCTGGCAACATCCTGAGCTGCCAGTAAGATACGTACAGATCCCCTGTGAGAGATAAATGTGCTTAAAATATAGTTTTTAAATAAGTTTTCCGTCTTTATCCACAATTGGATTAAGAACCTTTTTATAGACAGACAACAGCTAAAGAGACCAGGGAAAATCTGCATCCAGGTATTCCTCAGGGCTGTGTTTTCTCCCCTCTTATATTCTCCATCGAGAATAACAACTGTGGATTATGCACCTCTGCTAAACATCTTAAATTTACAGAAGACATGTTCCAAATATATATTATAATTATTGTGTAAGTAGTAAGTTAAGTTGGGAATAAAGTGTAAGCACTGGAGAGATTAGATCAATAAGAAAAAAAAATCCTATCTTATGCCGACATGTTTGGCAATAAAATACTTTTTTTTTTTTGGTAACCTAGTAACTTCTGCTGATTAAGAAATGTAGCATTTATTTTTTTTTTTTCATATCATTTCAGAAGCAGCAGCGTTTACCCAGATTTCCTCAAAGGTGTAATTATTGACAAACTGCGTAATTGCTTCAGTTTTTACCTGTGAACATGACAAATCCTTGATAAGGACTGATATTTGATACTATAAATATAAGATTATCTGGATTAGTGGAAAGAAAGGAGGCGAACCGAATGGAATACAAAGTTATAAACCAAACCCTTGGATTTTGGAAACTTTGAGACCACCAAAAGCTCAGATGTACAGCTCCATGTTCTTGTTTGTGCCCATATGTATTATTTTGTACAACTAATTCCAGTTATTAAAAGTTATCTAAGTTCTTAGTGATTCCAACCAGGACAAAAAAAAATATGCATTTTTTTCAGAAAACTAATGTATTTACTGTTTTTAATTTAAAAAAAAGTTTAATAAAATGTTTATGAGAATATTGCTCCTTCTGTTTAAATAACAAAAGTTTGTTTATGAAGCGCTTTTTAATTTTATTTTTTATAAGTGACGTATTGTTTTTTAGCAATGCTTATTATGGTCTCTTCACTGTAAGTCATTGTTGTGCGGTATCTTCTGCTCCAATCAGGTGTCAGTTTTTTGGAGGGCAAAGAGGACATCCTGGAGGACTGGAGGGAAAAATTCCTGAACACTTATAAGGTGGGTCGGCTCTCAGAAGCATGGATTTGTCTTTCTGTCCAAGAATAAAAGTAAGAATATAAACACACTCTGTTTTTCTGCAGATTGCTCCCACCAAAGATGAGGAGTGAAATTTTATATTATTACCCTGTGAAAAAGGCAGATTTCTGCTACTGCTTGTGTCTTTTCTTTCATCTTTTCTTAATGTGTATTTGCATGGGGATAAGTGTTACTGAACACTATAACACTTACAGATTTAGCTAATTTGCACTTCATGTCCACAGATGGGCCTTTAATGAAGTAAAACGATTAAAAAAAACAATAAAGCACTGATGGTAAAGTCTTTCTTCTTTATAATTTTGGGCTCCTGAGATTTCACGGTATGAATGAACAACACATACAGCTATGAAACGTTTGGAGCTGAAGTTAAAGACCGGTTCAGCCACAAGGTTGGCTATTCATTCCACAGCTTCTCCAGATATCAAAGAGTTCCTGTTCAACACAATTCACAGGGTTGAGTCACCAAACGTCACTGGGTTTTCTATAGCTGTACTTCTGCTGGTCATTTTTTATTGGATCTGTTCTAACTCTTTCAGTTGCAGAGGTAGAGAAGTATAGAAATTCAAAGTGTAAACCAGAGAAATTGTTGGTTTTTGCTTGTTAGAACATTTGAACACCTACATTCAATTTTTTGATTGTAAGAATCGCCGCAGGTGAAATTAAAGCGGTTTTGTTTCTTTGTTTGCTAGTAAGCTGGTGTCTGATTTCTGTTTTTGTTTTTTTTTTTTCAGACCGGGCTGATGTTCTGGCCGTTCATGCAGGTAATTATTAACATATTGTTGCACAACTGTTTGTATTGATGTAAGGGGGGTGGGGGGGAAATCTGAAGTCCAACATCCATAAAGAAAAATAATCTAATTACCCTTTAATTTGTAATTTGCATGCATTGTTATTGATCCAAGAACGCAAGGTGGAGGCTAACATTGGTCTGCATATCTGGCTGAGTCTCAGTTACCTGCTCTATTTATAAATGAACATGTAACCTTTCTAACTCAGCTGTTAGTGGACAAAGCTGAGGCAAATATTTATAGGAATACAGATGTATTTAGTGATTTTAAGACTGCACTCTGTTAGAAAAGCATGATGTTGCAATTCTATTTCTGCAATAACAATGAGTTGTAATTAGACTCAATTTTCCTCACTGTTCTCCTTTTTTCATCGCCATAGTTTCCCGTCACTCTTCCTTTGCTTTATAAAATCTCTCAGTTGTGCAAAGTGGCCAGTCATATTACTGACAAGCAAAACAGTAACGCACATCCCTTTAGATATGAAAGCGTAATAAATAGTGATTTCAATAATGTACACGGTGACATTATTCTGAAAAGATGATTGCGATTCAGACTGTAATTCAACTATCAAATGTTCCAAAATAAAAACATTTGTTTTATTGAATCCAACATTAAAACCATTCATTTTCATGCTCTGGTTGGCATCAGTGTTGGCCTCAAAAGTCCACTTATTGTCCAGGATGGTGTCCAAACACACGACAGGAGCACAGACACTGATGCATGTCGCTGCAGCTCCTTAGAAATATTCAAATGCTGGGCAGAGCCAGAAGATTTTCAAAAATCCTAAATTACTTCTTTCATATCTGGGTTTTTCATGCCAGGTTGTTACACTGTCCCTTTAACGTTGCGCACTAAAGGGATAGTGTAACGGATCAGGAGACATGTCCTCTGGATCCATGTGGCCTGAGTGATTGGACCCGAAAGCGTCCTGGACACTTTCACATATGTATTTAACGCTTCCTGCTCCTTAGCAGATTACCCAAGAAGCAGATTAACACCAGGTGGACAAAGAGCCTCAGGATAAACTTGTTCCCATGTATTTTGTAACAGTTATGGTAAGACAGAATTTCTAAAAACAAGTGCAGTGACTTTAGAAGTATAAAAGATATAGAATTATTAAAAATATTAGATTCATATTCAGGGTATTACTTAGAATTAACAAGCTATCTACTAAATGTTGACGCTAAAATAAAGTCAGAATAAATGATCAAAATGAAAATGTGTATGCAGACTAATACATAAAAATAGAAAAGTAAGTGCCTATCCTTGTTTGCTGACACCAGCAGCTCTGCTGTATGATACCTGTAGCTGGTCCTCTTCTCACCTATTGAGTTTTAATCACAGCAACTGTGCCTTTCATACATTAAGAGATGTCTGTTTCTCCAAGTTTCTGAACTTCGCCCTGGTGCCTCTGTACGTGCGGACCACCTTCACCGGCTGCTGCGCCTTCGTCTGGGCCACCTTCCTCTGCTTCTCGCGTCAGACTGGGGACGGCACAGCCGGAGCTGCTCTGGCATGGCTGTTCCCCCCGAAAGACGAGGCAGCCGAGCCTGCCGAAGACGAAACAGACTCGAAGCAAAAGGTGGAGGAAACGGCAGCATCCAGGCCTGCATAACAGAAGTACTGGAGGTTGTTTTGTCAGGAGGAGATAATGGAGGATGAAAACTGGATTCATCAGGTCCAAAGGACAGCATCTCAGTTTCTACTGTCTCATTGTTTCAAGAAACACTTCCAGACCCGTCTACCGAGGTTCCCCTGATGCTGCAAACCTCCACCAGCTTGTTGAATGTGTTCATAAAGCACAGTAATAGAAGTACAGCAGGTCAAAAAAATACCATCTAATCTTATTGTGCTGACCTGTTTTTAGATTTTATTTAACCAGGTTAGCACCAGTTGTTGTGTTGTTCTTCCACACAGTGCTTAGCTTAAGTCATCTAAAAATACTGAAAATATTCATGAGCATCTGTTCAGTTTTTAATGATAAAAACTGATGTGCAACAAGACATCATTTCCACATTGCAGAGGGATCTAACTGATTTGATTGAAACGTTCAGGAGATTACAGCCAGTGTTTATCAGCTTTGCTTCAGTTCACACTGTGGTACATCAACCGGGTCTGTTAGGAAATCTGTTTTTATGTTTAGAATTCAAAAAAAGTGGAAAAATCTCCAAATGAACGTCAGTCGCAGCAGTTTAATTTCCCTTCCAGGAATTTATAGTTCCGTATTCGGAGCAGCAGCACATTCCAAGAAGAGGTTGGGCTGTGGTGGTTTTTACCACATTATGCTAACATGTCTGGCACTGAGGCAGAATTTCAGAGGGTGCTCATTAATGTCTCTGGCAATCACAGATTAATATGCACAGCGGCAGGGGCTTAATTTTTATTTCATATTTCTCTTGACTTTGAGATTTGTTGTGGTTTAATTTCTCTGACCATACTCTCAGGATCTGCTGGGACAAGCAAAGCAGAGAGCAAATCTGAACAAGTTTGACATGCAGCTGTCAGCATTTGCTCCTTGTTGGCTTTTCCATACAATTTTTATTTATTGTGCTGTTTTTTCTGACTGACATTTTCCAAAGCATCCGCACACACTTCCTCATTCTTTCTGACACTCCACCTTCAGCACATTATTCCAACAGCGCTTCTCCATTATGCTGTTTGAAACCATTTTCGGCAGCATTTCACAGAGAAATGGTGTGCCCCAGGTGTTTGCTAATTGCTGCTGCCGCTAGTCTGAAGGAGCTGAATGGGCTCTCCTGAGTTGCCCAATACAGACATTGAGTTAATTTGCTCCTGTTCTGTTGATTATGTGAAGCTTCTACTGGAACCTTCCACACTCACAAGGTTTAAATTATGTATTTTAAAAAGAAATGATTGTTGAGATTAACCAGTAAATTACATTTATTATGTCAAAGCTTGCCATGTCTTGAACTGTGCCAAGAGGTTGAATGTCAAAAACGAGCAGAGAAAGGCTGCCTACTTTATTTTTGTTATTTGTCATGCTTTATGTTTGGTTGTGTCAGCAGGTGCTTTTTAAGCAAGGGAAGCCTGTTTTTATTGCTTTCTGCTCTGACCAGCTCACAAAAACATTGAAACACTACAGCTACTAACTTTCTAGTGAGCCAATCTTCTTTTTCATCTGATTTAAGACATTTACTTGAATATCTATAGACTGCCCACCTCTTCGTCTTCTTCTTCTTGCTCTTCACATGAGTGCAATACTGTTTTCTTCTGTTTTATTTGCATCCTTCCATTTTATGTCTTCGATGCAGTCATCAACCATTAAATGTTACCATGACAGAAAAATATTCACTTCTGTTTTTTATAGTGCAGAGAAAATATGAGTTATGCAGTTCTATCTGCTTGTAACATTTCATGTATCTCACACAAACACAACTGAGTTAAATTGTTTTTACATCAATATAAGAGCATAACTTGAAGATTGTTGGAAAATAAAGTCGGCACTATGCCTGTTTGTCCTATTTATGTTTAAACTGCATCCTTGGAATTATGGATTTATTATTTGTGTAATATGATGTGATCCCTGCCCCCAATATTTTCTTAAGTAAATATTTGTATGGATATTTGCTACACTGGATATGAAATGTAATTGAATATTCCCTTTGTTCCTGCTGGGTCATTTTAGCAGCTAATTTCATATTTGTGTCAGAGATTTCTGACTTTTTTGGGTGTGAGAACAGATTGGTGCTCTTGAATATTTCAAATTAATTGACATTGTCTTGCATTTGTTGCACTAATTGAAAAAGATAATGCTATGGAGTTAATAAAAAATAAACTTTATTTTGACTGTGTGTGTCTTTCACTGGGTTTCTATAGAGATATATCACACTTAAACAGTTTATACCCAAACGGATTACAGTCTGAATGAAATAATTTGTAAATAACACATCAGCCCAGACGAAGTCATCCAGGAAATGATAGTCCAAAGCATTTGAAAACTAATCAACTATTTGTATTAATACAAATAGTTAATATACAAATTGTATTAATACATATTACAGCAAAAAAAAAAATAGAATATGAGGGGATGTTCTCATTTTTTAAAAATTTTCTCTGTTTTGTCAGACCCTGCCTTCTGGAATATTTCTATTTCTAATAATTCGAATGTTTCACTGTGTGTGTGTGTGTGTGTGTGTGTGTGTGTGTGTGTGTGTGTGTGTGTGTGTGTGTGTGTGTGTGTGTGTGTGTGTGTGTGTGTGTGTGTAACCCAGCTGTTTTATTTTTATCGTCATCACCATCAGCATCCCAGAGTTCTTACGCGTCTTCCAGCTCCCCTAATCTCCGCCCGCACTGCGCATGCGCCCAGCATCCCCCCTCCATCCAGCAGGATCTGAAGACTCGGCTGAAGATGCTCTCAGCTTCTCGGGTCGCTGGTCGCTTGTCGCCGGGTGAACACTGACTCGTCCGGAAGAACCCAAACAGGGAGGAGAAGCTGCAGATCATATCATTTAGGTTCTCGCTCGCTTCTCGGATTTTTGTTTTAATTTTCGGGTCATTTTTTTGTTCACCCCCTCCGCTCCGGCATGGAGATGAAGAAGTCTTTCTCGGACACCGAGCGCGCGCTCCGGAGCTACGGCGCCGTGTCGGAAACGGCGTGGACGACGGACAAAGGTGGGCGAACCGACGCGCGTCCGGGTGAACTGACGCTGTAAACGCAGGGCTCCTTCTCACACAGACCAGCCCGCTGTGGCGGTTTTCATTTCGGTCGGCGCTGAAATGGTTAAAGCGTGACTCACAAAAAGGGTTCTGATGTGCCGACAGCCTGACGTTGCTGTGGTGCCATTAAGGCCTGTTACTTACTTACGTGACCGCGGTGGGTGATAAGAGACTGCGGATGAGTTGGAGTCAATATACTAAATAAAGCCCTTTGGATCAGGATCCCTCTAACAGACGCAGCAGCGGACATTGCAGGACGCATGAACGTGTTATGGTTGAAAACTGAACCCTGTGAGCCGAGGAGGAGTTTGCATGGTGCTGATGACTCAGACTGAGTAGACTAATAAGGATTTACTGTAACTCTGATTGACGTATTAAACATAATTTTAAAAAAACAACATAAACTTCATTATGCAGCGTTTTTGGTTTGATTGAAAAAAATATATATATAGCCTATATATGATTGCAGTCTTCAAGATGATTGTAAATTACATTTGTTTTTGTGATTATTCTAATCACTTGTTAAACCTTTGAAGAAACTTTTGTCTTACTTTTAATTAACTTCATTTTTTATTTTATTTTATTTTTTAAACTTTGCTTACATCACATTAGATGTCTCATTTAAATTTTTCACCTGTTCCACAACATCTAAACCTGTGACAAATAATAATAATAATAAAATAAAAATTAATGACCTAGCTCACATAACATCTGTTGTTTTACTTTATGGATCCCTGCTGGTTCTGATAACTCTCCAAGGTGAGGAAACACTTACAGTTCAGTGGTTGTTTTGTTTTTGTGTGTCTTGACTTAGCTGCTGTGTTTGCATTTCGTCATCCCCAAAGCATAAATGCATACTTATAGAGCGCTTTGTGGTTTGCATTTGGTGCTCACCTGGTTCTCTTGTCTTAAGTGCGGGGAGGGCCAGTCCAGCAGCACCGGCAGCAGCAGAGCGTCCAGCGTGACTGCAGCATATGATGACAGGGCCGTCTGCGTCGGGTGACATACGCTGACATTTCTATGTTGTTCAGCTCACTGGGGGTGCTGCAGAGTTTCCAGGCTGTTTGATGAGGAGCTCGCCCTTTTATTTAAATAAACCTGATTAATTATACGTGGCATTACACTACTTTGCTCAAGAAACAATGGGTGGTAGTCTGTCGTTAACTGTTAGAGGTTAATAGAAAACTTGAATTAATTGTCCTGCGGTTTTCATTTTTGGTTGATATGAGAAAAAGCTGTAGAGATATTATGTAGGTGTCATATCAGTATCAGTCGACTGCAACTGGTCCCATCAGTTTATAGACACCTGGCCTCTATTGATGGTGGAAGAAGAAGAAAGATGAGGAAAACAACACCTTGGCTTGTTTTATGCTGCAATAATAACTAACCTTGGATTGCTACTGGTGTTTACTATTCACAGACACATTAAATGATTTGAAATCATAAGCAGGCAGAAAAGAAACCGAGTGGTACTGCGCAGACATTTATGTGGTGAGTCAGCTCCATCTACGTGCAGAACCCCTCAGAAGCAGACTGCAGCGGCCCGGCCAGCTGGTCTTCCACTGCTACAGTATGAACCATGGATTCATCATCGCTGTTGACTCAGGAAAAACAGGGAACTTGAGTTGTTTGCTCAGTTAGTTGTTGTTTATCAGTGTATTTCTCTGTCACTGGGTTTCACTGCAGCCTGGATGAAAGAAGGGCTCCTTCTTTCATCCAGGCTCAAGGCGCAAGTGTACAAAGCTGCTGCCTCCAGGTCCCCCAAGAGCAGTAGGATATTGAAACGTCTAACGTGATGTTTGGGTGATCTATGTGTGCAAAATGTTCAAAACAAAACTTGCGACCCTCTTGCTTTGAAATCACCAAATCAGTATAGGGTCTTTTTTCCGCCCTCCAAACAAACTGTTGTTGATGTTGTTGAAAAGATTAGTGCTTTAGAAGTTCGCTAGATTCACCTCTCTATATGTTACAGTCCTCTAAACCCCAGAAATAACAAAAACAAGTTACACAACATCAAGAAATATTCATGTTTTTTCTCAAAACTATGTAGATTATTGCTTTGACAGGACAAGATTACGATTACAGCGCCTTCTCTCAGATTATTTCCAGCCTGTGTTCAGGTGCCATTGATTTCTGAGTTTTAGGTACGGCTTCATAATAACGTATAAAACAATACTTTTATACTTTTAAACGCTGCGTGCTCTCTTGCAAAATTATTGATAGCTCCTAAAGCTCCCCACATTTAATCACTCTACAACCAAAAAAAGGTTGGTATATTTCATTAGGATTTTATGCAAGAAAAAAACACAAAGTGGTGCAAGTGGAGAACGATGCATGGCTTTCAATTTGTTTGCAAACGGACATTTGAAAACTATGGCGTGCACTTGCAGTCATCAGCTTTTACTCTGATAAGAACCAGTTCAACCAGTTGAAGTCACTTAGTAAATCAAGTCTATCTAGAATAGATTTTTGCATGGAGTCTGCAAAGTTCAGTTTTGGTTTCATCTCATGATTACGCCTTCTCATTATCAGTTAGTTTGTTGTGCCACCTACTTGTGACAAGCAGAAAAAACACGACTTCTTACGGATTCATTTAGACGACGGCTTTCTTCTTCCACTCATTCATAACAACCATATTTATGCCGCGCATGCAGAACGAGCAGAAGTTCTGTCGACATTATTTGACAAACGCTTTCCTTTCCCACTCTGTTAGATGATGGTGACCTACATAACTCTGATTCAAAATTTTGTCCACCACCTCTGTCCTGACCTTTCTGCTGTGTTTCTTGGTTTTCATGAGGCTTTTTTTTTCTTTACTGTTTTGTCACAAACCTCTGAGGCCTTCAAATAACATCTGGAGACCATCAGCTGCATCAAGTTTAATTTAGGGGTGTTAAAGAAATGAGCTTCGTACAAATACTTCATTTTTTATGTAGGGAAGAAAAATTAAGCCACATATAATATTTGTTCTACTTCAAAACTCTGAGTTTCAACGTGGCAAAGCTGCTGCAGCTGGGATGTAACAAGACAAGATCTGTGCTGCTCCCTGTTTGTGTGCTGGAAAGGTCAGCACGGTGTAGATCCTGGAGCATTTTCAGCAGTAAATTGATCTGCAGATTAAGTGGTTTGCAAAAGATCGTCATCAGAGGCTGCAGCTTGTGCACATAATTGCCAGACGTGTAAAAATCGATGCCAGCGCAGAGGGGGAGTTTCCTCCCCTTCTGCAACAATAACAACCGTCACCTAGGGAAGATTATTCAGTCTGACTCAAAAGAAACGATTTAATAAAAAAAAAAAAAGAAAAAAAAATGCTGCTCTCTCCGGGAATCTCACCCCTCCTGGCTGTGTGAAGACACTTGTCACTGGCTTGAAACTGTTTCCTTCCCATCACACCGGGTCTCTGTTTCACTCTCAGGTCACTCCGATGTGTCCATGGCCGAGAGCACCATGTCTCCGGAGGAGATCGAGGTGGAGATGGCTCGCATCCAGCGCCTGCGGGAGGTCCTGGTGCGCAGGGAGTCGGAGCTGCGCTTCATGTGAGTGTGACTCCTACCTCCGTGGCGTTTCACGCCGGTGCAAACAGAAATGTGACAAGAGAGCCAATCGGCGAGGCGGCATCACGCCTCCTGCCCTCGGCAGGAGCTGATGAGCTTCATCATGTCGCAGTGAGACTTTTGGGAGGATCTCTGACGGTCTGTGAACTGGGCGTTTTGAGGGCGTCGGTTGATTGCTCAGCAGGCTGATCGCAACACCGCCAGCGGACCAGTGAGTCACTGCGATGAAGCTGCTGGATCCTCCTCAACCAGCAGCTTCACGGATCAGAGATCAGTTTCCTGGAGGGAGACTAAAAACTGCTTCCTTACCCAGTCTGAGCTG